>NW_028227257.1:104859099-105459099 GCF_978045245.1 Mus caroli | reverse complement strand
TCAGTTCCCCTCTTCCTCCTTCCTGCTGGTGGGAAAGGTTGAGGACCTAAAGCCTCTGTTGGTGGTGGCACTGCCCTGCTATCCCCCCACTTGCGGGAGACTTACAGGTAGGAAAGAAAATCATGCGAAACCTGGAGTCTCTTAGTTATGATAATTTAGGCTGTACTAATGAAGTTTTTTTCCTCCTCTCCATATCAAAGGAAATAAATGAAACAAATGAACCCAGTTAAGAGTTTGTCTCTGTAATTGCTCTAGCTATATAACATCTAAAACTGAGTTTGTCCAAGATTGTGAAAGCTTGAGGAATATCTGAATCATAGACTCTCTCCAGCTCTGTCAACTTAATACCAGAAAGAACGCTACAAATAGCTAGAGATAAGGGTCAGGCGTTGTTCACAGACACTGGAAGATGCGATTTCCTTCTCTGGTTCTCAGCATTTCTGTTTGTACTTTGAATGATTTCCCCCACCAAGGGTTTTGGGAAGTTCAAATGAGTCCACACATAGTGTACCTGCCAAGTTTTAAGTTAATTAGTTTATAATTTTATCATTTTAATTTAAAATTCATTGTTTAGATAAACGCTCTAACTCGATACTAATAAGAACCTGGGAATTTGATATGAAGGTAAGAGATTATCTCAAAATGTTTAGATCATCCTAGAGCAACGTAAGCACACAATCAATGGTCATGCACTATCAGAAAAGCTAGTAAGTGTTCAATAGATGATGGCTTTGTTTCTGGCAAAAATGCCTTATTAATAATAGCACACACCAGGTATTTAAAAATGTAAGCACTGTACAAATGTGAGTATTGCCATTGTTGAGTCTACTCTGAAAAAAAAGGAAGGAAGGAAGGAAGGAAGGAAGGAAGGAAGGAAGGAAGGAAGGAAGGAAGGAAGGGAGGGAGGGAGGGAGGGAGGGAGGGAGGGAGGGAGGGAGGGAGGGAGGGAGGAAGGGAGGAAGAGACTCCATTGGTAGATGTAGAAGTCCCCAGGGAATATTTACAGGATAGAATTTTGGAGTGTAGGGACATGAAGAAGATGGCCACTCATGGTACCCTGTTGACCTTGTCTTTGCTTCCCACACCAGGCAGGTTCCTATTGTCTCAAGGCAGACCCAAGCTGGGCCAATCAGATGCCCATCCTGAGAGTTGAAGGTTGGTAGAGCTGTGTCTGAAGGGAAGGCCAGCTTTGCCTGCGTGATTCTCCCTACTCTGTTTTCCTTACAGCCTACATGCAGTGCGTGAGTCTGTTTCTCTAGCTTACACCAAAGAACCTTGGCTGACATCACAGGAAACCCCCTCTCACATGCTTCTCCTACATGCCTCTGAGATACAGTAGGTATAGGGAGTTATTTTTTAAAAGACTGTACAAAAGTAGGGAGACAATGTATAAATATACACAAAACTACACAATAAAATTACACTTTTCAAAAATTTTTTCCATTTCCTACAAATTATTGATTTCCTGATGCAAACGAAGGAAAAACCTGAAAACCAATTAGGAATGTTTTTCTTATTCAATTATAAAACTATCTTGGTTTAAGAAGAACCACAGTAAGGCTGAATTAGTGCGTTTCATGAGCAGAAAACATACGGACAGGTTACCCAAAGCACCCTGTTTCATGAGATCTTTAATTAAGACCACAGTTTTGGGGACTCTTGACCCAATAGTAACAATGTAGGAGCTTGCAGAATCTCACTGCACTGCTAAGAAAGGAGGCTGACAATCTGCAGGCCTCCCTCGGGTGCTTTATCACTAATGTACCAAATGTGCTAATTACAAGGCTGTTTTCTCTTTGAGGAAGTCCCAGGGCACAGGCTCCTGAGAACTGTATCCTTCTGCTGCTTGTAAAACTGCTATCAAGTGGGTTTTGAAACATAAACAATTACGTGGATAATATATGGCCACATGGCCATAGACTATTGTAAAAATGGAAATTATGCTTACCTTCGGTGAAATAAGATGGAATGTGTCCTTTGGCC
Organism: Mus caroli; assembly: GCF_978045245.1. Lineage (NCBI taxonomy): Eukaryota > Metazoa > Chordata > Mammalia > Rodentia > Muridae > Mus > Mus caroli. The sequence continues at coordinate 105,457,116 of NW_028227257.1, read as the reverse complement.
TGGTCACTCTTTATTTTAGTCACCTTGTCTTAAAGAAATCTCTCCCAACCATAATAAAAACCCCATTGATCCTTTCTTTGGAGACATTCATAACTGGATCTTTGATGAAATGCCCCATAATGGTTCTAAATGAGGTGTATTGAACTGTTTGTCAATTCATCCCAGGAACAGTGCCATTGCCAATATTAAGCATGAGGTAAAGAGTTAAGAAAAGTGTTACAGAGGCAGTGTAATCCCTGCCTCTCATAACTGTGCCTTTGTATTTTTGAATCCTTAAATACAGTCTGAAAATATTCAACACCGTATTAAATAATGGAAGTAAAAATGACATTCTGTCTGAAGTGCAGCTAGCAGGTTCAGCCTTCTGTGAAGAGTCCAGCTGCACCTTAGATGACACATCCATCCATCCATCCATCCATCCACCCATCCATCCATCCTGCATTTATTAAATGTCTGTGGGGGACCATCAGGTAAGTATGCCTATGAATGCCCAAGTCAAGAACACCAGAAATAAGTCTGTGTTTTCTTGGATCTGTGGTAGAACCCTGGTCAGAGTTGTCTCTGAGTGTCTTCTGCTTTTCAGGGTCATGAATGACCTTACTGTCATCTTACCAGAAAAGAAAAGTCTTATCAGAAGGCGTACGAGACATCCCTTTTTAGGTTAGAACATAGCTTTGTTTCTAAATAGTGTACTGTGCCCCGGGAGTGGTGCCCTAGGTATCGATTCTACTCATAGCATCTCCCTAGTTGCTGCTAAGACTCCTGGGCTTATGTTAAATAAATAAGTCCTTGCTGCTACTGATGCTGAAGGACTTTGTGGATGGCATTTATGACAAGAGGTTCTATCTAGACCAATGTCTACAGCAGGAGCCCCATGGGGACTTACATTTGGCTTCTAGTGTCTTCCGGTCACCTCTCAGCCCACACTTTTATCTCCTTGAAATGATTCGCAGGTTTGTGAGCCTTGCTGCTTGTTTTTATTGTTTTTCAAGTAAGGACATCTCAAACTTATCCACTCAATTTGATAAAAATCTGTCTAGCCATTTGGGTATGATGTGGTGACAGAAAAAAAAAGACAGGAACTTCACGTTAGATTTATGGGGCCAAAATAAGGCATGGTAGAATGCTACAGAGAATTCCTGCAGGTTCAAAATGAGTTCAAGTGTGTGGCAACAAGGCTCTTTCCCTTTTGATGTACACTCAGGAATTTCGATGCTGTGAATTTCATAACATCAGCCTGGCTCCCAGAGCCTCCTTCAGTACCCCTCCCCCACTCCGCACCAGATGGGATCCGAGAGGGCAATAGAAGAGGCCTCAAATACCCACTCTGTTTGTCTTTTGCCTGTCTGTCCCCATGGTGTGCTCTGGTCTCATGAAAGCTACATTCCGAAGGATTGGTATCCTGCAATTAAGAGAGCTATGGCATCTGTGGCACCCACTTTTCCTTTTGCAATCTCTGAGAAACCATAGATAAATTTTTATGAAAAAAAAAACAAACAAACAGGATTTGAAGGAAAATCTCCTTCTTAGCTATCTATCTCGAGGAACATTCTTGAGATTTAAAGTTGTGATTACATGTGAAAAAGTCTGACCATACTCTGAATTATTAATTAATATTGATGTCCTGTCAATCAAGGCAGTACATTTATAGTTAGCTGTAAAGTAGAGCCAGGCAGCCTAATTGGCACTCTGGAAGCAAGGATGCTCAGACAGGGCATATAGGCACATGTGCCCTCCAGACAGCGTTCATCCCAGTGACCCTGGATAGCTTGTCATCCCAGTACTAGTCTTTAAGAAATGGAGGAAGGCCGGGCAGTGGTGGTGCATGCCTTTAATCCCAGCACTTGGGAGGCAGAGGTAGGCGAATTTCTGAGTTCAAGGCCAGCCTGGACTACAGAGTGAATTCCAGGACAGCCAGGGCTACACAGAGAAATGCTGTCTCGAAAAACCAAAAGAAGAAGGAGAAGAAGAAGGAGAAGAAGAAGGAGGAGGAGGAGGAGGAGGGGAGGAAGACCACTGCAGAAGGGAGGAAGATCCCTTATCTACAGTTGTGTCATTAGCCCTCCAAGGCAGAGCTGTATAAGGCAATACCAATCACCTGATTCTTGCTTTGGTAGTTTGCATTGGGTTCAGTTAGCTGGATCTTCTGTTTGTTCTATTTGAGGTCTCTGGTGCAGCCATCAGCAGGTATGTTGGGGTCTAGCTGATGGAGGCTGGCCTCATTCACATGTGACAAGATTTCTGGGGTGGCTTAATCTTCATCTCCTCTCTCTGTTTGAGTTCTCATATCCCCCAAAATGCTGCTCTGGGTTTCGATGGTGCTGGTGGTTTCAACAGGGTAAATAAACATGGACGCTTCAAGACTCCTAGTGGCCTGGGCTTGCTCAGATCTGCCACATGGTCTAGGTTAACACGAATCTACATCCAGCCCTAACTCTAGGAGAATGAATGTGGATGCTGCTTCTCATGTCTCCAGGAGAAGCTGCAAATGACACGTGGCCTTGCTTCATCTGGAGGCTTGGCCTGCGAGGGCTATTCTGGGAAAGCAAATGCTCCTGCTGGGGAGAGGGAGGCGGAGCGAGCCCAGACAATGGTCTCTCTTTTTACCCCAGCATGCCGAAGGCTGCTTGTCTATAGACAGAACGATGTTTTCAGATTCTGGTCTGATATTACCCTCAAACCTCTACCTCGGCTGTCTTCTTATACTTGGAAGCTAGAATTACTTATTTAGTGTGACCCCTAACACCTCTCATGGTTTTCCTATCAATTAGCCTTCGTTCTTGACATTCCCATTGTCCATTATGCTTCCGTGTTTTTGACGCAGTGAAAAGTCCTGTTTGGAAGAGATCAACAAGATGCAACAAGATGTAGAACCATCTCCTGCCCTCTCGTTCTTCTAATCCACTGGGTCAAAGGATGAGTAGTTTACACGACTTCTCTCAGGACCTCCTCATCTAGGTTAGGAGACCTTCTCCTTGAGTTTTTCTGTGGTATCTACAGTGACCTTAGTGTGTCCAACACACCATATGGAGGGTAGTCTCTTGATTCTCCTCCACAGATCAAGAGTTTCCTGAAGGCAAAACAAACAAACAAACAAACAAACAAACAACAACAACAACCATGCCTCATGCTCTGTGACTCTTAGCCCAGTGTAGACACACACCCTAACCTCAAAATGGGAAGACTTGGATTGCATAATAAATTCTCTGAGATTTATCTCTCAACCCTTTTGATTTAAAAAATCTTCAATTGCCTTTTGAGGGACTCTGAGATGTATAAATACAAAGACCACCTCCCAGAGAGTAGCTTCCAGGGCTGTTAGGTGGCCCTTAGAAAATTCTGGAGCTCCTCACATCTCTAATGCCATCAAGGCCTAGTTTTTCATTCACCTACTTTGCAATACTATGGTTCTCACTAGTGTACATTTCTGTTGGACTGGAGAGAAACCAGGGGAAAAGACTGTTAACGTCTCACTTGAAACTGGACTACATGGCCGTGAGAATCCCAAGTTCAGCACATGAGTGGAACTTCCTGGTGGATTTTACATATTTGTGGTGATCTGAGGAAATGGCTCCCACCTCAGGCAGTGATCAGTCCTGGTCACTCTCTGAGGCCAGCTCTGGCAGCCCTTCCCACATGCCATCTCTGCAACAGGAGAAGGTTCAATGAGTGGGTGAGAGCACAGTGGGAAGAAGTGATAAATTGGGGGGTGAGAGGGGGGAGGAGAGGAGGAAGGAAGGGGCTAACCTACTCCCCTGCTGTTGTCCAGAGCCTGGTCCATCTGAGCCTCCCCATTACCATTTCCTTGTTCCCTGAGTCTGTCAAGGGCAGACTTTATAGCTTCCTCTTGCACACATTAAAGAATGTTGGCTCTAGAGGTGGAATATCGAACTTGGAGCTCTGTAAACCTTGCAAGTTTCAGTCCATAACCGATTTTCTAATAGCGCACTTAATCTTCGCTTTCCTTTCACCCCCTCCCCGGATCGATATTGATCATCAAATGCTTCTGTGTCTCTCAAGAAAGGGTTGAACTTGCTTCTTGTTTGACCTCACGTGGGGGACGGGTTGAGAAGATTTTGTTCTTAGGACACCACAGACTAAGCCCTTCCATAAAACGGCTCTAAATAGGACTGCAGCGAGTATCACCATCTTCCAACCCAATCCACACAGAGCTAATCCTCCAAAGACCCAGTCCAGACCATAACCCTATAAAGTAGATTCTGCTAGAATTATCCTGAGACGGAGAAATAGGGCTGAGGGTGAGCAAACTGGTTCAGCAAGGTTTAGGAGGGTAGGGAATACTTGAATTCTGGTGCTCACTGCCTCTATAAGTGGGTGTTGAGAGTCAGTATATGCACACCTAGCCATCTTCTCTCACTACCAATTTTTGTTGAGCATCTAATATGTGCCAGCGACATTTAATATACTAGTTGAATTTGGATATTGCTATTACTTGTGTACACACACACACACACACACACACACACACACACACACAGGGGGGTGGGGGATACTGCTGCATGGTGAAGTATTTGGATTTAAGCTTCAGACTTCCTGGGTTCAAATTCTGATTCTGTCTCAGTTTATCACTGTGTGATCACGTGGGAGAGTAGGGGCCCCTGTTAAGGCTCAGAGGACTTAACATTTTCAGAGTGCCCAGGACAGTGAGACAAACCACTGGAGTTTTATGAGAGCTTGATTAATAATTCAATTAGCTTTCCAAATGTTCCTGAAATGGTAAAGAGTGAAGCCTTGTGGGCAACAAGAGCTAGCTATGCAATAACCAACCCAGCAAGAAAATCTTTACAAGAAAATGAAAAAAAAAACCCAACCTATCAAATTAAAAAAAAATCCATAACAAGTTTTAAATGAGAAAGCTGCCCAAATGTGTCTACTGAGCTGCAAAGCATACATGCAATGAGTTAAACTGTCTAATTGTATCTGAAAGAAAAAAATACATAAGTTATTTAAAATATTTAGTTAGGTGTAGTTGTGCCTGCCTGTAATCCCAGTATTGGGGAGTCTGAGGCAAGAGATTACAATAAAGCCACTGTGAACCTCACCTTATGATTCTGGGTTTGAGGGCACCATTCTGTATGTTCCTAAATTATTTGTTTTCAAGATGTTTTAGGTCTGTATAAAATGGGGCTAATTGTTTTGGATTATGAGTGGGCTACTGTTTTAATTATTTATTCACAGGCTGGAGAAATGGGGTCCTTTTCCACATACCCACACTGTCAGGTAACACTGTTCATCCTTGAGAAGTTAAGTAACAGAGGGTCACTTTAATATTGATGCCTATGTGCACACCCATGCGCACAGTTGGCTCAGGCTTCTATGAGACGGTCTAAGAATTCCTTGTGCCTTTTCAGCCGGCTACGAAAGCAGGCAAGGCCATCCTTTAACTTTTGTGGGCATGTATTCAACCTTCTTCACAAACCTACATTTAATTTCATTGACTTGTCTTTTTTTTTTTTTTTCTTCAGATTTTGCTTTTAATCCTTGCCACAAGAGCCGCCTCCCATCAAAATGTTCATTTTCATTAGGGATGGGAGGAAGATTTCTCGGAGGGGAGTGTCTGCTTTGAAGGAAGAAGCAGAGGGTTAGAGAATTCAAAATGCCAATTATGTGTAAGGTCGGCTGGTGAGGAGCAACGCTATAAAGGCCACGGAGTTTACTGCAAAAGGGTGCCCCCTGCTGGAGGCTCCTTCAATTGCGTCATCTCCAGGCTCAGCTCCGCTCAGTTCATAACTTAAAGCAGCTGCCTTTCCCAGTGCCAACTCAGATTCTCTGCAGATGTTTCCTTATGACCCATCCAAATGTTTGCTAAATATCATCTGTTAATTCCCCCCAAACATCCTGGATCTAGTTCTTTCATGTGTAACTCGACTTACGGTCTTAAAATAGATGACAGCAAAAAAAAAAAAAAAAAAATGTTTAAATGTACCACACAGGTACCATTGTCTTGAATATCATCAGCACACTAAACCCGTAGTTGGACTCCAGTCTTAAAGGGCATTCCAGCTATTTTTTCGACAAGCAGAGGTAAGGCATGTGCCCATTGTCCCTAGTCTTTAGCTTTTGATCATAGGATTTCAATGAATCACCATCAGTAGGAAGAGAGAGAAGTCTCAACTATCTATCTATCTATCTATCTATCTATCTATCTATCTATCTATCTATCTATCTATCTTGTGTGTGTGTGTGTGTGTATGTGTGTGTGTGTGCATGCACGTGTGTAGATATATGTGGCCTCAGTCACCCTCTGTCTATCCCCCAGGAAGGTGCCACCCCCTCCCCCCCAAGCAAGACTTCCGTGCAACTGGATAGAGAGGCAAAATTGCTGTTGTCAGCGTCCCTTTGTGGGTGAAGGCTAACTGTCCTTTGCTGCTAGCCCATGCAGGCTTCATTTGATAAGGAAATTCACACTCTTCCAAGGACTGTTTGCCATGTAAAATGAGGTTCTTGGGTAGGAAAAAAATTTTTTTTCTTACTGCAAAAAGAAAGATTTCTTCCTGGTAAAAGAGTTTTTGGGGGGAAACGGTGTAGCCCACCCATCAAATCACACACCAGGATTCCCCTTGGAAAGAGGATCGGTTGCCATGGTAACCAAACCTTCAGCAGTTTCCCTCAAGACAGTGGAGACTGGAAGGAAATCAGAAGATGGCGGAAGTCCACCGAAGAGGCCCCAGGTCCTCACCACACCCACTGGTTCCTAGTAGCATTAGGGAAGCGGCCTAGGGACCAGCTGTGGCTTTGCTCCGGGATACTAGGAGCAGGCAGCTGGGCTGGGATCCCTTTGTGCTAAGGGAGGTCTGCTGAAGACAAGCAGCCTCTGATTATAAGATGTTTCATCAGAGCAGCTGCAAGCCATCGGCTCCTGACTCAGTGCCTTTCTGAGGGTCCACCCTAAGGAACTTCCCAGGCTGTGCTTACTGAACTTTACTGGGAAGGCTCGACTACTGTCAGAGTTCTTTTAAAGGGGAAGGTAGACCAAAACGCCATTGTGTTTTTTCGAAACAACCTTCCGTTGGGTTAGGCAGGCACTTTCCTCAGCCTGGCACGGGCACCTTCGGGAAATCAGCCGAAATCTGAGGACGGGGTAAGGTGGGGGCATCCCACAAGTACTACATAAGAAACTCTAGGTAGGACCAACTCACTGGTGTTTTGGCAAACTTTCTGGGTCTTTTTGATGCACACCAAAGTCTGAGAATCACAAAAGTGATGAGAAATCTGTAATTTAGTTTTACTAGGACACATGAGAGGAATAACAAGTGCTGAAATGGCCACCCCCATGCCTTCATCCTCCTGAGACCAAAAGCAGGTTCTTGATGCTAACTGCCTGTTGCCTTCCTTCTCTTCCCGGAGTTATCAAGCCTTTAGTGTCTTGTTGAATCCGGACAGACAGGGATACTGTTTGAATCGTCAATATCAGCTTATGGAGGGCTACAGTTTGCTTAATGGTTGGCTTTGTCGTGGACTCTCTGTCTCCAAAGCTTGCTATAGAAACACTGGTTGCCTCTCTAGAGAGCTTTCTAATGTCCTATACAAGGGATCCAAGCCAGTACTGGGAAGAGAAGGTGGCTTTAACTTCACAGAAAACCGTTGTGAGATGCCATGGGATTTTGCACCGAGCATTGTAGTGTGGGTACTCATCTCCCAAAAGAAGGCTGCTTTGTCATTATGCACAGTTTGAAAAGTGCTAGGCATGGCTTCCTTGGAGTATAAAGATTTCAATAACACCCACCATCAGTGGAGGTTGAATATCTACTGAACATATCTAATATACTAGTACTTTTATTGACTCTAACCACAACCCCACAGCATAGATAGTTTCATTTAACAGTAAGAATTAAGAGACGATGCTGATGAGAAGTAACTCATCCAAATTTCTAAAGCTAGGGCATGTCCTTGTCAGAATCAGAACTCCTGATGGTCTACTTCCAGGAACCATGGGTAACTACAGCCTCCCTTATATCCTCGTGTATGAGCCACCTCCTTCCTAGATTGGCAGAAGCCACTCTGGTTTGGTGCTGGGACTTGAACCCAGGGCTTGTATAAGCTAGACAAAAACTCTAGCACTGAGTTGTGCCCACAGTCTGGCTCCTTCTACTTTGTTAATATTGCTGTTGATAATTTGTGGACGTTTGCATTGGTGTCTTATTTCATCTTCACAGTCGCCTTTGAGGGAGGCAGTGCTGTCAGGATCTCTCTGTTGCAGAAGAGGAAACCGAGGCTCTAAATAGACAAGTAGCCTGTCTGAAGCCCCGTAGTTAGCAATACGGCTGAGCCAACATCCAGACCAGGAAGAACATTCATATTTAATGGACTCGATTCTGCCACTTAGCATGTGGTGGCGTGTATCCAAATCTGTGGTTATCAGGTTGTTGATGGCAGCCTTTTAGAGTTACCACTTGTTTTTCTCTCATATATTCAGAAATGACCAGGATTTAGAGTTCTTCATGACTATTGTTTGTTTTTCCATTTATTCATGAGTGCGCGCGTGCATGTGTGTACGCATGTGTGCATACGTGTGCATGCATGTGGAGGTCAGGAAACACTTGTGACGACCAGTTCTTTCTCTGTACTACATGTTGCTAAATAATAGCTCAGTTGACAGGGTCACGTGCCATGTAATTCATTTAAAGTGTGTAATTCCGTGGCTTTTGCTATATTTATATGTGGAAGTGAAATGATGTCTTCTTGGAACCAGCTCTCCTTCCACTGTGGGTTCCAGGGATGGACCTCAGATCATCAGGGCAAGCACCCTTCCTTACTGGCTCAGTCATCTAACTGGTAACAATCTTTCCTGTTTCTACTTCCATTCCCTGCTCAGGAGTTGGATTTTTGAGTTAAAACCTCCCAAGTTTGCTGGTGGTGAGCTTGCAGGCAGGGCTCAGTCAGATATTCCATTCCTCGGTGAGAAGCAGAAGAGAAAAGGGACGAGCAGTTTGAGGAAAGCGGCTGCACGTTTTACATCCTAAGAAGTCTATCTATGAAGATTTCCATTTCTCCGCAGCCTGAGCAGCACGTGTGATGTCTGTCTTTTTGATTTTAGCCATCCCCCTGGGTGGAAGGTGGTATCTCATTTGGTTTTGATTTGATGGCTAATCTGGAGAGTTTTGAGCATGGTGGTGACACAGTCTGGCTTGGGTTTCAAAGGAACTGTGTGGATAAGAATAGACTGGAGTGGAGAGGAGGCAGAGGTCGGGGGAACCGATAGGAGGGCATTGTATTATCCAGGTGGGAAAAAAGATGGTGGCAGGAGAAACAGTTAAAAGGGATGGAATCCCGACAAGGAGGGCCTCCCGTGTCGGGAGTGTAAGGCCTCCAGCATCAGGAAGACAAAGATCCCATCCCACGACCGTCTCCTTGAAACAGAAATAGAACAAATGAGACTTGCTGCGTTAACAACCAAGTACTCCCGTATCCATTATAAAGACAATAGTAATCTGGGAACCTTGAGTCTGGGTGAGTGGTCTATACCTGGATGAAGGGTTTGGTGGCATAGTAGGGTGGCATGAACATGAGCATGACCATAGCACTTCTGTCAGGGAGCTTGACCTTGAGACCCTAGCTGGGGAATGAGTGACTTTGCATCATTTGACACCTCTATGGTCCAGTTGTAATCAGAGAAGGAGAATCCATTCCTAACTCTGCCAGGCTATCATTGGGTAAGCACAGAGGATTCAAGACTTCCCAATGACTTTTCTCAGAGCACAGCAAGACAGAGATCAGCTCAAAGGGGCATCAGAAAGAGAAAAGGGGGCCACATGTTGTGACTTGTATTTTCTGACTCTCAAGTATTTCTTTCCTGCAGCCTTTTAGAAAAGGCAAAACACAAAACACACAACAAAGCCAGGTGGGGGTGGCGCACACCTTCAATCCCAGCACTCGGGAGGCAGAGGCAGGCAGATTTCTGAGTTTGAGACCAACCTGGTCTACAAAGTGAGTTCCAGGACAGCCAGGGCTACACAGAGAAACCCTGTCTCAAAAACCCAAAACAAACAAACAAAACGCATACAACAATAAGCAGATGAAAACCTCAGTTAGATATTTTATGTAAATATACAAGATCGAGTTATGTCTTGAATGGAATAAACAGACTGGAAGTGTGTGTCGATTGACTTAGGGACTGCAACAATCAATGGCTTCAGTCTAATTGAGTTCAAAATCCGTAGCCACTATCAAGCCTCGGTAAAAGACAGTTGATCAATCAAATTGTGAGTGCAAGAAAGGTGAGGCAATTGCCTTCTATGCTGACAGGACTCAGCCTTCTTGAGTGAGCATCCTTCATACTTTGAAGAAACCAAACACACATGTGGTTTTTGGGTGGAAAGGAAGGGAGACCCATCTCTGCCCACAGACACACGGGGTGTTTTTCTGACATGGTGGCTGAGAAGCTTGCAACTGGAAATCATCTCAAAAACAAATTGATTATCTACTCTACAGCGGATATCACTGTGTCCTGTGCCTTGGCTTTCTGGTTTGCCTTTAAAATGAAAATACACAATTTGGTTTCTGTACCACATATCCATTTGATTTATCAGATGGCATAGAGATGTTTGAAAACGTGTATCTTTACACAGTTACAGAACTAAGGAGGACAGCCCGCGTGAGGACTGGTTCTGACGACTCGCCTAAACCTCTTCCACTTGTCTTATGATTATGGAATACCGAGGTCTGAGCCCGGGGACTGCGTCACCCTGAGAGGTGACAAAGCCCGATGAAGACCCCGGAACTTCACAGTCCTCCTACTTGATCACTACTTTGAGCTGGAGGTGAATTGGAGAAGCGGGCGGGGTCTGATCTGTTGGAGTCTCTCCTTGGTGTGGTTGGTACTCCTGACAGCTTGGCTTCGATTGCTGAGACTCTTTGTCCAACCCAGTTCCTTTTCCTCTGGAGCACACAAAGAATCCACATTTCCTGTGACTGCTTTTTTGGCCAACGGCATGTGAATGGTACGGAGTTTATTCCAAAAAAAAAAAAAAAAAAAAAAAAGTAAAGATGGTCTTACCATGACCCATTATTATTTACCATATTAATACATCACAGGGAAAGAAAACATCTGATCCCTTTGAAAGAAGCCCCAGTGCATTTGGATGCCCACTTAGCCCAGGGTCATGGTCATGTTATTTACACCGGTTCTGATCTGTGGAGTTTCCTAAAGTGCAGGTCCCAAAGGTCAAAAAAGATAGGAAATGGTTTTCATTCAATTGAGCTGCTTTCTCCACTGGGAGGAACCTTGATTCTAAAATAATTCCATGACTGACTGTGAATGAAGCAGCTAAAAACCCTAAGAATCCAGAGCTTCCATCTGACTGTCTCTTGGTGACAGTAAAGCCCCCACTGAAGCTGCCCCACATCACCTTCTGGAATTTTCCCCATAAGAAGGAATTGCACCTTAGGCCTAGGGTCTTTGCCGAAATTGGTCTATCTTATGCTCTCACTCAAGCCAAGCCACAGAAACAAACTTGTTTGGACTCATTCATTTAACTACCTTTATAACTTTTTACTACCAGGATATTTACAAAATTAAATAAAGGTACAGGTTTTATGCCTGCTAGTAAAATTATGCTTTTTTTTTTAAACTCCTAAAAATGTTTTGAGTTGGATAAAATTTCAGTTGATTCACGCATGGGTCATTTGAGAACGAACGTTAAACTATGCTCCCCATAAAGTACCATCTCCTAATAGCTTGATTCCCTAAAGTCAAAGCTTAGCACAGGGAGCTCGAGTCAGCTAGTGGGCCAGGTTACTCAACAGTCTCTCCCGGTCTGGTCTCAGAAGTAAATAGTATTTCTTTGTTGTAATTGTTTATTTTCCCAAGAGGCCAGAAAGGCTGCAATCCAGCAACAATTTCATCTGTTTCCTCTCTCCTGCATGATTTACTGTGCATACCTAGGAGAGTGGAAGCTGCGGGCGAGCTCTCCTAGGCCAGGCTTCCAGAAGATAGCTCTCTGTTAAAGGACCCAGGTGTTAAGCCAAACCCCTTGTTTATAGAATGTGAAGGTTATAACACGAGCCAATAAAGCCTGGAAGTGCAGTTACTGCCGCTGACATTGCACCCCGAACACATGTCATTGTGCTTTTATTTCTCCTTCACAATGGCACGGAGTTAAGGAGGGAGCATAAAACTTAACTTTGAATTTCCTGGCTTTTGTTGGTTTGTTGAGCAATCCTACCGCTATTGAATTTTTCCCCCTCTCGCTGGGTGGTTGTTTTTCTGGTGCAGTTTGTGCATTGTGTTTTTCTGAGAATTACAATGGTTTCCACACGTCACGTTGGCATGAATGTAAGCCATACGTTGACCTTTGGCAGGGTCACTGGAAGCAGAGGCATGTGTGTAAGCTGTGCGAATTCATTTGAACCTGACAGTGATTTCCAGTGGAGAGGTCGCTGTGCAGCTAGCGCCTTCTTTTCCGTTGGATTGGGCTGACAAATACCGGATGAAAGGGAAATCTGCTCATGGCCAGTGCCTTCCACCGTTAGGACCCAGTAGCTACCTCACTAGTGAATTTGCGGCAGAAAACAGGGCTCTGAGCTCACTCACACATAGCAACCCAGACAGGTCTTGTTGGCTGACTCTATTTTTTCACATATTAAAATGAACTTACAATTTATTTTCCTCATTGCAAAGCTATTCGTGTTCATGGTAAAAAAAATAGCAAATAAAAATAAGCAGCAAGGAAGACAAAAGAATTATTTAATCAGCCCCCGTTGACAGTTTAATGGATATCGTTGTTGGCATTTGTCCTAGGCAAACTATTTTTTTATTTAAATTGGAAGAAAGGGAATCATACTATAGATGGGCTTCTGTAAGCTACTTTCTTTGAAACCATGATTTTAAACAGTCATGTTTACGTTCTACGGCAATTACAAAGGTAGCACATATGTACAATTAAAGAAGAAAACATTCCGTGAAGTGGTTTGTGTGACACTTCTTTGTGCTTTTGCAAATATACATAGATGAAAATATATGTAATTTTACCATTTACAGACTATCCCTTGGCAGCTGAATTGTAACTGAGGTGTTCATTCTGACTCTCCATTGGACAGAGTGCCATGGCCTTGTGTCTCCTTTATCATATCCAAGGCAGTACTGGCTTAGGGGCTGGCATGCAGCAAATTCAAGTTTACCTTGCTTCTCTGTTTGCCTCCATTACAAATGTTCTACTCTTGCAGGTAACGTTAATCTCATGTATTTTGTATAACTGTTTGTTGTGTTTATAAAAAGTTAAAGAGAGGGGAGATATGTTCTATGGATGTGTTGTGGTGAGGTATAGGGGAAGGGGATGTCTCAGCAGGCCCATGCCAAGGCATCCCTTCGCCCTAAGGGATCAGCCACAAGTTTATTCGGGGCATGGGGAAGGGAGTTAGGATAATAGAGGCAAAGAAAAGGAGGGGGTGGGAAGGGAGAGGAGAAGAGGGGAGGGGGTGAGGGGACGGGAGGGGAGGAGGGGAGGAGGGGAGCGGAGGGAGGGGAGAAGAGAAGAGAAGAGAAGAGAAGAGAAGAGAAGAGAAGAGAAGAGAAGAGAAGAGAAGAGAAGAGAAGAGAAGAGAAGAGAAGAGGCCAGCAATGAGCACGTGGAGAGAGAGAGGGGAAAGGAAGGGAAGGGAATGGGGAAGGGGTGAGGGGACAGGGAGCAAGAAGCAAGAGGGAACAAGAGATCAAGAGAGGGAGGAGGGGGCAAGCAGCCCCTTTTATAGTGGGTCAGGCCTACCTGGCTGTTGCCAGGTAACTGTGAGGGGTGGAGTTCAGACAGAATGCTAGCATTCTTGAGCACCAGAAACAGAATGCTGGCTAGCCTTGAGTGAGCTTGAGCTGTAGAATTTGCATCTTGGTTCCATGTCTTCGGAACTATAGTGGCTGGAGCTGGCGTGCAAAAGCCAGTTACGTCCGTCCGTCCGTCTGTCTACCAGCTCCGTGCTCAGTGACGTCATGTTTGAAAGAAGCTGTAGCACAGTCATTAACAGTCGATTATACCATCTCGCCGTTGCTGTGGCCATGCCACGGGAAGGCTGTCCAAGCTTTCAGGCCTTAGATTCCTCATGTGTAAAGTGGGACCTCAGGGCTGGGGAAGCTGCGTGCTACAACTATGAGGGGCATAAGAAGTGTCTGTGGCCTGTGCCTCTGGACTGATAACAGACACAGTGCTGCGCAGAGGGACACAGTGAGAATCCAATGTTTAATCCACCTACCCGTAAACTTGTTACTGTTGTCTGAATGTATGCCAAGTGTCAATAAATGCAAGCAATTACCATACTATGTTGTTATAGCTGTACAAGTTACTTTAGATGTCTCCAAATGCCCTCTAAACACGCATCAATTTCTTCTCTATGAGTTTTTCACTCTTGATACATTGGTCTCTCTCTTTAATTGCTGCAAAATACCTAATTACAGCATTTATATGCTTTTCATTGATTTCTAGTACAGCCAAGAATCTTTATATGTGCCCCTCAGCCATTGGCTTTTTAAGAGTTACCTGTTTCTTATCTATTTTTGTATGGATATTTATTTCCTTTCCTCTCCTGTCAAGCCCCAAAGAGCTATGTACATTTTGTACATGTGTGTTATATCTTTCTTGCTTTGGTGGGGAGAGGGGCTGTATCATATTTTGGTTCCTTTTTGCTTCTTCAAGAAGACCAAAAACCATGTTACGATTTGGCTGGTGAGGTGACTTGGCGAGTAAAGGCCCTTGCCAACAAACCTGACAGAGTTCAGGCCCCAAGACCTGCATGCTTGAAGAAGAGCCGACTGCTGAAACTTGTCCTCTTTTCTCCACACGCTGTTGCACGCATGTCCACATGTGCACACATAATAAATGCATGTAATAAAAATGTTGTATTTGCGTGTAGTAAATGTTGTTATTGGAGGCTGGAGAGATGACTCAGTAAGAATGTTTGTTGTACAGGCTTGAGGAAGTGAGTCGGGCTCCAATATCCACATGAAAAGCTGTGTGTAGCCACATACTCTCATCGCTGGTCAGGGGTGGGGCAGACTGGACAATGGCTGGGACTTGTCAGCTGCCAATCTTGTTTCAGGTTCACCAAGAGACCCTGTCTCAAGGAAATAAGACAGAGTGATAGAGCAGGACACCCGGCATCTTCCTATGGCTGTACATAAGTGCACATACACATGTGTGCATATGCCATACACATACTCTCACATGTATATGAAAAATTTATTGCTCTTTTAAAGACTGGTGGGCCAATCTTTAAAGTCCTTTAGAATTACAAACATAACCTCAAAAACTTCAATAACTAGGGAGGAATATTTCAAAATTTTCAGCCAACATCTAGATTGTATTCCTTTATATCTATATATTACTTTATTATTTAACCATCTACCTTTTGTATTTGTAGATTATAATAATTGTATGTAGCAATTATAAATACAAAACCCCTCTAAATAGCTGTTTTGCTTTTAGGCTCAGTTCTGACTCAGCATCCTTCTAAGTCTGCTGTCTACTTAGAGTAGAGTCCAACTGACCTCTGGGAAGGTTATACTATTTTCCACCCTTGTTATCAGCATTAAAAAAAATGCGTATTTGGATTGGGAAGAGGGAAAGACTGGGAGGTCGGGGAGGGAGAGAGAGAAGGGGTGGGAATGTGAGAAGCCAAACGTTCACTTTGGGAATTGAGGATGCAATTTGAGTGTTTTGTTTTGTCTTGTTCTTTCCCTTTCAGGTAAGAAGGCGTCTAGCTGTCTTTCCAGTCTGATTTTTGCGACATCTTTACCACATAAATCATCCTAGCACGAGGCATGGAACGCGTTATCAGACTCGGGGAAAACACAATTGGAAAGGTTGCGTAATGCGCAGCTGAAGTCACAAACGTGGCACAAAGGCGGAGGGACACTGAGCAAATGAATGTGGGGGTAACGTTTCTGTGAGGTAGCTGAGCCCCCAAACCTCTGCAAATTCGAGTCAACAACAACAACAACAAAAATCCCTTGAGGAGCTCGGAACCTCAGGCTCCCGGGTGGATTGCGGAAAGTGCAAATGTGGTCTGAAGGCATCCAATATATTCCTGGAGTGCTTGTCACACCGCAAAGTCACCAAAGGGTGTAGGAATGATTTCACACAACAGTTCACTTGGTAATTTAGGTTGGTACAGGCAGTGGGTCACGTGAAACTGCGGAGCCAATAGGAAATAGGTTTGCTTTGCCACTGACAGCCGGCTGAGATGTCAGCAGCCAGTCTGACAGAGAAGTGGGACGTAATAACATTTGCATTGATGTTTTCAGTCGCAGTTGCTACATGGTTTCTTCTCTGCTCTTGCAAAGATGCAATATGTTGATCGGGCAATAAATTCCCCAGCCTTCATTCTTTAAAGCCTTCTAAACCAAATTGGATGATTTCACAGTGGTGCTGTGGTCTACTGGTAACTCTAAAATGGAATCAATGTCTGTCTTACACATACGGCTTTTCAGGGATTGCGGTTTCTATTTCTTGGGTACCAGAGCCATTTAATCAAGACAAAAATTCAAGAAAAGGCCAGATTACGGTGCCTTGAATGTTAAGCAATACCCTGCACGCATTAGACAGTGATGAATATTTCGAGGCGCATCTCATGACTAAGCCTTGTCAGTTTAAGATAAAAGATTCAGTTGCTGCCCACGCACGCTCTTGTATGCAGAGCAGAAAGAGAATAATTTAGTAAGGCCCCATTCCATTGCATCGATGCATAGTATCATGTCTCTCGGGGAGAAAATGAGAATAAAGGTTAAAATCAAAGATGTACAGGAGCCAGCCATGGGGGTTCACACTTGTAACCCCCATGCTTGGGGGGCAGGAGGCAGGAGGACTTTTGTGAGTTTGGGGCCAGCCTGGGCTATATTCATAGTGAATTTCGAGCTAGCCTGAGTTCCAGTGTTCTCCCTTCACGTCTCCATGTAGATGGGGAGTGTGTAATGAAATATAATGAAATTTAAAAGGAGTGCAAGAGTCTTGTGCTAATATTTTTAAATCAACCTTTGTAAAGATGTAACTCTTTCCTGCACTGCCGTGAAACGTTAGCTAAACAAATAAACAAAAACAAGAAACAAAGCAACAACCATCACAGTGAAACATGGCAAGTGCAGGATACTGGAGGCTGCTTGGTCCCAGTGTCAGGAGAGTATTGAAGACAGCGGTCATGATCATTTAGACAGTGGTTTGAGAACAAACCTCTCAGGGGGGGGAATAAAGTTTATTTTGCCTTTTCTTATTCCTCATTTGGACAGCAGTCAGAGGAGGAATGTAGGCTGGAGAGATGGCTCAGTGGTTAAGAGCACCGACTGCTCTTCTGAAGGTCCTGAGTTCAAATCCCAGAAACCACATGGTGGCTCACAACCATCCGTTATGAGATCTGATGCCCTCTTCTGGTGCATCGGAAGACAGCTACAGTGTACTTAGATATAATAATAAATAAATCATAAATAAATAAATAAATAAATGTCCCTCAAGCCCAAGCAGGACACTTGTCACACCAGCAAACTCTCTTTCTACCTAAAGCATATTGTATGGTTTTTGGAACCCATTTCTTCCCTTGTACGTGTCTGGTTTCAACATGAGTCTTGTTTGTCAAGGATACCTGTATGAGAGAGAATCCTCTTCCTGTGGAAAAGATGTGAGCGAGCAGATTGCTACTGGACATAGAAAGTGCTGGTTTATTCCTAGTCCAGAGTGGGGAAGAGACTGAGAAGCTATGGTGTTAGAGGTCGTCCTCCTCACACAGGCTATGGGAGATGTATAAAAGGGCCGGTGATGTCTGAAAGTTACCAGACCACAGGATCCATGTGAGAGTGACACTGGAGCACGCATGGCTATTTCCTCCGAGAGCCTTACACAGTTCCTGGCAAACCAGTGACTCCCACATAACAAATTAAGACTTAAGCAATAGGCCCTGTTTAATTTGCATCATAACAAACATACACCGAACACCGAACTTTGTACTTACGTTTTATATCTATTTCCGTAAGAGGGTCTCCCAAACAGTATGAACTTCAGGCCCCGCAAAACTGGTATATGACTTCTGTAGACAGGTCACAAAGATTCATCGACCCAGTGAGTTGCAGTGCCCTCAACCCAACCCAGACCCAAATCAAATAAACAACAATCCCAAAAGAGCCAGTGGAAGCCAGGTGAATCAAATCACTCTTGATCAGTCAGAGGGCGCATTCCTAGACTATGCCTCAGCAGCACTAGGAAATGATCTACCTCAATCAATCCAGCTGACTGGAAGGTTAGGTCTTGCTTTCTAACCAAAAGCTGGAAGGTGGAAGTGCTCACGCCTCTCCTTCGGAGTCCTGGAGTACAGGCTGGGAGCCTAGCTGCAGCCAGGACAGCCTACACACAAGGAGCTGGGTGCTCGATGCTGTGCCTTCACAGACTTTATTTTCCTGTTCCTCTTCTGTAGATGAGAAAAAATGGAGCTCAGAGACTCGAATCAAGCAGCCGTGGACAGGTGAAGCTGAGATTTACACCCTGATCAGCTGAGTCCTGCAACCTACACCTGTTCCCCACAATCCCATGTGATCCTACAGGAGGCAAGGAAAGGGGCTGTTGTGGATTGTACAAATGTAAAACAATACAAAGAGGAAACCACGGAGGAGAACTGTCAGAACCATTATCATCATCATCACATACATGCCTTGATTTATTATTGTCTGTCCTGATATTTATTTTAAAAGATGCATGTAATTCAACATCAACTGAGAGGAAACAATGGCTTTAAGATGGAGGAATAGCAAACAACACTGAATTTGAAGTAGTGATTAGAGGAATCACTGAGAACTTAGACTGGAACAGTAATGACAAACTGCATCTTTGGAGGATTTTTTTTCTCTTCTTTTCTTTTTCTCTTCTTTTCTTTTCTCTTCTTTTCTTTTCTTTTCTTTCATTTTCTCTCCTCTCCCCTCCCTTTAACTTTAAAAAAATATTTTTATTTAATGTGAAAGTGTTGTCCCTGAATGTTGTCTGTGCATCACGTGCATGCAGTACTTGCAAAGACCAGAAGGGGGAGTCAGACACCCTGGGACTAGACTAGATGGTCTAGATGTAAGTGCTGGGAATTAAACCCTGATCCTCAGAAAGAGCAGCCAGTCCTCCTAACAACTGAGCCATAATCAGATCTCCCCGTTTCCCTCCTCTTTTGGACAGTCTCTGTAGACCAGGCTGGCCTTGAACTCATAGAGCTGAGAATGACATTGAATGTTTGGTTCTCCTGCTTTCTCCTCCTTAGTGCTGGGATTACAGACATGAACCAACATGCCAGGTTTACATAGTTTAAGGAACGGAACCCAAGTCTTCGTGCATGCTAGACAAACACTCTACCTAGTGGGTTCTTTCCTCAATCCCAGCATTTTACTTTCTCTGCAGCTCCAGGAGCTCTTACAGTAGGGGGCCCTCTCAGAAGTCAGTGTTTGGGACTGAGGTGGAAGGAAGGCTGCTAAAGCTATCACAGTACATTCAGAAAAAGAAAAAAAAGTGATGTTATCTGCACTGCAAGAGCTGGCAGGATAGTTATGGAGTCTGGATATCAGGTCAGAACATCAGGAGACAGAGTCAGGTTGCTAGCAGTAGATAGTAAATTATTAGGAAGGGATGGGGAAAAATAAGACAAAATATAGTCAGCTGATAATTGTATGGATTTATCCATCCTTTCTCAAACGATTCACAGTTTACAATAGTGTTTTACATGCCAACTCACAACAGGCTTGTGACAGAGGCAGTGAAAGTATTATAAGGAAGCTCAGAGGGTGAATTGCATTGCCCAAGATCATCAGTGCAGTGAGTGCAGAGAGCTGGGAGTCAGGCTATACATACCCTTCATATCCAGTCATTATTGTCCATCCCAAGCTATTGGTATTTTGTTTGTTTGTTTGTTTGTTTTTTTTTGTTGTTTTGTTTTTTTTGATACAGGGTTTCTCTGTGTAGCCCTGGCTGTCCTGGAACTCACTCTGTAGACCAGGCTGGCCTTAAACTCAGAAATCTGCCTGCCTCTGCCTCCCGAGTGCTGGGATTAAAGGTGTGTGTCACCACGCCCGGCTCTTGAGACACACTCTTTACTGGGAGCACCTGTATGACTTAGTGCACTGGAACCCAGGTAATAAGTTTCCTAATCGCCCACTTGACAATGGATACACCATTTTGTCTTAATATTGAAAGTGTGAAATAAGAAGGCTATAGCCTTAGATTTAGACTGGTATATATCTCCGGAGTCTGCTTTAAAACTTGCCTGGAGATGAACTTGAAACATGGGTGTTAGAGATGGGGTAGTCTGCTTTGTGGGGTCTGCAGAATTTTTTTCCCAGGATAGACATTCTAAGATGCTCATAATTTAAGGACAGTTCAGGAAATCCCTTCATATTTAACAATAGGTTCTCACAAGCTGGTAAGAATCCAGTTCAAATGCTAGAACTGTCTCTACTCTTACCTTGATGCTAAAAGGTATCTGGAGAAAACATTGTGGTCCCAACTTGAACATCTTGACTCAAGTACTAAAGGTTAGGCTCTCTCTCTCTCCAGTTTGTGCCTGTCCATTAGAACACAAACTCATATTAACTATCTCATCGATTTTTAAAAAGTGTCTTGACTTGATCCCTTGACATACACAAGCTGACTGACTACATTATTGATAAGTACCTTTCCTTTTTAATTCTTAAAGAACAGTGCACTCCTAGTGGGTCTGAAAATTAGATTTCAGTGGCTGATAAAAAGCTACCCTTTCACTCAAACCTGCTCCCTTTCCTTGCCTGTTCCAACATTTCTGCAAAGAGTGAATCTACTTATGACCTCCAGGCCTCCCGAGTTTAACAGAACATTCATGAACAGCTGACTGGGTTTCCAAGTGACATCATGGCTCTTGTGTGTTTGAATCAAAGGATCTGTTTTACTCACATTAACCAAACCTGAAGTGCAGGGTATCCGTCCAGTCTTATTATCCCTGGTATGCAGAATTCTCTTTGGATACTAATGAGAACTGTGCATGTGGGCGATGGAGAACCCAAGCCTCTGGAGTAGAGGGACTGTGGTCTTTTAGAGATGCATTGCTATGGCTCTTAAGGAAAGTGCTTAATCTGCTTTGTTTTGTGCTGCTCTAAGTCAAGAATACAACACATCTTTGAACATCTCTTAATATTTATGCTAATATAAATTTGGGCTTATACACTAGCATACAGGAGGAGCAGAGGTATAAGACTAGCAGCTCCCCTGGGATAGCCACCCTGTTACCCACATACCTTTAACTCCTTTATCAGACTGTCGATATTCCTTTGTAAAACCAATAAAGGCAGTTTCCCTGACAGAAGCCTTTTCTCCGGTCAGTGAATCGAGTGTACATCCTTTGTCTTTTGCTTTGCTCTTGACATCAGGCTAGCCATTGCATCGATGGGTTTCTTAGGAAAGAGTCAGTGGAACAGTGTGGAGATGGGCGGGTGTTCTAGAGAAATACGAGCCTATAATGTATTTTGAGTCCTGGAGCAGTCTGTGGACGCAGTGAATGAGCACGTGAAGAACACACATTTGGTCCACTTTACTAAATTCCTTCCTTTTCTCCCATGATGCTTATATCACCTAAGTTCCCCTTCTCATATCCCTCAGCATCTTTGTGGTTTAGTTTCCTCAGGAAAATGGGGATGGTAACGGGATCCCCTTCACACGAGAAGTATAAGAGACAAATATTCACATGAACACTGCTTGTATCTGTACACTACACATGGCCTTAGTACATTCTTGTAGACATGGCTTCCACCAGGTCCACCTAGAGTGCTTAGGGCATGTCTACATGACTGATCTTTGTGGGGGAATGTCTCTTGGACTGGCAAGGCAGGTTTTTTTTTTTTGAAATGTCTTGTTAGGACTTTCTCCATTAGTACAGAGAAGAGGGTCAGAGGCTTTCTGGCATCCCCTGCTGATGCTGTCCTCAGTACCATGTCAGAATGAGGACTAAGTCATTTCTGCTCAGATGTCCTAGCCTTTGGGGAATGGAAAGAGTGACGTTGTCATAGAGGGCAGTACAGTTTTGTGTCCTTAGTCCCCAGGGTCAGAGTGCCCTTTTGACATTACCTGTCTGCACCTGCTCCCATCCCACCCACATTTACTTCAGTTACTGGTTTCCCATGGAATATATAGCTAATGTAGACTGACCATGGCACACCCTTGACAATGTGGGTATTCTCTGCTTTCTTTTGATGTGAAGTACAATGAGAATTCAAGGCCTTATTATTATTCTGACTAACCAGGAGATGAGTCGGGCTTAGAGTCAGATTTGTTTTTGTGTTAATAATGCATTTGTATTACCCTTCCTTGCAGGCCCCATCTCCACTCTTGCTATCTTCAGTGTGAGTTTGCACTTGTCAAAATGAATAATAAGCAGCATCAATTCCAACCCCACTTTTCCAGTGTGTTCAGCCGTAATAGTCTCACTCCGCCTTGATTCTGTTGATTGCTATTAAATCCTGGATTGCTTTAAATTCTGTGAGATAGTCTTCAAAGTATCACTTATAAATTGTGTGCATTTATTACAATCTCTCTTAGAACAAAGGGTATTAGCTCCTGGAAAAACACTGCCTTCTCTTCTGCGCGAGGTTACAGAAATGGGTTCTATCTTTTTAGAAATTAGTGGTTTGAAATTAAAGTAAGTTGCACATGCTTTTGGAAGGGTTTTGTTTTGTTTTGTTTTCTTTCTTTTCTCTACACCCCCTTTCATAATCTAACCTGAACATATTTTAGTAAAAAAAAAAATCAAAATGTATTATGGCCAAGATGCACAGAAAGGGATTTTTTTTTCAGAGAGACTATTGCAAAGAGCGAGTCTGTTGTTTTTCTTCTATTTAAAATATCACATCTACTTCAGATATGAACCTATGCAAGGTGTGCTTAAGTCGGTTGAGTGATGAAGGGAAGCAGTGATTGCCAAGCACTAGCTATGCACAGCTGGAAGGCAGCTGGGTCCTGGGTGTGGGCAGACAGCAGACACCTTCTTAGATGGCTTATGAGTGAGAAAAAGAGGGACAGTGATTGGCTGAGTGCCTAGTAGGGTCTGAATGAGATGCAGGGTTGCCTTGGTGCTGACACGCTTTACATTCTAGTGTCCTTCATTTGCAAGGGTTCCTTCCAAGACCCCAGGCAAGACGGAAGTAATGTGTTCACGTCTTAGGTAAGCGTATTAGGTAAGGTTGGAGATTGGTCAAGGTCAAGGTTTATGTTAACTTCAATTTCTCTTGTTTCTATTCCTAATATTGGGTAGTAGGAGCTTGGAATGGCCACTGGTATTTGGGGGATCTAGTTAAGGCAACACAGGTTGAAACAATGTTTAGTCGTGGTTTCCTGAGATATATTTACATGGTCTCCAGGCACCCCCATGCTTAGATTCTTGCAAGCCATGCCCTAGTAGACACAGCTTCCTGGAATACTTCCGCTGCTCAGTGCATTGGCCTCTCAGCATCCAGACAAGAAGACTCAGAGCCCAGACGTGATGCAGAGAGTCAATGTGTTCTACAGGGCTGACTGTTCTGAGCAGGGGAGTGGCGAAGGGGCGTTCGATTGGAGACTCGCAGGAGGGGCTATTGTGGTGAATGATGAATAGAGCAGGAGTTTATTACTGCCAGAAATAAACTTAACAACAACAAAATACACCACTCTACAGAGACATTCTTTTTGACAAAAATGTGAGAATTGGAATGGTTCACAATTCTTACACTTTTGGGGTGCAGACCCATATTCACAGAGATGTCTGCTAAATGCTCAGCACATCCCAGATATCAATAATTTTAAAAAAACAAATTTTGTTTGACTGTCTAGAGAAAAGACTGAATGATCTTTTTGTTCTTTCTATAAAAATCATATTAAAAATCCATTGTCATATGAGGACATGATCAAGACCATGCAGCCAGATATTCTAGGCAGAATATTATGGATGGATGCCAGGCAACTCATTAATAGAAGCACTGAGTTTTTCTGTGTTTCGTGACACATGTGTCATCTGACAGCTTAAAACCCTGTAATTTGTGGTGGTTTCCTTTCTCTCCTAAGCACACTTTTAGTTAGCGCTCTAGTCTTAGGGTGCCCTTCAAACTGTAAGATCTCTGGGCCCCACAAAGTCCAGATCCAGCATTCTCTGGCTCTGGGCCACCTTCAGGCACGGCAATCTTATTTAAGTGGCATTATTCCTGGCATGATGGAGCCTGCTCTGTGCTTGTTCTAGTAGGAAAATTGGGGCGAAGGAGTCGAGTCACTTTTGCGAGTAGTAAATGCCAGCCTGGAATCCCCGCACACGGTGGACATACATACAGGACAGCGCACTGGGCCTCACTCGCCTCTAACTCTTCCAAGACCGATGCTTCTTCCAGCCACTCGTCACTTTCCATGGCACGTGAGCTTTAGCTCAACAACCTCTGGGGTAGTTTCCTCTTGTTTCGTTGTCCTTCGCCCATTTCCAGCAATGTTTGGCGAGGTGGTTATGAGACGGTAGGTTCCCTCAGTCTCCCCCTTTGCTCTACTTCTTTCTTCTGACCTCAGCACCCCTCCCCTCACCCATGACCCACCCTCGTGATCTATCAGTTTCAAGACTTAGTTCCTACACACGTCACCCCTTTGTCTGTCGCTTCTTACCCTTTGCCTAGCCAGTTAGGAGCCCCGTTCTTTGTGTAATTAACTCAGGCATGCCAGACTACCCTCCCTGACCTTATTCTTCTCTAATATGAACTGAGCAATGCTGCCACCCGAACATATGTTTCATCCTGTTTCCCTCCTGTTCAAAATGGTACAAGTCAGTCAGTCATCATTTTAATGTTTCCCAAAGACTCACTGAAAGCCCAGTCTCCAGCTGGTGGGACTGTGGGCAAGTGCTAGCTAGAGCCTTTGAGAGGAAGGGCCTAGCGGAAGGTAGTTAGGCTATTGGGGGTGTGCCCTTAGTTAAGACCACAGCTTCTCTCCTCTCCTCTCCTCTCCTCCCCCTTCCCTCTCCTCCCCCTTCCCTCTCCTCCCCCTTCCCTCTCCTCCCCCTTCCCTCTCCTCCCCATTCCCTTCCCTCCTCTCTCTTCTTCCCACTCTTGTCTCCTTTTCCCACTCCTAGAATATAGAACTGAAACGTCTGAAACTGACCAAGACAAACCTTTCCTCCTTCTTATAGGTTGATTTTCTTAACTGTCTTGACACTGGGAAACAATGGTGACTTATACAGTCATTTACTAAATCCTTATTGAGGTACAACTTGGATTTGGGCAATGAGAATACAGTGGAGAATAAAATTTCCTGCCTCACAGAATCAACATTCTATTAGAGGGAGGGAGATGAAAAGCAACATTTATACTTTAACATTATTACTTCAAATGTATATATATTTATATATAATATACTATTACATTTATAATTTATTATTTATTTATTAAGTAATCATATCATACACACTATATCATTACACTATAATAAATCAATCAACAAATATATAATACATAATAAATTAATATATATATGCTAGAAAGAGGGCTTAGCAGTTAAGAATACTTCGCGCTCTTCCAGAGGACCATAGTTCAGTTTTCAGCACCCACATCAGGCTGCCCTCTTCTCACTTCTACTGACACCTGAACACACTTGTACACATATAACAAATAAAAATAAAATTATATACACACGTAAATATATATATACATCTAAAATCAGAGCAAAAACACATCAGAGAAATGCAAGCAGGGTGTCTTAGGTATGGTTGCTGAGATGAAACATAACTAAAGTAACTTGGGGAGGAAACTGGGTTTTTTTGGCTTAAACTTCCATATTACTGTCCATCATCAAAGGAAGTCAGGACAGAATTTTTTTTGTTTGTTTTTGTTTTTCAAGACAGGGTTTCTCTGTGTAGCTCTGGCTGTCCTGAAACTCACTTTATTAACTACCAGGCTGGCCTCGAACTCAAAAATCTGCCTGCCTCTGCCTCCCAAGTGCTGGGATCAAAGGTATCTGCCAACACTGCCCAGCTTCAGGACAGAAACTTAAGGAACCTTGAGTTCCTTAAGAACCTGGAGGCAGGAACCTGGAAGCAGGAGATGATACAGAGGCCATGAAGGGGTGCTGCTTACTGGCTTGCTCCCATGGCTTGCTCAGCCTGTTTTCTTATAGAACCCAGAACGACCAGCCTAGGTATGGCACCATCCACAGTGGGCTGAGGCTGCCCCAACCAATCACTAATTAAGAAAATGTCCTGTAGGCTTGGCTACAGCCTGATCTTATGGAGGCATTTTCTCAGTTGAGGGTCCCTCCTTTCCAATGACTCTAGCTCAAGTCAAGTTGACATAGACTAGCCAGGACACAGGGAGCTGGAACTAAACAGGGAGCGGGGAAAGCCTCATGGACAGGGGCATTTGATTAGAGATTTGTATGAGGCAAGAGTGAAAGGCTTTATGGAGTACGGAAGAGCTTTCCAGGTGAAGGACTCAGCAGCAGAGGACCAGTAAGGAAGGTGGGATGGTGGCAGCTGCATGGCTACAGGGAGCTGTTCACACATGGCCTCGGTGAGCACACCACGGGAGTTCTTAGCCATTGAAACACATTGATTTTTATGATGAGGAGAAAGGTAGCAGGGTTTTGAATAAAGGAGAGGCATAGCCTGGACTGCCGTTGACACCCTCACTCCGGACTGTGCAGGGGGTGACTGTAGGGAGGTAGGTAGACAAGGAGAGCACACTGGAAAGCAGCGGCAGTGACTAAGATGGGAGTGGCTCGGCCTGGATAATAAGAAATAGGCAGACAGATGTGTTTGCCTAATTCTTTCAAGGGAAAATAGTGTCTTCTTAACATATCTTAGAAGGTCTATCTCTCTCTGCCTTCGCAGGGTCCCTAAGCTGCTCCCAGAGCTTTGCAAACTCCTTTGTTCCAGGAGCTACTTGCTACCTCCTGCAAGCTCGGCTCAGTCCCTGCCTGCTCTTCTTTCTTCCAATCCCAGTGAACTAGTCTCCCAGCTCCTGGAAATTGCCTCAATCTCTGTTATGTAATAGTCTCTTTACTGTTATGTCATGCTTCTCCAAAGTGGACTGTGAGCTTCTTGAAGAAGGAATAGTGGGTGAGTGTTATTGTTTCAATCAGTGCTTGGCCTATAAAAATCACCCAAATAATATTTGTATCATATATATGTATATATGCCTCTTTGTGTGTGTGTATGTGAATGAGTGTGTGTCTCTGTGTGTGTATATGTATCTATGTCTAACATTTCTCACTAACTGCTTTGGCCTGAGCTCCCGCCTCTCCAAGAAGTAGCTCCAGGTAAGGCTTTGCCTGTGTGGAGACATGCATGAACAAAGGCAGCAGAGATTAACTGTAAGGAAAAGATAATACAACTTAGGCAGGTTTTAGAGTTACAGTGGGGTTCAAAATAAGCCAACCAACAAATAAAAAGAAAACAACTAATAGACTGAGTTAGAAGAGTGAATAATTAGTTGGCAGTGATGGCAAAATGGAAGAATTGCTACTTACTCCGTGCCTTCCCTGACCCATCTCCTGAAAGAAGAGTTAAAGACGGACTGGCGATTTGTGGGGCCTGTGAGAGCCAGTTGAGGGTACTTTTGAAATAAGCACCATCTTCTGAATGTCTGTATTCCTTCATAAGGCATATGAGGAACTAAGAACTTCTAAGATAGTATTGGGGTAGTGATCTCTGGAAGGTGACAAGATCCTTGATTATAGTGGCTTTATGAGCTTGGGCTTGCTAGTCTTCAGAGGTGCCAGGACTCTCTCTCTCTCTCCCCTTCTCTCCCTCTCTCCCTCTCCCCCCTCTCTCTTCTCTCTCCCCCTCCCTCCCTCCCTCCCTTCCTCTCTTCCTCTCCCCTCTCCTCTCCTTTCCTCTTCTCTCCTCTTCTCTCCTTTCTTCCTAGATTAAAAAAATTGTGTGTGTGTGTGTGTGTGTGTGTGTATGTGTGTGTGTGTGTGTGTGTGTACACGCTCTGTACATGTGGCTTCTACAGAGTCCAGGAAAGAGAAATGGATCCCTTGGAACTGGAGTTATTGTCCCTTGTGAGTCCCCAAGATTGATACTTGGAGCCCAACTCAAGTATTCTGGAAGAGCAGCAAGTGCTCTTAATGCCTGGGACATTTCCATCAGCTTGACATGCTCTTCATGACTTGGCATCTTGACCTGACCAAGAGTTGAGAGGAGATGACAAACATATAGACCTACATGTAGAAAAGCCAAGTTCGGGTGTGCTGTGTGTACTCTGATGGTTACTACTTAGCAAACAGAAAGTTCAGTGTGTTATTATGTACACTACGGAGAGAGGGGTTAGATAGTCTCAGTAGTAGGTCTCTGAAGGTGAGCTGTCTCGGGCTATAAACATGTAGGAGAAAGCTGTAGTAGCTAGTTTTTGCATATAGTAGTCAATTGTTCTTAAACACTGTCAAAACTTGCACTTAGACTGGAGAAAGGCTTTAATTCTGAGTCTGGCCCATAGGAGGAAGGCTTTGATAATTTCCCAATGGGTCTGATGCACTGGTCTCTGACATGGTCATGTTCATATCAACAATACACGTTCACTAAGGACTTTGCTCGACTCTTACACCTTCACTCCAAGCTTCCTTGGCTCTCCACGACAGCTGGAATGATCTAAAACAATAATCTTGGAAGAACACATCCATCCATCCATATGACTAGGCAGAGATAATAAACAAGCTGCAAATGGCATTTGAGAAAAGTAGAGAGAGTATGAAGGATTGGGGGTACCTTAGTGGCACCCCATGAATTGCCATATGCAAGCACTACAGAGCATCTCTTTTTCTTCTCAACGCAGTAGCATTTATAGTTGACACGGCTTCTAGGTCTCTTTTTTAGCTTTCCCCAAGTGATTGTTCTCTTTGTGAAAAATGTTTTTACCTGTGGCCATGTATCTTTACTTTAGTTCCCGCCATTAGAATTAGCTTTGTGCTGGCTAGATCAGATAAGTCCATACGTCCTACTTACTTCTTGCTCCAAGGTCCTTCCAATAGCCAAGGTGAGGAAGCTGCCTGTGGAGGCCCACTCACAAAGTACATCTTTAAGTATGGGAGGGTGAGGACTCAGGCAACATTGACCATTGTGTGTAGAGTTGGTGGAGGAATAGCTCCTCAGCTATTCCTCAGGCAGGCCACTCTGTAGAACTTCCCAGGTCCTGGGTCCTGAGCTGCAGTCACAGCACTGACCACTGGACTGCATACCCTTCTCCCAGGTTCCCTTACCTCCTTGAGTCCCTATTCCCAATAGCTCCTTTTTCTTTCTGGGATTGTCTCCCAGCCAGAGGCAGCACATTGTCTGAGGTGGCAACATGGGTAGGAGGGAGAGAGGGAAACTGCATCAGAAGTCAGCCGGACATTAGGGCTCCAGCTCAGAGAAAAATGATACATCTACCATGCATTGGAAGGGGGTAGTTCAGGAGAAACATAGGGCTGGTTTGACTGGTAATACTTCTGCAAACGGGTCTATTTTCATTAGACTCTTGGAGGATTGCCTGTGATTTCAATGGGCCAATCCACTCCACCTTTTCATGCTATGGACACAGATCCCAATAGTATAATTTTCTTTCTGAAATACAGACCTTTTATTGTGAATCGGTGTGTGTGTGTGTGCGTATGTGTGTGTGTGTGTGTGTGTGTAAAATCTTACTTGTTACTTACTATCTAATAATAAGAATATATATATATATATATATGTATATATATATGAGATTGCTTTTGCCACCAAGAAACTTCTTCAAAAGGTATCTTTTTTTATTATGAAATAATATGAAGGCAGTTTTTATCATTTTGCTACAAGCTTGTATTAGTCAGGTTTGCATTCCTACAGCCAAACACTCAAGGCAGCTAACTTTCAGAGAGAAAAGGATTAGCTAGCTCACAGCTTTGGAGGTTACCATTCCAGGATTGGTTGATCCCATTTATTTGGCATGTGATAGGGAGAGTTGTGTGTAAGAGGACGTGGTCTCATCTAGAGTAGGAGCAGGCAG
Organism: Mus caroli; assembly: GCF_978045245.1. Taxonomy (NCBI): domain Eukaryota; kingdom Metazoa; phylum Chordata; class Mammalia; order Rodentia; family Muridae; genus Mus; species Mus caroli. The sequence continues at coordinate 105,427,169 of NW_028227257.1, read as the reverse complement.
AGAAAAGGACCAAACATCACTCTTCTCATAGCAGTGTTCTTTTTTTTATTAGATATTTTCTTCATTTACATTTCAAATGCTATCCCTACCTCCCTGCTCCCCAACCCACCCACTCCTGCTTCCTGGCCCTGGCGGTCCCCTGTACTGGGGCCTATGATCTTCACAAGACCAAGGGCCTCTCCTCCCATTGATGGCCGACTAGGCCATCCTCTGCTACATATGCAGCAGTGTTCTTAGAAAAACAGAAGAAATAGAGGAATTTCTGAACAGTGATGAGAAAGACTCAGGCCCCCAATGACCTCAAAGCTCACTGGGCACATTTCCCAGTGGTCTCATCATTCCCTTGTGGGCCAAGTTCTCAGGCACAATGGATATGCGGGACCACAGACTAGGTTCAAATTGTGTAAGAGAGTAACTCTGAAAATTAAACATCTGTTTTGAAACTGATATGTTATTTGCTATCTTTCTCTTATTTATTAATTATTCAAATGATAAAAATTCCATTGATACCAATCTTATGGGATCAGACACCAGAGACTCTCTTAGTTGAGTATGAGATGGGTTTGGAAAGGAAGGAAAATAGAAAGAAAGAAGGAAAGAATGGAAGGAAGGAAGGAAGGAAGGAAGGAAGGAAGGAAGGAAGGAAGGAAGGAAGGAAGGAAGGAAGGAAGGAAGGGAGAAATAAAGAGAGAAAGGGAGAAAGAGAGGGTAGATTCTTTTACAAGTGGCAGAGTAACAAAATCGCCATGACATGCATTCACTAATGTCATCTATTTATAAGACTACCCCCTTCACACACATAATTAAAATCTCTCTCCAGTGAACAGTAGGCTTGGCAGTTACTTTAACAAAACAGGATAAATCTCCCCACTAAAGTAAAGTAGCAAATCTTGTAACAGATGTGGGATTTTGTGACATTGATAGAAGAGATGGTTTTTGATGGTTGTTGGAATCACACGCAAAGCTCTTGGCAGATGGGAGTGGTAGGATCAGGAAAATAAACAATAACTAATAGAGAAAAATGACGAAATAGAAATTTGTCAGAAAAGTTTGAAAATCAAATGCTTAAAGGGGCCCCCAAGGGGAAAAAATGAAGTCCTAAAGTATTCTGTCATTTTTATGGGAGAGCAGGATAACAAAATGTGGTATCATACTACCATAAAGCTTGATAGGAGAGTTATGAGACGAAATCTACTTCTTTCATTCCTGGTTATTAAAAGAAATTTATAGCTCTAATTATAATTCCCATCTAAATACACGGCAACGTAAGCCCCCTTTTAACGATCTTTAGTGCGGTTTTTGAAAGGAAATCCCTATCCAACCTTTCCTCTCCAGCCCCGACTCTATCTTCTGCTGTAAATGGAGTTCTCACCGAGCTTCTTTCCCCACTGTAAGCTACCGAGCACTCAGGATTAGGGGCATTTTAAAGTGTAGAAACCATACTTAAGAAGTTGGTTGGTTTTGTATTCCTATCTTACAGTTAAACACTGAAGGAATTAGATGATGCCAAGGATTGCCACAGGCATGGCACTCAGGGAAAGACAAAGTCCTCTTCTAGGGAGGAATGAAGTATCCACGCATTAGTCTTCATTCTTCTTGATTTTCTTGTGCTTTGGAGATTGTATCTTGGGTATTCTAGTTTTCTGGACTAATACCCACTTATCAGTGAGTGCATATCTAATGACTTCTTTTGTGATTGGGTTACCTCAGTCAGGATGATGCCCTCCAGGTCCATCCATTTGCCCAAGAATTTCATAAATTCATTATTTTTAATAGCTGAGTAGTACTCCATTTTCTGTATCCATTCCTCTGTTGAGGGTCATCTGGGTTCTTTCCAGCTTCTGGCTATTATAAATAAGGCTGCTATGAACATAGTGGAGCATGTGTCCTTATTACCAGTTGGAACATCTTCTGGGTATATGCCCAGGAGAGGTATTGCTGGATTTACCAGTAGTACCATGTCCAGTTTTCTGAGGAACCGCCAGACTGATTTCCAGAGTGGTTGTACAAGCTAGCAATCCCACCAGCAATGGAGGAGTGTTCCTCTTTCTCCACATCCTCGCCAGCATATGCTGTCACCTGAATTTTTGAAAATATCCATGGAAGGAGTTGCAGAGACAAAGTTTGGAGCTAAGACAAAAGGATAGACTTTCCAGAGACTGCCCCACTCAGGGGTCCATCCCATAATCAGCCACCAAAGGCAGACACTATTGCATATGCCAGCAAGATGTTGCTGAAAGGACCCTGATATAGCTGTCTCCTGTGAGGCTTTGTCAGTGCCTGGCAAATACAGAAGTGGATGCTCATAGTCATCTATAGGATGGAACACAGGGCTCCCAATGGAGGAGCTAGAGAAAGTACCCAAGGAGCTGGGGGTCTGTAATCCTATAGGTGGAACAACAATATGAATTAACCAGTACCCTTCAGAGCTGTGTCTCTAGTTGCATATGTAGCAGAAGATGGCCCAATCAGCCATCACTGGGAAGAGAGGCCCCTTGGTCTTGCAAACTTTATATACCCCAGTACAGGGGAATACCAGGGCCAAGAAGTGGGAGTGAGTGGGTAGGGGAGCAGGGCAGGGGAAGGGTATAGGGGACTTTTGGGATAGCATTTGAAATGTAAATGAAGAAAATATCTTTTTAAAAAATTAAGAAAAAAAAGACAAAGTATAAGAGATCTGAGTTCCCACCTTGTTCTCCAGTTCTCCACAGCTCACATGTGGCTTTGGACATCACTAAAGTTCTCTTCATTTAGGAGTCCAGCTATTCTCCCTGGGGCTGGGTTATACCTATGAGGTTTTTAACACCGGAGCAAAGGTATCACTGAAAATCTGAGAACAACGATAATTCTTGATTACTTGGGTCTCTTGCGTAGAATGAAAATGTAATAGATGATCAGGGAGGGAAAATGGAATGCTTCGAAGACTTCTTTGTTTTATAATGTGTGAAAGTCTCAAAATTACATTGCATTTGGTTTGTTTTCTAAAGGTTTTAGACACAAAACATTTTTTTAAAAAAGCAGATAATTCAGAATGCACTTATATTTAGCTTTGTAAAACTTCGAAGCATATATCTGGCATGTTAGATTGATCGTTCCTAAATATATCTGGTTTAGAAAAATATTTAAAATTAGTTTGTCTTCCCTGCGCACAGACCACTAATAGTGGGTGGTAAAGGAAATCAGTTTTGAATTAAAGATTTGCCTTAGATAATCCATTGAGCCAAGAATTTGCATATGGATGTTACAGAGTAGCTTGTGTTCTAAATTTCAAACACATTGTTTTTTTTTCAGAAGCTTTGCAGTGCTTAGTAAAGTAGTTTGAAGCTTTCCAAGACGCAGGCTTTTTAAGTCATTAAGAAAATACTCAGAATTTAGAGAGAGATTTTTTTGGCTATTATAAAGATAGTATCAATTAAAAATGCAAATAGAGAAGAGCTCAGCTTGTTGCTTATTGCATTACACCGAATTGCCTCCTTCTCTCTCTTTTTTTTTTTTGAAGCTACAGCTGCTTAGCAGATGGCAGACACAAATATTGCACAAATGAGTATCGCAGCACACACACATCTTCTTAATGGGGCTCCTGTTTATTAGTGTGTCCACTGAACACTCCCAGCTGAGGATATCCCAAGTATCAGTACCCTGTCAAAACTACTGTGGAGAGAGAAGGGCTTTGGGATAAGTTAGCTGTGTGTGCCTCCCGGTGAAAGACCACACCTATCCCAGGAAGCCAAACAGACAAAGTTTCAACATCATGGGGCCTTTTCTCAATTCTATGAGGTTTTTTTTTTTTTTAACACTTCTTTAGGTCTCTGGGAAGATGGTAGCGGCCCTCCTGTGGTGCACTAGGAAGGGGAGCAACATGGTTAAGTTTAATATAGCTCTGGCTGCAGAGAAGAGAGCTATCTTTGTGGGTGATGAGGAGAGGTGCATATACAAGGGTGGGGGAGGGTGGGAAATCAAAGGTCCTGGACAAGAGAGGGAGCAGAGAGCCTGAGGGTTGGCTCCTGAGGTGGTTCAGGTGAGTGTTGTGGTAGAGCTAAGAGAGGTGCCCTGATTCCAGAAGAAGTGGAGTTGAATCACAGAATGCGGTGGTAACTAAAGGAGATAACCAGACACAAGTGACGGACTGGCATGAGGAGGAGGGGCGCTTGAGGATGAATGGCTTCAATGTCTGGGTGGTGGGGTCACTTCCAGATGGGAACACAGAAACAGGTGGCAACTGGTTTGTTCAAGATGAGGAGGAGATGCCAAGTGGACCACAGGGAGGAGCTGGCTACAGACTCAAGTTTTAGAATGTCCGGACTTCCAAAGTGCTTCTGTGAATTGTGGCTCCTTTAATCACGGCGCTATCGCTCCATGACATCACTGCACAGAAGTTGTCCTGAATTTCATTGGTAGAAGCTGAAACAAAAAGACATTTAGAAACTAAGCTTGCTTCTTATGGCCGAGTACAAGGGCATTGCATGAGACACAGATGGACACGTGGTCCTGGCCTTCTGTCTCCAAGGCTTCTTGGTTGTTTTAATCTGATTTAGATCCATTTTTAGTTTTCTAAAGGCAGAACAAGAAACAGAGTTTCCCCCTTAGCTGAGAGTTTCAGACTTCACAAACACTGGCAGGCTACAAGTGCAGCTTTCTGTTGTCTCTTGGGTTATTTCTAGCCCAAAGGGAAGTCGGGGATGCTTGCAGTCTAATTGATCTAGACTTGCTGGGTAGAGGACAAAGGGTGAGAAAGACACAGCCATAGGTTCTGAAGAAAATGAGTCATTTTGTGGCTGATTGGTGAAGGGATAGCCCTACCATTATGGAGTCCCAGCAGGGACAACAATAGGCACACAGACTCTCAGTCCAACCCCTCACTGTTGCCATGTGGTCTTGCATCTCCCACTCTTGCAGGGTAGCAGGCTATGGACTTGGCTTTTTTTTTTTTTTTAATGAGAGTTCAGCATGCAGGAGTTTAAGCATGTAGGCATCAAAACCCATCACCTACATTTCAAATCTATCGCTGGCTCTCCTAAGATCCTTCTGTTAGAAAACCAAGGTGCAATAGCTAAATGGTTGAAGGAACATCTGGTGACTGAAGAGTCTTGTTAGAAGCGGGGGTGGGGGTGGGGAGCGTTGTTTTCCAAGAGAACTCCAGGCTCTGAGAGGTGCATTTGTGAAACTGGATGTGAGATTTCAGGCTGCCGTGCTCCCTTGGTCAGCCAAGGGACTGATGGTTTAAAATGTTTTCTTTGTGTGTTTTTGAACACTCCCTTCTCCTTTCAACTCCAACATACCTTTTTCTCCTTTTATTAACTTGACATTAAACACGTCCTTCCCCAGCTGCTACACACACTCTTTTCAGTAGGAGAAGGTGAACATGGTTGTACTTTGGGTTCAACTCACATCTTGAACTACTTTTCAGATGTTGCGGGTGAAGCCAAACCCTAAATAGCTTTAGCTGAACACTTTCCCCTAATTTCTGGGCCTGCCTGTATATAAAGGGAAACACATCCCACATGCTTCTCATTCTATATATCCCTAATTCCCCAAGAGATAATTTTCTGAGACATGGTTGAGGTTCCAGAAACTTCACGAACCTCTTTTCCCTTCAGCCAAATACATCTTTCTCCAGCTTAGAGTCACTTTGAACAAAGATCATAACTTAATCATCAGCACTTCCTCCTAACAGCGAACCTCAGAATTTACAGTCTAACAGTGTACAAAGAGACAAAAGTTCTCTGCCCTCCAGTTTTTTAAACCTCCTCTAGGCAATCTATTTAGGAAACACACACCACACACCATATGCATGAAGTTTCTTCTGATTTCAATGATGCACATAGATTTGTTTAGCATATATAGGTCCCTGCAGAGCTAAGTTAGACCCTTGCGGATGCAGACTATTGTTAATTTTGTCCAAGATGTCTTTATGAATGTGGCTAGTTCAGAAAGTGTCTGTGGCCTATTAGGGACATGGGGATAAAGAGAGGTGAGAGGACAGGTGGGTAAGGAAGAGGTCATGAGATGCACAGTGTCCCAGAAGAACCAGAGTAGGATAAGGAAAATTCTGGCAACATCAGGATTAGGAAATAGTCTGAGATGGAATAAGACCATGTAAAACAGAGCAACTGCGGTGAGGATTAGGTCGCGTACCCTGAGTTCCACGTTCACATCTTTCTTTGGAGATTGTAGAAGATTGTTGGGAGAGGAGAGATCTGCTATGGAAGTTATCTCTCAGTTCATTGTCATACCAAAGGACGAAGCAGTTGAGAAAATTTCCTGGTGCTGGCGTCCTTGCAGACCACTGGAGACTTTAAACATATACTATGGAAAAGTCACAGGCACCAGTTTGGCTTTTTTTTTTTTTTTTTAGATTATAGTTTAAAGGGCAAGAGGTCCACTAATGCCTGAAATACCAGCTACTAAAAATGCACAAACACTTCAACTGGGGGAAATGGAGGAAATTCCTGGGACTGCTAAAAGAAAAGAAGCACTTAAAAGTGGGTGGAGTTGCTTTTCTACACCAGAGGCTTCCTCCTACCTCCCCTCCCCGGGCCCCCCCCCCCCCCCCCGCCCACACACACACACCAGCCTGAGGTTTCTGGATGAATAGTCCACAGGAAATGGCTGTGATGCCATCTCAGCTGGGTCACGAGTCTAAAAGTTAAGGAGCCTGAATGGAAGAAGTACCTAGCCAGGACTTCTGCTACTGCCCAATTACATATCTGCAGAATACAGTCTCCTGTTTGTTTGTTTTCTAACTGACTCAAGTGTGGTTCACTGGTGATATAGAATTTTGATGTTTGGCAAAAGAATTCCCACCTTAGGCAGGGAACAATTGATGGACAGGTCAGTTCTGTGTCCACAGTCGGTCTCTGCTGAGCATGGTCATTGGAAGATGGCTCTCAACACAGGTCTATGTATAGACAGTAGAGTGAAATGAGGAACTGGAATTCGAGATTCGGCCATTCAGTTTTCAGTACCACTGAGATTTCCAGTTAGCCATCCTCATACACCCAACTCTGAAGGGAGCAGTGTGTCTGGGTCTTGATTTTGCAGGCACAGTTCAGAGGGCCAAGGACTACATGGTGCCAGTTGGCAGTGATGGAGTCAGGCACTGGTGAAGTGGGCTCCAGTACAGGGCTTCTCTTCCCTGGGCGTGGACTATGGACAGTCCCGATCTTTCCATTGTGGTCAGACAGAAATGAGCGAAAAGCTTGTCACCTGTTTGAGTCACAGCAGGGATAGAGAAGCCTTCTCAAGCCCCTGTGTCCAGCTTGCTGATTATTTCATGGCCCCAGCCTCTGATGGGGTGTCCAGTATCCACAGGCTAAACCTAGTGGATACAGTCAGTACAGCTATCTTCACACAGCAATTGCTGTCTCCCACATGCCCCCAACAAAACCAGTGTTTCCACGACAGCCAATGGAGACCTCCAACTCCTGCCTCTATCCTAGAGATCTATGATGGTGCAGTGGAAAGGGGCTTGGCTTAAACATATTTTATTATGTTCGGCTGTTGGCAATATTACTTCCAGATTACAATGAAATCTGCCCTCTATTAGGGAAAATGATTAGATCATCAGCCATATTTAAATCCTCAAATCTGGGACTATATATCAAAGCATAGAGGAGGCCTGGGTTACGAAGGTTAGGATGAGGGTAAAGCTGGGAACCTGATAGCTTACATGTAGCATTCTTGGCTTAAAGGAACTGTTGAACCTTGGGAAAGATTTATACCCTGTTTATTACAATGCTGTGGCTTCACCAAGGATACAAAGCAGTCACCGCTGCTGTCTCATGGAAAAGATCATGGTAACAATGCTGGTGTGATATGTGCTCATCATATTTATAAAGGCTAAGCTTGGAAAGCGGGGCGCGCCAACTGTAAGCAGTGATGGATCAGTAAGGAAAAGAGAGTAGTATGGCTCAGTGGCTTAAGTGAACTCCGTGGCAGTGTACTGCTCATACCCCATAGCTGGCTATCCAAGCCCGTGTGTTCATGAGCCTTTTCCCAGAATCCACTGTGATGCGGTGCTTTTGCCTTCCTGAAACTCCATTTACTATTTTCTGACATTCTGGGCATTGCTAGCAGCACAGCGCTGCTATGTTGTACCTAGCGTACTATGTTGTACCTAGCAGAGTATGTGATCAAGCCAAGTGAACCCACACAAAGGACTGATTTGATATTTGCACAAGTGTGGGTGGGAGTGGCAAATGGTTCTGCCTCCCATGAAGAGTCTTTAATCACGACCATCTTCCAGTGATCTGCTTCCAGATGAACTGGCTGACGGTTGATTGGTTGGTTGATCCAGATGCTGGAATGTCCTCTTGGAAGATGCTCCCAGAGCCTTCAGGAATCAGGTGCGATGTGAGGAAACAGCAGTGATCCAGAAGGACAGTTGCTGGAGGGTTGAAACTGAAGCAGCAGCCATGGGATCAGGCAGAAGAAGGAATATGGATGGACAACCCAGGCAATAACCATAGTGAGATCAATGTGGGGGAACAGGAGAGTGGCCCCTAAATTAAATGGTCAAGTTGTTTAGTAAAAGTACTCCCTGTTCCGATCATAGCAATCAGGAGGGAAAGGAAAGGAAGGGAAAGAGGCAACTGCTAGTGAAATACTAGCACAGAATCTGTGAATTCACACACACATACACACACACACACATATGCTCAGAAGTGACATATGACATAGAAACAATAGCCCCCCAGTACCATGTAAATGGAACACACTTTCTTTGTTCCTGATTAGAGTTTCAAAGAACTTTGGAGGTAGTTGGCCAAACCTTTGAAAGAATTGAACTGAGTATATTTGGAGTATTTCTGGGTGTTGTTATCAGCACAGCTTAATCCAAGGCCCTTATTATGTTGTATATAACATGTGTAACAGCATGAAATGTCTTGTTTATTCCAGAAGGAAGGATGATTTTTCTTCAATTAATGCTTTCTCCTTTTTGTTCTTAAAAACTCTTCACTCACACCAATCTCTGTCAATTTGGAGATGGGATTCCTGGATGGCTTGGAGTTAGCCAATATCTCTTGTCAAAATACCTTATCTAACTTCATTATCATAGGGTACTAGCCTATAAAGCCATTCCTGCTTCAAAGGGCCAACATGCTGATGATATGAACGAGTCAAAGAGGGAGAAGGGGGAGGGATGGAGCCTCTGGGCTAAGGCCAGCAAGATGAGGCAGTGGTGCTGTGGGAAGCACCAGTATTGTAAGAATACATCACGGAGCCTGGCTACAGACATGGGCTATGATGACAGCCCTTTTGGCTTGTGGCCAATCAGGATGTAATGACCTGGAGAACCTCAGGCGCAGGAATGCCTTTTTCCACCACAGAATTCTTACAGAAACCCCAACACCTGCCAGAGGCCTCAACAGACAAGGACACTGAGGTCTGTATGTTGAGAATGTTGCAAGTTAAGATGTGTGTGGGAACATCCCTGTCCCCAGGAGAAAGAAGGGCCCATTTCTCACGAAGCAGCCATTCCTGAAGGCTGACTGGCTTTATCCATGCTCCATCAATCTGCCACCTTTTAGGAGAACTAAATCTAGTTCAAATATTTTATATAGCTATTTGATAGTTTGAAACAGTCATATTTTATCAGAACCTCATTGTCATATTTCCAACGGAGAGGATCAAGAACTGCCCACCAAATATGAGGTTAAGGGGGGAAAAAAGCCCTACGTGTTCCTCATTAGCCACAGGCTTTAAATTTCCCTGTTGGAACATTCTCAGCTTAGAAAAAAACAAGTTAGGTAAAACAGCGTTCACAGTCAACTTTCTCACAACTGTTAAAATGTGACGGGCATGCTGGGAAGCACTCACACCTCAGACGTGGATAGAACTCTGTCTCTTGGTTGTCTTCACCTAAACTTACACAAGAGCAAGAGGGCAAAGTCTGCGACACAGAGTGAGTCTCTGGAAAACTGCCCCAGCCTTGACGGGACTGGGTACAGAGAAGGCAGTGACTAAGACTTTTCTGAGGAGGACAAAGCTTTTGTTTCAGTAGGTCATGTCTTCCACAGGAGCCCTGCTTTGTTGATGTGTTAGTCTTAGAGAGGATATCCTACCCTGACCCTAACCCTAACTAACCCTAACCCTCTAACACTAACACTCTAACCCTAACCCTTTAACCCTAACCATTACCCTCTAACCCTAACCATTTCTCTCTAACCCTAACCCTCTAACCCTTACCCTAGGGTTGAGTCTTTCCAATGGAATTTCATTTACTAGCAAATCACCAATGACATCTGGAAATGGTGACTGACCTAAAGAAAACACTTTGCCACCTTACAGCTAAAACCCCAGGCTGTTCTCCCCATTTCCAGACTGAGAGGAGCAGAAGTGACAACTTGCCAGAGGCCCTCATTTCAGGATCGCACCCAGACTTCCTTTGTGAGTGATATGAACACTATCAGTCAGATGGATGCCCCTATTTGCAGATTCAGGCCAGCAACAGACAGATGTAGGCTTTACAGGACTGACTGGGGTGGGACAGGAGTGATAAGATAGGAGTGTGGCCATGACCTGGAGCTTGTTTTGTGTTTTAACAGGAAAATCTTTTCCTGTGTTCTGTGTTCCTTACCTGAGCCTGTGATCAGGGTATCTTCCAGAGAGCTTAGCTCTCGAGGAGAGGAGAGGAGAGGAGAGGAGGGGAGGGGAGGGGAGGGGAGGGGAGGGGAGGGGAGGGGAGGGGAGGGGAGGGGAGGGGAGGGGAGGGAGAATTGCCCCTTCCTTAAGGCAGAAGGCACCCTGGCAGTCTAGAGCAGACATTTTGTATTGTTGTCATCACTGTAGGTGTTTCTGTCTTCTGTTTGAATAAGGGCTTCTCTGCCTAGTTGACTAATACCCACATACTCCCTTGAGGCTAGCTTTGGGATTTTATACCCTTTATCCTGTTTCTATCCCCAACAACATGAAAGGTGAAGTGGCCTCAGGTGCTGGACCATGTTGTCAGGGCCTCTGCATCTATCTTTCAGCTGGGGCTGGGATGTGGGCCTGACAGGAAGCACATAGACCAGGCAATAGGAATGCCAGGTGCAAGAACTAAACTCCCTCAGACTGCATGAGGGGAAAGGGCACCTGAAAGCTGAGGCTTTCTCTACTCAACAGTTCCTTTCCCCCAGGCTCACCCTACCCAAAAGCTAATGGCTAGCACTGACTCTGGTGACTCCGGGTGCTTTGGCTCACCAGGCAGTGCGGGTCCCTCCCAAAGCTGTCTTGGTCTCCACTCAAGACCAAGGTGGTCTGGTAGGGGCTTTTCCTGTCTCCCCAAATGATGCCCACGTTGCTGTTCTTTTCCCAAGGTCAGGAAAGAAGACCAGGCGTTTCCCCAGGAAAGAACGAGTGATTCCACCCTCAACTCAGAGGATGAATGTGTTCAGAGATCACACACACTCCCCAGATGTGAGAGAAGACAGGAACGGCAACACATAAGAAGGATCCGAGAACTCGTAAATATGAACAACTACCACAAATAAAATCTACCAGCCTGTTACTCCCGGGAAACTGACTGCCTGTAGATCAGAGAAGTGTTGCTCCGGGGTTTCCCATGCCTAACCGCAGCATCACCCGGGGACGATTCAGAAAGTGACCCAGGCCAAATGCGAGTGTCAGTCTTTGGTAAAATTTGATACTCCTCAAGTAACTCTGGTTAAGGCAAGAACAGACTCTTCAAATCAGTGCTTCTGCCCTGTGAAAACGACTCGACTTGTTTTTTTTTTTTGGGGGGGGGGGATGGACAAACTTGAAAGGATGCAACCCAGATGTTAATTTTAAGATCCTCTGGGCCCAACACAGCTGTGGCCTCCAAACTGTTTTGGGATGGAGTCCGGCCACACCCACAGCTGTAGCCGAGCAGTGCAATTTGAAACTCCCCCAGGGCCAACTGCTGTGAAAAGAGCAGTTTTATTACACAAAATAAAACAAAATGCCAGCTCATCTTTACAGTTTCACGGTCTGCCTCAGGGAACACAAAAAGAGTTTTATTTTTCACCTCGTGCGCACTCTGCGCCAGCCGGGTTTGTCTCGGGGCCAGTTTGGGAGGAAGATCTGGAAAGTTCTCTGCTCTGTTGTGGACTCCACTGGTGGTGGAGCTGACATTTAACTTGACTGACTACAGCTGCTCTTTCTGGGCAGTGGGGGAGCAGCGTTTAACGTAGCTCTCATGGGGATGATGCATGCGTTCACCGGAGCTGGACCTGGACCCCGTGCCTGAGATACACAGTCTCCCTCGTCTCAAAGCTTTGGAGCAAGATTTTGCCTTTCAATTAAATTTTAGAAGTTTGTTCAACTAGATTTCTGCTTTTAAGAGAGCACACTTAAAAAGAAAATGATGTGTCCCCAATTATCTATAAAATTGAAATTCTGAGGCAGATATTAAAGTTTTCTACTCTAGCTGAAACACTGACAAGAGACAATGAAAGTATATTGTTTGGAGGGCTGGGAAGAGAACTCAATAGCTACAAGCCGAACTAGCATGAGACCCGTGTTCCAATCCCCAGCACCCAGGGAAAGAGTTGAGAGTGGGGGTACATATCTATAATCTCAGTGCTGGTGTCAGAGACTGGAGGATCCCCGAGGCTTGCCGGCCAACCATCTTAGCTGAACTAGTGACCTCTAGGTTCAAAGAGAGATGCTGTTTCAAAGAATAATATAGAGAGTACCTGAGGAAGATATTCAATGTTGACCTCTGGTCTGCATGTGTATACATACTGACACTATATCACACACACACACACACACACACACACACACACACACAAGTATATTGTTAAATCAAGCATCAGCGTTACTAGATGAAACTACGGAAGTTAGCTAATAGCTGACTGATTTTTAGTGTAAACAGGGAAATGACCCCATGGTCTTTATGTTTTCTCTCGGTGTCTAATGCATTGAGTCGTAACGGGAACCTAGGACAGCTACATGCTTGATCTCTGTAGAGAAGCCAGCCTGCACACGGATGTGAGGGTCTCTGTGATATGAATGGGACGGAAACATGAACTAAGTTGTTTGAGCAGATGTTTTGTCTACACAATGCTGAGCGTTAAGAGGCAGATATTAACGTTTCCTCCCTCCCATGTAGAGACCTGGTGTCATATAGATGAAACACTCCATAGGATAAATGAAGGTTCCTCTTCTGTTCAGACGTTTTTGATATATGATATATAGAAGCAGCTGGAGAAGAGTTAAGCTCACAGCGCAGAATGAAGAAGCAGAAGCAGGAGAGAGGAGCAGAAAACTCGAGGACAAGGACCAGTCGCTCACATCCCTGGTAATGCAAACGCTCCAGGTAGCCAAGTAGAGGGGACTTGGCTGAAGAAAGCAATGTCACTTTCTAATGACAGACATGTTCACCAAGACCATGGACTGAATCGTCTCCCTCTCCTCCCTTAGCTCGGAACCTTTGTGCCCTGCCCTAATCTTACGCTGTGCATAGTGGCTGTGGAAGATTAGCAAAAGGAGAAAGGGCTCCGTAATAAAGCAGACATCGACATGGAGACAGAGGGGGCTCGGGGTTTCTAACTGTTGCTCTTAGGTCTCCCCCAGTGAAGGTTCACAACACGGCAGGCATTGTTACTGCAGCCACTGCTCCACCTGACCACATTCGCCTCCTTGGGTATGCGAATGCTTGTGGGTGCTCCATTTGTTCACTTAGGTCTGCTTATTCTTTTAATGTAAAGAACCACTTGCTGTACATTCCAGACATGTGTTTCCCGCCTTTGCTAATCGATGTTGTGCCTGTCAAATCTTTCCTGTCCTGAAAATACACCTCGCCCCCCATCTCCCTCCCTACAGTGTTCTCCCTGTCTGTAACACAAATGCCTACTTTTTATTTTCCCCTAGTTTAATTAGTGCATGGGTTCATTTTGATTGATGAATTGATGTGGCTTATTGGCACGAAGTCTTCCCTCCCCTCCCCGTGCTGTGTGAGTGTAATAGAAACGGCTCGTGGTAGGCGACACCTGCTTTGATGCTGATGCTCTGATGCAGATGTGAGGGGCCAGCCCCTCAGCTGGGTTTCTCTGGTGTCTAGGGGGCAGACTGGTGTTGAATGGAGATGCTGGAGGTGGTACGTGGAAAGTGATGGCTGAGAAACAGTGTAGCTTAGGACTCCATTTTTACATCGTATTGGACTGATTTTGAAATAGTCATTGTTCACACAATGGGCCGAGAAGGGAAGGTGACCTTGACTCTCTGCCATCGGTAGTGAGGCATTGTGAAAGAGCTCAGCGGACTGAAAATTTCCAACGCCTCTTGCCAAGGACTTCTGCCGAAATTAGCACTCAGTTGGTAACAATCTGATTTCTCCGTTCATTTTAATCAGTGAGGATTAATGGTTAAAATTTTTATTTCTAATCTCACTTTAGCCTGACTAACAAAAGCTGTCACTTTCCCAAAAACTGCTAAATGAAGAAAGATTTATAAGCTCCTGGAGAGAATAAAAGTTAAAGTGCTGAGACCCACTTTTCAGACCATAAAGTTTCCAAATTCCCATAACGGTCTCTGAGGTTCCTTTGCAGAGTCTGCCACCACTGGATTCAGCAACAGTTAGGGCTGGATAAAGGTGGAAATACTGATGTTTCCTGGGTGGCACCAGAACTCCAGATGAAAGTGTAGATCGTTCCTAAAGAAACTAAGACCACAGAGGAGACAGGACTCCAGATGTGAAGGGAGCATGGCTTACATAACTTCAACCATTTTCTTTTCCAGGGACCTCTCCAATCAACCCTTTCCACAGTCCACCTGGGGTCTTCTGTCCAATAAAAATTACAAAATGGCTAAAGTCTCTCTGTACTCAGTAGGGGATTTGTTGAATGTTTTTTTTTTTTTTTCCTAACTGGTTCTCTACCCACTTTTCTTGCAAACTTGACCATGTTTTCTCAGCTCGCTTCTCACCCAGACTGGACCCACTCATTTCTTCACTTTCTGTTGAGTGGTTTGAGGGCTAGCCTGTGCCCTCATTAGTCACCAGTCCCACTGTGCCCAACATAGCACCTTTAGCTCCCAAGTCAAGACTAGTGTGGGCATCATAACGGCTCTGGAGATGGGGAACTGAAGTGTCCCAGTGTGCTGGGACCAGGGGGATCCTCCAAATTTCTTTCTTACCTCAACTCTAGGATCCTACAGATTCAATGGAAGGAACAGTTGGCCTCTTTGGCCTTTTCTTCTAGTTGGATCAAATTAACATCTGTGTCTGTTCTCCAGATTTTAATTCTCTTGTGGCAAATATAACTCCCCAGCTACTGGACTGACTCAGTCAATAGAACAAACACTTCATTTAACAAGAAACTGGCCTCGAAAAATGGACTCTCCACTTCTCAGGTACAAGAACTGCCAGACCACTTTTTTTAAAAACAATACATTAATTTTAATTTCCTACAGATCAGAACAACTCCACAGATATTTTGGAGCTTCTCCTCTCATCGGTAGTAATAGTCAGAGTGTGTTGCTGCTGGGAAAGCTTCTGGCTTTTACCTTCACCGTGGCAACTTAAACCTTACAGCAAGCCTTCTGTGAAGGGGTGTGCTGCTCAGAGTAGGATCTACTGCCGGCTGGGTAGCTGTCCTCCCAGCATCCTTTTCACTTACTCTCCCAGCATCTTTTTCACCTGTCCTCCCAGCATCCTTTTCACCTGCCCTCCCAGCATCCTTTTCACCTGTCCACCCAGCATCCTTTTCATCATCCTACAATTAGCTGGGACAGTCTTCCCGCTATCGAGTTTATAGTTCTCTCTCTCTGGTCTCACCTACATTTAACCCCTGGACGACCAGTTGAGGAACTTGTCAAATTTCTATTTCCTACTTTATGCCACACTTGTATGGCTGACTGCATGAGATCACATGCAGCAAAAGCTTGGCTATCGCGGCTTCATGTTGCAGAAGCTCACTCCACCATGTGTCAATTAGCCCAGCATAAGCAACATATGGCCGATGCCGTTACTCCCTGCTATCAAACAGGGTCCCTCTTTCTGTGCATAGAGGGCCTTTTACTCATGACGTTGGGATCCGGCTGCCCCTCATAAGACAGGAGACCAAACCCAATTGTCTTTTCTTGGGATGTATTTTTGTTTAGGCAAGGGGCAGAGGAGGGAGGGGATGTTTTCTGCTCTGAGGTTGGTCAGAGAGTCAAGTGTAGAGAAAGAAAGATGGCCTCTGACCACAGTGGCTGTTAATCCTTAAGCCACTGAAGCATTGAGAAAGTATTGTTTAGAAAACACTGGTTCCAGGGGCCCATTTCCAGAGGTTCTGGGATGCAGTTTGGGTATCAGCATAATTTACAGTTTTTCAGTTAAGATTTTCATGTACAGTCAGGGTAGAAGCTATGATATTAGACTTTCCTGAACCATGCTTACAGAACTTCCCATTCCTTAAAACAGCGCTTTTAGGTCGGATCTTGGTGAAGACCCCTGCCTGATAGGAGGATACATTTGCAGGAAGCCCTAGGTAACACTCTGTGGTGGGGGATGCTCTTAGGTACCAGCCTGTATCCTTCTGTGAGACATTCTGGAAAAGGAAAGAAGAAAACCCTTTGGCTCTGTCTTAGGAAGTGTAATTCTCCTGAACATTTGGTTTGTTTTTGTCTTGTTGACATGTTGAATCTTATGAATGACTGTATTTTCCTTTATATTCTTAGCTATCAGGAAGTTAAGGGGGAACTGTGTTATCATCTGGTCTACATTCCTCCCTGTTCCTATCACTCTTGGAATTAACACTTTATGTCCAAATGTTTCAGGCTCTCTTAATTATACTCTTGTAAGCCATCTATAACCCCTGATAGAAGGAGGCAGGGAATTAAAATAAATCTCAAAATGAAATAAAAATCCATAAAGCATTCTATTCTCTCGCTGCTGCCCAAACACAATTCCTCCAGTTCTGTTTGCAGTTTTACTGCTGTTTGAATTTGTAAAATTTGATCCGTTTTCTCTTCATATTTTGCTTTTAGAATTACTTTTATTAATTGGATTCTTTCTTTATTTACATTTCAAATGTTATCCCCTTTCCTGCCCTCCCTGGAAACCCCCTAGCCCATCCTTCCTCCCCCTGCTTCTATGAGGGTGTTCTTCCACCCATCCATCCGTCCATTCCCATCTCCCTGCTCTCGATTCCTCCACACTGGGGCATCTATCGAGCCTTCATAGGACCAAGGACCTCTCCTCCCATTGATGCCTGACAAGGCCATCCTCTGCTACATATGCAGCTGGAGCCATGTGTGCTCCTTGGTTGATGGCTTAGTCTCTGGGAACTCTGGGAGGTCTGGTTGGTTGGTATTGTTTTTGTCCCTATGGGGTTCCAAACTCCTTCAACTCCTTCAATCCTTTTTCTAACTCCTCTATTGGGGACCCTGCGCTCAGTCCAATGGTTGGCTGCGAGCATCTGCCTCTGTATTTGTAAGACTCTGGCAGGGCTCAACTTTCCAATGCTGTCCAGCATCGGCTGTTTACCAGACATGCTTTAGATAGCTCCAGCCCATTTGTAAGTCACTTATTTCGTACATTATGGCTTCATGTCTGGCAAAGTGTTTCTAAGTTGCCTATTATCGTAAAGTTAAAAACTCTGACAGGGGTATTAGGGATCATAATGATACAATATTTATGAGGCAAGCTACCAGGTAATTTCTAGTGGTAGAAAATAGCTAGCAAGCATTTTCAAAATAAGTCTGCTCTTAAGTCAGCCATTGCTAATCCACGTGGACTCAGAAGTAAAGTTGGCTGTCTGAGGGTAGTTTCTCAGTACTTGCTGGTGGTCTGAGGGTAGTTTCTCAGTACTTGCTGTGTTTCGTTGGGCAAAGCCTTGGAACCATTCTGCATTCTTGGCCCAGTTAAAATGCCATGGGTGTTTTAAGGTGTAAGTAAGGAGGCAGAGTACCAACTGGTTATTTAGTACTCCGAACATAAAATAATAATTAATGACAGATGCTCACTTCCTTCCTCCAGGTTGGTCTGGATACTGACAGTAAATGTGGCCAGAGCCCTGGGAGAGGGCAGGCTGGGACCTTCCCAAGAGTCTCTCCTTTCTGACAGTTATGGCCAGTGAGGGGGGCTGAATCGAGGTGGAAGGAGGCATGGGTTTTATCTTTTTACTTTCAACTTCCCCACTTCTCACCTACTGCTATCTATGTGTCTTTTGATACAAGTAGTATGGGAAATTTGGTTCCTATGTTTCCTCCTGCTCATCTTTTGTTGTTGCTTTTTGTTTCAAATCTTTGAAAGACTCTGGAGAGTAGAGAGTCAGGACAGTAACTTTGACCTTTGATGTATGAGACTACACTGTGGAAACTGCAGAAATATTCAAACTGTAGCACTGACCTTAGCTCTGTGTATACTAGACTGCTAGTTCTCAGGGCATGGATGTCATACAGAGTTTGGACAGTCCTGCTGGCCTCTGGGGGGAGCCACGGTAGTACCCATGACTGCCGTTGCCCATGGTCTAAGACGGTGGTTTTCAGTCTTTCTAAGGCTGTGACCCTTTAATATAGTTCCTCACGTTGTGGTGACCTCCAACCATAAAATTATTTCCGTTGCTATTTCGTAACTGTAATTTTATTACTATTATGAACCATAATGCAAATATTTGTGTTTTCCAATGGTCTTAAGGTCCAATGTGTCTTCCAATGGTCACACCTCTGTGAAAGGGTCATGACCTACAGGTTGAGAAGCTCTGGTCTAAGAGGTCTGTCACACAAGAAGGGGATAATTGCTATATTTAAATCATTATGTGTCTATGACAATATAGAAAGATCCTGCAGACAATCACACATAGGAAAGGAAGGAGGTCCTTGGAAATCAGAGGGCCTGCCCAGCTCCAGAGAATCTTTTTTTTTGTTGTTTAAATAACAATGGGGTAATCAGGAGTAACTTGGTTGTATAATCTCTATGAGATTTTCTTTATCGTCTTATTAAATGACTTGTTTATTGATCTAGTGTGGAGTGGGGACACATGTGCACCACCCTGAGAATATGGAGAGCAGAGGACCACTTGTGAAAGTTGCTCCGCCCCTTCCACCATGTGCATCCTGACAATTGAACTTGGGTCGTTAGGCTTGGTAGAACTTCGCCTGCTGGGCCATCTTGCAGGTCCTCTGTGAGGAATTTTTTCTATGGCTATTCTTTCTATTGGGGACCAAAGGGAGGCAGAGAAAGTTGGTATCAAGGAAACTAGTAAGATTCACCAAGCCTGAGAGGTGGGCAGAGACATCCCCTGTTACAACCACCTCCTCACCTTCATTCTGCCAGTTTAATTCTGCCACCTGGCATATATGTCTCCACATCAGTGAGGTGTCCTGGGACTTGGACCTCCTGAGCTACTTCAGGACATCTACAGCCAGCGGGAGAACAAAATGGTGAGGCTTTGGAGGCATACTGGGAAAGGTGTGATGTTAGACTCTGGAAGAACTGAAGCAAGCAAGTTGGTTACCAAAACAGAGGAATCTTTTGCCACCCCAGGAAGTGACCAAGCAGTTCATTGTAGCATGCAGGTATTTCCACAGGCTCCCATCTGGATACCACCATAAGAAGGAATATGGAAAACAGAGGAGGGATCCTGAAACTCATGGTCTTCTTTGGATCAGCTTGAATATTTTGGAGATTTTTAGGGGTGAGGACATGTCCCTTTTACAGCTTCTAACAGCCTCAGCTGACTAACATCTTGGGAGCATCTGTCACATCTTGGCACAGTTCTTACAACCTGGGCTTGGAGCCACATGCCATTAATGTGAATCCCAGAACTGGAAGGAGAACTCAAACTTGACTGACTTGACTGTGAGGCAAGATATGTCCCCCGCCCCCAAATACTGAGGTGTTCCAGTGATGAAAGATGGCCTTCAGATTCTAGCATTTAAGTACTATAAACCTGACCACATCATGTGGTCTCTGGATTTCAGCTACTGAATGGGGTTAATGGCTATGTGTTCTTAAAAGGACTCAATGACTATAAACTGTTAAGTGCACATAAGGTATGTAGGACATAACAGGCTCTCAGTAGAGGACATGCTGAACATTTAGGTCTAGAGGAGTGATTCTAATGCTGCGACCCTTTAAAACAGTTTCTCATGTCATGGTGACCCCCCCATCATAAAACTATTTTGTTGCTACTTTATAACAGTAATTTTGCTAGTATTATAAATATTATATAAATATCTGATATGCAAGATATCTAATATGCAGCCCTCAAAGGGGTCTGGTCTAGAACATCTTTGTTCCCCGCAGGTGAAACATTCTCTAAGCTTATGCTCTAAGCTTATTATCCTCCTGAACAGCACACACTTAACCACTCAAGTTTCATGTTCTAAACACAAAGGGCCCTTTCCAGCTCTGGCTTTGAATCTTTGTTCCATACCCCTGGGGATGAAACAATTTTTGTATGTGTTTATTGTTGTGGTTCTGATTATTATTAATTTGCCATCAAAAGAAAGTGTATTCTTAATCAGCAAGTCTTTGTATCTCATCACACATACTCCCAAATCAAAGTTTTGAAACGCACCATTCAGCCTGCTGGCAAAGCACGCTTTTTAGTTTCATTTGCGTAGCTCATGCAGAAAAATCTTCCCCATGACCTGACTCCCTAATAATTTTTGAGGGTTGAACTTAGGCTCACATTGTTACATCTGGTTGTAGAGTTAACAATTGGATCAGAAGGAGAAGGAGGAGAAAGTGGGGGGAACCCAGCCCCCTTCCCTGTTTTTTTTTTCTTCTTTTTCTCAGTGTGAAGTCATTTGATTTGCTTTTTAGCCCATACCAAGTCTTCAGAAGCTGAGCCAGGCAGATGGTGAGGTTATAGCTTGGGTAAAATGTGCTCTAATGTTATCAGCTTTAAAGGAGCGCATGAGGCAGAGAGAAGAGATGGTTTTGCGGTATTTTTGTTTATTAAATTTGATGGTTGGATTATGACATTTATATTTATTAAATGTACAGAATCCCATCCATCATGGTTGACAGTGAGAACATGTCCTGGGTGGTTGGCATAGCTGTCTTTTCCTGTGAAGAGATCTAACATTTATTCTTATTTGGGAGGCGAAGAAGAGGTGGGCAGAAAAGGAGATCCACTCCTCAATGCCACCGCCCTGGGGGAATGGGTCTATGAGATATAAGTGCTATTGTGTTTGACTCTGTCATGTTAAGCAAGTCTTTCCTAGTCTGGGCTGGGAGTTGGTTTGACGGTACTGTGGATGGGACGCTTGGCTGCATAGGCGCAGCAAAGCCAGTGAATGTGGCATAGGAAAAATAGAAACGGCTCTCAGCCTGGCTCCGTTGAGACCCTGGCATTGAGTATGGCTGCAAAAATGTCACCTGGCTTTATCTAGTGGTGAGAGCACACCGACTGCCAGACCTGCTTTCTGTTCTGCATTGTATTACGTACCAGATGTGGGCCTCTGGAATGTTTTACCAGAACCCTCGGCGAGCTGGCGCTAGGAGGCTACTCCAGCTGCCTTCTAATGGGGTTGATTCCATGTGGAAGAGGAGACAAACCTGGCAAGACCGAGGGGCAGGGAAAGGTACTATCACTCATGACATTTCTCGTACCTGTTCACCCCCACCCCCACACCCCACCCCATCCCCGGGCACAAGAGGTAGCATGCGTGCTCAAGGGTAATGGACCTCTTCGCAAGTGCAACCTCAAGATGTTTTCAGTCACTGTGCAAATGCATGAGACACATGGGTTCAATCTCTGGCCACATATGCTCCCAGAAACAAAAGGTTCAGGCTGGAACAAACCCTGTCTGTTTGGGAACCAGTTAACCCACAACACCGCCCGTGAAGCCTGGAAACACTCGATAGTATTTAAGATGTTTAACCTGTAGGATTAAATGCCTCCCACTCCCTTTCATCATTAATGTTGAGCCCGAATTCCAGTAGTTAGTCTCCAAGTTGACATTTTCTAAAATATCAATGAATGCACACACACCCCCACCTTCTATGTCTAGGAAAGATTGCAGGCAAAGGAACACACAAAATCTCCTGACAGGAATTTTCTTCCTTAGGTTGACTTAGAACCTAGGAATCAGTTTACATGGACTCTGGGGTACTAGAAGTTATTCTCAGAATACCTTTGAGGGACAGCACTAGTCTATGCATTATGAGGGCTATTAAACAAGGGTAAATGGCCGTCTATCTCCAGAGACTTTAAACAAAACACACTGAAAGCCAGACCTCTACGAAGAGGCCCTATTTCCTGCTAGATAGTGTGTGCATCTGATTACATGAATGGACCATAAACATTTCCAGGGGTGGGAGAGAGTGCAGATCTGGGTGTTAATGAGGCAAAGGTCAAGCGTGCATTCTTCATGTGACCCAGTGGCTCTGCAGCAGTCCCTGCTCACAGCAGCCCTTGCTGCCCTGGAATCCACCCCGACTCAGCTGCTGTTCACAGTGCGCGTGGCTCACGGATGGGGTGATCCTGTTAAGTATATCTCTCTCCATCTGTCTCTTCCTTCTCTTCTCCCTTTCTATCTTGAATAAGAGGAATAATGTAAGATATTACCGTTGTAACTCTACTTATGACAACTTTATTATAATTCCTGTCTATTTGAAAGTTGTAAGTTAGCGGTGTCCAGCCCCACAACCTGAATTGGCCACATACAACCAATGATAGCTGTGAATATGTCCCGATCCCAAATCATAAAGTTGCTTAAATGTCATGAGGTTTTTTTTTTGTGGTTACTTTTTGTAACTCAGTGTCACAGTTCTCAAACGTGAACATTGTAGATGATGACGTTGTCTTAGAATGTTAAACAGATGTAGCCTAGATACTTGTGAGCATCTACTCTGTGATAGG
The DNA here is from genome assembly GCF_978045245.1 of Mus caroli. Classification (NCBI taxonomy): domain Eukaryota; kingdom Metazoa; phylum Chordata; class Mammalia; order Rodentia; family Muridae; genus Mus; species Mus caroli. The sequence goes on along the minus strand of NW_028227257.1, from coordinate 105,404,403 downwards.
ATATGTTCTTGCACCTCAAACACATACATGAATAAGTACATGCAAAGCCCCACATATATGTAATGTGTATAGGTTATGTTGTATGTGTGTATTCTCTCAATTGATTCTTTACAAGCGACATAGATTTAATATCACCACTTCTTTAAGAAACTAAAGATTTGATCGAGTAAATAAATAAATGTTTGAAACTCAAATTAAAGACTTGGCTTTCACTTGTGGCCCTAAAACAAGCAGGAGGCCAAAAGAGGGCTCTGACCCTGTTCTGGAAGCTCCAAAGCCTATTTTACTTTTGATGGCGTGAGAGAGAATCAACCCAGTAAAGTACAGGTCTCCATCCTGTTCTGTTCTATTGCAGATGAAGACAGCTTCCTAGAATTCTTGGCTTTTATCAGAGCAGAGGCCATGGGTTCACAACACTGGCAGCGAGCTCATCTTCTCCTGGAGAGGATTTACAATCCATCTGAGGTCAGGGGACAGAGTGGCTGTGGATATGGATGCAGAGATAAGCATTGAGGACCCAGGAACAGTCTTGAGATCTTTGATCTGTTTGCCTCTTGCTGTCACTAGACCTCTGAAACCCAGCTTTTAAGATTCTTCAGGTTGAGATATGCCAATTCCCCACTCAGGAGGGAACTGCTAGTTTATTGCCCCAATTAACTGCTTTATTTGTTTATAAATTCTTCCCTTTTCTGTTTTATGATGTAGTTGCAGTGCGTTTAATGGAAGCCTAGGATTAAGGCTGGCAAGCCGGGCTGTGTGTTCCATTTGCCAAGCTTATAAACGGTTTGGGTTTAGAATGCAACTCTTTCCAAAAATATTTGCTTTCTCTAAAAAGCAACAGCTGTCAGAAAATGGCTGGGAAGTTTTGTTTTGTTTTCTTCTTTGCCCCAGAGGAGAACAGCCATTGGCTTTTACGGTAGAGTGGGTGGCGTCTCACGTGAGGCTTTCACTCCTTTGGAGGATTTGTCTGTTGGATAACAGATGACACAACAGAGATGTGGTAAAACATAAAAATCATGTTAAAAGCAAGAAAGTTGGATACTAATTTAAAAAGTCACATAAGAAGGGCAGGAAGACTTTTTCCAAAAATTCTCATGAAAAAGAGTATTTTTGCTTCGGTAAAAACACGGGTGAATTTTTAAACTTCAATTCCCATGACTATTTTTATAGTATTCTGAAGCTTACAAATCACACATAGTTAAGTCTGATTTCCCTAAAGTTCCACCAAGTGGTTTGAGGGCCACGATTTTCCCTGTTATGCGTGATTCAGATAAGACCCAGAAGAACAGAAGGACTTACTTGGAGACTACAGCACTGCTGTGGCAAAGCCAGGAGTCGAACAGAGGTTTGGCAAGTCTAACTCACAGCTGTCTTACCAAAGCACACGGAACCATTCATTGTCAAGTGGATGGCAGTTAGATGTTGTCACAACTTTAAAGACATCACTTGCTTCACAGTCAATGTCTTGATGGAAGAGGGTTAAACAATGAATGAGGCTTGCACGATCAAACCCTGGCTTCCGAGTGGGTCAGAGAAGTGCTGGCTGGGCCTGGGTGACTACAGAAGCCAAGACATTGCATCCCCGCAGTACTGTGTACACACAGAGTGCTGGCCTCCAAGTAGGACAGGAAGCTGAATTCTAGTGAAAGCACAATTCAGTGCTAGTACATTGGTCCCACAGGGGAAAGGTAGATAAGATTCTCAACCAAAGTAAGCCTTGATTCCCTGCTGCTTCTTCAAAATGTTACCCAAAAGGATGGGGAACAGAAACTAGAGGAAGTGGTTTTCCAAATTTAGTGAATTTAGGAATCTTGAGAGCTTAATGAACAATATGCACTCCACGGACTGAGACTGATTTCATAAACATTTCAGCACTTTTTAAAAGCAAGGGTGAGTCTCATAGTAAAGTGGCCCAAATGGTATCAAAATAACAGATAAAAGTTTGCTTTTCTTTAAAGAAATTCATAGGGAAAAGACTGAACCAAATTGTCTACCATAGAACATTCACACCAATGGTGTTTTACAAAGAAATACAAGATGAAGTTAGCATTCCGAAAACCGTCATCCCTGGCTTTGGCAAAGCTGGAAGTCTTAAATGGAGTGCAGGGGTCTGACTTTTCAATAAGCCCTTCCATGGTTCTGCCACAGAGGGTCTACCTTGATTTGGACCTTGGCCTAAGGAGGTAGGGATTAATGTGAGGGATCTCTGCCCAATGGGTATCAGAGCTCAGGGTAGCCTTTCCTCTGGACTCTGTGAGAGGCTTGATAACCTCCAGGCTAGTGATTCTAAATCTGTGTGTTATGATTCTCTTAGAGGATAGAATAGCAGATAAACTGCGTAGCAGATATTTACATTGCAATTCATAACACTAACAAAAGTGCAGTTAGGAAGTAGCAAGGAAATAATTCTAAGGTTGGGAGCACGATGACATGAAGAACGGTATTACAGGGTCTCAGCATTAGGAAGGTTGGGAACCACCGTTCCAGGCCATAACAAGGTCTACTTCCATCTGCAGCTGATAAGCTCCTACAGTTCATAGGCTGAGCATCGGTCCTAGGCAGCTGCAATGCCCCTGGGTTGTGCCCTTGCCTTGGCTCCAAGTAGCTGTCATTGGTGGGTGTCCATGGCAGAGAAATGGGTTCAGTCAGTATGCTCCAGGGACAGTGGAGAGCTAGGGGCAGAAAGAGTGTGCTGAATGCTTTCAGTTTGTATGGAAACCCTGCCAGCCTATCTTCAAATGAGGAGCAAAGTTGGTGACAGAAGGGGTAGTGAAGGTAGAGTCAGATAGTAAAATTAAAATTATATCTATGTATATATAGATATATGTGTATGTCTAATTCAAAATATATGTTATATGTGATACAGATCACATAAGTATGATATATGTCATGATATATATACATATATGTGTTCATATACATAATACATATACATATCATGCATGCATAAATATAATACATGTACATACATACACACATACACACACATATTTTTTTTCTGGGAAAAAGATGGATGTGAAATGAAAAAGTCAGGGTCAAAAGAGAATGACTGACTTGGAGTGACCACCTGGGGTGGGCAAGCATCGTGGGGCTTACACACGCAGTGATGGAATGTGTGATGGCAGGGTAAGGGAGACTCCTTTTTAAAGGAGGAGGCCTTAATAAATCTCCCTGCTGCCACTACTTTCTACAGTTGAGAAAACTGAACTCCAGCAAGAGGCACTGATTCTCCTTGGATTGTGGCAATCATGGTCTGAGGATGAGACCGTGGTGCAGGCAGGGATTTTTCTTCTGAGGCGGCTCTCCTTGGCTTGTGAGTGGCTGCATTCTCATTTTTTCCCTTGGTCTTCCTTCTGTCTCTGTTTTAAGGATATTTGACGACAACCATCTTAATGAGATCTTTAAAGCCATCCTTCCCGAGTATAAGTCACCTTGTAAGTTACTGGAGTGTAGGATTTTAACTTTTAAGTTTGAAGGGAATATAATTCAGCCGGCAATAGTCTCCAAGCCAGGGACTCTCTTGAAATATAGGGAGCACCAGCTGGCTTGGCTGGATCCCTAGACTAGAGGAGCAAAGAGGAAGGGTTGTGAGCCGGAAGACCCTGCCAATGCCAGGAATTTGTGAGTGTGGAAAGCGCATGCGCAACACCTAATCACCAGGAAGATGAAAAACCCAGGGGTGCGAAGATGAGTCTGTGGGAAAGTAAAATAAAGCACTAGACGGTTTTCACTTCTCCAAGTGAAGACAGAAACGAACTTAGAAGTTGTTACCTTAGGGGCCAAGTTTTCCCATCAGACGGAAGTGTACTGGGTCGTACAGCCATTCCCGTGTGATCCGTGCCTGTAGGTGAACTTGCAGTGAGAACTGGGGCTATTTCACATAAATCCCACTTTGAGCAGATGCAGAAGCAGGAGGACGGAGCAAAAATTCATGATGCAATTCCACTTATCCCCACGGGTGCCTTTCCACAGCTTAAGGAGGAGGAAGAAGGATTCCTTCCCCACACCACTGTGAGAGAGTACTTACAAATTATGTTTCCTCATTGTTTGGACAGTAAAAGCAAGTAATGACTCTCGCACCACATAGCTCTGCTTTTTTATTGCGCCAATAACCTATCTGTCTCCTCAGGTACCTCTCTGCTGTGCAGAGCTGGCGAGAGCTCACACACGGGTTCTGGCGTACAGGTCTGTATGCAGGGTGTGCCTCCTGGGGCTCCCCATGGCTCATGACTGGAACTCCACTGATGTCATCACCTCTGTCCTCCCGCTGGGAAAAGATGGACGTGGAAGTCCCAGTGGATATCTCATTGGTGTCTTCTGACCAACCAGCTTCAACTACAGAAAGTTACACATCTCCCTCATGACAATATTCCCCATGAATAACAAAAATTCATCTTTTTAAGCACAGAGACACAAACACACATGAGATGCAGACCTACACAAACACAGACACATACAAAGACACACACACACACACATGAAGAAAACTGGTTTTCTTTACTTTTGTGTGGCCATTAGCTTTTCTGAAAGCTACCTCTGTCCCATACTGCTAAACCCTTGCGAAGAGTCAGAAGCGTCACACTTGGATTCTGTCACCGTCTGTAACAAACTGTATGGAATCTGGTGATAAGCGATGTAAAATTGTAATCCCACAGTGGGCAGATTAGAGGTGCCATGGAGGTCTCTGGCACTAAAAGCAAAAGCTTGGCAGATAAAGGGAAGAGTCACTTTTTTCTTGTTTCTGGAGCTTGCCTTGAGTCTCTGTGCCTTAGCTCCTCCCTCCCCTCCCTCCTCTCCCTCCCTCCCTACCCTCCCTTCTCCTCTCCTCCATCCCTCTGTGAACAGAAAGGCTGAATGTCTGAAACATCTCCCACAGGCACCAGAACACTTGGTCAGGTTCTTGAGTTTGCCTGATGATCAGCTGAACAGGACAGGTTGTATTGTTGGACACACAGTCTTAGCACACAACCTGGAATTCACGACGTTTCAGAAGTGCTTGTAGATTATCCAAGGCACTACAGAAAGGCTCCTCCTGCACAGTGTTTTTAGTCCAGCCTCTAAAGGATGTGATGGCCTGGCTGACACACTAGAGGTCAAGGAGAAACCTGAAGGCAGTTTATTTCCCAAAGTTTTAATATTGGATTAATTAAATTAGGGTAAAGTCAGGGTTTCTTTGTAAAACAACCAAGTACATACATCATACATATCCAATAATGACTTTTCAAGTTGATATTAAAGCTCACCTGTGATAAAGCCTAGGCACAACTAGTACTCAGTTAAGTTCTCTGACTTTGGGAATAGAGTGTTTGGTCCTGAATTCTTAAAGAAGAAGCAGTGGGGTTTGGGGCAATTTTGTTTTTGATCTCTAATGATGTTGACTAATGAGTCTACTTGACAATTAATATAGGTCATTGCCAGATCTTCTCAATGTTATCTTCTCTGTTTCCACCATTCTAGTGCGATGTGACTCAGTCTTTTGCAAAATGTGAATATTTAATAGTAGGTTATGGTGTGTGTGTGTGTGTGTGTGTGTGAGAGAGAGAGAGAGAGAGAGAGAGAGAGAGAGAGAGAGAGAGAGAGAGAGAGAGAGAGAGATATTGATTTTCGGTAATACCTGAATGACCATTTTGAGCGCTGGTGAGCAGATTGAACTCCACTCAGTACAATCAAGCAACAATGATGTTGTGTGTCCTCTTGTATCTCACCATGTACGGTGTCAGATCTCCACCCTGAAGCTGAGCTTCTAGGTCACTTCAAAACTTTAAAGCTGGAGTTTGAGTATCAGAATTGTCTCATGCTTGGGTATTAGATGCACGAGACAAACGGAAGCTCAAGACCCCTCTTCCTTCCACTCTAATTTCCAGACGTCACCGTCTACGTTCAGACCCTAGATCCTGACGACTGGCTTGTGGATGTGGAATGACAGCATCTTCTCTCCTCCAGATTCAGGCTCTAGTGTTTGATGCTGCCTGAAACTTCACCACCAGTGACAGACTAGGGCAACAGAAGACCTGCTTGCTGGGCGTGGTACAGACACAGTCAGTAGCTTCCCTGTTAACAGATGCTCTGGTTGGTTTTCTTCTGGGCATTTTTCTGTTACCTTTGAGATGCCCACCACCCACCAAAGGTCACTCTGTTATCCGGGTTCAGGGTTCATCTGTCTCTGTTGGGGTTTGTTTTTCTCTTCAGGCAGAGCATCATCAGTATCCATTCAGTATAACGGCAACCCTGGCACTAAGTTATTGAAATGCTGTTCTTGTGGCCAATGAAAGCTGACGTACAGGCATTAAGGCAATGCATGCACACCAATAAAATGGCAAATCTAAAATCTTTTTAAAGATGCTATTTTCTACATTGATTTACCTATCAAGGTGAGGAATTAAAATCTAAAATAAGCATAAATTAGATTGTCCACAATTCAGAATTGTAAAAACTCCCACAGCTTGTTTACCTGTAGTTTAAAAAGAGATGGGCAGAAAAATCTTTATCCTTTTCTTTTCTTCGATTTCTTGTTAATGTAAAGCAATTGTGTGGTTTAAATATTTGTGTCTTCTACCAATTCCCATGCTAAAATCCTAACTTCTAAAGTGATATTAGTGTGAGGGGACATTCTTGAGAGGTGACTACGTTTAAGGATAGGGTGCTTGTGAGTGGATAAATGTGTCCTCACAACACAGGCCCAAGGGAACACATTTTTCTTTCCACTGTGTGAGAAACAGAGAAAGCAAGTCTTCAGTAGACACTGAATGGGCTGGTAAGATGATACCAGCCTCCAGGACCATTAAGCTAAATCCTCCTTGTTTATCAACAATCTGATCTATGGTATTTTTCTCAAGCAGCCTAAATTGTCTAAGACAGCAATATGAACTGTCAAGACTGAAGGTGTCAAGGGACGATTTTGAAATGCGAATTTCCACAGAAAAGGGGGCTTCATTGAAAGAAGCCTTTCGACTTTGAAAATTTCCCACAGATAGCACGACCTTGGAAAGTTTCTTGGGCTGCCGGTGCCTGTGTTTGCAAAGTAGTCCCAGAGAACTCTACTGGTTGACATAAGGATCGAGTAAGATAATGTCTATGGAACAGAGCAGCCTGAAGACTCCAGGGCACTGCTCTTTCAGGCAGTACTGCCTATCTGTTGAGATTGGCATTTCTCTTTGTAGTATAATTTATATGTACTAAATACATTTTAAGGCACAACTCAATCCATGTGTTTTGACAAGTATATACGGTTGTAAGCTGACACCACAGCTATGCTATAGACTGTTTCCATCCCACTCAGGTACTGTTGCTCATTGCAGTGAATCTCACATTCCCTGGCTTTCCCTCTTTAATGAGTTTTATATCCTGGAGCAACACAGCACATGATCCTATGGATCTGGCTTTTTTTCCCTCTTGTTGGAATGCCCTTGATATTTAAACCCAGAGTAGCATGTTGCAAAATCTCCTTTTTATTGTTAAGTAGTATTCCATTAGGTGGAATATCAACATTTTACTTAACCATTCACCAGTTGATTGGCATTTGTTTGGCTTCCAGTCTATGTATATCTATGTAGTTTCATTTTTATTGGGTAATCGCCCCAAAGTGAGATTAATGGGTAGTATAGCAAGCCTAGATTTTATTTAATCTCACAAAAATCTTTGAGGATGTTTTCCAAAGGGGTGGCCCCATTTGTATTTCCTCCAGGAAAGGGGCGGGTTATCTCACACTGTATCAACACCTGGTTCTCTTCATTTGAGTTACCTAGTGGATAGGAACTGAAATCCGTGTCTTTAATTTGCATTTCCCTAATAACATTTAGTGTCATTTTGGGAGACTATCTGCTATTTGTGTGCTTTCTTTAGTGAAGGTTTAGATAGTAAAATCTTTCGATAACTTTTAAAATTGGATTCCTGTGCAGAGGTTAAGTATCAACCATCTTCTCTAGACAAACAACATGGAGAATATCAGTGGAGGTATTTTTCTCCTGGTAGGTGGTTTGAGTTTCTTCATTTCAATAAAAAAGTCTTTGTTGTGGTTATCGCACAGAAACAGGGTGGGTCCTACTGATGTTGAAACTGATGAACACACACACATATGCAAGCAAAGGTTTGAGAGAGTTTATTACTCACACAATAAGACTTTCTGAGAACAGGGCAGGCTCCCAAGTAAATCCAAAAATGTTTCAAGAGCGAAAGAGCCTGGTCTTTGGTTGTGATTGGAGAATGGGGCTGTAGCAAGCCACAGTTCCTGTGCCTGAGAGCTGGGGCTTGCATGCTCTGAACTTCCCGTTGGCAACAAAGGTGGGAGCACCTGGGTTTTCTTATCAGCAGGGCCCAGATGTGGGGCAGAGGGGAAGCGGAAGTGGAAGGGCTGGGAAGCTGTCAGCAGCCACAGTCACCAGCAAAATACAATCAGAACCTTCACTGTAGGGACATTTATGAAAGCCAGTTTGGCCTAGTTTGTATTTTTCTGCTCGCTGACTTTTGTCTAAGAAATATTTTCTAATCTTGATAAAGAGTATTTTCTTCTAGTAGGTTCTAGATGTTGCAGCTAAGCCTTTGATCTATTTTGCATGGATTTTTTTGTGTATGATGTGAAGTCTAGGAGTCTTTGTGTTTTCGTGGCATTGGTTGGCTCTTACTTGATGCCTCTTCTTTTACTTAAGACCTGGACATCTTTAATAAAAGCAATTGGCTGTAAACCAGCTAAAAGGATTCCCTATTCTGCTTCATTGATGCCTACCTTGTATTCACACAATAACATACCATTTTACTAGTATAAATTTATAGTCCTAAACATTTTCATAATTACCCTAAGTTTAGCTTTTGAGATTGATCTTCTTTTGCATTTTTATGTGTTTTAAGATTGATCAATTTCCATAAGAAACAAAACAGCCTTTCTAATGCCTAATAGAAATTATGAATCTGTAGATTAATCTGGGAAGAACTGGTATCTTAATATCTCAATTTTATCTAATTACAAATGAACATCTATTTAGGTACATTTCTCACTTCTTTATAAAATATGCTGTAATTTTCAGCATATGGATTTTACACCTATTAAATTTTCCATGTTTTTATTGTGTGTCTGTTTATGTGTATGTGTACAGGAACAGGCACATGCACACATATGTAAGGCTACACGTGGAAGCCAGAGGCTTATGTTGATTATCTCCAATAGTTTACAGCTTTGTTTGTTTGATTTTTGAGGCAGAGTCTCTCACTGATCCTAGAGTTTGCTGACACTGCTAGGCTATCCAGGGCTGCTTGTGCCCCACCTAACAGGGGTTAGTACTATGACATGATTGTACCAACTCACACAAAACCATCCAAGAAGGAACTTCTAGTCAACTTGGAAATACAGAGGTACCCAGGACTCAAGCAGGCCAAGTTCACAGTGTGGCAGCTTAGCACAAGAGTTGAGAGATGCTACCTATAAGGAGAAAATGCCATCCGATATAACAGATCCAGAAATGATGTAGACAATGGAATTGGTATGCATGGGTGCTTTAAAGGCTCCCACAGCTGTGTTTTATATCTTCAGGAAGCTAGAGGGAAGGTGAAAAATAATAGTTCTGATATAAACAATGTAAGAAAAAGGGGACCTAAATGTAACTGCCAATGACGAAAATGACAGCGTCTAGAATAGAAAACCATAGGCTTTAAGACAGATTAAACAGTAAGGGAGAAACAGCAGTGAAGTTTATAGATTAAAACTCAAACAGAAGGAGATCCGTGGACTGGTCACAGGGCGACTCCAGGCGCCTAATATGGGAGAGCATAGAGTGAGAGGGTCTGAAAGGCAAGAGAAATCTCCAGGGGCAATAGGATGTGGATAGGAGATGGTGGTGATAGCTTCATGAGTACACACAAATGGACATATGTGCATACATGTGCATGCACATGTACATGTGTATATGCATGAGAAATGCACTGTGCATTTTTTGGTAAAGCAACACATCACACCCTGGAAATGTGCAATTGATTGTGTCCCTGGTACCTCAATAAAACTGATTATTCGTTGCTAATGAACTACATAGAAATTCAACCGTGTTTTAGTAAAAGGTCAAACTTTTATATGCTCTGAAAAGACTAGATGCTGTCTGTTTGTTTGTTTTTAATGTATCAACCTTATATCCCTCAACTTCATGAAACTCGGGCTTTCTAACAATGTTTTCTCTGGTTACTATTATTGTGGCTTAAATTGTGACTAAACTTAGGGTCTTCTAAATAAGATGCAAAGATCTATATATGTCAGAGCTTTGCTAACTGTGAAGTACCCTATAAATTAGTGTAAAACTGCAACACAAAAAAATGTATTTGAATCCCCTGCCTGAGCCCCTGGGTTTCTCTCTGGAAGATCAAGGGCCACCGACTGAATGCTGGCATCCCACGAGGACACTAATGCACACAGGATCCCACCATACCCAGGGGCCAGACGCCCATCCTCCTCCAACAATCGCAGGAAATGGACTCAGCTCCCTTTTCCTCAGAGTTCGTGTGCCAGCTCCCCTCTGGGGAAACCCCTGTATCCTGTCTGCTTGATATTTGATGCTTGGTAAAAGCAGGCCCACATTGTCCGGGAGCTGGATATGAGCTGTTTCAGCACAGAGGTATTCTAGATTCTCTGGGGATGTCTCAGAAAGGCCCCTGGAGTCTGGCTGGGATACTTCGCCATCATAGTGCTGCTAAGTGTCTGGGCTTATCCGCATTGCCAGAGCAAAGGTGAGGTTCTTCTCCAGACCCTGGCTCATCAATCTTATACCCTCCCACGAAAGACCGCTTCCACCCGCTGGCCCAGGTACCATAATCTTTAGGTTCTCGCATTACAAGCTGGTGTTACAGTCACATTATATCATTCGTCCTATGAGAAATTAGTTATTCAGTCTTGGTAAATTCATTAACAGACCCCTATAGGCTGCCAACAGTGGATGATTAGACTAGATCGTGAATGGGATGTGGTGAAAAATCTAGACATTTGCATTGCAGTGTTTTCTTAAAAGCACAAGCAAATATTCTTTCATGTGGACATCACATTTCCTTCGTGTCCTGTCAAACATTTGATGTGCCTCTGAGCTTTTGTCTTGTTTTGTTTATGGCCATGTGACAGGCAATGCTCCTGGAAAGGCTTGGAGGGCCTTAGGGAATGGCACATACCTTCCATTTCTCCTGCAGTCTCTGATTGTCCCTCATAGGGAGCTCATCTTTGCTCCAAATGTCTTCAACAACATGGAGAGTTTAACAATGGGTGAATTCATTTTCTCAGAGCCAGGAATTACTCAGACTTCAAGGTTTCTGGAATTAAAAGGGGATTTTTGGTTTCTACATCAGGTCACCCATGACACAGGGCAACTTCTGTTCTTAAGTGGGATTAAAAAATGCTTTTAAGAGGCATATTGAAAGGGCTCAGAAGATTTTGTGGACATCAAATAGTTTTGAAAAGACAATATTTTGATGGTTTAATTATAACAAAATAGGAAACATGCAGATTAAATTGACCCTAAAACACACATGGTTTTTAAAAAGTAAAGGCGAAGAATTCTAACAAAATACAATTTTTGGAATCTAAAACACATGAACAAAACCAAGAAGACTGGTAGATTCCAAACACAGCAGCTGCCTAAGGTGATCTGCCATATAATAACCCATGGAAGCGATAGGATGCCTCTCTGTGTCACTCTGGACTTTCTGACCAACTGGGATCCCATTTTCCAACTCAGCTTTACCTCTGAAAATGAATAAACAAGCAAAATCCTTTGCGTGATAAAATAGGTTGTTTTTGTTTGGTTTTGTCTTAAGCTTTGAATAAAATTGTGTTCTTTGAATTCTTTACAAATACAGGCTTGTTCTCAAGGAGTTGAAGTTTTACATTAAAGTATTTGATGACTGTTTAGCTTCTTCCTTGCCAGGGAGTTGGGTATTAATATGAGTTATAGAATTAGGAAATTTCAGAGTTTGTATCCCCATGATATGATGGTGCCTCCTTTGTTCTGCCGAAGAAGTCTTCATCAAGTACTAATTTAGACTGACAGACACTTCTCTGCCTTGGGGTGAGGCAGGTGTCTCCTCTTCTCCTCAGGGCTCTTCTTGGTACCTTGCTTCTTTGTTGGGGAAGTTTTGTCTGTGAGAACTTACTCGTGGGGTATTAGAGATGCTGACACAAAGGTGCATTTGTGCAGAGGAGTCTTCCCTTGCCCTGGGGCTTGCTGGGTAGTTCATGAGTGTTTCCACTTAAATTCAGTCTGGGGCTCTGGGATCTTACACACCTAGATGCTAATCTATGGGAGCACAGGCCTGTTTCAGGGTCTCTCCGGTAGATTTTTGCTTCCTGCCTGTGTTGTTACCCTTCTCCTCTTAGAGGGTGACCAGAGACCTGACAATTTCTGAGCGGCACACTGTGTGTGAGTGTAGTCTTTGGGCCTCATCCAACATGGGGAAGGTTTTCCTTGGCTTCTGTACATGTTATCATGAGACCAAAAAGAGTTAGCAAATACAGGGCTGGAGAAACAGCTCAGTGGTAAGGAGCACTCACTGCTCTTCCAGAGGACCTTAACTTGGTTCCCAGCACCCATGGCTAAAATTGAACTACAGCTCCAGGCATCGGATACTTCTGGCCTCCACAGGTACCTGTACTCACATACATATGCCCATACACTAATACATATCCCCATATATAATTACAAATAATAACAATTAACCTAAAAATGTAGCCGTTTTTTGAAAGTAAATGAACCCATGGTTCCCAGACTTGCTTTTTTCTCTCTTACTTCCCACTGACCTCATGGGTCCTTACATCCTTGTTAGAAAAGGGACACATCATGAGACAGTTTTCGTTAATGCTGACACTTTCTGCTGGCTTTTTAAAAACCTTTTGATATAAAGTTGAGTTATGGTGGCAGTCAGTGCAAGAACCAGAGTGAAGTCTGAGCCTCGAGGGTTAGAACAGGGAGCTCCCTCTTTTGCTCACCCCTGAGTATTGGCACTGTGTGCTCAGGTACTTCTCGTTAATGAAATCCCGTGTTAAAGACCTTATGGGAATCCTGTCTACCTCAGCCCTAGGTAGTGCCCATGAATGTTTAAAATGAGGTTTATTCCCATACAATTCTAAGAAATTTAGGATGGTGTATTTTAAAGTGGCCTTTAGCTTGAGGAAAAAGAAGCGATACGTTTTGAAAGCGAGTCATATGATGCCATTAATTTATCTTCAGTAAAAAAAAAAAAAAAAGAAAGAAAAACTAACTGTAAGTTGAGTGAAGTAGAATTACGTCTCCCAGTAGAGAGCATCGTCACTTCCATGTTTTACTTCTCTTCACAGAGGATAGTCCAGCCCCACATGGAGTAACTGTGGGCTCCACCCCAGCCACTGAGACCTCGCGAGTCCAAGTGTGTTCCAGTTAGTAAAGCCATACCGCTGCCCTCAGGGAAGACAATGCACACAGCGTGAAGGCCCGCTGGAACCAGGGGTGTCGTGCTGGTAGGATGGTGATGACCAGCCTCAGTGAAAGAGAATCTGGACACAGAAGGAATATTTTCCAGCCCCTGAGGATTGTGCTTCTGGTAACAAGCTCCTGTCAGCTAACTCTGAGCCTGGCCAGTAGGCAGGAGCTTCATTGTAAACCCGGAAGGTTTACAATGTAAGAAGGGTGAACGCATAAGTGAATATATACCCTTCCTTTTCAACCTGTTGTTTAGGAGACATTTGCTGCCCTCTGGCCTTGGGGACTCTTCTTGACTTTCTGGAAATAAATTATGCCTATTTTTTGGTAATCAATAGCTCATAGTATTGTTGTTCATTGGGCACCAACTATAGACCCTTTATACCAACCTACTGGAGGTGTTGGTCAAAACTTTTGCACTTCTGGGATGAGTTCAGGAGTCTATTTAGATACCAAAATCCCTGTGAGTTTGTGGCATGAAAGAGTATGAATTCCCCCTTACATAAACTTTATCATCAACATGGGCAAACACTTACTGAAACGGCCTCTATGTTCACTGCTCTGTATATTCTCCATGCTAAAAGAATGATCTCTAGGAAGCCTTTACCCACTGGATCAGATCATTTGGCATTCTCTAGTGCTGATTCCATCTACCTATTTTATAACTACAGTCATCATCTTTATTGAAAACATCCACACACATTTTGTCATCATGGATTTTCTGTAAGATGAGAAAAACAGGTAGAAATATTTTCCTCTTGACTTTAGACAGCTAAAATCTGAAATATGACAGTACCATTGAAGACAAAGTCAAATTGAGAAAGTTAGAGGAGAGGGAAGCTGGAGTCTCTCATTGTTCAGAAATTCCTTTAATCCTGAAATGATAATTCATTTAAGCAAGTTTCTCTTATCTCAGTCCAATATAGCTTCACATAATAAAAGCGGAATTTCTTCACCACAATTCCTTTTATGAATCGACACAGGCTAAGACTTGAGTATTTGGCTTGATGATTTTCTTAAAAAAGAAAAGCATCACTTACAATAATTTCACATTCCAAAAGAGCTCACATAAATATTGTTACTTGGGTCTGGTTTAGGAAATATCTAATAAAGGGTCTAATGAACTGAATGGTACTCTCAAGAGTCTTGAAAAGCTGACTATATTGAATATAAGCAGAGAACCCCTGGTATCTATCCAGCACATCCCAGTGTAGAGGAAATATGAATTAAAACCACAATAATAACAAAGGACAACCTTTGTCACAGATCATAGGAAGGCAATTGGCCAGTTGCTATTTTGAAGAGAGTCTAAGTTGAGTTTTCAACTTCAAGTTACTAACAGTAATTACATAAAGCAAAATGCCCATGCAGAGACCAACAATGAACTGTCTCACAGCAGATTCATTTATTTATTTACTGTCTGGCCCTTAGACGGGCAATCAGCTGACCTTGTAGGTTTGAGTCCTCATTTGTCATGTATGGAGCCAGGCTACCATAGCAAGCTTTCCACTGCATAAACAGGAATTCTGTGGAAAAACACTGGCACACACCTGAGCTGGGGAAACACTTATGTGTGCGCTGTCAAAGAGGGAGGAGTGGTGGGGGAAAGGTAGCCCCGTGAAGCAGGGGCCACAGCTGCTCTGGACCTGTCCAACTACCATCAGATGCCAAATACTGCATCTTTCCCAAGATAGGTTCTCTAGGAGAGAGGTCACCTCTAGGGAAAACAGTCAGACTTCTGAGAGAGATCTGAAAGTGTTCTAACGAAGCCAAACTTCCTCCTAGTTATGAAGATGCATTGGACTTCGCCTGATGTCACCCAGAATGTCATTCAATAATAAATTCAATTGTCAAGAAAGAAAAAAATGTTTTTCTAAAAAATTCAGTTGATTTCATGAATGTTTCATAATTGCTCATTGCACTAATTACAAAGAAATCAATTTAACTTTAAATCGCACTCCCCGAAAGACAAAAGTTAGATAGAATTCCAATCATTTAAAAATCAAGCCTCGTGGAATAATTTATGTGCACTGCCTTTTTTAAACAATGGATGGGAAAAATCCAAGACATTGCCTGTTGGATTTTACACCCAATTGTACATAGGCAAAGGGAGCTAGGAAGCATCCAGGACTAGCTCAGATAGAACGCTTGCTCAGCGTGCAGGACACCCTGTGATTTGCGCTCCTTCACAGAACAAAACTGGGTGTAAGCAGATCAGGGGGGAGAAGGGTAGAGGCAAGAGGAATCTAGAAGCTAAGGTTACATTGAGCTTGTGGATAACCTGGGCTACACGAGACCCTAAACAAATGAGAGAGTTGTGTGTCACATTAAGGAGCACAGAGTATATGTTTTCGAGTCAATAGAGAGCAGTGGGTGGGTTCCATTGATTGGGGCTGATTCTCTCACCCGAGAGCATCTGGTGGTGGGGAGGTTTAAACATGAAAAGTCCGCCTGCCAGCTGCAGCTGCATGAACACTGCAGACGCATCTGCAGAACAGACCATCTATTTCACGTGTGGAAAAGGGCAAGAGGAGACTCCCTCAATGAGGTAAAACACATCTCCCCTCGGATTCCAAAGGCCTCAGAGAGCTCATCTTTCCCCCTCCCTTATCTTTTTCTCTTGGCCTGTCTATGTGAAGACGCTGCCCTGGTTTATGTCTTTGGCACTCTCTTTCATCCAGTGGAATTTGTGCTGTGTCTTAAGAGATCTTCTGAACCATAAGTAGCATATTAATTAATTATTGAGTTAGTGAAACAAATTGCACATCAGTGTATTTTATAATTATTCTCCAATTAGATTTGGTTTATCGAGTTAGAGGAGAATGGGATTTCTGGTTAGGCTAGAGAGAACAGCATGCAGGGCTATGTTCTGAACTGGAAACCGTTGTGAGCTTTCCTATTTAATAAATGCAAGTGGCGCATGTACGCGCAGCAGCTGGAAGGGTGTGGAGGGAGCAGACTCCCAAGAATCAGATGGCCTGTGCCTTCTTTGCAAGTCTTCTCCCACATTTTGGAAAGACGACAGATTAAATACAAGAGCAAGCAATGGCCTGGAGGGGAAGGCACAAGGTGGGAGACAAGGAGAGGGGCTGATGTGTTATTAGCAGAGTGTCAATAACACAAGTGTCAGGAATTTAAACTGCCTCAGATGCTAGAACAATTTGGGGCTCAGGCTATAAGGGAAGGAATCTAGGCATCACAATGAACACTATATCCAAATGGATACATATATCCATTAAGACCCTATTTGAAAAACAAAAATCAGCCAAGAATTCCTTGCAAGTAGTGACTCTCTTATCTTCATGATTCCAGGAGTGGCTTTAGAGTTCACGATGCTTCGATGTTTCGTTTCTAGCTTCGGACTCTGTTCACTTGTGTATTGTTCCATAAAGAAAGCTGGGCCACCCGTACTTAGCAATATCCCAGGCACTCTGGCCACTAGTTCCTGTTGAACGTCACCTTCCCAGAAGTGACTTCAACTCACTCCAAGAGCCTTTGCCAAGCCATGATGGTTTTTGAATACTCAAAATGCCTTCCTGGGATCTTACCCAGCTAAGCCCACTCTGCTGGCTCCCCCACCCACTCTCTCCACTTTCTCTTGCTCTCCCCGGCCTTCATTGTCTAACACTGCTCTGCCTCCCCCTCTGGAAGCCATCATGCTTCCTCTACCTTCAGTGGCCACAGTGCTTCCTTCTGAATCAGTTTGTCAGCTGTTTGTGAGCGTATAAATCATTGTTGATAATGCTGTTAACATATTAAGGCTCTATCCATGCCTTGTCTCTTGGAAGTCAGTTCTTTAAGAAGAGTGGTTTCTAATACTCCCATAGACCCTCCAAGAGCGTATAGTATACAGTTAGAGCTCAATAAATGTACAATAACTAATGGCTGAACAATAGCAAAAAACAAAAGGGAAAAACTATCACAAAGTTTTAAGAAACATTTCTTTCATAGTTTTTACTGCTTTTTATTAATATTATACTTATTAAATTTAATTATTTAATTTGATAGATGCTAACCTAAAATATAAATAAATTACCAGCTTTTAAAAAAAGCATTTGATTTGTATTAAGAGGGGATTAAACATGTGAACCGTTTTATTTCTTGGCACATATTTCTCCTAAAATGAAATGGAACAATATTAGTTTGAAGAAATTACTAATTTTCATCACATTGTTTTGCAGTAACCTGCTTCCTTTGCTTATTTATTAACCAGATATTTCAGAAACACACTAAATATATGCCAAAAGTCATAAAAGTAAGTCAAACACTCCCAATTGAAATATACATTAAAAGCAAAGAGGGGTCATATGGCCTTTCTGGTCCTTCCCACATAGAAGTATTCCATGTCTGACTTTTTCCAGTGACAGTCCCATGCTTGTGCTGGGCAGGAGCCCCAGATGCTCATCTGTTCAGCCACAAGCCCCACTGTGATATGCAGTGTGCAGCTAGAGGCAGCTAAGTGGTTAACAGTGATTCAGGGACCCAGCCAAACTCAAAAGCAGTGTGTTCACCAAACCGCCCTCTTTCCCCACTATTTTCTCTGGAGCAATCCCAGCTCTAATGAAAATGTAATATTCTCCTTATGTGATTCCTTGGAAAAGTCTGTGGAATGACCACCTAATCCAGACCAGGTTTCCCAGCTGTTCCCTGGCTTGGCTGGCATTCTCATGCACACACCCCACACCCCGGCTCCTCGTCTATATACTTACCATATGACCTCCCCTCCCCTCCCACGTCTCCCCTGCTGTCTCCCATATACTGTACATAACTTCCTGACTCATACTGTTGTGCCTTCAGTGTAGAAGAGCCATTACTGGAGTGCAGAGGGCCAAGAGAAAAGTAATACTGCCCCTGCAGAGCACTTTAACGCCATTTACAATGGAAAGAACAACTTTGAACTGCTTCCAAAATAACAGGCATTTAAAATCACTTCTGTTTGCTGTTGAGATGGATTTTGCAGTAACCTTTCCAAACCTGCTTCCTCTGAATGGTTTTTAGTCTACAGAGTGGCTTTCTCAATGAAAATTTAAAATGGTGCCTATTTGAACATGACATACACCACAAAAGGCAATTTCCCAACATGCTGACAGTCAGCCACGAAACCAGGGTCTGCTGTCGCATCTCAATGATGATTATATAAGCACGGAGATATTATGAAACACTGCTTCAAACATAGAATTAATAAAAGCAGATGCTGGGGCGTACGTCTGATAAAGGAATTGCTTAGCACAGCTCTGTGAATTCAATTTCCCACGTCTGTCTTCACACACATCTTTCTGTAAACCTTACATCCCTTTAGCCTTTTCATCCAGCTTCATCAGATGTTATGAGGATTTCTCAACCAGCGCTTACAAAATGGCATTCTATAAGTGAAATCCATAAGTCTTGACCAACTTTGGTTTTGATCTGCTTGGGTTTTTTTTTTTAAACTAAGTTATCATTCAATAATAAGTTATGGTTCAATAGCTAATGTTTTGAAGTTGTAATAGCCCATTCACAAATTGAGATTCTCTGCTTATTCTGAGAGATCATTTAGTGTGGACCTGTCATGGCCCACAGCTGAGCGGATCACATGATAGAAGCAAGGCTCTCCCTAGAGCTCCTGACTCCATCCCTTCTTTCCCACCACTCACTTGGCATTTTAATTCAACATTTCGGGTTATAACGTCATTAGTTCAAGTATTTTACAGACAGAAACTTGGCCACACAATTGTGTTAAGTCATATGTTCTTATTCATCTTGAAATCTGAATTCTTTCACTATAGAGTATTTCCCACTTACCTAGATTCTTGACCCAGGTCGCCAAGGGAACTGCTGCCTATCACACAGCATACCCAAGGTATGATGAGAAAAGACTTAGGACACATGAAGCCCTGACCCACATCCAATTGCGTAGCGCTGAAAATATGGCTTAAATGTCTTGTGTTCCAGAATTCATATCAATAAAATAGAAACACCCCCTCACTTGCTAATTCTCATCAGGAAAGCTTGCTGAAACATGGAACTGGTTCCTCCCAGAGCTTCTGACACATTAGGCCTAGGCTGGGACTTAGGCACATGCATTTTTCACAAATTCCCAGGGGATGCTGCAGGTCCAGGGCCACACACTGAGAACTACTATCTGGCCTAATTATAGGCTATAGTTACAGAAACACAGGATATAGTGAACTAGTCGTTTTTTGATGGAAAGTAAAGAGGTTGTTTATTTTGTTAGTAATTTGGCATATTATTGTATTTGATAGGTTATACGAGTGAGGAATCCAGATAATTATTTCATTTCTGAAATCTGTACTTTTTTTTTCGTAAAGCAAAACAGAAAATTCAGACCCCAAGCTTACTTTGGTCTTGCTCGGAGTTCTGATTCTCCAGTCTGCACACAAGAAAAACCAATAGTTTTGTTGGAAGATATTGGAAGGAAAGGGAGGGGGTAAAGAATCATCTTTGATGAGTTGGATTACATTCCATCCATCCTTCATCCCTCCATGTTCTCCCTGTGCTTAGAGTCCAGACCAGGTAGCCCTAGTGATGTCAAGGAACACAAAGCAGTCTGTGGTCCAATGGGTGTTTGTCTGCCTCTTCTCTTTTTCTCTCCCTCCCCTCAGTGATGGGTAACAAGAATGAGGATGACCCCACAGCAGACTCAAAAATGATGGGCATGGGTCTCACATGGACTTAAAATCATCAAGCAAGCCATGGTGGCTAACATACGTAATCTCAGCACTTGGGGTAATGAGGGATCCGAGGCTAGCCTGGACTCTCCGGTAAGCACCAGGCCAGCTTAAGCTACAAGAGTGAGACTCAGTCTGAAATGAAGTACATAAATAAATAATGAAATAAGGAGAGATGGTTGAATAAATATGATGTTCTTCCCTCAAATCACCTGCTCGTTTTCTTTTCTTTTTCCTCCCCCAACCAACCTTTCTGTTTGCCCGTTTCCTTCCTTCCTACCTTGTATTTGGACATAAAATATCCCAGGAAAACAGCACATGTTTTATGATTCAGAAAACTCATATCCCCTTAGGGACTGAGAGACTCTAGAACCCAATCCATCTTGTCTCACACGCAAACCAAAGTGGTTGCAGCGCAGCAATCAAGCCTGCTCCACTCACACGAGAACCTCCCTGGTGCAAATGCAACAACCAAAGGCTAAATATATGCTATCCAGAGTGTAATGCATTATGCTTAATTAAAAATGCATGAATCTCTAATTTTCAAATGGTTTGACCAATACATTACACTCTGCTTCCTCCTGTGGTTGGCCTTGTGGGATCTTAACACTTCTCTGGGAGGGAAGGGGGGTGCCTAGTGTCAACTGCAGGGGATTTGAGGAAGAGCACAGGGAGGTGGGAGGGATGGAGGGGTGGGAGTAGCCATGGGTGTTAGCTTTCTGATAGCCAACTTTGTTATGGAGAAAACCTGGGCCTTGAGATTTGGGGGAAGGTTTGAAACCTAAGACCAGGCTGAGGCAGCAACCTGGGCTTTGTGACCAAAACAGTTCCTTTCCGGACGGTGATTTTGTGAATTTCTGTGTTATGTTGCTTCTCAGCACCCCAGATACTTATAAAGCACCACGCAGGGTCTTCACTGCAGAGTTAACTGCCATGCAGTCTTTTATGAGCAATTCTAATAAAAATATCCACTCCAGAGAAGCAGAGACCATCAGAGTCAACATGCCTCTGACTTAGAGCAATCTTTGAGATGGGAACTCTCAACTGGCATTTAAATTTAAATACAGCATCATAATTCAGGATGCTAAATCAGTGTGTAAACGGGATCAATATCCAGTAAAACAACAAGCTGGGCTGCCATGGACCACACAGCTCTTTTTCCCATCCAAATGCTCTGACTTGTCTCCAGGTCTGCCCGACACTGCTTCATTTGACATTACTTAGTCCATAAAACTTTACACATTCATAATGGGCATTGATAAGACTGGGCAGTTACAGTGGCATAAAAATGGGAGAACGAAGCTACCAGACCATCAAATATGGACATCATTTTCTAGCCAAATGCCTTATTAATGACAAATCAGCAGTCCCAAATTAACACAGATGTGATAAAATATCTACTCACTGAGAGGTTTTCATCATAAAGTATACTTCCAGGCTCAAACTGAGGAGATTCGATAATCCCACATCCATCTCTAGCTTGTGAATGTTTAATTTGTGATAGACAAATGAGTGAGAGGTGTTTTAAGAATGTTTCAGTAACTCCCGTCTGGAGTAGACTAATGTTGCTTAGCTAGACCAAGTTGGTTTGTAAAACTCTCTAAGGATCGATGGCACTTCCCTTGTGCCTTTAGAAATGAAAGCAATACTTTACTGTTGATATTGTCATGATTGTAGATTCTCTGAAGCACATTTGATGTTGTCAGATGATGTGGAATATTGGAGAGGTATTGAAGAACGGCACAGAAAGCAATTGGGGGCGGGAGGGGGGGATGAGTATATTTGCATCAAAAAATGTCTGTAGGAAGGAATCACTGTCTTAGTTTGGGTTTCCATTGTTCTGAAGAGACATCGTGATCATGACAACTCTTTTAAAGGAAAATACTCCATTGAGGCTGGCTTACAGGTTCAGAGGTTTTAATCCATTATGCTCATAGTGGGAATCATTGCAGCATGCAGGCAAACATGCACTTGAGAAGTAGCTGAAAGTTCTGCATCTAGGTCGGCAGGAAGAAAGGAGGGGAAGGGGGAGGGGAGGAGGAGAATAGGGACAGGTGGGGAGCTTGGACCTTGGACCTAGCTTGAGCATTAGACACCTCAAAGCTGCTCCCCCCCCCCCGCCCCGCAGTGACACATTTTCTCCAACAAATCCACACCTCTTCCAATAAGACCACATCTCCCGAAAGTGCCATTTCTTGGTGGCCAAACACTTAAATTTATGAGTCTATGGTGGGTATTCCTGGTCAAACCACCACAATTGCTTTATTCATTTGAGATAGATTTTTGTATCCTAGGCTGGCCTTGAACTCACTATGCTGAGGAAGACCTTGAACTTCTAGTCCTCCTTCTTCCTTGCTCTGAGTGTTGAGGTTACAGGCATATACACCAGACCCAGTTTATGTAGTACTGGAGGGATCACATCCAAGGCTTTGTGCATGTTCTATTGACAGCTATATCCCCAGACTAGAAGAGGTCTTTTCACTGACCTATTTGCCCTCTTCTTTCATGCGCAGTTGCAAAGCCTGTCAGCAGCTCTTGGCAAGACCTGGAAGCTTGCAGAAACATGGCTTTAGTGGGGAGGCATCCATATTCTGGTCTAATAGTATCTTTTCTAGCTTGACAATAGCAGATTGACATCTCTTTGGGGGTTTAAACTAACTGTCCAACTCATCCCTCAGTCGTTCATGCCTCTATCAAGAACGAAATGTAATGTAATAGCCACGATGCAG
The DNA here is from genome assembly GCF_978045245.1 of Mus caroli. Lineage (NCBI taxonomy): Eukaryota > Metazoa > Chordata > Mammalia > Rodentia > Muridae > Mus > Mus caroli. Next base: position 105,381,591 of record NW_028227257.1, on the reverse strand, counting down.
GCAGAAACTCAGGTAAGCCCATTTTATAAGCTAATCAAGGGAGCCATTTTCTCTATCTTATAATGGTATTTGAGGGTGTTCTTTAATCTGTGTTGGGTTCAAACATGACCTCTATTATTCTTAAAACTGTGCTGAAGAATATTCTTCATCAACTCCTTTCCATTCTTAGCTTTTCTCTCCACCTCAAGAGTACCTCAAAGCATGCTTTACCCAGGACTCTGACACAGTGAGTGTTCAGCACAACTTCGAAATACTGAATCCTATAATGTTTTGCATAACCTTCCAAGGCATACTTCTGGATGTTTCTCATGAAACACAGCCAACTTTATAAGAATTTTAATCAGAAAAAGGAAGGAAGGAAGGAAGGAAGGAAGGAAGGAAGGAAGAAAGAAAGAAAGAAAGAAAGAAAGAAAGAAAGAAAGAAAGAAAGAAAGAAAGAAAGAAAGATGAGTTGACTTCATGTTCAAAGACACAAACATCACGAACAGACTTGTTTTCAGACCAAATCAACATCACTAATCCTGCCCCAACAGCTATAAATCCAGAAGTCGTCACCACAGAAAGTGCCGCATGCACAAATACTTGAACTCTGACTCCTTTCAACAGCCTTAACGGGGCTGCTCGCCACAGCTTTGTCACATTTTTGGCTGTTGGTATTATAATGTCATACATGACAAGCTCAACTATGATTGTGGCCAAACATAACTCCACAACACCTTCTGTCATATGACGTGTGGCACACCCAAGGGACCTCCCGGCAAAGCCTCAGCTCTTCTGGGCCTTTCTTTCTCCATTAGAATGAGGAGGTCTGCAATCAATGTCTGCAAAGCACAGACATGAAGCTAATTAGCCATCCCTTCTGTTCAGCTGTAACTTACGTTCCCTCCACAGAGGAAAAACGGAGAGACAGGGGGAAAACTCAAGGCCCAGAGACCCACGTTTCATTTGGAACACTAGGGGTTCTTGGAGATCATTAAAGTGTGGTTTGAAATATTTTCCTTTTCTCATCAAGTCACTAGCTCTGTAATTGATGTCATAAAAAATATCTGTGTTCAGTTGCAGTGGGCTCCTTGGGTCCCTTCAAGTTATCAATTATTTACATCCCAGTGAGAAGAGAGGAAGCTGTAAAGCAAGGACCCAAAATGCCGAGAACTGTGAGGGTGGCCTCGTTAATCTCGAGCATCTCGCCTACAAAGAGGATGCTGGACTCTGCTCAGAAAGTTCATTTTCCAGTCTCTGTCATTCATTATCTGTGTGGGTTTTATTGCTTCTCCTCATAAACAGGCTCATTGGGCTTTTTGTTTGTTCATATCTGCCACAATTTATACTCTTAAGGATGAGGGGGAGAAAATGAAAACCAAACCAAACACCAGTGTCTTCGGCTTCCATAAACCCTTTCCTCTGGATTTCCTGGGCGTTGGCCATTTCCTCCCTGATTCTGTGGCAGCTGGAAATGCCTGATCCTCTACTGGTGTCCACATGGTCTAGATTCTAGAGAAAGTTACATTTGCAAGTAGTGTGATTCCGTTGGTATTAGAGAGCTCATTTCTACTCTTTTCTCCTGTTTTAATGTCCCTGCCCAAAGTTTCTTCCATAGTCACATTTTGGCAGGATCTGACAGTCACACTCCTAACTCGTCCTTGGGGGAGAAGCCACAGAACACATTTAGTGATCAATCACCAGGCCCTGTTGGCCATTATTCCTTTAGTGATATGAGAAGAACGCTTGGCCCACATACCACACATAGCCTTTCCATGGTTAAGAACTTTATGGTATTGCTAGTAAAATCTGGTCTTGTGCCTCGTGCCAACTCATTAGTTTCAGGCTTCTTTGGGATTGTCCTTTTACAGACCTCATTGTGACAACCGGAGACAGTTTCCAGGATCAGTCATTCCTAAACTCTACAGTGCAGCAGGCCTCAGCCCGTTTTCCATCATCCAAGAGCAGATAGGAATCTCCAAGAGTCTGCTCTACTAATCTCCAATCTACACAATAAACCTCGGGTTGCTCTCAATGAGATGACAGGCAAGTCACTGGTTTGGAGAGTGACAAGGTGGCTCTGTTTGAAGGATGGAACCTGGCATATATATTATCTATGGGTCTCCACTTTGTCGAAAGGGAAGTTTTAAGTACGGAAGGGCCATGCTGGTTAGACAGCACAGCAATCTTGGTTAGCGCTGCAGTTGCGTGTTCTATATTTGCTGTTCCCTAGATATTTAAGCCTCTAAATTGGCACAGGCATGTGGGGAGGTTCCGCCAACATCAGGATCCTGAAAACCTCAGCAACTTGATTAACTTTGGAGACTTGCAGTCTCATTTGCCACCAAGTACTGTGCCTTCCAGACGTTCACAACATACCATGGCAAGAGAGAGAACTAATATTCCTCTCACCTTCGTTTCCAGTGAAGGACTGTTTGGAACATGAGGGGGCATGTTCATTTAATGCATCTGCAAGGAAGGAGGAAAGAACATTTTGCAAAGCGATTAAAAGCTACCGATGCAATGAAGTTCGAGGATGAAAGATTTGGGGGGGTCACTGGATCTCAGCTGAATGCCCCAGTTCTCATCCCAGTAGAAGGGTATCATGTGACCAGCTGTTAAGGAGGCCCACGATTCTGACCAGCAGCTGTAGTTGCTGAGTCTCTTAATAACATGTGCTTCTGTCAAGGACAAAACAAGTTCAGATTAAGAAGCCTCTGCAGGTAATTTCAAAGCGGGGAAAGAGTAAGGATTTCTTTGAGGGGGAAGTAAAACCACTAGACTATTTCAAAATAGTGGGGAAAGGGTCACTTTTAAGAAAACGGTCTCGAGGACCTAAGTAAGCTTGTTTCCCTAAATCTATGCAATCCTTGTTTTCTAGTCTAGGTATAAGTCATTTTATTCATCGAACTTAATGTTTAATGTTCTCCAAAATGCATGCTCACCATACGCCTGTTGTGTGTGCACTGTACCTACTGTTCTGTAGTTAGATTGGCCTGACTGGGGCTCTCACTCTTAGTTGTTGTGTACAGAGGAGTGAGTGGCTGGATGTCACAGGTCACATCAGTTAGAGTGCTTGGCTTCTCTTTATGTCTGGTTCCCAGTTCCCATCTCCTTTGGGGCAGTGCCTCTGTCTTCACAAGCTTGTCAAGCCTTCCTCTCTTAGCAGGGCACAGCACCATTCCCTGTTCTCCATGGCAGCTCAGTAAACACTGATTGATGAATTAATTGGCAACAGTGATAATGACTACTCTCAAGGACCTACAACGAAAGTTGATGTTTTTCCTCAGGGATCTGCCCAGCACTGATGTACCCAGGGCTGGCATCAGAAAAATAATGAACAATATCTGTGGATATTAGTGACTAAGGAAGCAGGCTCTGGCTTAGCTCTAGACACCACACTGAGATTCATACAATTAGAAGTTTATAGTCAACTGCTGGATGATACAGTTCATTAATCTTTCTAACAGTTACATGGTTCCATTTGGACCAGGCTCAGCTCTTATAAAATGCAAACTCATTATACTGACTCAGACAGGAGCTGGAGGAAGACGTTCAAGGGCAGAGCCGCCGATTGCAAGCATATTTAAAGAACTATTTTGGTATCTTAAGCACAAAATGGACATTACGAAGCTTGGAAGAAAATCAGCATTTACCTTTGCTCCTGCCCCCACACCTTCTACCTTGCCTTGGCCACTCAGACTGTGAACTCAAGTACAAAAACCACCTGTTTATCTGCTTAGAGAACAGATATCAACGAGATTCATTAAGGGGGATGTAAAATGGAAATTATCCTCTTTGGATATGAATTCATATGGGAAGTTTCAGGGTATATATGGTGATTCTGAGGATGCTGTGGGTGCTTTTGGCAGTCTTAGTTTGAACTTCCAGACTTAGAAGGATAAAGAGACTCTTGTCTTTATTCCATTCCACCCTATTTCCTGATACTAGGAAGTGTCTCTAAAGAGCCTCAGGCCCCCACTTCTTTCCAATAAGGAACTCTTTAAGACAGGGGACAATTTCATTCTAAGTCATACAGTGGTGAAGTGACCAGGCAATGGTATGTAAATAGACTCCAGGCTTAGTCCCACTAAATTTCTCTGAGACTAATCTTAGGGGAAGAAGAAGGAGAGGCCATGCTTCAGGCTCTCATCATCTCAATCAGGAGATTCTCAGGGAAGAGGGGAGTGAAAGGTAAACATGGGGAAGTGGAGAGACAGAAAGGACAGCTTTCACCTATGTTATCCTTGGTCTGGAGTAGTCGTATACTCCTCAGGGATTGGCTGGGCAGCAGGAGAGGTTAGGCATGGTTCTCTGATGCTTGGGAATGAGAAGTAGGAGTTCAGTTAACAAGAGAAGCTTTCATATCTTCTGAAACATGCACATGAGGCTGGGGAGAGCATGGCTCTATACAGAGTGCAGGTGCCGGAGGAGGAGCCCTTTCTAAGCATTGTTTCTACCCTGCAGTGGTTGTCCTTGACAACCACTATAGTGATGATCTTTCCACTAAAAGCCACCTTCAGGACCTTTTGTAGTCTCTTCTTATGTTTCCATAGAGTAAAACCACTGAGGTTAACATTTCCTGTTAATACATCCTGATCATTGAGTATTGTACCTGACTTGAAAGGATGGTCCCTAGGAATCTCTAATGGTAATGGAGTTGGATCTTGATCATCTGCATACAGATTGTCCATGGCCAATGTTTAATGCCAATCTGGTTTTCCCTTGCCATACAAGTCCCCTTTGAGCCAGCTATTTTTGCACCCTGTTGCTGGCTGCCCAGGGAGGGCACATTAATTTTAATATTGGCTTTGGTCAAACCTCATTAAGAAGGTCAATATGCTGCCCAAATCCAATTAGATGATATATTTAAAACACTAAATAAATAACCCCAAAGTATCTGTAGATTTGGGTCTGCAAGGCAGTTCTTTCTTTCTTTATTTTTCTGTATGATGGCTAATTTAAGACCACAGGGAAGGGTTTTAAGCACACTACCGTTGGCTTAAGCCCAACAATGTTGTAATATGATATTCAGGGCCTGTGAATCAAGAGACAAACATGTACAGCCAGGTGTGACTTGACAGAAAAAATTTCTGTCTGACAACTGGCCTCTCTGCATGATAAATGGTCAAAAATCCCATTCATTTCTAACGCCCATGCTTTAAAAAGCAAGGCAAACATACAGAGGGCTTCCTTGCCTTTTGTTGGCATTTATCTTCTCAAGTATGGAGGTATAGTTGATTAATGTCTAGTCATTTCTAGAAAAAGATGTCTTCTCTAAATTTTATGAAATGTAAAGCGATTAAGTCATACTTCTAAATAGTTTTTGTGTTCCATTGTATACACTTTAAAATCCCTTAAAAAATGTTTATCCTGTGTCTGTCGCAAGGAGACCCCTGCATCCCTTGGAATCTCATGATTGACTGTTTCTTGATTTAGATTCTTTGTTAGCAGTGTCTCCATCTGCTGTCAGTGAAGGCTTCAAATTCAAGCCCTGGCAGCACACTAGGAAGAAGGGCTTTCGTCGTGTAGGCAGCCACATTCCAATCCACTGCTCGTTCATTTTCCTCAATGATGAAAATGAGTTTGTCCTAATTTTGGAACTATATATTCTACTCCGCTGACCATCTACAGTATCAAAGCTGCCACTTTTCATGATGCTATTATCCAGTGTGAATTTTTGTTTTGCTTTATGTGAGTCGTCACTGTCTCGCTAGTGGGCCAGCACAGTTTCAAACATTTCATAAATAACCCATTTCCATTTTCTACTTTCAACCATTCTTTAAAATCCAGTGAGCAGATAAAATAAAGTTTTGATAGCTAGAAACTGTTATCAGAATATGACATGCTCCTGAGCTTTGGAAAGGCAGAAATCAGATAGCATATTTCTAGTAATGGTGCACATTTTTGATTCTTTTAAAAAATTCCCCCTACCCTGCTCCCTTTCCTTGCAGCTCCTGATAACAGGAGAATCAGATCACCTGCATCCTCCCAAGATGCAGCTGCCAGCAGCTTGCCTTCATCATCATTGTTTCCTGCAGCTTGGGGTGTTGGGTTTCTCTAGTTCCATTTGTTTCATGTCTGTATGTTTCTGCATTCTCAAAGCCCCTCCTTGCTCTTAGGACAGATTGAGACATATTAACAGAAATATGAGAGTGAACAGAGAGACTGGCAAAGACCTGAAAGACAGTGGAAAAGAGAGATGTGGCAACAGAGAGCTGGAGTAATGGCTTAGTGGTTAAGAGTTCATTCAATTCTTACAGAGGACCCAAGTTCAATTCCCAGGTGTGGGTGACACAGGGAGGCTCAAAACTGCCTGTAACTCCAGTTCGCGGGAAGCATAAGGCCTTTGGTCTCCAGGGGCACCTGTGCTCATGTGCATATGTCCACACATAGACCAATAACTACAAATAATAAAGAGAGAGGTGGGGCTGGAGAGGCCTGGAAGCTTTCCTTCCTTTGCCCAAATCATATCCCTGCTCTTCTAAGATGCATCCCAGACCTACTCAGCTAGTTATTACCAGCAAGGTCCTGTGGCAACCATTGGAATTTTTCATGAATGTATCCTTTCACGGTCAGATACTATGAAATATGTGGTACAGATGATACATCACACAGAGAAGCAACGATCACCCTGTCTGTCTTTCCTCACCACTCCCTAGATTTATCAGTATAAGAAGCAAGCCACCATCTTTGTTTCTGGATAATGATGAGCCTCATTCTCTATGTTGAAGGCTTAGTTTTTGTTCACTGTGAATGTGCAGCAGATAATCTCCTGCCCACAAATTACCAACAGGTGTACCTCTCTCTTTCTGAGCACATCGTGATCATCCCGTGTAGGGAGGGACATGACACTGAGATCTGGATGGAATCTCTGCTGGTCACTGACAGATCCAGACATAAACACTTCCATGAAATCTTCCAGACTCTATCCACTGATGCCCTTGGGCTGGAAGTGAGGGCTCTGAGATTCTAGAAGTTGGAGGATCCACACGATGGAAAAGTCTAGATCTCGGGTTCATTGCTCAGAAGAGATGTTCTTGGGAGAGCGTCTGGAGAAGATGGGGGGTTTGCTCCCACTGGACTGAATGAGTGATTACCAGGGACGCAGGGGTGCTTATGGCTGCTGCTAACGATGTACTGTAACTTAACACGGCGGTTTGAATGACATGCCTCCCATACATAGCCTTAGGCATTTGAAAAACTTGGTTCCCACTCTGTGACTGTGAAGGATTAGGAGATCCATGGAATTCTTGGAAGAGGTACATCATTGCTGTGGACTTCAAGTTTCAAAAGTCATCCCTAGTGTGCTCTCCGCTACCTGTTTGGGCATCAAGACTTAAGTTCTCAGCTGCTGTACCAGCACTGCCTGCCTGCCTGCCTGCCTGCCACCATCCTCCCTTCCATGTTGGTGATGGACTCTCATCCCACTGCAACTGTAAGCCCCACACGAACTCCTCCTCTATAAGTTGCCTTGGTCATGGTGTTTTATCACAGCAATAGGAAAGTGACTAATTGGCTTAATAACATGGTATTCACTGTTTTTAGGAGAGTAAATCTGAATCTGGAGGCTTCCAAAAGTCTTCTAAGTTACAAGGAAAACACCATAAGGCTGCTGTCTTTAAAAAGATAATGAATGTGTACCCATAACACCTTCTGAGGATATAATAGCCACCATTGTTCAGGATGGTCAATTTTCAAGAGAATATGCATTTCCTGTAATAATCAGGACATTTGCATTATCCCCAGTTTGGGGAGGAAATGATTATAAATGGTTCACTTTTTGCATTAGTGAAATCCCTTACTCCCATGGTGTGCCCATCATCCAACTGCTCATTTGCAAGTCTTCAACGCTTCCAATAACAGCATTCCCCTACCTGCCTTTAAATCATTACTGTTTTTATAATGGCTTCATTATTTCTTAATTGTCCTAATTTTCTTTCTTACCTATTCTTGTTAAAAGCTGATTAAAATATGAATAATTTTAGCATCCCAGGCATTGTGGAAGCAAAATGAATTTCAGGTTTACATTCATTTGTCAGTTAAAGGCTGAAGAGGAGGACAGGATGGACAATTTTAGATTAACCTAAACTGAATTTAATTATGCTTCGGTGCCACATCCCCACCGCCCTCAGAAGGCGTCTCAACAGTCACTCAATCCTGATGAGGACACTAAGGTCACCAAGTGTGGCTCACTTGATAGAGATGGAGGTGGGCTTGGGCTCAGCTCTGACAGTTTCCAGTCATATGAGCTGTGTGGAGTTAAGTCTGCTGATACATTCATTGTGCATGGATTTTCACCTCCCCCAGGATTGTCATATGCCTCTGACTTCTGCCCTAGCCCCAACCCTGGACCCTTGGGCTAATGATGTCAACAAACACCACTGATGATTCTGGTAGGTTTGTGTCTCAGTGAGTTAAGCAAACCTTCTGCCAACACACTGCAGAAAGTCTCTGATCACAGCCTCCTTCTATATCCTATTTCTCCAGTTCACCAGCTCATTTGTTTGAACTGCTTCTGACAGAGCGCCATAGCAAGGGATTTTCCTCTGCTCCCCACATCCACTGTCACAGTGCCTTCTTCCTGAGGCCACTCTTCCAAGTGTTTGGCAGAACTGTTATCATCCAGTAAACCTTTTTAGGCACATGAATATTTCCCCCTTTGGCATTTGGTTTGATATTCTTCTACCTATGTGACCTTGAACTAATCACCCTTCTCTTTGACCTTCAGTTTCTCAGCAGTAACATCAAGGAATAGTTCAGAATGTCTGCATCTCTTGTTTCTCTCAGTTGGAATAACTCATTCAATCTATTAAACCATGTGTGACAGTCACAAAGGAAGGTCTGGGCTTTTTTTTTAATAGATATTTCTTGCCACATTCTGGCTTAATGTCCCTGTCCTTGCTTTTTCTAGATGGGGGTAATGAAAATAATGGTGTACCTGGTGTCCTGGACAAGATAGTATTTTCATTATCACATTGGAAAATATGAAGCCCAAGGACATCCTCTGATGGCTGGGCTTTCAAATCTCTATTGATACTCTGATCAAGAGTTCCCAACTTTTTGACATTGGGACATGATGCTGTTATCTACTAAAGTGTTAAGCTGCATTCACAACTATTCTGATATGTCTGCGGCTTGTGGGTCTCAGGTAGGACACACCTGTTGATTCATGTTTTTGAGACTTGGTTTTCTTCTCACTGCTGGGCAGGCCAGAACACCAGACACCCTCTGCATAGGACATATTGATAAGGGTTATACTCTTCCTAGTGTCTCAGTTGTAGTTTGTTGTTCTTTAAGTACTTCAGTTCATACTTCCAAGAACTGAGATGGCATCTGTTACTTTGATTCTATGACTCAGTGGTAGAAAACGCCTCCATCTCATGTTCTGCACGGTATTTCCAAGCCAGAATATACATGGCAATGATTTCTGCTGCTTACTAGTTACAAACACAGCCTAGCCTGGTACAGAAGGCAAAGAGATTATCATGTTCTTCAGTTTCAAATTCTACTTATCAATTCACTTCTTTTTGTATTCATCTGGGAAGGTTAACATAAAATTAACAAGTTTGGTAAAATATAAAAAGGGAAAAATGTCTGATCTTACTTGCAGTTGTCTGTAGAGTCCACAGATGCACAGGGACTGTTGCCAAGAGTATTTGTTCATTTGCTTGATTTATAACACAGGCTCAATGCATAAAAACATCATAGCATGGATATAATAAAGTATGTGCCTATGTTAATAAAATATGTGCCTCTGTTAATGTGCTGGCCCACGATGACATGCTTCTATTGCACTTTAAAATTCCCTTAGCCCATCTTTGACACTCAATGTATATTCATTAATGGTGATGCTTTCCAAACAAAATGAGCAAGAGATGCAGAGAGTGTACACACACACACACACACACACACACACACACACACACACACACACCTTCAGTCTTCAGAGTCATTGTTATTTTCACATAGACAAATAAAATAAGCAGTTCGCAGTCTTTCTTCCCAATAGACATGATTTATTCGTAAGATCTCACCATTTGATAGGATCCTTGGAACCGTTTCTGATCTTGCCACCTGTCCAACCATGGATTAAGTTTTAGGGGTGGAACTTATAATAGACTTTTTTTTAAATAAATGAACGAGCCTGTACACAAGGCTCTAGACTCAAATTTAGATAAAGCATAAAGCAAAATCATGTTTCAGTGGTTCCCATATTTCTGCCTATGACTCAGTGAGGAAGAAAATGGAGAAGGTATTAAAAAGGAAGTGGATGACTGAGGTTTTCTGCATTCTGAAGACTCACCAACACGGATGTCCCTGGGAAGATGGGTTTGTGCTTTGTTAGTTTAGGATGGAAGAACTATCTGGGTTTCCCAAGGTGTGATGGGCCCTATGTTATTACCCTGTGCTGTCTCAGGGGGAGTCACTAGTTCCTTTCCTGAGGTCACCTGGGTATAGCTCTAATTTGAGAGAGTAACTAGTCTTCCTAGGACATAGAAGACCATCTGTGTACAAATAGCAGCCAATTGCTTTTCAAAGCAAGGCTTAAACCTGAGCACTTGAATACATTTCAATCAAATCTAACATGGCACAATGTCATATTAAGAAGACTGTGCCACATGGGCACAGGGGGAAGTTTCCTGAACAGAACACCGATGGCTTATGCTCTAAGATCAAGAATCAACAAATGGGACCTCATAAAATGGCAAAGCTTCTGTAAGACAAAGGACACTGTCAATAAGACAAAAGGCAACCAACAGATTGGGAAAAGATCTTTACCAATCCTACATCTGATAGAGGACTAATATCCAATATACACAAAGAACTCAAGAAGTTAGACTCCAGAGAACCAAATAACCCTATTAAAAATGGGGAACAGAGATAAACAGAGAATTATCAACTGAGGGGCTCAGAAATACCTAAAGAAATGTTCAACATCCTTAGTCATCAGGGAAATGCAAATCAAAATGACCCTGAGATTCCATCTCACACCAGTCAGAATGGCTAAGATGAAAAATTCAGGTAACGGCAGATGCTGGTGAGGATGTGGAGAAAGAGGAACACTCCTCCGTTGTTGATGGGATTGCAAGCTGGTACAACCACTCTGAAAATCAGTTTGGCAGTTCCTCAGAAAATTGGGCATAGTCAGATGGCCCTCAACAGAGGAATGGATACAGAAAATGTGGTACATTTACACAATGGAGTACTACTCAGCTATTAAAAGAAAATGATTTCATGAAATTCGCAGGCAAATGGATGAAACTTGAGAAAATCATCCTGAGCGAGGCAACTCAGTCACGAAGGAACAAACACAGTATGTACTCACTGATAAGTGGATAGTAGCCCAAAAGTTCAGAATATCCAAGATTCAATTCACAGACCATATGAAGCCCAAGAAGAAGGAAGACCAAAATGTGGATGCTTCAGTGCTTTTTAGAAGGGTGAATAAAATACTCACAGGAGGAAACATGGAGACAATGTGTGGAGTAGAGACTGAAGGAAAAGGCATCCAGAGACTGCCCCACCTGGGAATCCATTCCATATACAGTCACCAAACCCAGACGATATTGTGGATGCCAACAAGTACTTGCTGATAGAAGCCTGATATGGCTGTTTCTTGAGAGGCTCTGCCAGAGCCTGACAAATACAGAGGAGGAAGCTTGCAGCCAACTACTGGACTGAGCTCAGGAGACCCCAATGAAGGAGTTGGAGAAGGGACTGAAGGAGTTGAGGGGGTTTGCAGCTCCATGGAGGGAGCAACAGTGCCAACAGGCCAGATCCCCCAGAGCTCCTGGGGACTGGACCACTAACCAAAGAATATACATGGAGCCACCCATGGCTCTAGCCACATATGTGGCAGAAGATGGCCTTGTTGGATATCAGTTGGAAGAGAGGCCCTTGGGCCTGAGGGTGTTCAATACCCCAGTGTAGGGGAATGCCAGGGAGGAAGGATGGGATTGGGTGGGTGGGGGAGCACTGTCATAGAGGTGGGGATGGGTGGGATAGGGGGTTTCTGAAGAGGAGACTTATAAAGGGGAGAACATTTGAAATGCAAATAAAGAAAATATCTAGAAAAATTAGGTTTAAAACACACATACATACACACACAGAGAGAGAGAGAGAGAGAGAGAGAGAGAGAGAGAGAGAGAGAGAGAGAGAGAGAGGATTGTACCAGCTAGTTTTATAGGTAAGGCTCATGGATTTCAACTAGTTAGAACATATCTAAGGAAAAAAGGCTCACTAGGAATTGCCTTTGTGTGGCAGCTTTAGGTCTCACAAGTAAGATTGTTCTTACCGATATAATGTCTTAGCCAGAGACAAAGGGATTACTGTTACAAATTTTGGCCTCTGCCCCAATTCTCTGATGCTGTTTCCTGCACTACAGCGTTGATATGACAATGCTACACTGACCAGCAGATGCATTTAACCTGGAAGGAATGCAACCTGGCAACCGCAAAATGACTCAAGATCTTTTGAATCCTTTGGTGCTTCCCAGAAGAGCATCCAGAGAAAGGAAGAATGTCTGAACAGATACAAATTCTTACATGTGTCCTCTCTTTGATTCGATGGACACTTGTAAAAGGCCAAGAGTCAGGAGGATGGGTAAAAGAGCGCCAAGGAATGTTTGGGGGATGTTTCTAGGCAACAGCATTGCCTGCTCTAGAGATCATGAAATCTGTTCTGTTTTTATGGATAGTGTTCCCCATGAGATTTGGAGATCTCAAAATATTCCCCTCTTTTTTTTTCCAAAGACCTTTCTTTCTCTCTTTTAGTTTTATTTATAGGAACTATGGTCATTTTGGATGTAGGGACATTATTGGTAATCTTAAGCATTCTGGGCTCTGCCAAGTAAGCAAAATTATAACATATGCACTCCTTGTCTTTTATATCCTTGGAGTCTCCATGTGTGTGTGTCTGTGTGTCTGTGTGTGTTTGTGTATCTGTGTATGTGTGTGTGTGTGTGTGTGTGTCTCTGTGTGTTTGTGTATCTGTGTATGTGTGTGTGTGTGTGTCTGTGTGTTTGTGTCTGTGCGTGTGCACATGTGTGGACACATAAGAACTCTCTTAGTTCACGGCTGGAAACCATGATCCAGGTTTTTCACATGCATCCTACACTATACATCCTATTTCCTGCCGAGTAGCCCAGGCTGTCACCCCTACCATATTGACCTAGGAATTCCCCAAGTGACCTCTGGATCCTTTCATTTACCTGTCTAAAATTTTATGAGATAATCTTGATAAGAATTCTCATTACAAAAACATCCAGACCATTTTTCTTTTTCTTCTTGGGCAGAAATTTTGATATCTTTCAGAATGCAGGCAGCTCTCAGTCTTGTTCATCAGAGTGTACCTGGCAGGTCCAGAATGCCTTTGTATTTCATTGTTCCAGGCCAAGATTTACAGTTCCCATTGGGCCCATTGTCTAGTGCCTGGGGTTAGTAAAACCTCACTCTCCCATTTTTGGAGAAGAATATAGTTCCTTGTAATTCGTGGGGTGTTTGGAGTGAAAGAGAACTCTGGTGCTGGAGAGAACTTCAGCTGTAAAGCCGCGACGTCTGGAACCCCCTCCTACTTGCTGAGCCCTAAATTCTGCTTGCTCTCTGGAGAGCAAATACTCACCTTTAGCTCCACCCCTGCTTCTTTGCATTCTTAGCCTTTGTGTTTCAAACATCCATTGATTGTGCTGTAGGCTGCATGTGCTTCCTTTGTTCTTTACACCTTTATTGATGCAAAGCAGTGCCAGAAACTGCTTCTTAACAGTTATTCAATCGCTGATGTCCTTCATGTGTCACATTTGGGATTTCATTTCTTACAACTCCCCGGTGAGCTGTGCAATTAATTCCTTCTTATTAATAAGCCATTGACCAGCCATCATCAGCCAAAGAAAAGCACACTTCCTGCCCTCTGCCTGTATCTCTTTGTTCTTTGATGTTCAAGCTGTTTCCCTGTGCAATGGGAGACCTGATGAAGAGTCTGGAGGTCTCTGACTCATTTAACTCATGTAATGTGACAGGCAATGTTATCTCTTGATTATAAACAGGTTTCTGTGTGGCCATCGCTATGACCTTTATCCCCTCATCCAGCAGAGGATTTCAAGAATGCCACTAACGCCGATCTCTGGGTAATCATAAGGAGGGGTAGGGGTGGAGAACTTGGTGATGGACACCAGAAATCTATGTTAAGAAGGGGACACAGGGTACAGGGCAGCAAGGATGACATTTGTGTGTGTCCCAGAGATATCTAATTCTACCTTTTCTTGTACATATAAAACTTTGAACAAGTTGCTTTCCTTCTTTAGGACTCTGTTTCTCATTCTGAAAAATGGAATCATAGTATATTTGTCTGCTAGTTTGATTTTGGGCAGTGAAGATGGGAGATAGGGTGGGGGTTAAATTTTTGAGACCCCCATCTTGCCAAGCAGCCCTGGCTTATGGCACTAGTTATGGGGTCCATAATAGTCTCTAATTTACAACAACCATTCCCAACTTGGAGAGTGTTGAGGTCACATGTGTGTGACTGTTTGAGAATCATGAGTTGACTGTATGTAGAAGACATTTGCTAGAATTAAACTCTTTACCCCAGATCCAGTTGTTTTGAGTACAACAAGATACTTGCAGGGCATCCTGGACAAGACACTCTGGAGCTGTGAAGACTGGGTGTGACCTCAGCCGCATGGCTCACCCTCTGGTACCCTCACAGAAGGCAGGTGTAAGATTAAAGTGAACCAGTGGCTCGGGCCTGCCAACCAGAGGCCACCAGGATGGTTCAGATGCTCCAAAAACACAAGGCAAAGGACACACATTAGCCCCTGGCATACTCCAACCTTTCCAGGGCCACCCTAACTGTGGCCTCTGGCCTGAGCTGTGATGTCTTCATCTGTTTCTATTATTGCTCTTAATGTCACTGGGGGATGATCCCCCCACTTGAAGCCTGATATATTTTAGAATTTTATGTTTTCTATGCTTCAGAAGTTTTATATTTTCTCTATTTGGTATCCAACACTCACAATGAGGAACATTCTACAGTTAAACATGTCAATGATTCTTCTGGGAAGTATAAGAATATCCGCCTTAGAATGACACCACTGTAAATATTTCACATCATCTCTGATCGGGTTTTACCGTAAAATGCATTTGGGTCTTGTCAATATTAAAGGCCAGTGAATTTGGGGATACATTTAGTTTTGGGGAGCCTTTACAGCTTGAGGACTATAAGGACTTGAAGACTGGGGTCCTTATGAAAAGCACTGGAACTGATACCTCCTCTTTTCTTTGCTTCCGTCCCTCTAATTTGAACCTACTCCCAAGCATCTCATTCGCTTTGGTTACACGTACCTTTTCTAGCCCGTGCCAAAGAATCTCATTTTAAAGCTTTCTTCCCATGCCCCTCTTTGGTAGATCCATACCTTTTATTTGGTTTATCCACCTCAGCCTTTGCTTCGCCCACCCCAGGACTGTGCAGGTTCTGTCACTGGTGGTGCCAGGAAGGATGCTCTGTTTGTCCTATATGCATTACCGCTTCTCCCTTCCTGACCACAGCCCGTGGAGTCGGAACACCTTTATCTGATTCCACGTTAACTCACTGCTGACAACCAGCATCTCCTTGGGTGGGATAGATACTGATGGGAAGCAACACCAGACACCAAACTCCAGTAGTTTTGATCTCTTCTGTGGTCTCCGCTGCCCTCTGGAATATGTTCAGCCTTTCTACTAAAGGAATTGAGAGAAAGCTAGAGCTTAACTCACACCTCCATCCATCTCCACTGACTCGAAACCAACTCCAATTTTTCTACCCAGGTAACCATTTTCTTCAAAAACCCTGAAATGCTGATGACAGCGCCCTGGTGGCTTATTCCTGATGCCAACTGGGACTTTATATAAGAGTTCATACTGAGAAGAGCTTTTGGCCTCTACCAATGATTAACTGTGACTGGGGAAGAGTAGTGGTCAAGGCTAAGGAGGGTTTGCTTTTGAGTGTGAGCTCTGTCTCTCGCCCAACAGTCACTCTTCCACATGGTCTAATTTGTCTTCTCTTAGCGGGAAGAGTAAACAACTGAAAATATTCTCTCTAAACACTAGTGTCCTTAGTGGCTAAGTACAGAGTCAAGGGACTAATTTTCAGCCCATCTTAGAGTCTTCAGCTCGAAAGGCCTGCTCTGGAGGCCACATGAAACCAGGCATCCTCTGGCCCACCATGTTTACTCATCCCTCCATCATCCTGCCCACCATGTTTACATCCCTCCACCACCAGTCCAGTTCAAGGTTTCATCAATTCTCAGTAAAATCTATGGCCCCATAACTATGGAGAAAGCAGAGAACAAAACCAAAAAGGAAAGGAAGTCAACATTTTCTATAGGTCCACAATGGTTAGGATAAATGTACCAGTTAATAAAACATTACCCTTTGTCAGGTCTGCATCATATTGTTTAATATTACAACACTGACAAGATCAAAACAGGTTCTCAGCCCTTTAAGGTGTTGGTAAGAGAATTATTATGGGGGAAGTCCTATATCTAACTGACCACTGTGATTCTAGTACTATGTTACAGGGAGAGAATGGGATATGTTAGGGGGCAAATCCACTACAAAACCTGCTTCCAGCTTTCTTAAAAAAAGGTATTGGGCTCAGATTAGAGAATTTGTTCGCTGCCACAGTTCATAAACTCTCCTTGCCTGGTGCTCCCCCAACACCTGTGAAGCCATGGAAACTATTTCAGAAAGTAGATTTGTGGGAGGATACTCACCCAAGCCTGCACTAATTTACATGCAAGGGTTCTGGCTGGACTGGAGTGGCTGGGAGTGGGTTTGCTGTGTAAAGCCCATCCCCCACAAACCTGATGCTTGTTATACATCCAAGGTCTCACCAAGCAGAAGAGCTCCATGCAGGCTCCATCAGGACCGACCTCATGCATGAACAGTCGCAGCAGCAGTTCTCTGTAGTTGCTCTCACCTTCAGACTGCTCTTTTGTTAGCCTTACATCGGCTGCACAACCATGGAAGCCCATCCCCATTGCTGGTGCATACGTGTGAACCTGGGCACATTAGGGAACTGACTGACAGTAATGACTCTGGCTCACAGGAAAGACAACAGGAGTGAGGAGTCTGACAGCTCAGCCCACAAAACCTTCTGAATATACTCTGATTCTTTTGGGGTTTTTTTAGAGTAATATTTCCTCTGGATTTATTTCGGATCTCTCTCTTTCTCCTTTCATTTTTCCCAGCTATCTACTAATTATGGCTTCATTCCAACTAAGGAAACTGGCTTCCTCACATCCATTACTGACAAATTGCAACACTGTTGCTGGATAGAATCTATTCATTCTATTAGACCTGGTTTCAGCAACAATCTTATTAGGGAGCAAGTTTCTGGGTTTTTTTTCTTTCTTTCGTTTTCAAGACAGTTCCCCAATGGCATTTTTTTTTGTAGCTTTCTATTTTAAGTATAGTTATACAGTTGGCTTGAACTTTCTTTGGCAATATCTCAGTATATATTTGTGTCTGGGGCATTAAAAAAGAAGAAATAAGAAAAGGATAATCCTCTTGGAAACAACATGTTTTCCTTCTAGACATCACCACTTAAACGTTTTGGAAGTTAGTATCATGTAAGGCACAGTGAAACTTTGGTAGTTAGGTGGTTGATTCTGGTGATAGGGGGTGTGCAAATATGAGAATATGAGACCTTCATCCAGAGACATGTCTCATGGTCTGGCTGCCGCAGTGGCTGAAGCTGTCTTTCTCAAAAGCATAGTCAGCAAAGGCTGGTACCGCTCATCCCAGGATGCTTTTATCTGTTGGTGTAATGCCTGGCCATTGTGCAGTAGGTAGACAGAGCACATTGTGAAACATCTGGGTCTGGATAGTTAACATCTGAACTGGATAGGCAGTTCACAAGAGACAAGATGGCAGATCCAACCAGGGCAGGCTGGGTTACCTGGACAGGGCTTGGCTTTTGGTCCTGATCTTGTAGCTCAGAGATGGTGTGAATGGAACTGGGAGGGGGGGGGCAGACCTTGTGACTGTTGACAAGATACTGAGTCTCTCTGACATTTTTCTCTTCTGTGGTGAGAATAATAATTAGAACCTGCTTGTAGGACTGTGTGAGGACTTGGTGAGTGTCTTATTTGCTATTCTATTGCCTTGAAGAGACTCTATGACCAAGGCAATTTTTATAAAAGAAAGCATTTAATGGGGGCTTGCTTACAGCCTCAGAGAGTTAGCATATTTTTCTTCCTATTCTTCCCATGGAGAACATGGAGGCAGGCTTTTTGCTGGAGAAGTAGCTGAGGGCTACACCCTGATGCAGAAGCAGTGTTTAAAACCTCAAAACCTGTCCACAGTGACACAGGCCAGCTACAACAAGGCCACACCCACTCCAGCAAGGTCACACCTCCTAATCCTTACACTAACTGGGGACCAAGCATTCCATCATATGACCTATGGGGTCCTTCTCATTTACAGCACCACAGTGAGTTAATACACAGGAGGTGCTGAATACGTGGCACGTGGTCAGTATCAGTTGCTAACTTCTCCCTCATTTGTACACATATTTGTCTCACTGCCTTGCCCAGGACTGTGGTTAAAATGAAATCACTAACCCTGGATGGAGAATGTATCGCACAGGATAGACGTGATCATCTGATGCAACCGAGTATGTCACTAATTTTCAAGGGGCTATTTTTAAGTAGGAAGTTCAAGGTTTTAGGTTTCAATCAATATCTCCACTTAAAATGGTTCTCCAGACGTTCATGGGGTGGGGGTGGGGGTGGGGTTCATTCGCTCCATGTTCTCTGTTCCTACTTATCTCCCGTGCCAGCTATTGGTTTTTCTAGAACTCACTTTCTACAGCCCCCTCAGAAAAGTGGAAGAGTAAAACAGCAGACAGAGAGAGACCTCCTTGAAATTTCACTAGCCTGTGGCAGCAGCTTCTGGGGCAGGTTGGACCAAGAAATCCCATCCTACACTGGGCCAGGCACCATGCCTGCAGAGCTCTCAGGCCGCACAAATCTGGCGACTATGCCTGTAAAGTCTTTGTCCTGGATGGGCTGGCCCTTGGATTTGAAAGGGTTCTCCTTTCTTAGAGCCACATGCAGAACTAAACTGGACTTCGAGGATCATATTTACCTCCCTGTTCACAGCCTGGCGACCCTAGCTGTCCCTTTGCCCCTGGCCTGGGTCCCACATTTTGCATCTCACCACAGCTTACAGAGTCAGGCCTGGGGACAGCGAGAACCTAGCTCTGCTTTCCAGCGGGGTGGCGGGGTTATTGAAACGGATATGCCTTTCATAGCCCTTTTTGTTAGGTGTCACAGGGCTCCACAGGACGCTCCATCCTAACATCCTCCTGTGGTCTGAACGGTGGTGACTGGGATGGGGGTTGAGGGGCCAAGGCTTGGGGGAAGGGCTGCTTAAAGCTTCCCTTTCCACATCATTCCTCTGGGGGAAGACAGGATTTCTCCTTCCTTCCTTCCTTCCTTCCTTCCTTCCTTCCTTCCTTCCTTCCTTCCTTCCTTCCTTCCTTCCTTCCTTCCTTCCTTCCTTCCTTCCTTCCTTCCTCCCTCCTTCCTTTTTCCCTCCCTCCCTCCCTCCCGTCTCTCCCTCCCCCTCTCTCTTTCTTTCCTTAAAGCAAACCCTCAAGACACCCCCCAAAAGAAACAAAACAACAACAAAAGACAAAAACAAATAAACAAAAAAACCCCAAGTTCCTCGAATAGATAGCTTTCAATTTCCCCTCCCCCTCCATATAGCCCACGACGCCACCAACAGTGCCACCTAGTGGCCAAATACAAATTTGTCCGTTCATTCTGAGTCGGCCAGCTTTTTAAAAGAAAAGAGAATGTCCCAGGGAAGTAAATGAAAAACAAAACAAAACAAAACAAAAAAATTGTTGTTTGGGGAGAGGGCATGTTCCTATATTTTCTTAAGAACCTGTTTTCTTTAGTTTCTTCCTGCAGGAGTTTACATTCTTAAAGTAACAGCCACTCTGATTTTATTATAATTTTAAAGTTGCCTGCTGATGATCAGTATTTTACACTTCAGCACGGATGATCTACACTTCAAAGTGTAATATTTTTAAACGAGTGACATAAAAACAAACCAGAAACATGCCTCAGACTTTACAACCACATTGCCTGGTAAAAATGCTATATATTTTAATATTAAAATTAAAAATGCTGTATAATTTTTAATGGTAGTACTCTCTAGGAGGAGATGAGAATTTTAGCCAATGAATTCTTTTCAAAAGTAGAGGAAACGGTGGAAAACCTCTTTAATGAAATCTCTTGGACATTTCAAAAAATGAAAACTCCTGAGTTCTCTTTAAATTTTTTTTTAATAATTTCATGTTCTCAGGAAGCTGCGGAATAGCATAAATAAGTCCTGTGCACTACCTGGCTTTTCCCAATAGTGACATTTAACAAGACTCTAGTATGCTGTCAACGCAGGAAACCAACATGGGTACAGTTCATGCGATTTATTCTTGTCCCACCTGCTCTGTGTGCGCTCATTCTTGTGTGAATATAGTTCTATGCAATGTCATTGTATGTGTAGATATATGCACCAACGCCATGATCCGAATTCTTCCATCACCACAGAATGGCATTGTACTACCTCTTTCTTATTAAAAAAAAAAAAAGAAAAGAAAAGAAAGAAAGAAAGTGAGAAAGAGAGAGAGAGAGAGAGAGAAAGAAAGAAAGAAAGAAAGAAAGAAAGAAAGAAAGAAAGAAAGAAAGAAAGAAAGAAAGAAAACCAAACATGTGGTCGTCTCTGCAGGATTAAGGCACAAGAGCAGCAACAGCAAGGCCATCACAAAGTCGTTGAATGCTGTAGCGTGTTAAGTTATTGTTTAAATAATAGTACTACGTATCCCCCAGCCATAATAGTTTCCATTTAAAGAGATCACAGCAACAGGCAAAGAAATGGCAATTCACAGGATGCTTTCTAACACATCAGATTAATCCCCACAGACACTGGGCACTAAGCCAGGTGTTGAAGGCACTACACGGAAGGGCAAAGTGCACTGCTCAGCCCCTAAGTCTTTCCTTGAGACCCTTCAGTGGCCAGGGCCACCCTAGGCTCTGTAGATTCAAGGGTAAGGCGTGCTCTGACTACACAGCTGGGCACAGAGCCATCGCCGACGGAGTTGGATGGAACGTGGGCTTACCTTCCTAACTCTTTACCTCTTGTGGGGTGGGTTTACATCTTCAAACTTACCTCTCAGTAGGTCTACAATATGTTGGGAAAGCCGCTTTATCATAAGAAGCCAGGGTGATTTGAGTAGCTCTTCTGAGGGAAGCAAAGGTGAGATGCAGTGTGTGAGCACCTGGGAGTCAGCCATAGGCTTCTGTGTCGGCTTTGCCACCGATTCCCTGGAGTCCTTACGTGACCGTTGATTACCTTAAATTTCCCCATGTCAAGGCGATGGGCTTCAGCAGATCATGGCCAAAGTCCTCTCGGTGCTATCTTATAAAGTAAAGGTTAAAAGGTTTCTTGGTGGTATAGGATTCTAATTATTGAGTTGGTGATAAAAGTTAATTAGAAATGCTTCATACAATTTAAAATAGGCTTCTATCTCAAAATGGATGGTTTAAGGACTGTGGGTTCTTGTAAATAAACCTGGGGTATTTATTACAACTACACTAATGGTATCACTGTCGCACATTCCTGATGAGTGGAGATCTCGCTGACAAAGGAATTCTGGAGTTCAAACGTGCCTCTCCCACCTGTGCCACCTTTCAGAGCTATTAAAGCCAATGAACTTCATCTGTTCTCTTCAGTTTGCCATTTACTGAAATGGTATCAGGCATCTAGTTTACTAGATGAAATTTAAAACACAGATAAATATTTCATATTCAAGATTTTAAAGGATTCTGATACACGAACAAAACTTCAGCTGTGTGGACTGGGGAGCTGGCTCGGTGGATACAGCACCTGCTGGCCAAGTGCTGGGACCAGCATTCAGATCCCCAGATCTCACATCCAAGTTGGGTGGGTCCAGTAGCCAGCTTGAATCCCAGAACCTGGGAGGCAGAGGCTGGGGCTTCCTTCAGCAAGCTGGTTGGTTCAAATTGGTGAGCTCTGAGTTCAGGAAGCAGTTCTGTCTTAGTGAATAAAGTGGAGTGTGACCCAGGAAGAAGACAGACATCAACTGCAGACGTCTACATGTGTGTCCATGTGCACCAGCACACACATGAGTGCACAGTGCTCACGGCATTCCTGCCACACCAAAGTCTTCACATGTGTGACTTATGATCCACGCAAAAGGATAAGACCTGCAATGACCTTGGAATAATATTTCTAACCACCAAAACTTAACATTTGTTTTAAAATATTAATATTGACAATCCCCTGCCTCTGGGCATCACACATACCGGAAAATATGGACAAAATTTAAGTAAGAAAATGTAGAATGAAAGGTTCATAGTCTAAGAGGGGATAATCTATTTTCAAATGGTTGGCCATTTTAAGGGATTTATTCTTTCGGTTAAGGTATTTTAGGTGAACATTTACTATATGCTAGGCATTGGAGAAATAACAAGGAAAAAACATAAAAATAACTGCCTTTATGGCTTTTCATTCTTGGGTATAAGTTGAAGAGACAGGATAGAAAGCAAAAAATGAGGGAAGTTACCTCACTAGAAGGTAATAGAAGAAATACGTAAGACAGAAAGAAGGTGTGCGTGTGTGTGTCTGTGCGTGCGTGCATGTGTCTGTGTGTGTGTGTGTATGTGTGTAGTGCAATTTTATATGGAATGGTTCAAAAGGGCCTCTGAGAAGAGGGGATGCGTATGAGAACTGGAAGGATGAAAGTGGCCGGTGCATTCCAGCTCCCTAATTCCAGGCACAGCTGGATTCCAAGGATGAAGAAGTTTGCTTGCAGCTCTTAGCATGAAGACCCTGGCCTGCTCCTCACGGGCTGTCTCTGAGATGTCTAACTTTATGCATGCAAGGCTCAGCCTTCTTACAGCCATCTAGAGGAGTGGGTATCCCCTCACACAGGCATGCTTATGTAGCCTGAACTGGCTCATTGGTCACTGCCATTCTCACTGAATGACTCCCAGCTCTCTGGAGCTCTCTAGCCCAGGATGCATTCTGCCCCATCCAACAG
The DNA here is from genome assembly GCF_978045245.1 of Mus caroli. Classification (NCBI taxonomy): domain Eukaryota; kingdom Metazoa; phylum Chordata; class Mammalia; order Rodentia; family Muridae; genus Mus; species Mus caroli. The sequence goes on along the minus strand of NW_028227257.1, from coordinate 105,358,506 downwards.
CCATCTGTCCCAATCCAACTGGACTTGAGCATCTAGACTAAACAAAAGACTAGTCTATCAATACAAAGAGAGAAAGTGCCAGGTTGCCCTTTAGATTTTTTTTTTTTTTTTTTTTTGGTTTTCTTTCCCATGTTGCAAAATCTAATAATAGTGATAATGATGATGGTGGTGGTGGTGATGATGATGCCACTTTTCAGTATAAGAAATAAAACATAAAATCTGAAATAAAAGTTCAACATAAGAGTCATAACTGCAATACCAGTGGGTCGTTTCAGGTATAAATTTCTGGTAGTGTAAGACCCACTCAGCCACTTAGGAGCTGCCCTGCCCCCAAGATGTTTTCGGTACATCCTTCATTTTGTCTTCTGTTTAAAATCTGAGGTAGAACCAACAGATTCTAAAAGGCAATTTTGTGGATTTGTTTAGGCATACAGGAAATAGATCTCTCTGACCCAACTTCCCAAACCTATTCAGCCCATTCCCTAATATTTAGTTCTCTAATATTTAAAACACATGTCCTTACAGAGGTAGATGCTAATTTAAAATCCTATGTATGTACAAAATACTGGGGGAGAGACAAAAGGAGCTTGTGTTGAGACGGAAAGTTCACAGTGAGGCTGGCTGAGGGAGAGTCTTGGAAAAGGGAGGTTGGAGCCCAGGCATTGGAGCCCAGGCACTGAGGGAGCAGTTGTTTGAGAAGCCAACATCCTCCACTCTAGGGTTGCTGTGCTTGAAGCCAGCTGTGCAGAACGGGACAGACTCGGAACTGGACAAGCCCACAGGCAGAGGACACAATGATGCTCTGCCCTTTCCCCAGAAGTCTCTTGAAGCCTGTAAGCCCTGCACCTGAAGCCTCCTCAGAGACCTAGTTGCTCCTGCGAATGAGATGAAGGGAGGCAGGAACCACACAATGGACAATCAGAACCACATTCTGTGGAGATCCGGGAGTCGGTGGTCCCCGCTCACCTTGCAGATCTCCCCCTCTCCACTTCCCTACCCCCCCCATAATCCCTCCCTCCACTGGGACTTCAGCTTGTGAACAGTCAGGGCAGCAGTTTGTTTAAGGCAGCCTAGAGTTCAATGGGAAGAGAACTGGCTTGGGATAAGATGGAGCCAGTGCCCTAGCTGGGAAAACTTAGGGCTATTAGTGTGAAAATGAGGCTGGGAAGAGACGATTTGGAAATAGGATGAAGCAGGGCAGAGGAGAACTCAGAGTGGAGGTCAGTGATGCAGACAGCATAACTCAGTCTCCCCAAGGGCACGGAGAGTGGGCAAAGAGATGCATCTGGAAAACTCAAAGCTGACTTCAGGAGGTGGGTGGCCCTCTCTTGGCCTTCCCAGGTGCAGTCTCCAAGGACTGCACTGCTCATTCAGCAGCCCGCAGGCCTTCCAGGAAGAATGTTGGAGAAGTTCTCCTCTTCCTACCGACTTATTAGCCTATTAAAAGCTCTGGGAAGTCCTCAGGGCTTTCCTTTTCATTGCTTCCCCAGGGAGACAGACCTTGACTGCTCTTTCTTTGGTGGTATCGAATCCATTCAACAACTTACTTTGTGACACACTCCATCTTTTTCCTGAATCTGCCAACGAGGATAACTTAAAGTCTCCCTGGCTGCTAGGGTAATATCTGGCCCAGCTCTTGCTGTAATATACAGGTTTTCTTTCCTTCCCCAAACAGGTCCACAGGGCCCCTGCAGACACTTTGATAGCATCCTCTGCCTTTGTGAGTCTTAGGAACCTTTGTGTGTTTATTGAAATGTAGCTCAGAGAGCATGGCAGCCTATGGTGCTGGCTTGAAAATGACTATGGCCATGTTATGAGAACGTCTATCTTCCAGGAGGGGTGGATTTGTTTGTTTTGGTTTTGAAAAATGGTTTCACAATATCGCCCAGGATGGCCTTGAACTCACTATCCCTGCCTTAGCTTCTTGAGTGCAGAGGCTTTCACCACCTCATCTGGCTTAGGATTGCTTCTCTGGTGGCTGGAGAGAGATGCCTTCCCCCCTGCCTGGCTGACCCACAGCTCTCTAACCTCTCTTAGCACTGCTTTTCTCGCTGGGATGCATGGCGCTGCTTTCAGGTTCGGCTGTCAGTTATCCCTGCTTTATTGCAAACCAGTGTTGGCTAGCAGACCGTGAACCACTGATAGCTAACACCCTTCGTTACATCTCGCCCCTACTGCATCCAGGAGCTGAATGGCTAAATTTGTTTTTCCAAAGGACATTGATTAAAGGAGTTGACAAAGCCACTTGAATGCCAAATATCCAACTGTCTAAAACGAAAAGCGGGTCCTCTAGATTTGGGCTGGGGAAAAGGTTTATTTTCCTACCGTGTGTAAATAATGGATTTTGCCTTTTCTGGGAATCCATCATCGAAGAGTACGTGGAATACTCAAACAATGGCAGTCTAAATTACCCTGGAGTGACACTAACTAGCTGGAACTAATTCAGAAATGTTCGTGGAGCATGATGAGGAAGGAACTTTGTGTGCAGGAAGAGTCAGCACACACAGCTCACCTGCCTGCAGCGGGGCTCGTTCAGACACCTGCCAGAAGACAGAGTTGGAAGACACCAGACCCCTCCCCCTGACGCCCTCCTCCCGCCACCTCTCCTCCTCTCTGTCCTCCTTCCTCCCCTCCTCCTTTCCCTCCTCCCTCCCCTCCTCCCTTTCCTCCTCCACCCTCCCCTCCTCCCTCCCCTCCTCCTTTCCCTCCTCCCTCTCCTCCTCCTTTCTTTCCTCCCTCTCCTCCTCCCTCCCCTCCTCCCTCCTTCCTTCCTTCCATCCCTTTCCTTTCCCCCCTGCTCACTTTTCTTTCTTTCTGGCTGGTTGTCAGGATGTAAAGGCTCACAAGCTTCTCTACTCATTTTCTTGCTGAGAGCCGCAGGCATAACCAGCAGCAACAGCCAGTAATTAATCATGGCTCTGGAGATGGGCGCACATATTCAAAGGCATTTTCAACCCACTGAAACACGTTATGGGTTTCAAATTCTGCCACGGAGCAGAATCTCTGGAATGAAGCTTACGTTCTTTCCGACTCTGATGTACCTACAGAGTGTGACCAAGGTGGCTCCTAGTAAGTCACCGGAGGTGGCCACACGCCTTGTGAGGAGCCCAGCACAGGCCAGCATCTCTGGAGCACAGTGGGCATGGCAGATGGCAGAGATAAGCATGAGACACTGTGCAAAGCACCAGGTATTTTAATTACGTTGCGTGGATGTGAGTGCAATTGATAGGGCCTCTTAAGCTACACGTGTGATTTATTGCAAAGATGCTTGTGGATCAGCACTGGGAGTAGAAAATGCTCAAGGCTGTAGACAGTTCTAGAAGCTGCCTCCACGTTTGCTCCGAGGAGCTGCCCTCTGTCGGCTTATCTGTTTATTTTTGTCATCTGCCTGTGCTCTCTGCATAGTGGTTCCCAGAGCTTACTCATGCCTTCCTCTTGTAATTTCATGTGCTACCTCTTTCCAAGCAACCTTTGGAAACGCTGGCCCTTATTGCCAGCTGGGTTCTCCTCGTGGTTCGTTCTTAGCTCATTTCCCAAGCGAGCAAGCTAATCTGGGTCAGATCACAGCTGTGGGCTAAGCCATTGGTTGCTTAGAACTTGTTGTTGGCCAGCCTATGGACAGCCTAGCCTAGTCTTTGGGTCGGGTGCGCACCTCCTGTCTAACCAACTGTAAGTAGTAAGGTTGCACTGATGAACCCAAGATCCTGATCCCTGCAACTGGGCTGAGATCAGGGCAGACACAGTGGTGGATATCCAAGGTGACTGTGTTTCACAATTAATGAGATCTCCCTGGCAACTCATGTTATGCTAACCCACAGGCTACACAGCTACCATAGGTTAGCTCTGCTTATCAATAAGCCCTACCTTGTTTCTCATCTCTGTAGATACTACTCTACATAAGTCCGTGGTCATTCTGGTTCAATCTCCTTGTTAAAGATTCTATCCATCTCAGGCCTCTCAAAACCATATTTTTACGATACAATCTGATTATACTGTCTCCTGCTAACAACAGCTCCCAGTAGTTCTCACTACCCAAAGCATGGGCTTCAATCTTTGATTTAGAAGATGGATGGGCTTCCGTGGCCTGGTGCGTCAACCTCCTCCTGGCCTCTCTGTCACCACTCTCCTTCCTTTCTACTCTCTGGTTACCCAACTCCTGTCAGACTCTCGCCCTTGCTGTGTCCTTCATTGACTCGGGAACTTGGTAATGTCACTCCGTTTGCCTGGCTCCGACTCTCCTCTTTCTCTGTCAAAACTCTAGTCCTTTCAACTCCCCAGATGGGGCATGCCGAGGCTGGAAAATCATGCACCACCTTTGCACTTCTGTCCTGGGCCCTGGGCCGACATATGGCAGGTGTTCTTTGGGAATTTCTTTTGGGGAGTTTTGAATCCCAGCATGCTAAGCAGTGGCCATTTCTCTCTGAGAATCTGAGGTGAAAGGGACACTAAAGGAGCAATGTGGATAAAATAAGAGTGGAAAGAGAGGGAGAGAAAGTGGTAACTATCTGAAAACCTCATAGACCATAAATGGGCCCCCGAGGAAGACAAAGAATCTCTGGACTTTGATTACGGAGAGAAATATGCAGCCCCAGAGGGCTCCCTGAGATCAAAGAGCTCAGCTGAGAGCTATCTCAAGGCCATCCAGCCATTAACAGCAGCAGGATTTGGGCTGCGGATTACTTTTCTTTAGCAGGGAGAAGCCCTTTGTAAAGCTTTTGGAATGACTGTGGTGCTTCTGATGGTGTGCTGAGTGTGGACACCTGTTTCCGGGGAGAGATTGCATTGCAGGGTGCAGCCTACACTCTCCATGCTCCCATTATCTGGGTCGGCCACATGTTCCCTTGCGCAGGTTCACAGAGACATGGTGACTCGATATAAAAGTAACCAGTGTGGCCTGTGTGCTCTTCCCTATGTCCTACCCATTCAACTCCAGTGAGAGAAGCAACTGGACAGGATTGCTGTACCCTCCCTGACACCAGGGCTCCCAAGGAGGGCCCTAAGGGCAAGCATTGTTTGTATATCAGTTGTACTGGTGTGGGACAGATAGCTTTCACTATCGCCAGAAATGTGAGGGCATGTCCATTTCCCTTATGTTCTAAAGTGACGGTCTAGACCTTGGAGATGGGGAAATATGCTGAAAGTCAAAATTAGAAACAACCTCTGCCTGGTGAGTGAGCTATGAGGGTGAGAGGCACTGGTGTGGAGACACACAGACTAGTCACACCCAGGAATGGATCCTTCCCTGGTCCAGCAGGTGGTAGTCACAGAGTGAAGTCTTGCCCCCACTTAGGGAGGGAGTGGAGGAGTTGAAAGCTAGGAATTGCTCCTTTAGAAGCCCACTGCTCTGTGGTGGCTTGAATTAAAGAAGCTTACACAGACAGCCCTGGTAACAAAGACCTATAACACTAGCAACTCAGGAGGAGGTTGAGGCAGGAAGGTCAAAGATTTAAGACCAGCCTGAGCTAGAGTGAGTTCAAGGCCAGCTTGGGCAACTTGGTGGGATTGTATTTCAAGATGAAAAGTGAATGGGGGGGCTGAGGGCGGTGGAGTGTTCTTGAGTGTGCATGAATCCTTGAGTTTATTTCCTAGGACCACAAAAGAAAAAAAAAAAAAAAGGAAAGGAAAGGAAAGGAAAGGAAAGGAAAGGAAAGGAAAGGAAAGGAAAGGAAAGGAAAGGAAAGGAGGGGGAGGAAGAGAGGAAGAGGGAGAGGAAGAGGAGGAAGAAGAGGAGGAGCAGGGAGAGAAAGAAAAGGAGGAAAAGGAGCAGGAAAGGGAAGAGCAAGAAGAGGAGGAAGAAGATGAAGAGCAGGAAGAGGAGGAGGAAGAGGAGGAGGAGCAGGAAGAGGAGGAAAAAGATGAGGAAGAAGAGGAAGAGGAGGAGCAGGAAGAGGAGGAGGAAGAGGAGGAGGAGGAAGAGGAGGAAAAAGATGAGGAAGAAGAGGAAGAGGAGGAGCAGGAAGAGGAGGAGCAGGAAGAGGAGGAGGAAGAACTTCTAGATGACAGTCAACAGCTACATCCTTTCTAATGCCTTCCAGTGCCCTGCCGACCCTGATGGCAAGCAGCCTTCAAAGGCTGTGTGTGGCCTCTTGAAAAGCCACTGCTTGTAGATTCTCATCTGCTCAGTAGCTTGCTCTGACAAGTGGCTAGGGGTTCACTTCCACTTTGAGGCTGTTTTAAGTGAGATGACGGTACACATCAATTGAGATCCCCTCCTTTCTGGTTTTCACACCAAGCTGAGTGACCACTCTGAGTTCATTTTGCTTTTTTAATCTGTACAAATAGGGCACTGGATTTGTTGAAAGCCCTTCTCTGCTCGGCACATCTAGTCTATCACACATCCTGTAAGACAGACAGATGCTGTGGGAGAGCGGAGGACGCACGAGATTTTCACTGATGGGCCATCAAGGAAGAAGAGTAATGAGTGTCCGGGTGCGGGGTGTGCACCAAGCCTGACTTCCAGACTTGAGATGCCTAATTAAACTGTGACCTCCTCAAGGTCGCAGCCTTCTTCCTGTTGGTGGTGTGTCTCCCCTCAGTGCCTGGTACACCCTGATGCCAGGCGGATCGGCAGCTCCCTGACAGCTGTTGATTTAACTCTTAACTGGGCTGTTTATTTTTCTCTGAGGTGGACCCCCAATCTAAGATCCAGGAGGATGGGCAGGCAACTTTGCTCTACACATGTGTGTTAGTTATTTTCTGGGCATCTCTGTTTAGACCCGTGTGTCTAGTGAAGGCTGGATTTATGAAGAGCCTCTCCCTTTGGGCTGCCTAGATTTCCTGTCCACACTCAGACTGCCTTGAAATTTTTTCTTCTTTTTCCTTTTTTTTGTCTTTGTTTCTTCGCTTCCTATTTCTAATTTCTTTTTTTCCAAGAATATGATGCTGTTATTTCCACCCCAAGTGCTTGGCTGCACAATTCTTCTCTGGGTTCTGTAACCCATGGCAACAGGAGAAGGGAAACAGGTGACTGTCACACACACACACACACACACACACACACACACACACACATCTGCACTCAGGCACACATGGCATGGCCTGCCCCCCTTCTTCCTCTTTTTCTCTCTCCTCTCCCTTCCCTCCCCCTCTATCTCTCCCCACATGGGATGTGCAAAGGGAAATGTCTCCTGTAGCTGTAGTGTTAATTAGAGACCCAGGCCTTATGAAGTCCAGCACTTAGGGCTTTTGGGCCACAACACAGCAGCTCTTCAGGAGGCACGGTGGCCTCTCCTGCCTACTCCAGCCCCTCATAGTTTTCTAGGCAGAAAAAAAAATCTGACCTTGCCTACACAGCCTGAAATGTTTTCATTCCAGCCCATCTCCTGCAAGCTGAGGATCTTGGCTTATGAAGTTGTAAGGACAGTCAGAATGATGCCTGCTAGTGGCAACTGAGCTAATATCTTTTTCAGGCAAGAAGATTTCTTTCCCTATGATTTTACAAATGGACACCGTCATTAATTCATTTAAAGTGTATATCTTTCCTCTCTGTCACATCCACAGTGTTTAGCAGTTATGGGAAACTTCTGTGTCTATGTCTTTGTTGCCAGATTTTTCTAATCGATTTGAGAAACTGATTGACTTATGCTTAAACTGGTTAAAATTATCTCTGGGTTTGTTGTTATTGTTGTGGTGGTGGTGGTGGTGGCTCATGGAGTCTAATTGCTTATTCATGGAGTAAAATACAGAGTGGGCCCGTTCTTACCGTAGTTGGTCAAGACTGGTGGCTACTGCATAATAAAGATGTCATCTGAAGCTAGGTATCACAGAAAGTGATACCTACAAGCTTGATTTTTGACTTAAAACTTCAAAATATAGATTAAATTCTCACACTTTTGATGTAGGGCCAAGATCTGACCCTTAGAACCCAAGGCACTCTTCTCAGGGATATATACATATATATACTTCTAGCTTCTTAGACATGGAGGCATCAAAAGACACTTGTAGGGTAACCTGAGCCAGAATCCACCAGTGTTTGCATTTCTATCTTTTCACTTGGCATCACGTATGTCTCATTGGAAGACAAAGGAACTCAGCTTATTCCTTCTAGTGATTCAGATTTCTTTTCATGAAAATAATTTTATTAACCAATACAAATATGAATTATAAAAAACAAACAAAACTGAAGTGGACCCCAGCTTATTCTTGTTTGTTTGAGACAGGGTCTCTCTCTGTAGCCCAGGCTGGCTGCATCTGGGAGTCCATCCATCCATCCTCTTGCCTCAGTCTCCCCAGTGCTGAGGTAACAGGAGAGTACTATGACTCAAGTTACAAGCTTATTCTTGGCAAGTTGGGTACCAACCGCTATGTGCATATGCACATGGACATTCAGTGGAGCAGCAGCAGCTGGAACCACAGCGTAAGTCAGAGCTTTTAGCCATTCCAGTGTGTGCCAGTTGACTGGTCACTTGACTGATGCTAGGGATACTGGAATGTAGCCACTAATGCCGGGATGCTGATCCCAGCAGGGGCAGCAGCTTCTTTCCTACTCTCCCCACACACATGCTCTCCCGTACACACACGTGCTCTTGGGTGTGAACTTCATCTCAAGTTCAGTCCATCTTTATCTAGCAGATGCCTCCATTTGCTCTGTATGTCCTTTATTTGCATATTGGAGAGCAAGGTTTTTTTGTTTTGTTTTGTTTTGTTTTTTCTTTGTTGAAATGGAAGAGAATGTCCTACTTAGGTGGCAGGAGAATTCCTTCACAGAAGAAGGACATCTTCAGTCACGTGTGCAGCCAAGAGAGGCTCTGGAGAAGCTCCCAAATTCTTCAGAAAAACCCATGGGTGATCGCTAGGTAGGTACAGGCTTTGGAGCCAGGCTGAGTTCAAATCTCCTCTGTGTCACGTGCTGCCTGTGTGACTTTGGCCAAATTGGTTATTATCTGAGTCCCAGTTTCCTCAGAAATAGACTGAGAGTGATATAGCTACCAATAAAAACTGTGAGCATAAGAGGAAATGGTGCATGAAATGCGCCTGACATGCTGAGGTGCTCAGCGGTGTCTCCAGATCACTTCCTTTTTTGATGGTCTATTTTGTTTAATGGCACCCGGTTCCTGACATTTTAAACTCAGTTGCCGCTGACCTTTCTCTCCCTTGGCTCACTGCCCTTCACCAAATCCATCCAGCCATTTGGGAAACTGCACTCTGCACTCCCCAGCATCCCTCACTTCAGCATCTGCAGTACTCCCAAGGAGAGTACCACACTTCACTCTTCCCATGATAGCCCCTAACTAATTTGCATGCAGGGATTCAGTCTGCCCACTGCCTACCAATGACCTAATTGTCTGTCACCTTCGAGTCTCCCCATCCCCTCTCTTCTCTACCTCCCAGAAAGAGTTTAAGCCAACCAGTCGCTCTTGAAACTGCTACTCACCTTTTCTATTTTAAATACCCTCCATGGCCCTATCTCCCAACGCCTAGACTAATCTTTTGCTTTAGTGGCTCATATGGTATGATTGCCCTCCTCATGAACTTCGCTCTTGACCTCTCCCTGATAAACTTTAGAAAATGTATGCCGGTTAAATTACTCTTGATAGATAAAACCCTAGTCTCGTGGATGAATTCCAGATGAGGAAACAAAAACAAAAAGAGACCCTATGACTTACAGTATGCTCATAGGGTACTGCTTTGTCAGTGACTCTCAATGGAGGGATCCCTGAAACCTTAGGTTCCTTCCAGGAAGGTGCACACCTAGGCAAGGCCAGAAGAATGGGTGTTCTTCAATCCTGTGTGTTGTTACAAGTTTATACCTTTTTAAAAGAGTTTTATTACACTTGGACAACAAAGGAAACCCCACATCTTCTTCCTAGCATCCTTCAGTCATTTTATTTTCTAACTACAGAGTCTATGATAAAGTATACCAGCCGTGTGCGTGCGTGCGTGCGTGCGTGCGTGTGTGTGTGTGTGTGTGTGTGTGGTCTGTGAGTTAGTGAGTGAATATGTGTGAGTATGTGTTAGTGTAAATATTAATGTGAGTACATGAGTGTTAGTGTGTGGCATGTGTGAGTTACTGTTTGTGACTGTGTGTATATGAGTGTGTGTGCCTATATGTATGTGAGGGTATGAGTGTGAATGTGTGGGTTAGTGTAGGTATATGTGAGTGTGTGAGTTTGCGCATGTGTGTATGAGTGTGTGTGTATGTGTGAGTGTGTAAGTATTTGGAGTGTGTTGAGTGTATGTTGACTATGTGTGAGTTAGTATGTGTGAGCATATGTGAGTGTCTGTATGTAATTTGTGTATGTATGTAACCTGTGTGTGTGTATGTGTGTGTAAAATTTGACCTCAATAACAAAATATTCATTAAATTTTTATGCATCTAAGTCTTTCTCCTTTTTCTACATCAACAAACCTAAAATTTCATACACCATAACTTTCTGTGTAACCACAAAGCCCACAGAGCAATGACTGGTGGCAAAGGAACCCAGTTGACAATACCAATAGGGCAAAGCCTAAATCTCCTATCCTTTTTAATTAAGCTGGACAAACTGGCTAATGGACGGATGGGGCATTGAGCTCTGACTACTCCAGAAAGCCACCATTAGCGAACAAACATCTGCTGGCTTCCCTCTGCAGGCCCTGCCAGCTGCAGCCTCTGCACAGTAAATTACACTACTAATTCTATTGGCTCATTGCTGCATTTCTCTAAGGCAGAGTATGGATTTGTGCTGGGGACCCTGCACCAATTCCTAAGGTGCAAACTGGTTAAGTCTTATATTTTTAACACCACAAAACCTTGTGTCATGGAGCGCTGTTGCTACAATTGAGAAATATCTAGTGACAAGGATTGGGAAGGGAAAAAGCTAAAAGTCGCAAATGATAGGTGGATGCACTCACGGAGTGAATTTCCTCTAGAAGTTATCCATAGGAACCATGTAAGAAAAGGGCCACCTCTGTAGGCATGGAGAGAAAGCAAGGTGATTTTTTTTTACCTGTTTCAAAGAAGATAGGAAAGAATTAACAGACACAGTGAGTCAATAGTCTATATTTAAGTGGCTATTTTTTGTGGATAGTCTGCAAAAAATAAATAAAACCAATAAAGGCTCTGTCTGACATATCTGGCTTTTCTAGGGTATAAAGGCATTCTGGTTATGAACTCTGATCCCACGACTTCCTGTGTCTGTGGTAAGGTTGAGGTGGAGAACTCCCTCAGACATGAGAATGGAGTACAGAGAGGAGAAGTCCCTCAGACATGAGAATGGAGTACAGAGAGGAGAAGTCCCTTAGACATGAGAATGGAGTACAGAGAGGAGAAGTCCCTCAGACATGAGAATGGAATACAGAGTTCATAGAGATCACTACGTTGACTCTGCTTGTGTCACAGTTCACTCACAGCATCCCATGTCCTTCATCCTGAGAACTTGAACTCGGTGAAATGCAATGCACCTGAGGCTTATTTGAGAACAGTAAAGCAGGTATCTGAGAGCAGGATTCAGTCAGGACCAACCCACTGGTACCTTACAAGGATTACCAAGAACCCACTTCGCCGACTGAATGAGGAATGAGCTCATAGGCGCCGAGAAATAATTAACCCACTCGTGTCAAGCCAAGAACAGCAATACAACCAGGCATTCAGGGGTTGTCAGCTTCTTTATAAAGCATAGGTGTTTGGCATAAACTCCTTGCCCACTTAACCTCCCTGGATTTCACATAATTATTCTCTGGGTCTTCTGGGTATTTCAGATTCTGTTCCTGGCAAAACAGGGTGGGGAGTGCGTAGAAACACGACTTAGGAGAAATTTCAAAGAAGAAATATGTTAATTCAAAGTGGGTGTTCTGGCGGGATGTTCTTCTGCACATGGACAGCTAGCTAGTGCTAAAGGAGATTTTCCTGGAGGGCGATCAGAGGCCCAGAGTGCTTAAGATGATGGTGACTTTTAGAAGGCTCATGAGACCCATAGGTGCCTTACTTTCTGAGTTCTGAGCTATGGCTTTGCCACTGTTAGGAGGAACAATCCTTCCATCTGGTGGGGACAAACTCCGAGTGAAGCTCGGAGAGATTAAAACAGAAATTACTCAAGGCCTCAGTGCCATGGAGGTATCTGAACTGAGAGGGAATCTGCGCATGTCCATTGGTTTTGGGAACTATCCGAAACTGGCTGTATTGTGATATATACTATAATAGATGAACCCTATAAAATTGTTAAGGCTCAACCGACTTTGCCTTACTAAATATCAGCTCCATACGCTGTAGCCAATGTCGCTTGGCGCATAGCATCTGCTTGGCCCACACTTTGTATAGATATTACAAAGTTTTCCAAAGAGAAATACAAAGAGAAATACAAGGAAAAGTATTTAAAGACTTTTCTCAACTCTACTCATTTTGGTTATGAAAAAACAAAAACAAAAACAAAAAACAGAAAACAGGGGAGCCTAAGTAATCCACCCTTGTAACTCAAATGTTACTTGACATTTTAATCATTTTGTAATTAATCTGTATTTGTATCAGTTTTATTGTGCGCCTACCAGCTGCAGCTACAGTGCTTTGCTCTGGCTGGCTGCTGATTTCTAACACATTTCCCATTAATGTTTGTACATTACTGCTTAGTTCTGTCTGTCCTCAGCCCAGCAATATTGGAGTCATTATTGTTCTTTATAGTTTACAAATGTTAGCATAACTTAAAATTACAAACTGCATAAATTTAATTACATTCTCTGGGACCTAGAAAATATTCTCCAGGGTGCCAAAAATTCACCAAAATTATATGCATAAGCTACCCTTGAATAAACATTTTATTAGTAAGCTCTTCTTAAATACATACACATGTACAGATGAATGTTGAAACCTGTTAATATTTCTTATCTATGTTTCAAATGCACAGCTAATTAGCATATGGCTTTATAAGCTTCCTCCCCAATAACTCTGCATTGACCTTTGCCTGTTACTATGATCAGATAGTCTTTGTACAAAAGGAACGCCTCTCTTCCCAGGCCTTCCAGTCCCCTGGAAGGGAGGGAATATTTCTTGAATCAAACCCTGGGCTTTGCATATGCTAGACAAATGCTCTTTTTCTGAGTCACATCTCAAACGCCCCAGTTCTGTTCTATAAATGTTTGCTCCCAGATGTTTTGCTTTCACTTTTGAGACAATGTTGCCAGGATTGGCTTCAGCCATCTTCCTGCCTCAGCCTGCCAAGTAACTAGAGCTACAGGTGTGTATCACATCACACAGTTGCCTCTGGTGTGTTGTTTCTTTTCAAAAGACATTCATTTTCAACTTACAGTAATAGAAAAAAATCTATAAAATGATTTTGCTTATCGCTTGCCCAGCTCACGGAGGAAGAACGTTTTGTTGAATTAATACTTTCCATTTACTGTTGACTGACAATTTTCACTTTGGGAGAAAACATTCACAGCTCCTCTCATTTGACACACACATTCCATGAGCACTACCCACGTCTCTGTTGTTCCTTTTAAAAGTGAGGGTCTTAAGAGATAGCCCAGGTTGGCCTCAAACTCACTAAGTAGCCCTGAGTGACCTGGCCTTGAACCCCTGATCTTTCTACTTTTGCCTCTTAATTATCAGAATTACTGGTGCAAGCTATCACATACAGTTGTAGTTATGTCATATTTACTTGTTTGTTTGAGTATGTTTTTTAAGACAGGGTTTGTCGGTGTAGCCCTGGCTGTCCTGGAACTCACATAGATCTGCCTGCTTCTGCCTCCCCGGTGCTGGAATTAAAATCGTGCACCACAACCAACTAACTGGCTTGGTTTTGCTTTTAATTCCTAACAATTACCTAGGTGTATTTGTGTGACTCCAGGGTACTGTCTAAATCGATTTTCCATTCAGCAATTATCTAGTTTGAGGATCTTTGCCCATCTTCAGCCTTTGAACCTGCTCACAAATGCAAGTCCTCTGTCATGGCTTGCTTCTGACAGACCTGATGTTTGCTTAAGCACTAACACTTTGGAGCTAAGCTTGTTCGGACAAACTCCAACACACTCCCATGCTGTGCAGACCTGAGCTGGTGCTGTGCCAGGCATCGTGTCAGGAAGGCTCACTTTGGCAGCCATCAATTCTCAAGATGCTTGCAGACAGGCTGCACCAAGGTCATTTAAATGTAAATAGACGAAAAGATGCTTGCTGTAGAGACAACTTTTTTTAAAATTCATTTTAAACAAATCTCTCAGATGATGACAAGGTAGCCAGAGAACTCTCAAAGCCACAGCCACTGGGGCAACGAATTCAGCATCCTGTTTTTGTCACCTTCCTCCTGGGGCCTCCACAGTCATTCTCCAGTGCGTTCCTGCACGCTTATTGCAGGATGCTGGGGCCATTTCCGCATTTTGTGCATCTATTTTTATTAGGTTGTGGGACAATGCACATGCTGGTACGTGAAGAGTTAATACTCAGCTGCGCTGCCGATGCGCCCTTCTTCACAATATGTTTCCTTTGAAGCAGGGGCACAGTGCTTCAAAAGACAGAAGCTGTAATTCTATGCAGATTCCTTCTGATTAATGAATGGGACATTTCAGTTGAATTTTTAAATGAGTTAGAACAATGTAAGAGATGGATATAATCCTTAAATTTTTTTATTAAAAGGTATTTCAGATTTGGAAATCTCAGGCATTGTCCACATATCTGATTTATGTAGTTTTGTGGGTTGTTTTGTTTTGTTTTAGCCACCAATCTGTTGTACAAGTCATGTAATGCTTGAGGGAAGAGAAAAAAAAGAGTGTGGTCTCCTTGTGAAGCTAAATGAAATAAAATATAAAGTTTGTGATACATTAAGTCACAAACATAAATATGTACTTTATGGCCAGCTGTCATTTCTGAATATGCACATTTTAAAATAGAAACATTTACCCCACATGCTGATTGGCAGTTTCCCAGGTCCAAAAGCCCAATTGCATTTAAGATGCAAAAGATTAAAATGCCTAAGTAGATAAAGTTAATAGTTCATCTTCCTAAATGCTTTTCTATGTTTGAAGTCTTACTGTTCCACCCCGTAGATTCAAGAGGCTGGGGCTACTTTGATGTGGATTTGCGTTTTACGCACATGCTGTTACTGGAACTGAATCTGACTGCCTCACATGTACTCATGAGAGACAAGATCTGCACATGACAAGAACGGAGGCCATGTGGCCCCATCCACTTCGCCCCGAGTGTGCCACTTCCTGAGGAAGGTGGACTATTTTTCCATAATCCTGTCACAAATAACCTCCATTTTGGCTAAAAAACCATTTCAACAGCGAATATTCCATCTCCCAATGACTTTACTCCTCCCCTGCATAAAAATTGGTCAAGGAGAACATGGAGATTGCATTGACTGGAAAATACAATTCCCCAGGGACACCTTATTTGCTAGTCCAGACAGCATCTCTCTCTCTCTCTCTCTCTCTCTCTCTCTCTCTCTCTCTCTCTCTCTCTCTCTCTCTCTCTGTAGGTAGAACTGAATTTGTAAATGCCTCCAGTCCTTTAGGACACACAGGCAATTGGCAGTTCAAAAGTTCATATGATGCCATATGTCCTAATAATTTTTATCTACATCTAAAACAATACGGGACTGTCAAATAAAATCCTGCATGCAAACAAATGATGGAATGCAGGGGAACCCTCTGCCCTAGCCCTGTCGTCTTTGTCCGACAAGCTAATGCAATAAGGCCAATAATAAAAGGTTGTGTACCAGGCCCAAAGCCTGTGACAGATAAAAAAGAAATGTTGGAAACCAATGAAGCTTTTGCACAATTAGATTTTTTGAGGCTGTGCTGTAAGGATTGCCCAGAGCCTGTTCAGTCCTGATTGATGGCAAAATCATAACTACATCATATTAGCTGTAGAGTTCACTGACAGGTTACTACAGATTAATATTGCCACTGCTGTTCACTTACCATCAAACCAAGGGAAATATGAATTGAGCCTTCCTTCTAACAAACCGTGCATATTAAAAGCTAAGGTGTTCTATGGAACAATCTCCCCCTGTCACTGAGGGAAGACACAAACAATGTCTATTTGAGCAATATGCAGATACTTTGTAGAATACTAATTAGTTGCCCGCCAGGAGAGTCCCGACACATCAGGCTGGCTAACGACCCTTCTTTCCAGCTTGTTCCTTCTCAGCTCTTGGCTACAGGGTTGAAAACGACACCCTAAAAACACGGAGCAGCAATCTTGGTGATTTAAATGCTGGCTGCCAGGCAAATTGCAGTGACATCAATTTGGCCAGTGTGTTTTGCATCGTGTGAATCTGAAACAGGAGACACTATGGAGTCAGGCTTTGCTTGCTCTGGACATGGGAGAGTTTGTAGGAGCTGCTTGCAGAGTCTTCTATCCACGACAAAGTCGGGAGCCATGCATGCTTGCTTCTTTACTTTAAGAATGTTGAGAGTGCATGAAATAAGCACGGTGCTCTCTGAATTCCAGCGTGCTGATGATGGCGTCCTGAGATGGAGACATTTCATCTATTTGTCATCTCAAGCCTTGGTTAAAAAGTCAACTGTGAAACGGGTCAAGGACTCATTCTGCAGGGTATGAAATGAGAGGTTGTTCCTGATTAGAGGCTGCTGGGGATGAAGCAGATGAATGAGAGAGATCTCTTTTCCTCTTGTCTGGTGTTATAATGAGAGTCACAACCTGGGAGGGGCAGAAGACCCGAAGGCACTGCCACATTGATCCAGGCGCTTGTCTTCTTTTGAGTGGGAATGCAGATGCCCAAGTGAGGAGGTTGGCCAGGGGACCTCCAAGGTTTGCTGTAGTTTGTTTTGTATTGTTCTTATCGTTTGGGTGTTTTGTCTGTTTGTTTGTAGACTCTACCGTCCTATATCCAATCCCAATTCTGTGTCAATGGCTCCTGGATTGGGGCATCAGCATCCCTAAAGACCTTATGAAGGATGCTAAGAAGTCTGGCCTCTGCTTCATGTGTCACAGACACACACTCAAATTTAAGAACCACCAACATAAAGGAAAACAGTGGCTCAATTCAAGTCACCTTATCATTGTATTAGAGATAGTATGCAACAATCTAGAATCCCCTGGAGCCTGTATTTTCTTTTATTATTTTAAAGGAGAATTGATCATCTACTGTTTAAATTTATCTGTTTGCTTAAAGAGAAAATAATGGGCCCAGTAACTGCAAACTCTAAGTGTTCTACCACCATTGACTTACAGATGGCAGGCTGCGAGAAAGTATTTGAAATGCTTAAAATTACTCTTAACAAAGAAAGAGTCCATCTGACCCCGGATCTAGATTGATATTAGAATGTACAAAGAACTCCTTCTAGGAGATCAGAAAATGACAGGTGATGAACTGACATCTGCCCAGAGCTCAAAGCCACAAGTATGAGACAACATAGTCTTCAGCCTCATCAGAAGGGCAATGGTTTAGAAGCCTGGGTTATGTCATCATTGCAGGAAGAGGAAATGATGATAATTCAGAAATAATCTGACAGTCTTAACAAAATGGAGGAGGAACATGCTGTAAGATGAAGGTGACAAAGAGACCCTCCTACTCCAGGGTGGCAGGGAAATCAAGGCTCTGAAATATTATTAATGATGTCCCCTCTCATTTCCCAAAATCCTTTGGGAAAAATGAATTACATTGTCTGCATACTTCTACAATTCCATTTCTGAACACATGTTCCAGAGGAAAATTTAAAGGAACCAGAAGCAAAAAATATCCTTCTTGGCATTATTTTGTGATAATGGGGAACTGAAATCAGTAATCTATGCCTTCTACTGGAAGAATAGATAAATAACGAATGGTTATTCTCTGTGGAGTACCATATAGCAGGTGGAGGAAATATTATATGTATTTTGCTGATATGGGCTAATTCTAAAAGAATTATAATAAAAATCAAGAGAAAATGAAATTTAAAGCAAAATTCCATTCATTCAAATTGCAAAATTATTCAATTTTGTTAAATATAAAATAATATACATTGTACAAATATATCAAATATTTGTTCATACATCATACACACATATATGTATATATATATATATACACACACATATATATACATATATGTATATATATACATACACATACATACATATACACACACATATCTCAAATGGTACATATATATGATGAGGAATCTGGGTGAGGGCCTGACCTGAGATAGAAAAGCAACAAAAAGGACAAAGGTCATCATGAGTGAAATTGCGTCGTGGTAGGCTGCAATAAAAGGGGGTGTGGGATTATTATAGGTGTCTTCCCCAGACTAGATCAAACAGCAAGGATGAAAGTAGAAGTGTCATTTTTATTTTCTCTCTTGGAAAAAAATGTAAAGATATCTAAAACCAAATATTATTATTAGAACTTGTTGAACAAGTTCACCAAGAAGAGAGAAGACACGTTGGCTCTGGAAATTCTATTTCTGAACTGTCTCCTGGCAGAGAGTGGAGCCTCTTGCACAAGTAATATTGACATCGTTAGCAGTTCATGGTGTTGGGGATTGAACACTGAGCCTCGAGTGCTAGGAAAATACTGCATGTGCCCCACCTTCAGCTTACTCTCCAAGAGTCATTCAGTTTTCACAGCAAGGAATGTAGAAAATAGTATTTGTTAAGTAAATCCTTACAACTTTTTCCTCCAAGCCCCAATGGCTCTTCATTTCCTGTAAGAATGAGTCTAGGCTCACTCAGCAGTAAAGTCCCTCTGCCCTCTGACATCAGGCACCTTCTCCATTTCAGTTTTTCTTTTTCCTTCTCTTCTCTTTCTCTTCTCATCCCCTCCCCTCCTCTCCTCTCCTCTCCTCTCCTTTCCTCCCCTCCCCTCCCCTCCCCTCCCCTCCTCTCCTTTCCTCCCCTCCCCTCCCCTCCCCTCCCCTCCCCTCCCCTCCCCTCCCCTCCCCTCCCCTCCCCTCCCCTCCCCTCCCCTCCCCTCCCCTCCCCTCCCCTCCCTTCCCCTCCCCTCCCTTCCCCTCCCCTCCCCTCCCCTCTCCTCTTTTCTTTTCTTTTTAATGTTGATTCTTTGCTGTGTCCTTAATTAGTCTTCTGTCTGCCATTTATCATACCATGTGCATGTATCCTGCCTGGCTTGGGTATCCATTCCTCTTCCTTTCTAAGTCATATTCACCCCCAAGGAATAGTTTAAGGCAGATCTTTGGGACCTTCCTTTATGGCTTGGACCCGAGTGACCTTGACCTGACTTTATCCTATATGCAGCTGTTAAATAACTGCTTGGATTTATCATATATGATAAATATATGTGCTTCATATATGTGCTTTCTCTGCAAGGATGAGGTTATATAGTCTTAGCTTTTTCATAAATAGGCCCAAGCTTTCTAGAAAAGAATACGGACGAAGTGTTTACTTCCTGCTTGGATGTCTGAAGGAGAATACAAACTCCATGGACTACAGCTCCTGACTTTAAAAGAACCCATGGTCTAGTGGTAAGATATGCCGATGCTAAGAAAGACTAAGGACATGGAGGATGTCAGGGAAAATGAATCTAAGCAACCTGGCCATCTCAGAATGGACCTTGGCTTTTTGGCCTGTAAATATATTAGGTTTCTGGGATGCATATAAAGTTTTAGCTACTGGTGGTGATTATAGGGTCATGAAATAATTTCCTGGCTAATACATACAGACACACACACACACACACACACACACACACACACACACACACACACATATATATATATATATATATATATATATATACATACTATATATAATATGAATGTATACACATATATAAGTATATACATATGTATTCAGTTCTAACTTGACAAAGGGAAGTGTTAAGTGATAACTGAAAGTGGAGTGATGTCCTTTTGTTGCCATACAGCGAAGGTGTTATGAGTATATGCTGCTGTAAAAATTGTAACATAGCTATAAGGATGGGCTGCATGGTAGAGATACTTCGTTATCTCTTGTGTCCTCAGGAATGAGTTAGCGACTTAGTCACACTGTTGAGGATCCAGGCCTCCCTCCATTTACACTCTGCCATCTTTGGCACATTTGCTTTCTACCGTTTAACTTACCACATCTTGGACACAGTTGGCCATCATGCTTCTAGTCTTCACATCGTCAAAGCTGGATAGTTAGGAAAATCTATTTAAAGTAGATCTGGAGTTTTCAGAGAAGGACTATATCCCAGAAGGTCCCAGCAGATGTTCCCTTACATGTTACTGACATAACAGAGTGATGCAGCCATACTTGGGTAGGGCCTCAAGCTGCTTTGATCACTATAGTAAGATAGTATGGAAATAAAGACTCCACCCTGAGTGAGGACCCACCTGCTAGGCTCCACCCTGAGTGAGCACCCACCTGCTAGGCTCCACCCTGAGTGAGCACCCAACTGCTTTCATGGGGAAAGAGGCTCTGGGTGTGTCTAGTTTTCTTTATTATTTCATTGCAATGAGTCAATGATTCTCACGACTGTTCCCAAACTCCTTTCTTTGCTTTCTGGTAGGGAATCTGGTTGTTTCCTTGGTTTATCCAAGTACTCAATCATCATATACTTACCAAGCATCCAGCAGATGTTCTTTTATATTTTTATATCATGGGCTCCCACAGCAACCAGATGAAACTTATAGATGCTTTTCAGAAAAAAAAAAAGTATAGTGAAGTTAATAAAATGCACAGAATTACAAACAAATTACAAATCAATTAAGTTGAAGTAGAGTTCACCTCAGACCTAGTGGTTCGAACTCTGGTGCTACAGCCTGGAAGAACAGGCTCAAAGCGTAATGGAGCAAAAGGCAATTTAAGGTACTGGCATGGAAGATGGGGGCGGGGGGGAGTCTCTGCTAGCCACAGGAGGGGACAGTTCATTTTAGGATGGCTTTGGAGGCAAGAGAATGCTTCCTTGTATCCTAGAAGAGAACCAAAGAAGGCAACCAGGAGGGAGGGAATAGAAGGTAGACTCAGTAAAAAATGAAAAAATAAGTAAAAAGAGAGAGGTGGAGTTTGGAGAACACTAGTCAAGGACATTCCAGAACACAGAGGTTGAAGAGGCAGATGGTTGTGGGGGACTGAGCTTAGCACGAAGCAGTCCTCTACATCTAATGCTGTGGTTTAGGTTGTTTTTTTTTTTCCTACATGGACAGTTTTGACCAGTAAGGACACGTGTGGCAGGGCTGTGGTGACTTCTTACATTTTGCTCCGGGTTGATTCTGCAACAATCAGCATGGTGCTACACGGGTAATGGTGGAACACGGGCAGTCAAGCCCTTGGTGCTTCTAGCTCCTAGACAGTGTGCTGAAGCCCCTTTTATGTGATCTTGCAGCTTCATGTGAGGACATATGAGTCCGTAAACCAGCATCTCCTAGAGCTCACACATTCCCCTCTGTCTGCATACTCTTGGCTTAGAGGGGGTGGTTCCATACTTTCATCTCTAGCTAGAAAAGTTGAGTTTTAGCTGCACCCATGGGAGCAAGACCTTAGTGATTGGGGGTTGAGGGCTCATCCAAGTGACAGGCTGAGGGTGGCCTCTTGTCTCCAACCTCCCCCCCCCCCCCCAGACTCAAGGCTTTCATTCAACTTAATCATGCTCCATAGAGCCACCCAGTGGCTGCTGCTTCTGGCTCTGGATTCCTATACGGGTATAATGGCCCCCATTTTAGCTTTCCAGGGTTTTCTTGGTTTCTATCAAAAATGCCCATGAATAATTCCAGCGTTCACAAAAATGCACCATCTCTATAGATACACATCTGTCTCTTAGTGCTCATGGGATGACATACACAGGATTGTTACATCGGAGCAGAGGATCCAAGAAAAATAAACTTCTGATTAGAATGGGGAAGGTCAGAGTAGCCAGGTCTTTTACTGAGGCCCATACAGTGCTGCATTGCTCAGGGTGAACTTGATTGCATTAACTATGATCCTGATATGGATGCTAACTGGTGTAACTTCCCTGGTTCCAGTGTTTTTATCTTTAAGATGGATGCCGTACAGTATACTCACCCGAAGTCTTGGCTAAGCATAAAATCTATGATTTTGAGTGTGACCAGGATCTTTCCCTGTACCAGTCTAATTTTCTCACTAAAAATATAAAATGTAGCCCCTCGTTTCTAAGAGAGATTGACAGATAGCTGAAATTTTAAAATTGATCTGTTTTTGTCACGTGAACACTTTTTTTTTATGGCTACCCTATGATTCATGAGCCAATTTGCTGCACAAATCTCAGCTGATGTGAGTGAATTATTCACATTTCAGAGAGGGAGCATAGTAGCTTTTCATTTCCCCAGTCAGTTAAAACATCTTAGATTTAATGTTCTGCATTAAAAATAAGAAATTAGTGAATACAAATACTTTATCTATTTTGGAGCGTGATTGAGAACTTTGCACAGCGAACTAAGTGTTTGTGAGAAATTAACCAGTTTGGGTAAAATTTGTAAGAGCCTGCCAATCTCTGTTCCTGGAGCTAAGTCATTCTGAAGCACGGGAAAATCCTGAAGTCTGTAGCCTCCTGGTTTGGTCTAATCGGAGGCTCCAGTCATCAGTTAACTTCACTGTGTTTGACTCATTTTTCCTAAAATGAGAGATAACCCATCTGACAGCCAGATAAAAAAGAATAAAGTTTTCAAAGCACTTACAATATCTACAGGATTATTTGAAGAGACAAAGATAATAATCCCCTTGGATCATTCTTTGGTGACATGGAGGATTGGCCTGGTGACATAATTTATAGGCCCCTTTCTTTGTTCATAGTGCATGCTCACAAGATCTGATTGTGGTTCCCTGGAACTGTACTAATTTTTGGTATTGTCAAGCCATGACCAAAATTTTGAATAGAAAATCAAGAAAGGCCAGAATGTCCTGATCAACAACATAGGACAGACATGCTTAAAAGGAAGGAAAGACGTGGAAGATCCATTTAAAACAAAAACTGCACGTCCCAATTCAGTTTAAGAATCCTTGCAGATGGGTTTTGGAAGAGAAAGAGGCAGATTTCCAAGATGTCACCAGGGCAATGTATAGACTCTAATTATACAAGAAGAAATCTTACAGAGAAAGCCAGGCACATGAGTAAGGATTTAAAAGTATGCAACTCATTGAGTAAGAACTGCAAAATGGCTGTAAGTTTTAAATTAGATCCTAACAGGGGAGTTTGACTTTGCTGGAAGCAAACTTCTTACAGTACATTCTTCTGCCTCCAAACAGCACAGAACACCACACGTGTCTTAGAAGTCTCTTTTAAAGGACTACATCTCACACTTGTCTGCAGAATCAATAAAACATTCTCTGGGGTTATAATTCATGTGGGGCAGAACTTATTTCTTTTATTGCTGTTTATTCAAACATGTGTCCTAACATTAACTTTTCATAGATGTTTTTGGGTGCACTTAAGTTTAATTGGAATGGAAGAGGATTTCCATTTTGAGTTTGGTTTTTGTTTGTTTTTTAAACGCATTGGTCTTTAAACTGAAAGGTTTGATGGAATATTAAATTTGATGAATCATAGCAAGTATCTGTGTTTGTTAGCTTTTATAGAGCACATTAAAGCGTTCATTAATAAAGTCACAGTACATTGCCTTGAGCAGGCCCTCAAAGGTTAACGACTTGACACAGGCTGCTATTCTCCAGCTTCACGGTTTGAGGGTGGCTTGTGGCAAACTTGGCCCTTTTGAAAAATGGAATGCAAAAGAAATGTTTTATTTCCTCTCTCAAAGTCCAGAAATTTCTTGGTCCCTTCTTGCTTCTACTTTGTCTTTGCCAGATAGGGAAATACTGCGGTACATGTGTGCCAGCGTCAGCTTGTGTGCCACAGGAGGACCCTGGAGAGCCAGTGGGGTCACTAAGCCAGTCAACTTCAGCTAATAGGAGTCCCCCATCTGGGGAACAAAAGTGGTAACTTAAGAAGTAACGTTAATCTTTGATTTCTCTTTCCTTAGAGGGTCTGTTTTGGAAGACAAAATGAAGAAATATTTTCAACGTTTAAGTGGGGGATTATATTCAAACATTATCTGTCTAGAGACTACTTGGTAGGTGTTGGTAGACTAGTTAGATAGTCCTTGGGTTTGTGGCTCAAGGTGGTGTATACTGAGAGCATGTGTTCCATTCAATTGTTTACCTCAGATAAACTGTTTTCCTTCTTAATTTATTGTGTGTGGTATGTGCATGTGTAACACATGTGCTCAAAGGGGTGAGAACACCCATGCAGGCAAAGATGGAAGCCAGAGATCGATGGTGGGATGTCTTCTTCAATCTCTGGTACTCTCTTGAGACAGGGTCTCTCACTCAAATGTATCTCTTCAGCTAACATGTCTGGCCAGAGAGCTGCTGGGAGCAGCCTACCAATACCCCAGCACTGGGAGTATAGGTGTGCACCCCATGGCGAGCTTTTTGCAAGGATGCTGGCGACCTGAACTCAGGACTTCATGCTTGCTCAGCAAGGCCTTTCCTGAGAGAGCCATCTCCCCGCTCCTAACATGGAGAGTTTCTATGCCAAAGTCTTATCACATTTGTCTAAAACAACACAAAAGTACTCCAGAATAGGGCTGTGAAGATGCGTACAATTGCTAGATTGGTCAGTTCCTCAGTAGCAACTACAGGCTCTGTGGATGCCTCACAACAATTCATGAAGTTCATATGCCCTTCAGAAGAAACTCTTTCTTGATCAAATCAAGTGTGAAAATAAATTTTTCCTCAAAGGCTCAGTGCCTTGACTCTCTTGGAAATTGTTAGTAAAATAAATGACCGATATTGGTTTCACATGAGAGAAAGCAAGGCATTTCCACGAGGTTACTGAGCTGAGCTGCCGTAGTTTAACCATTTCCTGAGCAATTGAACCTGCCCCACTGGGTGGGGGACAGTTCCCACGTTACTCGATGTAGAGAAAAAAAAAAAAGTTCATGGACCATCTAGAGACTGCCATATCCGGGGATCTATCTCATAATCAGCTTCCAAACGCTGACACCATTACATACACTAGCAAAATTTTGCTGAAAGGACCCAGATATAGCTGTCTCTTGTGAGACTATGCCGGGGCCTAGCAAACACAGAAGTGGATGCTCACAGTCAGCTATTGGATGGATCACAAGGCCCCCAATGGAGGAGCTAGAGAAAGTATCCAAGGATCTAAAGGGATCCGCAATCCTATAGGTGGAACAACAATATGAACTAACCAGTACCCCCCTGGAGCTCGAGTCTCTAGCTGCATATGTATCAGAAGATGGCCTAGTCGGCCATCAGTGGAAAGAGAGGCCCATTGGTCTTGCAAACTTTATATGCCCCAGTATAGGGGAACGCCAGGGCCAAGAAATGGGAGTGGGTGGGTGGGGGAGTGGGTGGGGGACCATGTGGGGGACTTTTGGGATAGTATTGGAAATGTAAATGAAATAAATACCCAATTAAAAAAAAAAAGAAAAAGAGAAAAAAAGTTCATATAAAAGAGGCCACCAACGGGTTATATGACTACAATTGTCTCCAGGCTGAAACAGCTTATCTGTTCATAATTGTCAGTATCTTGTTATATTGTTCTTTCAGAATCAATACAAGCCAACCTCCCTGTACAACCTCACTACCAAATTTTCTAGGAAGGATGTGTGGTACTGGAAGTTGGAGTGACAAAACACGGAGGGATTAGAACTAATGATGGCAGGTGAAGGTAAACCTGCTTTATTTACTAACCTGTTTCTTGGGGAAAGGTCTGTCACTGTAAAATACGTGGGGAAAAGGGTGCTTTTATTTTGGATTTTTTAAAAATGTATGTGTGTGTGTGCGTGTGCGTGTGCGTGTGCGTGTGCGTGTGCATGTATTTTTCTTCAGAAGGAGAAAATAACAGACACATGTAGCAAACATACTTTTGCTGAAGGACTGTTTTCCAGAAGAGTCTGTCTTTCTGGCTTTTCAACACTTCTGGAAGGTTCCAGCTACCTTCTGTGGTCATGTGAGGTTTAACTAATCCTACTTGCTAGTAATTTTAATAGTTAGCAGAAGGATAATGTATTAAAACTAGCTGAACCCTACCTGACCTCTAGGTTTTCCAAATGAAGCATGGCTATCTGAAGATTCAAGGCTGATTTCCTCAAATGAGAAAACATTCAACGTTGGTCTTTCTGGGTCTGGGTTTCCTTATTTGGGATGACTGTGTGTGGGGTTGGGGTTGAAGGAGGGGAAGTGCAATGATGTACTAGCTTAAATGGCAATGGTGGAACAGTAAGGGTTAAATTGGGGTGGGGGCGTGGGGGACAAGGTAGAGGAAAGAATCTGGGGAGAGATAAATAGCACTAAAGAGCTCTTGAGAAAGTCATCTGGAAATCTACCTACTGATATATATATATATATATATATATATACATATATATATATATACATATATATATATATATTATGTAGAGATATAGATAGATAGATAGATATAAATATATAGAGATAGATATAAATATATAGATATACACATATATGAATATATATGTGAATATATGTGAATATTTATGAATATATGTATTCATATACATACAAAAAGTTAGAATGGAGTTACTCTATAACAGGATAACAATGCCCTACTCTACATCTCAGCCCAACACATAAAAAGCCCAGCACCAGCAATGAATTACGTCTTTTGGAGTTGTTGGCCAATGAGATCCCATAGACCTTCCAGCATTACAGGCTATCGCCGGTGCTTACCTTTTAAGAGTTTATAGTAAGTCTGTATTGCTAAAGACCACACATGCATGATTTATAGAACATGGAGATACCAAACTGGTACTGACCTGCAAGCTTCATATCTCCTGGCTAGATTTCCTGGGGCTGGAAGGTGCTATGCATGCTGCCTGAGGGGAAAAGTAACTATCAGTGACCCAGCCGTGAATCCAACGCGCCATAATAAAACCTGGCCTGACAAGACATGCCCACGGATGCAAGAGTAGTACAAAGTAGAAGTAACCAACCACGTTCTGATTGGATTTAAGTCCAACTTTATAAGATGAAACCATACCTTGCATCGTTGCTGGGCCAAGACTACATGGCTGCACAGATTACAGGCCCAACCACTACTATTGCGTTAAGTGGATATACCATTAAACTCACTCTTGACTTTTCATTATACCCATAGATGAATGCGTCTCTTAAGCCTCATCAAAGTTACTTCTACTTGCACTAGGTAGTAATTAACAGAGACTCACTTCCAGTAAGGGGGCAACAAAAAGAGACTGCAGACACTTAGCCCTAAACGGGATACTTATATGGTATCCCATCCTCCAAAGCTCAGGAACCATTGTGGAAGAGGGGCATAAAGAGTTTAAGAACAAGACACAGTGAATGACTATAGGAAAACATCTTCTAGGCGTAGCTGGGCAGTGCAGTGAACTCTCAGAGACTGTGTTAGTGTGCATAAAAGCCAAAGGTCATGCGAACTCGGTACGGACCAAATCCTAACATGGAGGGTGTGGGGTGGGCATCGAGTCCTAACTGTAGCTGGGAGCTAATAGCAAAAGACAGCTGCTGGGACAGAGAGAGTTTTCAAGAGTATAAATATATCCCTATCGTGGCTATTCGGAAGCTCCAAATCTTCTGTGCAGAAGGAGGAGGGAGAGATGTACGTGTCTGGGTCCTGCCAGCTGGTGTGTTAACATCATAGGTTCTGTCCGTATTAAGGAATTATAATTCTAGGATCATTTAACTGACTGGAAAGAAAGGACGCTGTTGACTTTTTGAAATTTATTTTACCTGACTGCTATGAAAATAATTGTCTCCAAGACTAGACATATCGCTCACAGGTAGGCATCAATATGTCTTTGCTGTATCCACACACTGCAAGAATCAGTTCTGATGTCACATCTTTTTCTCAAAGCTCTTGATTAAGAATCACCTTTGAAGGCAGAATGGGGACCATGTGAGATTACTCAGCGTGTAATAGTACTTAGTGTCAAATCTGAGGATCTGAGTTCAATCCCCAACACCTACATGTTAGAAGGAAAGAAAAGACTCCTGAAAGCTGTCTATGATAGCCATTTATTTGCCCAGCACACAATAAATGTAAAAACAAACAAACAAACAAACAAACAAACAAACAAAAAAACCAAAAAATTAAATTAACCATAATGTTTTAGAAAAAGATCTCTGCACAAGAATAAAATATGGTGGTAAACAAATATTATCATCCTCATTTTGGGGCATTGATTCACAAATAAAATTTGTGTATAGCTAAAGTGTAAAATATGATATTTTGATATATGGGTTGTCAAACAATCACTGCTATCAGACTAGTTAACATACCTATAACTATGTGTGTGTGCACATGTGTGTTGAAAATATTCACTCAACAGATTTCATCTATCTATCAAATTATACTCAGCATGCATGGCTAAATACCAGGCCCCTCACATCACTTGCTTCACAGCTGAAGGTCTGTACTCTTTGGCCAACAACTCCCCTTCTCTTAGCCTCCAAGTTCTTAGCCCTTCAAAAACTATTATCTTATTTCTCTGAATTTGAGGGCTTTTTATAGTCCACATATAACTGAGGTTAAGTGTTAAGTTAGCTTTTCTATGACTGCCTTGGTTAATTTAACATAATTCCCTTTAGCCTCCTTCATGTTGTTGTCAATGACAGCCTAGCCTTCCTTTTGTAGTATGGACACTGATAAATTATGATAGTCTATCTCTATAATAAAAATTAAAAGGTTCTTTCCCTATGTTCTTTCCACATGAACTCTGCCTCCCATAGAGCTATTGAAATGAATTCTGCGGCTGCTCTGTGAAGTATGGTATAGTAAATAAAAGTGTGGACCCTCCTCCCACAGGGCCTGATTTTAAATCTGTAAGGATTGATCTTGTGTCCTTGCAAAATATCCGTGGGGTGGGGTCCCTGCCACCTTGGCTTTCTCACCTGGTAAACAGGAGTGACTGCAAGAGCATGACCCATCTCCTCTAGACTGTCGTGGGGGTGAAGTGATGAATGCACCCTAGGCATGAGGACCCCTGAGCAACTGAGTAACTGTTGTTTTCCTTCCTTCTCCATTCAAGCATGTGACCACTACGTAATCAAACTAGCCATTTGCCGAGTACTTCC
The DNA here is from genome assembly GCF_978045245.1 of Mus caroli. Classification (NCBI taxonomy): domain Eukaryota; kingdom Metazoa; phylum Chordata; class Mammalia; order Rodentia; family Muridae; genus Mus; species Mus caroli. Next base: position 105,329,597 of record NW_028227257.1, on the reverse strand, counting down.
CAGAACTATGATGTGTCAAGAGGGCCAGGGAGCATGGACAAGGGAGTGAAGCACTGAGCTAAGAGGCCGTTAGAGTTATTTTAAGTCTCCTGAAGTGGTTGAGGCTCAGCACTGAAATCAGGTAATGCTTCAAAGAAACTGAGTAACACTAGAGACAGGGGCCTGGGGGACTGTGGGAGTTCAGAAAAAGTATTCTGGTCAAAGAAGGAAAAAATTGGGAGGGACTCAGGAAAGTGAGTCCTAGTGACATTAAATTTTACCAAGGAAATGTTTGTGCTAGAAAAAAAATCATTATATTATTCAATTCAGAAAGAAATGTCAAACTGAACTAGATATACTTTATATTAAACCTTTTATTTAAAGTCTCTCCTTAAAGGAAATGCAGCACAGAATATGTGTTACAATAATGGGAAATTAGCCTGAAGAAATAAATATTATATCCACCCCCTTTTTTTTTCTTTTTAGTAGAAGACAAGAAGGTTCTTAAAAATCTATTTCTCTGCCCATCCACTCTCATCAATTTTTATCGAAGAGCACCAGCAGCCGCTCTCTGCCTCTTGGCCCCTTTAATGAATTCAGCTTGGCTTTAGGCACGGAGGCAGAAAGCAATGCTCGGTGAGAGCCTTTTGCTATCAGTAGACAGAAATATCACACACTGAGCCCGGTTCTGCTAGTGCAAAGCTGAAACCATCCCTCGCGATGCCATCTGTCCTTCAAGGTCAAGTCCCTGCACAGCTGCATTCCAGGAAGGGGACCGAGATCACCTGAGGGACCCCGGGTGGTGTTTATATTTGAGATGTGACCTAAGATGAGAAGAAAGGAGAAAAAGAGCAACATGATACTTAACAGGTTCTGGTCTATGGTCCACGTGACCGCACATTTGGCTTCCTGCAACTTACAAATCCATTCTGATCTAACCCGGCCGCTGGCTCGCATCGCAGGCATTCTTCCTAAACAGCTGCAAAGGATAAGCCCCACTGGTCGCCTGGCTGTGTGGAGCGCACCACAGAGGCAGGGGCAGCATGCCGTTTTTTTTCTTTATAAAAGATCTAGAGATTTCACTGCCCATAGTTTTTATTAACCGTATGAGTGAGTCCTTAAAGTGACCTTGTTCTATGGAAACTTTAATGTCGATCAGACATTAAAGGCTGTGGGCCATAAGAAGTACTCCAAACTTGTTCTCTCTCTAGGTAACTGCAAACAGAGAACATTTGGGCTCTCTGGAAAAGGGCAACATTTCCTCCTGTTAAATAGTTTCAAATTTTATTTCTTTTATATAAGTGCCACAGGTCTCAGGGAAGGGGCTCCTGCACAGTGTCATTAAGACCAAGCCTGGTCACAGGGTCTGAGGTCAGACACTGAGGCTGATCCAGGGCTCTGTGCAGGTCTTCCTGGGCTGAGTCCTTTTACTGCTTCTGACCAGGCGTGAGACAGGGTCAGGTCAGTCATACCTCTGGATTCTCATTTCCTCGCATGCAAGATGCAGACGGCAAAAAGTGAGCACTTCAGAGGGTGGTGGATGATGGAGGAGCAGTGTGCTTAAAACTACTTAGTGCAAAGCGCATGCATACTCTCTACTTCATCTACTGAGCCATTGTCACTACTTCCATTCCACAGATAGCATGCCCAGTAACATGCCCATGTCTTAAAGTAAAGTTTGTATCCTAACCCAGGTAGATAGTGTTTCACAAACAGCATTTTCCTCCTGGGAATGAAAAGACACTCCACACAGTATCTAATACCTGGGCAAGGTCTCCATCCCAGTTACCTTCCATCTTACAGGCTTAGCTGGCACAGGATTAAACTGGCATCTGCAGGAGATTCCTCCTTACAGACCCAGACTCAGGCCACTTGTGGTTGGATGAGACCTGCTTCCATTCTGACCAGTGCTATGCATGCTCTGCTCCAACCTTTTAAATTTATTTTTCCCCCTAAAAACCAAAGGAGAAAGGGATGCAGGAACATCAAGGCTTCCAGGCTTAAGAGCTGTCCATTCCCCAGACAATCTCTCTTCTCACTAGCCCTCACAGGTAAGCTCGCTTTTATCAGAAACTTGACTTTTAATTTAGTGTAAGATAGTGAGAGCTGAACTTAAACAAACAACCGCTAGTAAGAATAGCCGTAGTCCACGTCAAACCTCACTCGTGTCAGGTGATTTTTGACAAATGACACGGAGGAAATGAGAGCACGGACAGACAGGAATCACTGTGTATCATTAGGGCACATTAACGCACAAGAAGAGTGGTGCCCTGGTTTCAATATATGTTGAGTGTGAATTTATTTCCACAAAAGAGTTCAGAACTCTCTAGCATTTGAGCTATTAGACATTCTCTAAAAAGGGATATAAACCTACCTGCGACTCTAGTAATTGCATCAGATTCTCTGAAATGCTTTTTCTTCTTAGTAAACTAGGATTTTTGAATTTTTATAATAGTGGGTTTTTGTTGTTGCTTTTGGAGGGGGCTAGATTCTCATCTCACTGGCCAGGCAGATCTCAAACTTGTGATCCTCCTGTCTCAGACTACTTACTGAGTGCTGGGATTTCAGATATGTGCCAGCCTAGGAAACTAGGATCTATAAACTTTGATACTTACCTGTTCCTAAAAGCTCTCAAGGGTCCCTTGTCACTTCCTAATCAACTGTAACATATATATAGCATCCATCTGTTTGGGCTCCCCTTGGCTAAAAACATTTGCCACAGAAATTGCCAACTAGTATTCCCGTGTGACCTCTTTTGCATAAACTCTTTATTTTTGGATTTTGCCATCATGCGGATCTATGTTAGAGTGCCTGGGATGGGGCTCTGTTGTGCAGTGAGCCAGAGTTTACACTGTTCCCACCATTGTCACTTCAGTCCAAATGTCTCTGGAGCACAGCCACATTCTATGTGATCTCTGTAAGCTGAACCTGTATCCTCAGAAGGGCAACACCCAGGCCCTCCTTCAGGACTGCCTGACTTATTACTAACCGAAGCTCCACCCCTAACTCACTGGTAGTTAGTGGGTCTTTCCGGCAGGGAAAAAAATCTCTCATAGAGGAGCAGGGTACCGTTATGGTGAGACCCTGTACGTGGCTAAAGATCCCCACCTGGACTGTAGTTTTCTGGATTTAAAGCCTAGTTTTTAATCTTGTGAAGCTTCCTGGAGGTGGTCAAATAACACTTATGAGTTGATAAATTTACCATGTTGTACACATGGTAATATATGGCTGTTGTTTCCTTTGTCATTGGCAATGTAAGAAAATGCACAATAATACAGTTCAATTTGCACTTGTAGGTGAGACCCCCATATCCTTCATTCCGACACTCAATCTGATTTTTGTTTGCGACCAGCATGAACGCTGACCTCTGCCCTTTGAATGATCTTTCCGTCTCCCAGAAAGTTCATGAGAAGGTCATGGAGCTGCCGACTTCCTCTCTGTGTGCCTGGACGTGTCTTTGCTATTGATCTGGGGAAAGACCATTCAGTTGTTTTGCTCACTTTATTTTTTAATGGAAATCTGATCTGTAATTATAGAATTTCCTATCTGAATCCACACCTGAGTGAGCCCAGAAATCTAACCTCATTTCATGTGTGTCATTTAATTCTGGCCACAACTCCCAACTAAATACATTTCTTAAACCCCTCACAAAGCAAAATATGGCACTTTCTGGTCACAAGTTCAGAGCAGAAGAGAAGGGGAAAAATGGCCTAATAGCCAGAAATAAAAACATCAGTGAATTTTTCTTATGGATTCCTTCATGTCACATTCATATCATGAGTGCCTCCGAGTTTTCCCTCTTGATCATCTTGGCATGATCGAGGAGCAAAAATAAAAATGATTTCTAGTATATTCTGGTGGTGATTCCTCCCTTTGATGCTGCCTGTCACTGTAAAAGGGGTTATGAATCTCCAGAAACCTGTTCTGCTGTCAGCAGCATTGGCCCGGGTTTTCAAATCAGACCATTGTAACTGGTCCAGCTTGGAGGCTTTAAATCTCTACTAGAAAAGTATTGCCATTTACGAAGCACGAGGATTGCAGGGAAATGGTGAAAAATGCACCGGCGTCATCCTTAGAATGATTGTGTGGGGAGGGTCTAACAATACCTCTCAAGACAGTAAGCAATACGTATATTCATATCTGGTGCTATTTATCTTGTAGATATACGGTGCTGGGGGTTCTCACGGCTGGCCGTTAGGCTCATAGCACAGAGGAGGAAAGATCCCTGGCTCTGTCACTGCCGTATATCACGGCAGCTGTGCCCTTTGATTACACTGGGGTGCCACCAGTCATTAATAACAGCGAAAGCTTTTTGTCTGGCAAATGCATCGCTGTGCACTCCTTTCCTTAACACCTGGGCATCTTGATGGGTAGCAGAGGTAAATTAAAGAGGATGCTTGTTTACTTTATGACCACACTTGTGAAAAGAGAGGGGGCCTTTCCAGAACTCTTGAAGGAAATGGATTTCCCCCACCCCTTGTCTTAGAAGCCTGTAACATTTTCATATTTCGTCTCTGCTCAAGGGAGCCCTGCCATGCGTCTTGCTCAAATAATCGGAGTGCAATATTATTATGCTTTCAGTTCTGTCACGGTCTTACTTCTTTGGCTACCACAGGGTTACAAAGAAGTCAGAACCCAAGAGGACAATTAACAGGTAGATTTGGAAACCCAGGAATGGCTAGGACTAAAGGTATCTTGAGGGCAGAAAGTCAAGGTGGGGACTGTGCTTCTTAGAAAAGAGAAACAACATGATCCAAAGCAGGGCTTCTTGGTGTTCCTTCGATACACAGTCTTAGCTCTCCTATTGCTGACAAAACACAAGGCAACTCATAAGAAACAAGCCTTTCATTGAGCTTATGGTTTCAGTGGGCTAGAACCCATGACGGTGGAGAAAGGCACTGTAGGAAGAACAGCTGAGCCCACATGTTGATTTACAGGCAGGAGACAGAAAGAAACTTGACTGGAAATGGCGGGAGTCTTTGGAAACCCCTGAGTCTGCCTCTACGGACAATCATCCTCCAACAATACCACACCTCCTAATTGCCACAAACATTTCCACCAACTGGGGGCCAAGAATTTAAATATAGGAGCCTTTGGGATCCACTATCAGTCAAACCAACGAAGCACTTTCCTGCTCAAGGCATCCTGAAGTTGACCCAATGTTGGGGAGTCTCATTCACACTAAGAGAACTCAGTTGGGTTTGTGCATGCTGCTCCATCCCAAGGTGTATCTCTTTGAATACTGGGTTGTCATGACTACATGCTTCCGGTTTACCTTTCGCTTCCATTGCTTCTCAACAACACTGCCGGCCCGCCATTTCTTGCCAGTGGAATTGTTTGCTACCTCCACTGTGGTTCCCCTTACCTCAGTAATTCTGAGTAGATTTTTTTTATAACCTGTTAGTTAAATTCAGTGTTCTCCCATCAGTGGCAAAGGCAGAGAACTGGGGAAGAGAATAGGATGGCCCGAGGCAAGTCACAGCCACCACACAGAAAAGGATGGTCACTAACTAGAAACCCTTTTTAATATGGCGGCGTGTGCTCACTGTTTCAGATAGCGTGTGCTTCGTCGGTAGGCTCTCCTCCACAAAGCACACTGCAGCACTCTGCTGTTTCCCAAAGCGTGCTAAGCTGCTTAGGGTCATCACATTACAGCAGGTGATGATGGTGTTATTGCTTTCTCAGATCTTTAGTCAAATAATTTTCCTAATTGGAAAATTTCCTTTTATAAGGAAAGTCTCAGGTAGGCGCTGATACATTTTAATACCCACTGAATACTTGCTGAGTTTCTGCTTTTCACTTTTGTCTACTTTTCTAATAATCAAGACAGTCTAAAGGGTCAAAGCTCACAGGGTCTCATGTAGCCCAGGCTGACCTTGAACTCCTGACCCTCACACCATTGTCTCTCAAGTTCTGTGATTACAGGTATGTGCCAGCATGCCAGTTCGAGTTATTTGAAAAGAAGATGAGCTGAATGTTACACTACTTTTTTAATGTTTACTTTCTTTATATTCATTTTAAAGGTAAACAGTACTGACTTCCTATCGATCCTTGCCGCATATGGTTTTCCTTAAAATAATTTGGAAAGGACCAATGAGATGATTCGGTGATAAAGGCACATTCCTCAAAAGCCTGGTGTCCTGAGCTTGATTTATTCCACACTCCCACCCCCGCATTATACACACATACAAGAATATAATCGGGGAGGAGTCAAAGTAGGGGGAAGGATATGATCAAAATATATTGAATGAAAAATTAAAATAATAAGAGGAAAAGAATCGGTCAATTTAAACAACAATATTGAGAAATTTGGAATTTGTGAAGTACTTGGCTGGAACAACAAACCTGTAATTAACATGGAAATTTCTCCAGTTGAGGGAAAGCTGTTAATCAGGTTTTTAAACCACTGTCAGAATAATCACCTTAACATCCCAGCCAAGTCCCACTCTTCTCTATGAAATCCCTCTGCAGAGCTCGTCTGTAGGCAGGCTCCAAGGCCTTCCCTCTTTCCAAGCCCATCTCTCCTACAACCTCACCCATATGCCTATGTGCCTGTTCTGTCCCTTCTGATGAATGGAAGTCTCCAGTCTTGCCCTTAGCCAAGCACCATTCTCAACTCTGCTGTAGCTCCTTCCTCAAACCAAGAGGTGCCATTTGTTGCCATCACCTCTCCACTGTCTGCTTTAAAAGATAGGGGTGAGGTTGATTTCAAAGACTTTAGGTTTAGAAGCCTAGAAGCCTGGTAGCTGTCTTTAGAAGAGCCACATACGTTTTTCTGAAGCTGGAGGAGATGTCAACCTCTTCTCCTTTCTGGAGAATGGCGTTGCATATGAATCACATTTGACACCAGTTTGGGGTCAGTAGCTGAGACTCGGTGTGCTGGTCACCCATGGGATGGATAGCAGGAGGAGAGGAAGCTGGAGTATAATGGATAAGCAATCTCCTTTGCAAAGGTCACTGTCCCATGCCACTTGAAATGACACTAGGTTACTTTTTACCCCTAGTGTGCTGCTAGGTACTAGAAGTCAGTTTCACATCTGGTTGCATTAAACATTCACCTCCCGATTCTAATACTCTCAAGGTCTCATGGTCTCCAAGTACATCATCTTTAAAGGAATTAGAGATATTTAAACTTGACAGGCAGAGCAGCTACTGTTTTATTCGCAATACTGGTATTAGCAACCTTGGGAATGATTGAGAATCCGTAGCTGAAATGGATACTTGTGGTTTCTTTGGGAAGTCAGTTGTGTTGGATGATAGCTTGCTGGGGCAAAAACGTGAAGGAACATTTTCCCGAAGCAGACACAGATGCAAGGATGTTTTGCTAAAGCAAGCACATGAAAGGACTTGCGATGAAGGACTCTTCTTTAACGACACATATGTATTAGTCCACCTTACATTGCATAGCTGAGCTCCATTTGTTGTGACTGCATAGAGAGAAACTCACCAAAGAACTTCTCATGACGTACAGAGATGGTTTTCAAGTGAGATAATTCTAAAACTGAAGAATGAGATAGAATTAGTGTGTAGACATAGGGCCACAAGCCTCTTCCGGTCGGAAAAGCACCGGGGCGGCTGGGGCGCAGGGTCGGCTGACACTCGCCAGCTACCCACAACACCCGCCACAGGATCTTAAGACTTCTGGTGAGTGGAGCACAGCTTCTGCTCCAATCCAATTGCGCGCGGGACCTGAGACTGCATTAGTTAGGGAAGCAGAAACCGGCCTGAGTAGGGCCACAGGCCTCATCCTGCCGGATCAGCGCCGTGGTAGCTGGAGCGCAGGGTTGCCTGACACCCGCCAGCTACCCACGACCCCCGCCACAGGATTTTGGGACTGCTGGTGAGTGGAACACAGCTTCTGCTCCAATCTTTAAATAGTGACAACGATAACCCCAGAGATTACCAGATGGCGAAAGGTAATAATCTTACTAACAGAAACCAAGACCACTCACCATCATCAGAACCCAGCACCCCCACTTCGCCCAGTCCAGGGCACCCCAACACACCGGAAAAGCTAGACACGGATCTAAAAGCATATCTCCTGATGATGGTAGAGAACTTCAAGAAGGACTTTAATAACACACTTAAAGAAATACAGCAGAACATTGCTAAACAGGCAGAAGACACTAAAGAGGAAGCACAAAAATCCCTTAAAGAATTGCAGGAGAACACTAAAGAGTTACAAATCCTTAAAGAAAAACAGGATAACATAATCAAACAGGTAGAAGTCCTTAATGAAAAACAGGAAAACACATCCAAACAGATGATGGAAATGAACAAAACCATACTAGACCTAAAAAGGGAAGTAGACACAATAAAGAAAACCCAAAATGAGGCAACACTGGAGATAGAAACCCTAGGAAAGAAATCTGGAACCATAGATACCAGCATCAGCAACAGAATACAAGAGATGGAAGAGAGAATCTCAGGTGCAGAAGATTCCACAGAGAATATCGGCACAACAATCAAGGAAAATGTAAAATGCAAAAAGATCCTAACTCAAAACATCCAAGAAATACAGGACACAATGAGAAGACCAAACCTACGGATAATAGGAGTGGATGAGAATGAAGATTTTCAACTCAAAGGACCAGCAAACATCTTCAACAAAATTATAGAAGAAAACTTCCCAAATCTAAAGAAAGAGATGCCCATGAACATACAAGAAGCCTACAGAACTCCAAATAGACTGGACCAGAAAAGAAATACCTGCAAACACATAATAATCAGAACAACAAATGCACTAAATAAAGATAGAATACTAAAAGCAGTAAGAGAAAAAGGCCAAGTAACATATAAAGGCAAGCCTATCAGAATTACACCAGATTTTTCACCAGAGACTATGAAAGCCAGAAGATACTGGACGGATGTTATACAGACACTAAAAGAACACAAATTCCAGCCCAGGCTACTATACCCAGCCAAACTCTCAATTAACATAGATGGAGAAACCAAAGTATTCCACGACAAAACCAAATTCACACATTATCTCTCCACGAATCCAGCCCTTCAAAGGATAATAACAGAAAAAAACCAATACAAGGACAAGAACCACGCCCTAGAAACAACAAGAAGGTAATCCCTCAACAAACCTAAAAGAAGACAGCCACAAGAACAAAATGCCAACTTTAACAACAAAAATAACAGGAAACAACAATTACTTTTCCTTAATATCTCTTAATATCAATGGACTCAACTCCCCGATAAAAAGACATAGACTAACAAACTGGCTACACAAACAATACCCAATATTTTGCTGCTTACAGGAAACTCATCTCAGAGAAAAGGATAGACACTACCTCAGAATGAAAGGCTGGAAAACAATTTTCCAAGCAAATGGTATGAAGAAACAAGCTGGAGTAGCCATTCTAATATCTGATAAGATTGACTTCCAACCCAAAGTCATTAAAAAAGACAGGGAGGGACACTTCATACTCATCAAAGGTAAAATCCTCCAAGAGGAACTATCAATCCTGAATATCTATGCTCCAAATACAAAGGCAGCCACATTCATTAAAGAAACTTTAGTAAATCTCAAAGCACACATTGCACCTCATACAATAATAGTGGGAGACTTCAACACACCACTTTCACCAATGGACAGATCATGGAAACAGAAACTAAACAGGGACACAGAGAAACTAAGAGAAATTATGAATCAAATGGATCTGGCAGATATCTACAGAACATTCTATCCTAAAACAAAAGGATATACCTTCTTCTCAGCACCTCATGGTACCTTCTCCAAAATTGACCACATAATTGGTCACAAAACAGGCCTCAACAGATACAAAAATATTGAAATTGTCCCATGCATCCTATCAGATCACCATGGACTAAGGCTGATCTTCAATAACAAAATAAATAATAGAAAGCCAACCTTCACGTGGAAACTGAACAACACTCTTCTCAATGATACCTTGGTCAAGGAAGGAATAAAGAAAGAAATTAAGGACTTTTTAGAGATCAATGAAAATGAAGCCACAACATACCCAAACTTATGGGACGCAATGAAAGCATTTCTAAGAGGAAAACTCATAGCTCTGAGTGCCTCCAAAAGGAAACTAGAGAGAGCACACATTAGCAGCTTGACAACACACCTAAAAGCACTAGAACAAAAGGAAGCAAATTCACCCAAGAGGAGTAGACGGCAGAAAATAATCAAACTCAGGGGCGAAATCAACCAAGTGGAAACAAGAAAAACTATTCAAAGAATCAACCAATCAAGGAGCTGGTTCTTTGAGAAAATCAACAAGATAGATAAACCCTTAGCCAGACTCACTAGAGGGCACAGGGAAAGCATCCTAATTAACAAAATCAGAAATGAAAAAGGAGACATAACAACAGATCCTGAAGACATCCAAAACACCATCAGATCCTTCTACCAAAGGCTATACTCAACAAAACTGGAGAACCTGGATGAAATGGAGAAGTTCCTAGACAGATACCAGGTACCAAAGTTGAATCAAGATCAGGTTAATGATCTAAACAGCCCTATATCCCCCAAAGAAATAGAAGCAGTCATTAATAGTCTCCCAACTAAAAAAAGCCCAGGACCAGATGGGTTTAGTGCAGAGTTCTATCAGACCTTCAAAGAAGATCTAATCCCAGTTCTTCACAAACTAATCCACAAAATAGAAACAGAAGGTACTCTACCCAACTCATTCTATGAAGCCACAATTACTCTGATACCTAAACCACAAAAAGACCCAACAAAGATAGAAAACTTCAGACCAATATCCCTTATGAATATTGATGCAAAAATCCTCAATAAAGTTCTTGCTAACCGAATCCAAGAACACATCAAAACAATCATCCATCCTGACCAAGTAGGTTTCATCCCAGGGATGCAGGGATGGTTCAATATACGGAAATCCATCAACGTAATCCAGTATATAAACAAACTCAAAGACAAAAACCACATGGTCATCTCGTTAGATGCGGAAAAAGCATTTGACAAGATCCAACACCCATTCATGATAAAAATCTTGGAAAGATCAGGAATTCAAGGCCCATACCTGAACATGATAAAAGCAATCTACAGCAAACCAGTAGCCAACGTCAAAGTAAATGGTGAGAAGCTTGAAGCAATCCCTCTAAAATCAGGGACTAGACAAGGCTGTCCACTTTCTCCATACCTATTCAACATTGTACTTGAAGTCCTAGCCAGAGCAATTTGACAACAAAAGGAGATCAAAGGGATACAAATTGGAAAAGATGAAGTCAAAATATCACTTTTTGCAGATGATATGATAGTATATATAAGTGACCCTAAAAATTCCACCAGAGAACTCCTAAGCCTGATAAACAGCTTCGGTGAAGTAGCTGGATATAAAATTAACTCAAACAAATCAATGGCCTTTCTCTACACAAAGAATAAACAGGCTGAGAAAGAAATTAGGGAAACAACACCCTTCTCAATAGTCACAAATAATATAAAATATCTTGGCGTGACTCTAACTAAGGAAGTGAAAGATCTGTATAATAAAAATTTCAAGTCTCTGAAGAAAGAAATTATAGAAGATCTCAGAAGATGGAAAGATCTCCCATGCTCATGGATTGGCAGGATCAACATTGTAAAAATGGCTATCTTGCCAAAAGCAATCTACAGATTCAATGCAATCCCCATCAAAATTCCAAATCAATTCTTCAACGAATTAGAAAGTGCAATCTGCAAATTCATCTGGAATAACAAAAAACCTAGGATAGCAAAAAGTCTTCTCAAGGATAAAAGAACCTCTGGTGGAATCACCATGCTGGACCTAAAGCTCTACTACAGAGCAATTGTGATAAAAACTGCATGGTACTGGTATAGTGACAGACAAATAGACCAATGGAATAGAATTGAAGACCCAGAAATGAACCCACACACCTATGGTCACTTGATCTTCGACAAGGGAGCTAAAAACATCCAGTGGAAGAAACACAGCATTTTCAACAAATGGTGCTGGCACAACTGGTTGTTAACATGTAGAAGAATGCGAATCGATCCATTCCTATCTCCTTGTACTAAGGTCAAGTCTAAGTGGATCAAGGAACTTCACATAAAACCAGAGACACTGAAACTTATAGAGGAGAAAGTGGGGAAAAGCCTTGAAGATATGGGCACAGGGGAAAAATTCCTGAATAGAACAGTAATGGCTTGTGCTGTAAGATGGAGAATTGACAAGTGGGACCTCATGAAACTACAAAGCTTCTGCAAGGCTAAAGACACCATCAATAAGACAAAAAAACCACCAACAAATTGGGAAAGGATCTTCACCTATCCTAAATCAGATAAGGGACTAATATCCAATATATATAAAGAACTCAAGAAGGTGGACTCCAGAAAGTCAAATAACCCCATTAAAAAATGGGGCTCAGAACTGAACAAAGAATTCTCACCTGAGGAATACCGAATGGCAGAGAAACACCTGAAAAAATGTTCAACATCCTTAATCATCAGGGAAATGCAAATCAAAACAACCCTGAGATTCCACCTCACACCAGTCAGAATGGCTAAGATCAAAAATTCAGGTGACAGCAGATGCTGGCGAGGATGTAGAGAAAGAGGAACACTCCTCCATTGTTGGTGGGATTGCAAGCTTGTACAACCACTCTGGAAATCAGTCTGGCGGTTCCTCAGAAAATTGGACATAGTACTACCGGAGGATCCAGCAATACCTCTCCTGGGCATATATCCAGAAGATGTCCCAACCGGTAAAAAGGACACATGCTCCACTATGTTCATAGCAGCCCTATTTATAATAGCCAGAAGCTGGAAAGAACCCAGATGTCCCTCAACAGAGGAATGGATACAGAAATTATGGTACATTTACACAATGGAGTACTACTCAGCTATTAAAAAGAATGAATTTATGAAATTCCTAGCCAAATGGATGGACCTGGAGGGCATCATCTTGAGTGAAGTAACACAATCACAAAAGAACTCACACAATATGTATTCATTGATAAGTGGATATTAGCCCAAAACTTAGGATACCCAAGATATAAGATACAATTTGCTAAACGCATGAAACTCAAGAAGAATGAAGACCAAAGTGTGGACACTGTGCCCCTTCTTAGAATTGGGAACAAAACACCCAGGGAAGGAGTTACAGAGACAAAGTTCGTAGCTGTGATGAAAGGATGGACCATTTAGAGACTGCTGTATCCAGGGATCCGTCCCATAATCAGCTTCTAAACGCTGACACCATTGCATACACTAGCAAGATTTTGCTGAAAGGACCCAAATATAGCTGTCTCTTGTGAGACGATGCCGGGGCCTAGCAAACACAGGAGTGGATGTTCACAGTCAGCTATTGGATGTATCACATGGCTCCCAATGGAGAAGCTAGAGAAAGTACCCAAGGAGCTAAAGGGATCTGCAAGCCTATTGTTGGAACAACATGATGTACTAATCAGAACCCCGGAGCTCTTGTCTCTAGCTGCATATGTATCGAAAGATGGCCTAGTCGGCCATCAATGTAAAGAGAGGCCCATTGGACTTGCAAACTTTATATGCCCCAATATAGGGGAATGCCAGGGCCAAAAGAATGGGAATGGGTGGGTAGGGAAGTGGGGGGCTCTATGGGGGACTTTTGGGATAGCATTGGAAATGTAATTGAGGAAAATATGTAATAAAAATATTAAAAATCAAAAAAAAAAAAGAATTAGTGTGTAGAGTGGGAGGTTAGAAGTGCCACCCTAACGGTCTTAGGATGACATGACAAAGTCAGAAGGGAAGAGTCTTCTGCCACACAGTTCAGTCTGGAAGCATGATCGAAACGTGCTTAGGAGGTAGGATAGGCTGTGCTAAGGAGTCTCGATTTCCCGAATAGCAGGCAGACTTTAGAGTCCAGTGAGTGCTCACTGTCTTGGAGTGAGGCAGAAAAATGACCAGATGCCCAGTATCTCCAAGGAAGCTTTTTTAAAACAAGGGTGACTATTCTGGTTTTCCCTTGGTGCAATAAACATCGGGACCAAAAGCAACTTTGGAAGTAAAGAGTTGATTTTTATCTTACAGGTTACAGTCCATCATCAAGGGAAGCCAGGGTGAGAACCCAAGCAAGGACTTAAAAAGAAATGCAGAAACTACAGAGGAATGCTAAGAAGTGCCTTGCTCCTTCGGCCCAGTCCCACCCACCTGCTTCGGGATGTGCTGCCCACAGTGGGTTGATCCCTCGAAACATTGATTACCAATCAAGAAATTGCCACAGAGACAAACCAGGGGCCAGTCTAATGGAGGCAATTCTTCAATTGCGGTTCCACAGGTGTGCTAAGTTAACAAACAAGATTAGCCATCACAGTGACATGAATGTCCAAGTGATGCACAGTGACTCCTTCAAATCATTCCTTGGAAAATCTGTAACTATTGTAGCATGAAGGACAAGTGTTAGCTGGCTCCATCCGAGCACAGCACAGCCCTGAAGAACACTGAAGCAGACCAACGTCCATATGTAGCCCAGTGCTCCACTGGGAGTACAGCTGAGCCAACGAAGGTTTTTAGATAGGTGCCTCTTCCTTAGGAACATCACAGAGATTTCAGATGAAGTCCCCTTTACAGAGATGGATGACCTCACTGAGAGGGTCTGCAGTCCACACCATCACTAACAAAATAAATGCCTGCCTTGTGGAAGTGACTTACAAATACAACTTCTTCAAATAGTGCCTGCATGACTTTGAGCAGAGCGGATTGAGGATAAAATTGCCCCGTTCACGCAGCTCTCCAGAATGCTGCCTCTTTAGAAAACACTTTATTTCAGAATGGCTCATTTGCCCTGGATCTAATTTCTATTATTCCAAGCTTTGTTTTCTGAACAATATTCAAGGAGCCAAGTTTGAACAGTTTACAAATGTCTCCAAATCACATTGATTTTATAATAGCCTTAACATTTACACAGTGCCTGCTGATTCTAATTGTGTCTTTTTAGACATGGTCTCCTAGCATCCTCACAGCGACCCGGTGAGATGGGGCTAACCGGGGTTTGAGTTGGGTGGGGAGAAGGCAAAGACCTTCAATCATTATATATAATCCATCGTTGTTTTGTTTACTAAATGTTTGTTATATGGACTCTTGGCAGAAAACATGGAGGGATAAGGGAAGGGAAGTTTATAGTCTCAATAGAAAGCAGACAACAAGAAAACAAATTCTCATTTCATGACTATGATATGAGCTCTTCTGGCCATAAGCAGAGTATGTGGTGGTGCAGATAGATGCAGAAGATCATGTTGATAATGATGTTAAGGGAGAGTTGGAACTGAGACAGTAGAGACTGAACCAGTCATTGAGACCCTGCATGGAGCATTTCAGGCCACTCTACTTTCAGATGCAAAGGCCAGTGAAGACCTTTTCAAGGTGAAGGAAACAGTGGTGGTCAAGAAGACATGAGCAGAGAGAACGGTGATAAGGATGAAGTCAGAGACAGGGGCAAGGATCAAGGACCAAGGACTTCACCTTTCAACCTGAGCCACTGAAGGGATTTACGTGGAAGAGAGACATGCCAGTAGGGCATGAGCAGGCTCTCCATGAGGGCATTCCACCAACTAAAAGCCCAGGAAGAGAAAATGGCTTGTTCAAGGTTATCCATAGGGTTGGCAGCAGAATTAGTCTGGAGTCCAGGCATTCTGTTTCAGAGTTGTGCTCTTACACTTTGCAAGTCAGGAAATGTCGAAGGGGCTTTAATGTTGGCAGAGGAGCACTAGGAAAGTTTATCATCTTGATCTTCAGGGAAAAATATCAAACAGAGATTTTCATGGTGTATTTATGTGTATAGATGTGTGCATGTGCGTAGTCCATGGCACTAGTCTGTGGGTCAGGTGTACTCTGTTGTCTACTTGATTTCCATTCCTCTTATTTCCCCTTCCCACAGACCCCTTGTTTATTCAAGATGGTATTGTGTTGTCTAGTTTCCTTTGCAGAGAAGAGAAACTTATTTTAACTAAGTAGGTTTTTTATTTTGTTTTGCTGGGGATATCTGGAAATTTTCACTTCCCCAGTGCAGGTCCCACGGTGTCCTATATAATGGATGCTTTCCCCTTCACACAGAGTCCTGCGTATGAAAACCATGTGTGTGTGTGTGTGTGTGTGTGTGTGTGTGTGTGTGTGAGGGGATGGGAGGAGTGCAGGGCAGGAAGCCAGAAAGCTTGGTCCTCAATGGCTAAAACCCACTGCACAAATTGTTCTCGATCCTCATGGGTGACAAGGAGATGCTGGGTGTGTGTCTCTGCTAAGGCTTGGGGTTTTAGGTGCAGCTGGAAAAGGGCTGAACTAATTCTTGAGGGTCTAGAAGACAGAGAAGTTAATATAGTGCTGCTGCTACACAGCAGGTGGAGCATGTGAGACCAGGAGCTGCACCAGAGTCAAAGCAAGGGTCGAGGATATTCCTAAACATAACAGGTATCTATCTTTCCTTCTCTCTCTCTCTCTCTCTCTCTCTCTCTCTCTCTCTCTCTCTCTCTCTCTCTCTCTGTCTGTGTGTGTGTGTGCGTGTGTGTGTGTGTGTGTGTGTGTGTGTGTGTGTGTGTGTGTGTATGAAGGTGTGCTTGCCAGTGTGCATGCACACAGAGCCTAGAGGTTGCTCTTCTAGCCTTCCCATCTCACCAATTCTTGGGTTTGCTGTTTGACTGGACTGACTGCCCATTGAAGTCCTGGGATATGCCTGTCTCTGTTCCCACCTTCCCAGGGCTAGGGTCACAGATACATGCAGCCATGCCTGGCTCTTTACCCACCCACTAAGTCATCTCCCAGGAGGAGAAACAATCTTGTGGGGTTTTACTAAATAAAGTTTGGTGGCACTTTATTTAAGAGAATTAAGCCATCAGCCATTTCCATATAAAAGTTCCCAGCCATGTAGGAATGTCCATGGATGGAGAACCAGAATCTGAGCATTTGAACTACACCAGGAGAGGATTCCCCAGGAGGCTCTCTGGCCATCATTTGGCTGCATGTTAACTTAGAGAGTCCAGGCAAACCCCTTGGAAGATTCACCTTTCCTCAGCGCAAGGAGCTCTTGATCTCTTTTGGGGGGATTTAGGTCATAGCACCCCTCCCTTCCAAGTGGTTCTTAACCTTCCTAACGCTGTGTCCCTTTAAAAAGTTCCTTCTGTTTTGATGACACCCCCTCCCAACTATAAATGATTTTGTTGCTACTTTGTAAGTGTAATTCTGCTACTGTTATGAATTATAATGTAAATATCGGATATGTAGGATATCTGATATGCAACCCCCAAAGGGGTTGTGACCCACAGGTTGAGAAAGACTGTCCCAGATGGTGCCAGGCTTCTGTTGGCTAACTCATACCCACTAGGAGTGTCTCCATAGGATGAAAGGGAATATGCATGAGACCTTTCTATACCTCTTCATTCCTTGACTACCTAAAAGCATCGTCCGGCCCCACAGAAGTCTTTTAACCGCTATTTAAAGGTACTATTTGGGAAAAGGCACATGAACCATATGCTTAGGTCTGTTTCCCCACACAGATCTTAGTCTTAGAACTTCCAACACACACACATACACACACACACACACACACACACACACACTGCTGAGAGGACTGTAACCTTGAAAATGACATAATTTCAAGCCCCAGTACAGCACGAAGTGCCATGCATCCGTCCGTAAATATTCATCACCTGTCTGATTCATGTGCTCGGAAATCACTGCTTCCATAGAAAAGACTGAGTAGCAGGCCAGGGAACAGGGCTTAAAGCAACAGCGACAACCTCAGGGTCTACACCTTAATACTGTCCATGAGAGACTAAGAAGCCCTGTTGGGCAGTGTCCAGACACAAACTGTCACACTGAAAATCTACTTTCCCTCTCTGGACGCTTGTTCGTCCTGTGGCTTTTAGCAATTTGTCCAGGCAGCACACACTGTTCTTATGCCGGTTATTCTGAAGTTCTTTCTGCTTGGGGTTATCTGAGAAGGCTAGAAATAGAAAGAACCAACAGACTCAGGCCACCACCTCCATGTGTGTGTGTGTGTGTGTGTGTGTGTGTGTGTGTGTGTGTGTGTGTGTGTGTTACATGGCTCCTCTCAGGGAATGGACCTAGAGGTGACTCAGCTACTGCCTTAGGATCACACGCTCAGCAATGGGAGCCCTTCTGAAGTTTCAGAGGCTATCATCCCCTTTTACTCAAAACACACGTTTACTCAAAACACATGTTGGCATTAAAAACAGAATTTGTACAGGATGTGGAAAACTGTCATATGTAAGGAATACATTTGTCAAGTAAAATCTTCATTAAACCTTTTGGTGGTGGTGGTGGGCGGTGACAGAGTCTTGCTGTGTAGCTCTGGCTGATTTGAAACTCATGATATAGACCAGGCAGGCCTCAAACTCACAGAGGTCCACCTGCTTCTATATCCTGAGTGCTGAGAAGGAGGCATGAGCCACCCTTACCTGACCAATTCTTTATATACATCTATCTCTATCTCCATCTCCATCTCCATCTCTATATATATGGAGAGAGAGAGAGAGAGAGAGAGAGAGAGAGAGAGAGAGAGAGAGAGAGAGAGACTTTTAATCCCAGCTCTCAGGGAGCAGAGAACGAATGTCTGTGAGTTTAAGGCCAACTTGATCTACCTACAGAACTCCAGGCCAGTGCTACATAGTGAGATTCTGTCTTAATAGTGTGTGTGTGTGTGTGTGTGTGTGTGTGTGTGTGTGCGTGAGAGTGCATGTGTGTACATTTTGATGACAGTCTTTGCTTCTTGTCCAAAAGACATCTTGGAAAACCCTGGTTCTAGAGGTATAACGAGTGCTGAGGCAGTGCCTGGAACCAATTTTCAGGCCTGGGTGGGGAAGAGGAAGAGGAGATCAGAGAGTTTATCAGGCAGCAAGGATATGCTTTTCAAAACGCTCTGGCTCCTCAATGTTTAGTTTTCCCATCATCATTTATATTCCTGAGGAATAGACGTGTCTCTCACTCTGCGGCAGCGTTTTGTGACATTTGGATTTACAATGTTCAAGTTGAAGTCTCTAGCCTCTTGCAGTCTGTCAAAGCCAGCTTCTTTGTCCATTTGTTTTTGTCTTCCACGCCCACTCTGAATCTCTTTTGTAAATTTATACTTGACAACCCTCGTATTTCAGTAGCTGGCTTAGGTTTCACAATCTACCTTGCTTGCTGAGTTACATTAGCTGAAACAACAAATTTAATCCATGATGTCAATAGTAAATTATAGCTGAGAAGTAATATACGCCTAGCATCATAAAGGCCAAGGCTGTGGTAAAAGCCCTGCAAATTCAGGAGCCGTTGTGTTTGACCAAGAGGTAGACTCCGGCTAAATGCTTACATTATGAAAATCAGATTAGCTCTAAAAGCTGCATTTGTGTAATCTTATTTTTTAAAAAATATCTTTTATGGGGAATTTCTAAAAGCAGTAAGCTCTTTCACTCCATCGTGCACTGTGGATTCTGCTCCTGTGGACATTGGCTGTGTAATTATATTTTATATTTGGTAGTGAATAAATAATTAAAACGAGAATTACTTTCCTGAAAAGATCATTTAGAGCCACGTTTTCTATTACCATAGCTACTGGCTGGGGGAGGGGACATTGCCTCCTACCTACCTAAACTACCTTGCCATTAAAGTATCTAAATTACCTTGGTGAATTCTGAGCACAGAAGTGGCTGATGAATTGCTTTTGCATAAATGCACTCTCCCTCTGCTAGAATCTAATTTTATGAAACACTCATGTGCGTGGAACACATGTGCGTGTGTGTGCACACACACACACACACACACGCTCACCAAGACACACACACACACACACACACACACACACACACACCGTCTCACCAAGAGACACACATATACCAAAGCAGCCAATGAACCCTCTGAGGAAGAAAAATTGGAGGCTGGAATTTTCTCTATATAATGAAGCTTTTTTAAATGTTGCCAGTAATATCAGCATCTCCGAGGAAAGCCCAAATGGTTTCATCTCCTGTAGGGAAGAGCCGTTCATGAATCATTGTTTCCATGCAAAGTGTTTCCTTCCTTTAACTGGGGCTATCAATTGTAGCAGCTGGATTTTTTTTTAAAGTAACAAAATTTGATTCTGTTGTAAAGTCATTTATTACAAGTATAGGGGAGAAATCCTTCAAAAAGGACCCCAAAGTGTTCTGTGGATAAAGATGAGGGTCTAATGCCTGCATCCCTTTGTCCTTAGGTGGTCTCATAGGCTCTGGGTATTCCTAAGAGGCCAGGGTAGGTTCTTCAGCAGCAGCATCTCTCAGCAGGCTCAGTACTTAGTGTTTAGTACTTAGAAGCATTCGTCGTAGTTTCCACGTGTTCTCGCTGGGTCTGTCCTATGGAGGAGAGACTGTGCTATCTGAGCCTCCACTATATCATGTGATGGTGTAACCTGCAGTTAGGCATTGCTTCATAGCAGCCTTGGTACCTCTCATGTCCCTGAAAGGGGACAAAATCCCCAGGGACTGTGAGCAACCGTAGAGCCTTGCCTGAGCTGCTCTGGTCACAGCCAGGCTGAGAGACAGGACTTATTTGTATGTCCTTAGCTGGAATCCCTCGGGTCTGACTGCCTCTGTTACTGCACGGTGAGTGCTGAACTGGGCCCTGAGTCAGGAGAGAAGATGTGTTGTCCAAGGTGACCATGGACCCATCTGTTAGTCAGGCCCCATCTGTGATCACTCACCACCATTGCTCAGACTGACCATGGTTCAAGTTCACATTAGCACTTCAGAAAGAAAGAAAATGGCTATTAGATACTCAGGTTATTGTGATTAATACATGCCCATTTTTATTTCCAAGATTTCCTTAATTTGGTAATTAATGTTCATGAACATCCCTGAGAGAATGTAAATGAATATAATTCTGTCTCTAAGAATATTAAAATTGAAAATGATGACAAAAATATATAGCCCTATAACTAACCTCTCAGCCTTTAATCTCTCTCTCTCTCCCTTTGTGTCACTTTCTTGGAGGGAGGATGGGGGGACAAGGAAGAACAAGGGTGTCATTTGTGAAGGCACTGGACACTGTCTACCACAGATCTCTTTAATAACATTGGCAGCAGTTCCAGAATTGATGTGTATCGATTTATATGCCAATGCAAGATCACTGGCACATATAATCTTGTCTTACATCATCATCAACACTTAATTGTGATTCTTTTCATAGTAAAACAGAAAAATTAATTTCCCAATTTTTTTTAATTACAAAGCGAAATGCCACTCTACAAATCAAGTTTTGATAATTTTGACAGCAATTAATGTTTTTCTCTATAGTAATATAGAAACAAATCTTGATTTCTGAATGAGGGAGGGAGGGAGGGAGGGAGGGAGGGAGGGAGGGAGGGAGGGAGGGAAAGAGGGCGGGTAGCTGACACAGGGATCTCCCCATCTGCATAGTCTTCCCTACACTGGGTAGCAAACAGAAGTTTACTGTGCCCATTTGGCCTGAAAGACATGGACCCTCCATGATATTTGCACACTGCTTTAACTAACAGTCATTTCATGTGTTCCGTACTTGGCACTTCATTTCCTCAGGCCATTCAATACTTGGAATAGCCCTGCGAGTTAGGTGCCCTTATCTTCCCATTTTATAAAGGAGAAAACTGGCACCAAGAACATCTAGGCAAGAAGATCTTGTGTTGCGGGTCAGCTTGGCCTATATAGTCAGACTGTCTGGACGCAAAAACGAAACAACGTGACGAACAAACAAAAGACAAAACGGACACTGTGCAAGGCAAGGCAAACTTTCAAAGCTGCACACCTGCAGTGGGCCTATTGCTGTCTGTGGACAGATTTCCTCTGAGTCAAGTGTCTGTTTCTGCTCTAAAACTGCACCGATTGGTCCAGACCCAACACCACGCCCCCAAGCAAGATCAGATCCCACCTTCTTGCTAGCTGGTTCACCTTACCAGAACCTTTTCCTTTGAAGTGGAGTAGTCTCCCAGCAGCGCTTCTCTCACCCAGAGCAATCCTGGTAGCTCCTGCCTTTGATGGGGTACTGGGAATGTAAAAGTCTTCATTATCCCATTAGCCATATTCTCTTCTGCTATGCCTAATAATTTATGAACACTATTTAAGCTAATGTATAGTTGCATGATTTTACGGCTAGTCTACTTTTTCACGAGGTGACACATTTAGGTGTGTAGATCCTCTGGGGGATTTTATGAAGGTAGAGATTAGACGACTTTGACAAGACACTTTTGTAGAATCCCTTCCTTCCCAAGGGCCTGCAGAGATGACCGCAGCGTCCCTGTGAATGGAGGAGGTTGGAGGTGCAGGAGCCATCAGGAGAAGACTTTCGTGATTGCTGCTCAGGTTTCATGACACAGGGAAATCTTGGGAGAAGTACAGGAGCCTCCATTCCAAACTCCCCACTAAGCAGCTTTCATAAAAATTAGTAAAGGCCATTAGACGACAAGCGTAAGAAAGATTCATATTGGCCCTTTAGCAGAAAGGAATTTATTGCAAAGCCACATGTGGACTGGAATTGAGAAGAGGCGAAGTCCTAGGGGTGGAGGATGCTGCAAGATGCCAGTCCCAGCTTCCTTTGTCTCTTTTCTCTCTCCCTCCCCTGTCTCTCCCCCTCCCCTGTCTCTCTCCCTCCCCTGTCTCTCCCCCTCCCCTGTCTCTCCCCCTCCTCTGTCTCTCTCCCTCCTCTCCCGTCTTGGTCTCATGGTGTCTGCTCTCTGGAGCCTCCCATCTCCTCCCTAGGTCCACTGTTCCGACCTAGCTGCTCAGTTTCTTCCCTCTTCTCTAGACATTATAAAACACCCAAGGGGCCAACTGGGGCCAGAAGATGCCTTTTATTTAGGTGGCTCAAGATGTAGAGCAAATTTGTATTTGAATTTTTAAAAAATCAAGTTGTACATTGTTGCCAAATAATCACAGAATCTTAATTTATTCAAAGGAAGGCATTAAGGCTGCTACAGCCTATAGACATATATTTTTTTTTCTTTTGTGTCTTCATCAGGCTCCTGCTTTTTTTGCTGTCCTGACTTCCTGTAATGGAAGCTTGCCCTTGTGACAATTCACTTAACCGGCCAGTCCATAGACATCCTTGTCAGGAGTGGGAAAGCACCTCACCGGTGGTGCAATGGTCCACAAATATAGCAATCTGCTGTTGTTATTGTTTGTTAATATGTATCGATTAATCTAATTCCTGTCCCCCCCCCCCCAATTGACCAAACAAGTTCAACTTTCTCTCTCCTTCCATGCCATGACTTACAGTGGCTAAGCTATGGACCGTTTTGGTTTTTGTTTTTTGGGTTTGTTTTCTTTTTTAATGATTTAACAGACCCATGGGTCTCCTGTAAATATCTATAGAGGAATAATTTCAAACTCAGACAAATGGCTTGGATTTTTGGAGGAGTTGAATAGTCAGGAGGCATAGTCAAGGGATCCTGGAGATACTTGGGCAGGAATAGGTTGGTAGGTTGGTTAGGGGGTGCTTTGAAAAGACTACTTTCATTTTTAGATCCAACAAAACCATTCATGTTAAAAACCGTGTGTGGTCTTTCCTTGTGCTCGCAAACTTGGCCCATTTCTTCAGCTTTGATACGCCCACCACCTCTCTTAATGCAGTAACACGCCTGTTTCATTCTCTTCCAACCTTCCCCCCAACACAGACTTAGATTAAAAAAAGATTGCAAAAGAGAGGTTAGAAGGAAGCAGACACACTTCAGCAATCTGCGTGCTCGGGGCACTGAGGCCGGATCCCTTGTGTTTGCCCCATTTTTTTGTCCCATTTCCCATTAAAAAAAAATAGAGACCATCACTCTCAAAGAAGCTCAAAGCAGAGAAAGAGTTTATAAATATTTAGATAACAAACACTTTAAGATATGTTTACAAGAAACAGTCTTTGGCGCTTCATAATTACATTTAATTAAAGTTAATAATTAGCTTTGTAAAGAACCCAAAGCAAAGAAAAGAATTAGACAAATGATCTTAGACCTGGAGATGCAAAATTCTCCAAGTGCCTAAGACTCAATGGAGAGTCTCCCAAGCTTTCTACTGGGAACACGTATGACAACAGACCGAATCTGAGCCCCAGTGCTGAATACCTCAGCTCTGTTCATGGGCTGGTGATAAGGTAAAAGATCAGAGATGTAAAGACCTAATAAAAAGAGATCATAGAAAGAAAGGTGCTACCTGTATATTTATCCAAGGTGGTGTTGCCCAGACCTCTCTCAAGAATGCTGCTACACGGTATCAGCTATAAAAACGTTAAGAAGTAAAAACAAACATTGAAAACAAGACCCTCAAGTAAACAGACAAACAAACAAAAATCCCAAGAGTCAGCCAGAGAGCGCCTGGGCTCAGCATCCTTTCATCCCTGGGAGGGCGCTGGCCTTTGAAGGCTACAAAAAAGGCTGAGAGTGGAGCTTTACAGCAGCACAGAAATGGAGCCTGTTACTGCACTCATATAGTTGGCGTGTGCATGCCTGTGCGTGTGAGAAGAACATGTTGCTACTCTCTCCTGGGACCTGTGAAATAATGCATAGAGCCCCAGCATGGAAGGGCTGGGTCTACATGGGTATTAAGACTTGACCTTGCCAATGGGTTTATTGTATGTCTAAAGTGACAGTGATCAGAGGCAGTTAGCTAACAGGACGGGAAAAAAAGGGATCTTCCAAAAGTAGAGTCTGATGGCAAAGACTCATGTGCAGGATGTATCTGGGGTGGGGGGTGAGGTGCGGGTTGATCAAGGGTGAAAAATAGAAAGTTGGGGATGGGGGAGTCAGTGAAATGAGTCAACAGGCAAAGACACTCGCAGCACAAGCCAAGCCAACTGAGTTCAACTCCCAGCACCTATGGACAGAGAGAAGTGGTCACTCAAATTGTCCTCTGACCTCTCTATTGTGAACAAACACACATAAGAGGAGAGAGAGAAAGAAAGAGAGAGACAAAGAGAGACAGAGAGATAGACACAAAGAGACACATAGTAAATAAATGCAAAATAATAACTACAGCAACACACACACCAAAACTCTGTTGAGTGTAAAATGCAGAAAGAAAAAAAAAATCAATTGAAGATGCACTATGAAGCCAGTTCCTGATGCAGATAAGTATACTCACTTGCCAGGACCAGCAGAGGACATAGACACGTCTCAAAGCTTCTCATACCAAGAACGTCGACAACCAAATGCACTCATGTGTCAGTGTTCTTGTGATTGGCAGGCTCCCTGTCTCTGGCTGCGTGTTCCACCCCTGAGCTGCAGCCCCAGCTCTGTCCCTGAACAACTGCAGGTGACCTGCACAGGCTTCCCTTGGCTTCTGAGAGTCCCAGGCCAGGGTTTTATTTACTTCAATTTGTCAGCATCTAGTAGTTCAGAGTGGTTCTGATCTTCATTTGTTTTATTTCTGTGGAGTTAGCTGTCACATATCTTCTTTCTTTGCTGATTTTATTTATTGACTATTTTCACTTTCTCTTAATGGGAATAAAGTCTGGTTAAAATTTTAGTCTTTCTGGAAAATCAAGTATTGGAGCTTGGGCTGGAGAGCAGTAGGGCAAACCTGGGTTTGCTCCCCAGCCAAGCAAAATCAAATAAGCCCCGCCTGTTAGTTAGCCTTGGGTTTTTTGTTTGTTTGTTTTGTTTTTTTCTGCTTTATTTGTTTTTGAATCTTAACTTCATTATTAATATAAACTTTCTGCTAAACTTATGACTTAGTTCTTTTTCTACAGTGAAGTCCTCTCTTTTAAATCTGTCACTTTCAGTGTAAGTGCCTGCAGTCACATAAATTCATGTTAATGTATGTCCTTACCACCAATACAATCCTAGAAACAGTAGAACAGTGGCTATGGGCAGGGCACGGTGGTTATATGGTGTTGTGGTGCAGATATGATCTGCTCCATAAGTCCTGTATTTGTTGGATGCTCTATCCACAGCTAAAGGCATTATTTGGAGAGGTGGCAGGAACTTTAGGATGTGGGGCAAAGATGGAGTACTCATGTCCTTTGAAAGCTATAACTAGTGCCTATTTCATTCTCTCCTTCTGCTTCCTGTCTGCCATGAGGAGAGAAGCCTTTGCTCTCTGACATCTTGGTTGTCAACTTGACTCGATCTGGAACTGGGTGATAGGACTCTGGATGGATCTATTAGGGAATTTCTTTTTTTCTTTTCTTTTTTGTTTCCTTTCATTAATTTATTTATTCACTATACATCCTGATTTTGGCCTCACCTCCCCCCACTCCTCCCAGACCCATCCTTATGAATCTCTCCCCTCATTAGCCCCCCTCCCCTCTCCTCAGAGAAGGGAAAACTCCTCTTGGGGTTTCCTGCCCTGGGGCATCCAGTTGCAAGAGGACTGAGCACATCCTCTCTCATTGGTAGTCTAGTTAGGGGAAGGAGATGCAATGTCAGGCAGCATAGTCAGAGACAACCCCTGCTCCAAATGTAAGGGGACCCACATGAAGATCAAGCTGCACCTCTGCTATTAATGTGTAGGGGGCCTAGGTCCAGCCCCTGCATGCTCTTTGGTTGGTGGTTCATGCTTTGTGAGCCCCCCCACCATGGGCCCAGGTTAGTTGACTCTATAGATCTTCTTGAGATTGAGGGAAAGGCCAGCCAGTGACTGACCCAACTTGAGACTGATCCCATGGAAGAGCCCACCCCTGACACTGTTAACAATACTCTGCTATGCCTGCAGACAGGAGCCTAGCATATCTGTCTCCTGAGAGGCTTCATCCAGCAGTGGATGGAAACAGATGCAGAGACACATGGCCAAAAATAAGGTGGAGCTCAGAGAGTCTTGTGGAAGAATGGGGGATAGAACTGAGTGAGCTGGAAGGGAATTTTTTAGAAGCAAAAACTGAATGGGAAGACTGGGCCCCAAAGCAGGCAATGCCTTCTTCCATAGGCAACAGTCCAGATATAAAAAGATAAAAAGTCTGAGCTCCATCCCTGTTGGTGGTACATCTGTAACATCGCTGCCATCTTTAGTTGACACAGGATCCCAGGGGTTTTGCTCCTTCCAATGTGGACTCTAGGAGTTCTCCAATCTTCAGTATATCAAGACTGCTGAGACATGCAGCCATATGTATCAATAGCTGCTGGATTCTCACATTTTCCAGGGTACAGACAGCCATTCCCGGACTTCTCAGCCTGAATCATGTAAGCCAATCAAAGAAGTCCTCCTTTTTAATATATATGCACTCTCTCTATTCTGCTCATCCAGAGAACTGAGTGATAAACTCCACCTGCCATGATGTTCTGCATCACTCTGGGCACAGATTCAACAGACCCAAGAATTATGGACTAAAAGTTCTGAAATTGTGAACCTGAACAAGCCTCTTCTTCTGAAGGCTGCTTTGTCAGAACAGCAGCAACAGCAGCAGCAGCAGCAACAACAACAACAACAACAACGGACAAATGCCTGTGAGATGAAGGAGCACTGGAAATCTGCTGTGTGATTTCTGTCTGCAGTAAACAACACTGTATAGGATGCTCATGCAGTTTAAGGGGCTCCGATGATCTTACCATGAAAACAAGCAGGTAACACACCAAACATTTTAGGAAACTTTTTGAGTTTTAAATATATTTCCTATTTTGCTTATAGTAACAGTTTCACATCATAGATTATAAAGCACATGTCCAAACTCTTTAAAATATGCATATTAAGCATGCAGTTTAAAAAGTTATTTTCATTTTACATGTATTTATTTTACTTTATATGTATGAGCATATTGTCTTCAAATATCTATCTATCTATATCTTTATATCTATATATATGTAGATAGATAGATAGATAGATAGATAGATAGATAGATAGATAGATAGATAGATAGATAGATATCATGTGTATGCATGATTGCTGAAGAGGTAAGAAGAGGTCATTGATACAGTACAATTGGAGTTATGGCTGGTTGTGTGCTGGTCAGTGGTGGAACTGAACCCCAATCCTCTACGAGAGTAGTGAGTGCTAACTGTTGAGCCATCTCTCCAGCCCAGTATATGCAGGATTCATACATCAAGAATGTCCACTTATCTCTTTTAAATAACAAAGGAAGACAAAGAAGCCTAGGGCAAGAAGGTAAGTTCTTTAAACCACGTGCTGTTGGTAGAGATATCAGCAGAGCCTCTACAGCCCACAGCTGCCATGGCTGGGGTAAGGCAAGACCACTGGGGTCTGAGGTGATGTCTAAGAGCCCGACACAGCAGGTCTTATTCAACCTGCTTTGTGTGATTGACTTGCATTAATCAACTAATGCAATTCGTACTTATTCCTCTTAAATTTTATTGCATTTATTTTACTTTATTTTGTTTGTCCAGCATTTGGCTTAGAGAGTATTTCAAACATTGTGTTTTCCCCCACTGGTCAATTTTGCTTGCCATTAAGGTGATTCAGACCTTTGAATGTGGAGCCAGCAAGCCAGGACTTGAATCCCACCCAGCCTTGCCCAGCAGTGTGACCTGGGGGAATTTGATAACTTTTCCAGCTATATATTTGGGCTAATTACTAACTACATCATAGAATTTTTACTCCAGATAAGATGAAATAACCCTTATAAAACATTCAAATGCAGGGTACTGTTTGTTTTTAACAAAATGAATTAGTATATATAACTGTGCTTTTCAAATCTGATGAGTTTGGTATGATGACTTTACCTGAGTCTTGGGAAAGAGACCTGTTGATGTTCAGACAGAGAACCCAGTAACCCTTTCCTGGGCCTTTTCTTTAGGTTCAAATCAATGGAAGAGATCACAAAATCTCAGTGCTGAGAGTCCATCCATTGATCCCAGGCTTAGTCATTTTAAGAGTTTACCTCAATTGCTTCAATGAAGGACAGCAATGCTGTAGTCACACAGCCAATGAAATTACTCAATTGTGACCCAGGGAATCAGTGCTACTTGGAAACGAGGTGTGTTCAAGCATTGGTAGTAAGTGGACCACAGGTTTCTATAGCAGACAGACATGTAATGTCTCTGCAGTTGACTTAAGTCGCTGGACAGCTCTCAGGAAGTGCTGACCCACGAGGTAAGTTATGAATGACGAGGAAGAGCACAAATGTGCTAAGACATGTAAAGTTTAAGGTTAATTTGCTAACTATAACTCAAAAATCTAAATATAAAATTCCTGTGTATCTGACAGCCAGCCTAAATTTAACTATAACTTTACAGAATCAATAGTGAATAATTGAAGAAAAATTCAAGTAGATTATTGTTCATTTCACCCTCGGAAGAAATGGATGCCCTATATTCTCCTTATTATTCCTATGAATATCTCGAAGATTGGTTCCTGTTTTAAGTGTTATTAAAACATAGAGTCAATTTGATATACATTATCCCCTATGAATAACACTGTCATCAATCTAACCCAGATTAGATAAATTAACAAGCAAGAGGAAAGCTCATTCATCACATTAAAATTAAATATTGATGCATAAAGTGTTCATTAAATGTCTGCATGTAAGGGTCTGACACAAGGTTTGCTCACTCATAATTTTATGTTATAATTGAAGAACTAGAAAAAATGCGAGTATAAAAACAGTTTTCACTATTTGTCTCTATAAATATTTCAGTGATCAATGTAACCATGGTGGCAAGCACTTGTAATCCTACTACATGGTAAACTGAGCCAGGAGGATCCCAAGTTCAAAGCTTGTCTGGGCTAATAGTGAGATCCTGCCTCAAAAAATTTCCTCTTATTGTATATTACTTGATAACATTTATTGAAATATGACTTTATATTTTAATTCTAATGTTGATGAGGGGTATATATTTTGTAGGTCTCTTTCTTTTAATTACATAGTTTATTTTTTATTGGTTCTGAAACAATGACCTGTCTCAGAAATCACTTAAAAATCTGATTTTTCACAATAGTTTGAGTAGTATCACTGTATATTATTCTCTTGATTTAACAACTCACCAATAAAAATAAGAAAACAAATAGCTCCAACTTAATATAAGTCTCACAAGAGTCAATCACTTATCAAACAATTGCTGTTGTGTCTCACAAGGCGTTGCATAGCTGGATACTGTTTCTGAATTGGTTTTAAAGACCTCTTAAAAATGACAACCACTTTTCACATCAACGTCCATCAACTTCCTGTGTAAAGGCAGAATGTTGTAAGTGGGAGGTATCATGGGACATAACGCCTTTTAATCACAATTCCCACGAAGGCTAGGACCAGAGCATCCATAACCCAAGGAAGCAGGAGAGCCCTGCAGGTGAGTGGCAGGCATGAAGGCTTATGGACCCTCACCATCAGAAAATTTCCTGGTTCCCATAACATAGACAATGAGCCAGTTCTATGTTGTCAGCTCTAAGATTAGAATAAAGTTATAAATTCATTACTCAGCACTGAACAGTCCTGGAGTTACCAAGATTTGAAAAAGGTAAAATCAGAGAATAGAGGATAATAATAACAAGGCCCAGTGTACGACGCTCTGGAAAACAGCATGCAGGACTAGAGAGATGGCTTAATGCTCAAGAATATTTGCTGCTCTTGAGGAGGACCAGAGTTTAGGCCCCAGTACCCATATCAGGCGCCTCACAACTACCTGTAACTCCGTCTCCAGAGGACCCAACACCAGCCTCTGTGGGTTGCCACATACATATGCACACATGCATATGATTGTGTGCACACACATATAGATGAATAGAAATTTAAGCATACACATGCCTTAAAAAACCTTTATTTAGACACAGTGCTCAAAATTCACTTAAGGGTGTAATGTGATGGCTTTGTCATATGCACAGCATTGGGGAAGCACCACAGTCTAAGTTTAGATAACAGGAATACATTATTTTGATGTAATTATTAATCATGTTCACATACATGTTGTTTTACTGAATGAAAAAAATAAAGTCACTTGCTCCCTGGGCCCTGGACTACTCGCTGCCTGACCCAACCTGCCCTTGAGGGCTGGAGGTGAGGTGGCACAGAGCCAAGGACACAGACTCTGGGAGCAGGTGACAAATGCCACAGCAAGCTCATCTAAATGATGCTGCCAGCTCCTTTAATACGGTCCACCCAGACCTCATTGGTCCATCTCTTTATAGAGGTGACCGCTGCTGTTCATCCAACATTCAGTCACTTTAGAGATTCAGTGTGGTGAGCTAAGATGTTTTCATGGTTCTGCCTGCTTCTCTAGAACTGGAACTCAAGTTTGGTGATCAGCTCAGGGTAGGAGATCTCACAAGCCCTGACAACCTCCTGAATTTGGGGGACACTGGGAAGATCCACATAGGTTTCAGCTGTCACCTCTGCCCCCCTGGCCCTGGTCTACTCTAGTCTGGCTTCAGCATGAAATGTATCTGAGATGACCACAGAACACCAGGTGATGGCCTTATGCCACACTGAAAGTCTATGGAGAAAATCTAAAGATCCCCATTTCTTTACCCATCTTCTAGGTCCTAAATTCCTTAGATGAACCTCCATTTTCAAATGTGGTTTTTCTTCTCCCACCCCCCCCCCCCCAACTCCATTTTCTGGTGAGTCTCTAGCATTTACTGCCACACTTGGAAGGGTGTCTGGGCCAACTTTTTTGTTTTGTTTTGTTTTGTTTTTGTTTTTAGGGACTATTATTATTTTTGTGGTTAGACATTTAGCCAAGGAAGTCTTTTCCTATTATGCAAATAACACATTATTTTCAAAGTAGAGCATCCCAGCCACAGCCCATGTGGAATCTTTGTGGATTAAAACAGTAAATATACCCATCTGAGGAGAGAGAAGAAAATGTGAAGGTTATTTTATTGGAAAACCCAAATAATTAAAAAAAATAATAATAAATGTAGGAAAAATATAACTCCCTGAGGTACACTTCACTATGGAAAGACAAACATCATAAGAATGTGGTCTGTCTCTGGTAGTCTGGAAACAAACTCATATCAGGGTTTGGGGAGCTGGAATTAAGGATAAGAATTAAGGGTAAGTCTTGGTTTTGGAGGGTCATATAGTACCTACCTTCCCCTGGCAAGTGGTCTTTTCATCTTGTAGATGCTGAAGGCTGGAAACTTGATTCCAATGAACATTTTAACCATGACTTTGGGGATAGAGAGATGGCTCAGTGGTTAAGAGCACTGGCTGCTCTTCCAGAGGATCTAGATTTGGTTCTCAGCACCCACATGGAACAACACCCTGTATCTCTAGTTCCAGAGAATCTGACACCCCCTTCTGGCCTCTTCAAGGCATTGCATGCTACTGTTAGCATGCAATACAGGGCACATAAACGCGCAAGCACAAAAGTCCTACACACAAAATAAAATCTTTAAACAAACAAACAAACAAAAGCCAGTGACTTCAAGTAATTTCAACCTTGCAAATGTTAGATCCAGATGACACTAGTTTGAGTTTTCATTGCCTTTAATGAAACTGGTGGCACAAACTGGGAAACGAATTTTCATCCCTTGAAACGTTCTGTCACAGAACGTTTTGAGTTCTGGGCTGGAAGCAGCATAGGCCCCCCTTTGATCTCAGGGTGGATATTCTAGAACACAGCTATAACAAAGTAGTGCTGTTCCGAATAAGAAACGTGGGTCTGGGGAGATCTCAGAAGGACCACCCTACCCCAGTGGCATCTTCATAGGGTCCCCCTAGAAAGAGAATGGTTTTAGCTTCACTGACTGATACATGGGTCAGCAGACATCAGC
Organism: Mus caroli; assembly: GCF_978045245.1. Taxonomy (NCBI): domain Eukaryota; kingdom Metazoa; phylum Chordata; class Mammalia; order Rodentia; family Muridae; genus Mus; species Mus caroli. Next base: position 105,297,068 of record NW_028227257.1, on the reverse strand, counting down.
GACAAATACAAACTTGTTCTCGTGCCCCCACAGGCCAGAAGTTCTTTCTCAAATGCAAGAAACTGACAAAATAGAATCGCCACTCCACGCATCTGAGAAGACTCCTCAACCTGGAGAAAATAGGCAGTTTTTGTTGGGTTTTCTTTCTTTTTCTTTTTAAAAAAGGTGTTGGCATCCGTATTTTCCTTGATTGCTAAAAAACTTCATTAGAAAAAAAGTTGAGTATCTACAGTTCTCTATATTAACACATGTTATCTTCCATGAGTGATGACTTCGGCCAACCGAAGTATCTGCCTCAATTTTCCCTCCCCCGCCAGTCATAAATCCTTAAGCCTACGTGTGATGATGTGCTCTGGCTTCTCTGGATGGCGCTGGCTGGAGCTCCAGGAGCTTGTGTCTCCAGTTTTATTGTGTTGGGAAGACAGACAACTCTTTCAAGTCGCTGATGGAGATATTGGCCGTGGCCCAGTGCTCTTGGGTGATGATATGTGGATTGCTTACGCTGAGGCACTGCTTTCCCCTGGCTAGCAATTTCCTTCAAGGCATTGCGCCCATTCTCCCGGAAGACTGTGAAGATAGTAGCAATGCTCTTCTTCTCATCCATTAATGGGAGCGTGTGAGGGCGGGGGAGTGTGTTTGCTGAGTGTGAAAACATGAAAGAAGATAAGTGAGTGACTAGGTGTGTCCACATTGGTTCAACTTGTCCTCCCCCCCTTCCACGTGAATTTGTAAAACCAATAAAACTAAATTATGTAACTTAAAGGAAAGAGACCTCTAAACTACATCCCCCCATCAATGTTATACTTATATTCCATTCACTGCACTAGATATCAACAAGTTCTAAAGGTCTGGCCTTTCCCATAGTCTGGAATGGAGAAGGCAAGTACAATTTGGGAAAGCAAAGCCAGCTGTTTATATTCTGTTAGGGGAACAATAGCTGCTGTAACGATAAACCAGTATTTTGGTGTCTTAACAGAAACTATTTCTCAAAGAAGAGGCCAAAGATGTGCTTATCTGAAGAAGGCATTCTCTCTGCAGTCACAGAGGAGTGGGATGTCTCTCTTGGGGCTTGGCTTTTCTACATCTTTCGAGTCATTTCCAGCCCTCCTGGGTAGTGGAGCAGGCAAAGCTGCTTCCCAGAAACTCCTCTTCTGTTCATTCTCCAGGGTGAAAACTTGTCATATGACCTTGGCTAGGATGGAAAGGCCGCCAAGAAGCACGGTGTGGGCCAGACAGCTGCATTCCACAGTATAGAAAGAGAAACGGAACAGAGCTGACCATGAGCCACAAAGAGAGCATGAACTCACCCTTCCTCCACCCCCCCCAACTCCATGCCTTTCTCTCTCTCTCCCTCTCCTCTGATAATGGAAGACAATAAGAAAAACCAAAGCACATGCAGAGATATGATGTCCCAAGGTGGGGATACCAGCAGATTCAACCCGTTCCTCCAGAAAGAGAGCATGATACAGTCCGTGCCAATTCTCTTTCAGATTCCCCACCACGGTGTAATCTGCCCCATTCTCTCTCTCTTCTTTTTTTTCCCTTGAACCGCTCATAAAAATTAAGTCTAAAACAAAATGTGCTTCTTGTGCAAGCAGGTTGGGGTGCCCTTCAAGACTCTCAACTTGCAAAGCTCCTTTTAATGGGTGCCTTCTTACTGTCAGGGAAATGAGCCACTACCTTGAAGTCAGGTTTGTTAGCTCCCCCACCCACCCAACACCCTCAAATCACCTCTATTTTTCTTAGAGCCTCAGTGAGCACAGTTTCTTTCATCTTAATGTGGTCTGGGAGAAGATGAAAGGAGAATTTTCTCCATTCAATAGCGAAACTTCCCAGTTGTGAAGCACTTTGAAACACAAACTAATTAATAAGCACAACCCTCTTCCGAAGCAGTAAGGATCATTCAGTCGTTTTCCACAGCTGAGAAGGCTGCAGTTAAAGGAGGTTGCCCCAGGCTGTGCACCTCCTCTGAGAACTCAGAGGCTCCAGCCCTGCCTTCTCTCAGGACAGCATGCTGCCCCTCTGGAGAGTAATCAGGGGTTGTAGCTAACAGTGACTTTCTCAGACAGTCTACAGTGCCCCTGGCACCAGCTAGGCAATTAGTAATGTTCTTGTCACCAGCTCTGAGCAATCCGCAAAGGACCGTAAAGGAAAAGTGAGTCACTGCATGGCCTTTCTCTTTCACACACAAACACTTTGGGAGAATGGAAAATACTTTAATAATCGCAGGCTGTGAGCTAAGCTGGGAATCAGAAAGGCACAGTGAGGTATATTGTTTGTATCCTTATGCTGTTAGGATCGTAATGCCACAATTACTGTTATCCCAGAGACGGAGGAATCAAGCAACACCACTGTTCCCAGTGGTCGCCATTAGTGAGTCTTTGGCTAATGCCCTTATTTTTTTGATTTGGCTCAACAGTGTAAAGTGCTGTAGGCAAATAGCACTGTAGCTATTTCAGTGAGAAACAAATGGGAAAAACAAAGCAAAACAAAAGCACAAACAACCACAGTGACATTTTGTGCACCCCAACTTGAGCATATCTTCTGAGAAGAAACAATTGGTTTCGAAGGACTCCGTAGTTGTGTAATCACAAGCTGACCAGAGTGGTAACAGAATCTGTAGGTATCCCACGGAGTCCAAAATGCTTGGGATGTCCCACAACTGATATATTTATCTTTTCAAGACCATCTCATCATTTGGCTATGAGGTGTAGGGGCTCTCACTGTAAATACTGTTGGCTGTCAAAAATAAGAGAAATCCCTAAGACAGAGCATGGGTCTCTTTCTTCCTTCTTGGAACACATAATATCTAGGCTAGTAATGGATTCATAGGCATGATGAAATCCAACCAGGATATTTTGGGCTTATTATATTTTGGGCGCATAGAAAGATTTTACGTGTATGTCACAAAGTTCTCTATGTTTAACATGAATGCTAGTGGCTCCGTGTCACTACTGAGCACTCCAAGGGTACAAGCACAAACTGGGATGTGCTCTACCTCTATGAAAACGAAGTTTCAAAGTATCTCATTATATCTACATTCACTGTGTGTTGAAACTATGGTATTCTAAAAAGATTGGATTAAATACAACATCTTATTAAAATATATACCATTTGTTTTCTATATGTAAACATTCCAAATTGTATATGTGAATCGTGTGTTCCCACAGGAAAGTGTTGTGTGAGATGCTTACCTAAATGTTTCCTAAATACGAACCTGCATCACCCAATCAGACCCAGACCCATAGAAACCTCCATTGTTAGCAACAGCTCCCTTTAGAATGAACAGAAGGAAGATGTTCAAATCAAAGGATGCTTCCTGGCTTTTAAATCTGTATCTATTGTTTTACATTTTAGTGTCAGAGAATATATTAAGGAAGTATTATTTCCCTCCTCCTCCTCCTCCTCCTGTAGTTCTGGGGTAATGCTGTTGGGCACTCCGTTGCCAAGCTCCATCCCCAGCAGGGAAGATGTCTGTCCCTTCCTCCTGGACTCCAACGTGTGCTTCCCCACCTCTCTCACCAGTATCTTCCCACGCTCAGCGTTGAGTGGGCCCAGTGCTACTGGCTGTTTACGATTACAGCCAGGCTATAGGCTTCCGTTAACTCAGCTCTTTACCCCGTTTTCTGCTAAGTGTCCTTTGCTATCGCTTTCCCTCACCTATCACAGTTCCAGGAATACTCCCATGATTTGTTGAATGATTATTTAACTGAAAACTAAATCGGTGGGAAAAATTCCTTAACTGATACCGCTATTGTGGTACTTTTAATAGTAATAGCTGGGGCTGAGGAAATAGCTTGATAGTTAAATGCTCATACTGCTCTTGCAGAAGGCCAGAATTCAGTTCCCTGTATCTACATCTAGCATCTGATGACTGATCCAGCTCTAGGGGATCGAACGCCCTTTTCTGGCCTTGGAGGGCACTGCATCCCTGTGCAGAACCCTCTCCTACGACACAAATGTATCCATAATTGAAAAAAATAGTTGAAGTTTGATTCGCAATTTAGGGAAGATATGCTGATTGACTTCGTAACAGTATTTTGGGGACAATTCTGCATTAAAGACATCGCCTTGAGGCTGCAGGGAGGGCTCAGTAGTTAAGGGTGCTCTTGCTCCTGCGGAGGACCCTGGCTCAACTCCTAGCATCCATACTGGGTGACTCACAGGAGCCTGGGATTCCAGTGACGAGGGACCTGGTGCTTTCCTCTGCCCTTCTGGGCACATGCACAGACATACACACAATTGAAAATATTAATAAATGTTCTTAAATAGCTTGTAGACATTTTTAAAATGGCCTTTCTAGGTTGTCTATGCTGTGGTGGATCGTAACACCCTTGCACATACAGGGAGCACTATTTGGCCTCAATGTGTTACCACCAACAACAATGAAAGCATGATATAAAGTTAGGGGCATGTGGAGGGGAGAGTTGGAAGGAGACAATGTGCATGGATATGATCATACATGTATACACTGTATACATGTATGGCATATTCAAAGAATCACTTTCCGATTTCTCTCTCTCTCTCTCTCTCTCTCTCTCTCTCTCTTTGGAGCACCACGTTTTATTAACTATTATTTTCCATAATTACTTCCATTAACTCAGAATGCTGTGGAAATAGTATCAGTGACTACAGAATGTTACATGAAAATCATAAAGTGTTAAGTAGAAAAATAATAACGGGCTCCTTTGTATGTGTATTGCATAAGCCAACAGTTTGCGGTGGAAAGGCTGTACACTTGCACACACTGGGGGTTGAGATGGCTCCTACAGAGAGATTAATGCTGTGCTTGGGGTATTACATAACTTATTGTTTAAACCCAGCCACGCTCAGAGTTGCTGGGAGTGCTAAGGTGTTCAATCGGACACCAGATGTGTACAGCGAACTGTTGTGAACAAACCAGGACACCTGGTCACCCCTGGTTATATTTAATGAGGACCCTTTCCTAAGCAAGAGGGCTATAGTGCAGAAAGGATGGATGGACGGACGGACGGATGGATGGATAGATGGATGGATGGGAAGCGAAGAACTTGACTCAGCAGAGAAGTTACAGGAATTAGGTCCAACCATCTAATCTCTTATATTAGCCGAGGGAGTGGATACCTTCCAGCATCTTCTCCAGGTGAATCACACACTGCATGAGCCCTGTATGTGAAGTTCTATCACCTGATGGCTAGCTCTTCCGTCCAGAAATCAGCTCAGATGGCTCGCCTCCTCTTTTGTGGGGAAGATTCCTTCCTGGACCAATGTTTAATGAGCCAACACCTTCCTCCCTCCTTCTGAGCTTTCAGCATCACAAAAGCTGGAAGGAGACAATAAGAAGCTACAGCTCATTAAAGGCACGCGCCTGTCGTGGTTCTCAGTTGTTCCTGCTCGCCTTAAAGAAAACCTAATAGCTTTGCTCTCTTGATCAGTGCTTCCAATTAAAACTCGTGCATGTATTATTATCTTCACCCGAGAGATGGAGAAAGTGTGGTTCCGAGCCGTGAAGAGATGTATCCCAGAGGGTTAGTCATGGTGGAACTATTCAAGATAGCCTGTGGCATTTCCCACTGTACCACCCTGCTTCACAGAAACTCCCCACTAAAAAGGCACTGTCTGGATGCCTCTTACCACCAAGGCTTGAATTTTTCCAGAGTAATAAATATGTGACTGTCACAAGGTCTTCTACCTTGTGCCATTCCTTTGTTTTGTTCCTTGGGTCAATGTGATCCCACGTAGCTAATAAGCACGAAGAAAATCTAGAGGACTTCTGTGCTGCTGGCGCTCCACCATGCCGTCCAGCATTATTTAAGATTTCATTCAAAATCTCCTTTAGGGTGACTTCTGTGCACCTGCAGTGCCCGTTCAAGAAGATCAACAAATGGCTGAAGACAGATTTCTCAGCTAGAGGAAAGAATTATTACCTTACCATCAGTCTAATGAAAACAGAGGTGAAATACCAACCTGCACTAGATAAACAGCACGCAGAGCCATCCATCACACTCAGCTGCTCCGAGCACAGTGCTCTAACCAATGCCACCTGACTACTGCGCCTGCGCAGACAAGCTCACAGTCTCAGGGAGCTGGGCTCTTTCCTTGCAAGTTTGTCCAAAGACCAGACAGGAATCCTTTCAGCTATTCCCTTTCCTGGTGTGAATTCCTCTTTCTGTCAGACAACAGCACCTTTATAGGTCTTTACTTCTCGTGTATTCTCTGCTAAATTGTGGTTGTCATTCTGGGCCCTGTTTCTTTGAAATGCGCCACTCAGCATTTTCCAAGGTGACTTTCTCAAGATCTCCTATTTTGTAATTAGCACATTCCTTCATCCAATAGAAACCCACTCCTATTCACTCTGGGCACAGAGTTCTAGGTACCCAAAACTTAGGATGAAAGATAAATTATGCGTATGTATCGACCCTTTCACCCACTTTCCACCTACATCATTCATTTTATCCTTACACTATCATGAGAGGTGGAGAAGGCACCAGTGAGCTCACATGAAAGAAAGGCAGCTACAACCTAGATGAGGTCACTCAGAGTCATAGAAAACAGCTAGAACCGAGAATTTTTTTGTTTCGTTAGTTTTTAATTTTTTTTGTTTTCAGATATTTGGTGAAGCTGCAGGCTACCAACCAACACTCAGTTTCCTGCCCTGTATCATACTTCTCTGATCCTGTTTTCAGAAGTCCTTCTTCTAAAACAACAAATCTTTGTTAGTACCTATGCAACCAGGTCCCATGGAAGTCCCAACTCCAACACTTCGTCTCATCTCGAAGTCAGTGCTGACAGTCTCACAAACTCTTGACAGTTTGTAACAGGTGCATTTATTTAGAGGTGGTGACTGGGTGTGCCTCCTCTTAACCTCAGAGCCGGAGGTAAATGCTGGGATGTGGTTCCTATCTCCGGATCTAGCCTTGTTTCGTTAAAGCTCCCGAGTAGACAGAACGCTGAGCTGCGCTGTTTCCAGAACTCTAGGTGGCATTCCTGTGGCTGACAATTTAAGAAGCAGATGCAAGTAGGAGTGGAGGGATCCCTTACACTAACCAAACATAATATTCAGTGGGGGACAGAATCTATTTTTAAGGATAATAATAGCCATAGTCACTTCCTCACTTGGGGTGGTAGCCTAGAGTTTACTGGTCAAATCAAAGTATAAGACCCGCCCACGTACTCAAGGCTTGACCCGCCCACTTACCCAAGACTTGCTTTCCTCTTTCAGTTGTCTGTAGTTAACTGTAGTCCAAAATGCTCAATGCACTTACAACTAATGCGATGAGACATTGCGTCAGTCCTCGCCTGCCAGGACAGGCGTCATCCCTGGGCGCACTGCCTACTGGTTAGACTTGGTAACTATGTAGGTTATCAAACTGCCTGTCACAGTACAAGGGTGCTGCGTTTAGTCCTTATTTTACATCTCATGGTCCCCAAACAAGAGCGAGTGATGGCGAAGCTGATACGCCAAGAGAAGCCAACTGGTGCTGCATGTAAGGGAAGGCATGGCTGTTCTTGGCTTAAGGAAAGAAATAAAAAAAATGAGGCCACAAAGTTGCTAAAATCTTCAGGAAGAATGGAGTGTCCATCTGTGAAATTGTGAAAGAAAAAAAAATATGCCAATTTTGTTTCTGCCTGTCGAACACCATGTTCCAATCACAGAGAAGACTGTGTGCGCATCGTTAAGATAGAAAGAGCATTAAAACATTCATGAACAAAGAGGAAAAAATATACACATAAAGTTCAGCCTGATTCGCTGTGCCAAGCATCTGTTGAGGGTCTCAGAAGAACCTGCTACCGGCTACCCCATTTTGACCATCCATACCCTGTGGGTTCTTGTTCCTTCTCTCTCTCTCTGTGTGTGTGTGTGTGTGTGTGTGTGTGTGTGTGTGTGTGTGTGTGTGTGCAGGTACTTACAGAGGTCAAAAGAGGGCATCAAATCTGCTGGGGTTACAGGTGGTGCAATCTGTCCCATGAAGGTGCTAGGAACCCAACTAGAGTCCCATGCAAGATCCTAACCAATAAGACACCTCTCGAGCTCTAGGGAGTAGAATTCTTAAAGGAGGGACTACGTTGGCATTTTCTTTGGTTTACAAGATAAGAAAAAGCTGTGAGTTTTTCTATCTTTCACATGATGAAGAACAGATATTCAGGCATATTTTTTTGTTAATAAGGGCCTGCTGGAGAATGGGTTTAAAATCCCAAACACATTATGGATTGTGCTATTGTTCTTTGAAATAAAGAGTTACAACAGAAAGAAAACTGAATGTTAAGGAGATGTGTGCAGTGCTCATGACCAGGCAAGGCACTAAGCACTTACCTTGTTTACTACAGCCGTACCATGGGTATGGGGACCTAGTAGCCACAGTGTACAGATAAAGATCTCAGGGCCAAATAAATGCCTTTCAAGCTATTCAGAAATGGCCACACTTTCGTTAATTTACAAGAAACAGACATGTTGGGGACCCGTTGGCTATTTATAGTCAGACATATAGACCATCCCTCTCCCTTCCTTTCACTCGTGGTCTGTGTCACTTTTCATGACTGTGACAGAATGCCCTTGAGAGAGCAACTAATAGGAAAGTTTGGCTTATGGCTGCATTGGTCCAGTCCATGGTCACCTGCCTCTGTGTTTACAAGTGTGCACAGTGAGGCAGAGCATCAGTGAACAGGGCAGAAGCAAAGCACCCACCTCGAAGTGGAGAGAGAGGTGGGGGTTGGGGCTACTGCACACAAAGTGTACTCATGATAACCAAGCCTCCCCAGAGACCTACTTCCTCCAAAAGACTCATATTCTCTTTCCCATAATCTCTGAATAATGCTGCTACCAAAGCGTGTCTCTATCAACAGATCAACCCATTGATTAAGCCAGACCCCTCACAATCCAGCTACAGTTCTACTTCTGAACAATGCACTGGGGACCAAGTCTTAAACACATGAATTTTTGTGCGTATGTGGAGGATGAGGCCATTGGAAATATGTGTCATTGTTATTTGCCACTGGAATGATTCAATCAGTGACTCTCAGCAGTCACTGGTCTTGCTAAACATTTGACAACACCTTCTTGATAGCATATCATCTAAGAAGCTTATCTTCAGAAGTTTCCCAAGGAAGAATAAATAGTATCGGGGAACAGAAAGCCCATGGTAAGGGCAAGTCACATTCCAAATAACACCGACCAACTCCCTGGCGACTGAAGTGCCCCATCCTTAGGCATTCTAGATAAATTACAAATCTCTGCCTCTCTGGACAAAATAGTGTCCAGTGCTATTCACCCAAGGTCACACAGGGACCTTCCTTCATTTTCTCAGGCCATAGTGTATTCCCAGGGTAGGTGTGTTTTGAAAATTATTTCCTTAGTATGCTAATGAATATGACTTTAAAGAAAAAAAACTTGGAGACAGCAATGAATCCCTATGATTTGAAAAACCGTTTATGAAATGAAAATACAGTAGTTAGCTTGGAATATTCAAGGTGACCTCACACTGCTTTGAGAAGCACTGCAGGCTCTGTGTTCCTTGTGATGCTGGACTCTATTCCTGCTTTTCCTGAAATTATTTTTCCCAGATGAGAAGGAGGCATTATGTTTCCTTCCTTCGATGCATTATTTAATGTCTTGAGGTCAGCCATTTGTCCCATCCCCTTCAGAAAGGCACCTCCCCGTTATCCCCCAGCCTGCACCTGCCTTAGGCATGTGCACCTGGTGTAGGAATAGTTTAATCGATCAATACTGGAACTGTGACTAACTGTGTTAGCATCTCACCCACCATAGCTGCTCCATAAAACAGCAAATGATAAGAAGAGCTGAGGGTTTGGGATTTTTTCTTCCATGGTTGTGAAACCTGGAAGTAATCCAGCTGTCAGGTCAAAGACAAACTTCACCTGTACTGGTTTAGATCCATCATGCGTGCAAAATGGAAAGATAAGGTTACACCCAGTGAGGTGCTGAAACATGGGAACTTGAACAGACCCAAGGGCCATGTTAATTAAAGAAGTCCTCTGCCAAGAATGGGTTATCAACCGAAGGGACTGCCGACTCCCAAAATGTGCACAGTTCAAGATCAAACTCAGCAAACCCCTGTGTATGACGGAAAGTTACTGGGAGAACCTGTTTGAAGCTCAGTCTGAACTTTGCTGGCTTCCATTCAAATAGTTACAAATACAGTTCAAATACAGTGGGCTTTGATCACAGAGCTGAGGGTCTTAAGTTTTCAGACCAAATTTGGACTCAGCTACCTTTAATTTTGACAAAAGGGTAGATTAGAAGAGAGCAGAGACTCCAATCCCATGTCAAGTAGATATCACGGAGGGGCTATCGATGTCCAACAAACAACTGTCTTCAAGCTTCAGCTCAGAGCAGAGGCACCAAAATCTGCCTCAACTGATATCTCTCAAGATAGTTTTCAATTCTTATTTGCCCTTTGCTGATCTCATGGACATCGGTAGCGATATATGGAATAGTGTTTATTTCTCTAATCTATTTACATTTTCCAGGTCATGCTAAGTGCTATGCCAACCAGAGAATTTTGATGTGGCATAGATTCTGGACAAACATAATAAGGATTTGTTTTCCTCTGGTAAAGCAGAGTTCAAACCAAGCTAGGAGGGCAAGCTGGTCTCACCATCATATGTGATGATGTCTTGATGATTATATAGTGAGCCAGTTCTATTTCTCGTGTACCTTGTTCTTACAAGGTTCCATTCCTGAGGTATGTGACTGTCAGAGAAGAGAAGCCAGTGTGTTGGGTATATGCTGATGGAGTGCAGGTGGCCTGGTGAGCCATTAATCCTGCTGAGTGATGCACTACACTATATAGTCTTGGCCAGATGTTCTACCCAGGAGGAATTAGTGGAACCCTAGTCTATGACCTCTGGGGTCTGTAGATCATAGAGTGGTATATTAAGAAAGGAGATTCTTAGTGCAAAGCTTCTTTAAGGCCAGGGACACTCTCAACAGGACAAAATGGCAGCCTACAGATTGGGAAAGGAACTTCAACCTGCATCTGACAGAGGACTAATATACAAAATTTATAAAGAGCTCAATAAGTAGAACACCAACAACCCAAATAACCCAATTTAAAAAAATGGGAAACAGAGCTAAACAGAGAATTCTCAGCAGAGGAATTCCAAATGGCCAAGAAGCACTTAAAGAAATGTTCAAAGCCCTTAGTCACCAGGGAAACGCAAATCAAAACAACTTTGAGATTCCATCTTACACCAATCATAATGACCAAGATCAAAAATTCAAGTGATGACAGCACATGCAGGCAAGGATGTGGAGCAACGGGAGCTCTCCTCCATTGCTGGTGGGAGTGCAAACTTGTACAACCACTTTAGAAATCAATTTGGCAGTTACTCAGAAAACCTGGAATAGTTCTACCTCAAAACCCAGCTATACCACTCCTGGGCATATGCCCCCAAAAGATGTTACACCATCCTACAAAGACACTTGCTCAACTATGTTCATGCCGGCTTTATTTATAATAGCCAGAAACTGGAAATAATTAGATGTCCCTCAACCAAAGAATGGATACAGAAAATGTGGTACATCTATGTAACGGAATACTTTTCAGTTAGGAAAAACAAAGACATCATGAATTTTGCAGGCAAATGGATAGATCTTGAAAATGTCATCCTGGGTGAGGTAACCCAGTTCCAAAATGACATCCATGGTATATACTTACTTATAAGTGGATATTAGCCATAAAAGACAGTGTTTCTATGCTACACTCTGCAGACCCTAAACTCCAAAGAAGCTAAACAAGAAGGAAGGCATAAGCAAGGATGCTTGAATCTTACTTAGAAGAGGAAATAAAATGGTCATAAGGGCAAATGAAGAAAGGGAACTGGGAGGGAGAGGGGGTGGGGAGGGGAATGGAGTTCAGGATCGGGTGTGGGGATGGAAACGAGGGATGGCCAGATGGCCATGAGAATGAATGGAAACCTGCAACTGACAGGGGTGGGGATATAAGGGGCATCTCCTGGAAAAGACAGAGACCTGGGATAACAGAGGTGCCCAAGAATCAGTGGGAATGTCCTTAGCTATGACTGACAGCATTGGGGATATGGGACCTGAAGAGGTCGCCTCTTATAGCCTGGCAGGGCCCCCTATGGAGCGATAGGGACACCATTCTACCCACAAAACGTTCAACCCGAAATTCATCCTGTCTACAAGGGTTGGGAGGTTGGGAGGATGGAGCAGACTGAGGGAATGGCCAACCAATAATGGGCCCAACTTGAGATCCACCCCATGAGCAAGCACCAATCCCTGACACTGTTAATGATATCTGTTATGCTTGCAGACAAGATTATAGCATGGTTGTCCTCTGAGAGACTTCACCCAACAGCTGACTCAGGCAGATGCAGACACCCACAGCCAAAGAGTGGATGGAGCTTGGGGACTCTTCTGGAAGAACAAAACAGAGGATTACAGCCTCTAAGGGGATAGGAATGCCACAGGAAGACCAATAGAGTCAACTAACCTGGACCCTTGGGACTCTCTGAGACTGAACCACAAACCAAAGAGCATACACTGGCTGGACCTAGCCCCCCCCCCCCACATATGTAGCAGATGTGCAGCTTAGTCTTCATGTGGGTCCTGAACATCTGGAGCAGGGAGTTGTTGCCTGTATGTGGGATATGTTCCTCTAGCTGGGATGCCTTGACAGGATTCAATGGGAGAGGATATACCTAGCCTCATAGAGACTTGATGTGCCAGAGTGGGGGGATACCCAGAGGGGCCCCCCCAGAGGAAAAGGGGGAAGGTTAAGGGGAAGGGTTGTGGGAGGAGGTGACCAGGAGGGGACAGTGAGCGGATGTAAAGTGAAAAAGTAAATAATAATGATAATAATAAATACAGAAAGAAGAAAATAAAGGACTTTTTTTGTACGTGGACCCCTTTCTGTACTATTTCTCAGTGCAGAGTGTAAGAGTTACTCTAGTTGCTAACTATACTCTTAAACTTTATCTCGTGATAAGATTCCACACCAATAGACCAACCAAAGCCTAATAATCTGTCCAACCTTCCGAATACCACCGCTTGGCCTGCCCTACCTCAGATGTGCTTGGTGAATTTGCAATGATCTATAGTTAGTTACAACCACCCCATACAAAGCTTATTTTATCTAAGGCACAATTTACCTGGTACTGTATAGGAAGTCAGAAACTCTTTTCTCCATAAAAGAGAAAACCACTTAAGTCAACTCACAAGTCTCGGTGTAACCGTCAAAGGTCGGAGTTGCTGAATAATTGCATCAAAGCTTCAACTATTTCCTGTGCTGTCTTCATACTTACCCACCTCTACTCTCCTTTATGAACATGGGTTCTAAAATAAAATGTGTACCTGTGTGTGTGTGTGCGTGCATGTGTGAGTGGAGTACAGAGATCAGCTCAAACGTCCTTCCTAAGGAGCCGCCATCTTGTTTTCTATGACAAGGTCTCTCCTTGAGCTTGAGCTCACAGAACTGACTGGCTCTGGAGCCCTGGGCATGCCCTTGTCTCCAACTCCTCAGGACCAGCACGCCAAGCATGCACCGTCACTCCAGACTCCCTGTAACATGGGTTCTGGGGTCTTCTTAATTCAGGTCCTCAGGCATAGGCTGCCAGCATTTTCCTGGTTGAGCCATCTCCCCAGTAAAACAACACCCTTCGGCAGTCCAAATGACCCATGCTCTGTCATATCCACACAGGTGAGTGTCCTGCAGAGACACCATGTGAGGTCATGAACTGTCTGTGTCTTTAGTGGCACATCTGCATTTTCACATTAGATTGCTGGGTGGCTCACGGTGTGCTTGACAGTTATTTTATATTCAATAAGCTTCTGATGGCTGGGCTTTGTTTCGCGTTGAACTGTCATCACTAGATATATCATTAACATTGTCACTTAAAGTAGCCTTTAAAGCATAAGATGACAGTCTCTGAGGTTTACATGCTACTTAATAGCAAGTGGCAGTCCTTCTATGGCCATTTATTAAGATGTAGGATCAGTGTTCTTCCCTCTGGCTTCCACTCTGTGTCTCAGTTCCACTCTTATGTTGACTGTGATGTCTCCTCTCTAGGCTCATGTGAATCCTTGGTCCCCTGTTTTGGGAGGTTGTGGAGCCTTTGTAGTAGGAAGCATGACTGGCACCGAGGGTCACTGGTGATAGTCATTGAGAGTGACAGGCCAGATTTCCTTGTTCTTGTTTGTTTGTTTGCTTGCTTGCTTGTGGTCCACATCATGTGGGAAGCTTAAGCCAAAGTGGTCCTACTCACTCCATCTACCAGGCTTCCCTGATGTGGTGGACCCTCTGAGCTGTTATCCAACTAAGTCCTTTCTCCCTTAAGTTGTTTCTTTTAGGTGTTTAGTCAGGCCTTGAAAAGACCTGGAAGAAATGTAAGTACTCGTTACTAAGTTACTGGAAGAAGTCAATCTGAAAGGCAGCATACTGGATGATTGCAACCAGGTGACATTCTGGAAAGCACAGGATTGTGGCAGAGACTAAGAAGAGCAGTGGACATTAGAAGTCAGGGCACAGAAATGGGTAAACACAACAGTACAGAAAAAAAATTTTAAAGGGTAGTGAAACCATTGTATATGTTATCACAATGGTATATCATAAACACATATTTGTGCAAATGTAAAGAATGTTAATATGAACAGTGAATCTTGGATATAAATGATTAACTCTTGGTAGTGGTAGTGGTGGTGGTGGTGATGGTGATGATGATGTAGGCCCATCAATTATAACTAACATGCTATTTGAATGAGTGTTGTTAACAGTGGAAGATGTTGTTTGTGTAGGGAAGGCTTTGAACATTTTGTTCAACAGTGCCCTACAAATAATTTTAAAAAAAAAATCCACAAATGCACAGATAATATGGGAGCAAACCAAAGTGTCACCAAGATAAACCTGCTGAAATGGGAAGAGTTATGTCGACCCCATGAAAACAAAATGCTTACATCAAGGAGGGAACAGCTATGGGGCCTTGCACTTGTTTGCCCAGCAAACCAAGTCCTGCGCCAAGGACTAGAGCAAGAGCAAATATGGTGGCTTGCAGGGTTTACAATCATAACCGTAGGTTCCAGGTGGCTGAAGCTGGATCCCTAGAATCATACATGGCTCTGGAGGAGGAAGCTTGTTCTAGAAGATGTGCCAAGAAGTCTTCAGGAGATTGAGTCTGAGGGAAGCAAGCTGCATAGCCAGACAGCATTTTAACTTAATTTAGGAGAGATAATACAAGAGGTTAAAATGAAGCAGGTCTCGGTGCACAGATACTGTCAGGTCTGCCCCATTGAGCACCAGCCAACCTTGGCAACCAAAACTAGGAGGCACAGGGGGAGAGTTAGATATAGTCCTCTGCCTGGAGCCTTTCTGTTCTAGAACATGTGGAGCCCGACCCAGCTCTGCCCTTTCTCCAACCAGGTCCCCATTTCTTGGCAATGTTCTTTTTATCCAGCCAAGCTTACCCTTCCCTTGTGAAGAACCTTCACAGCTCTTGGTGTTCTCTTGGAGGCTTCTTCCTTTGATGTCCTCAGGTGCTCAGGTACACACTGCACTCTTTAGCTCTTTATGGTCTATCTCGAATCATTTGATCCTTGGTAACCCAAACAGAATGTCCTGTCCTTGCTGACAAGCCTTTGTATTACACCTGCCTGTTCCTCACCCACCTAGGCAAGAGATGAAACCATCACAGAAAAGGGACCCATTAATTTAGATCCTGATTAGACTATACCCTGACCCTCGGCAATTTTAGCATGGTGCTTAATGAGTCGCACTCTGTAGATCAGGCTATCTGAGGACAGATAGGTCAGGGGGAGGTGCAATAGGAATAACTCAACTTTAGAGTTCCTATCTGGATAAAATGTAGTTGAGTGATTCCCCAAAGTGGTGGAACTCAGAAAGCTTTTGAAGACACTGGGGCATTTGTCAAGCAGACAGCAAACAAAAAAGGCCAACTGCATAGAACATCAGGCAATTGCCACACACACACACAAAAAAATGAGCTCAATAAATAAGCTGTAGTGAAATCTGTGCCCCTGAACAAGTGACCAGCACCTCCCTATCAGTATTGACATCCAAAATACTGGGGACCATGAAAAACAGCATCTGCGGTTTGGGAACTTGTTCTGGTTTCTTTCTTTTCTGTCTCATTCTTTCTGCTACTCAAAATATTATGAACAGGTTCCTTAGCAATTACTTCCTTCCGGAGTTATCCCAAGGGTCTTTTCTTTGGCTCTCCAGAACCACTGAATGAGCCAATGTAAAACTGACCCATTATACCTTAGTTTTGGTGTCAAGCCCTCAGTTTATTGCAGTAAACTAACTTTTGAGTGAAACCTGGATGGTGTTTCTCTAAGGCTATCTGGAGAGCAACAGCGAATGACCCAGATCAGACAGTTTGATAGCTGATCCAGGAACTCGTACATAAAAGTTACACCAGGTTCTCTCCAACTCAGCTCTGCACCAGATATTACAAGTGTGTCTCATGCATCAGTCACAGCTTGTTAGTGGGGTGAGGGGAGGGAAGGTGCCAACCACACAGCTCCAGTAACAGGGGTGTCAGCACTTCTATTTTTAGGTCCTTGTGTTCAAGAGTTTATAGCTTGGCCATAAAAACTAATCACTGGATGAATCTTGGCATCTTGGATGACTTTTAAGTCACTTCCCAGAAGAATTAAAAGAAAAAAATTCTGGCCAGCGTGGTGGCGCACACCTGTAGTCCCAGCACTCGGGAGGCAGAGGCAGGCAGATTTCTGAGTTCGAGGCCAGCCTGGTCTACAAAGTGAGTTCCAGGACAGCCAGAGCTACACAGAGAAACCCTGTCTCGAAAAAAAAAAAAAACAAAAAAAAACAAAAAATTCTGTGTAGTGTTGGCTGCCATTTGTATGTTCTCCAGAATGGATTAGCAAGAATTTCCCCCATATCTCCTGGAAATCGAGTGTTTCTGGGCCTTTGGGTTAGTTTTCATCTTGACTTGAAGTGAAAGGTCTTTCCTGATACAGGGAAACCTTTTCCTTGAGGTAGTGATAGGAGAGGAATAACAGCAAGTTTTCCATCCAGAGTGTGTTTCCAACTATTAAGAATAAGCAGTCGTTGCATCAAAATGTTCTTTTCCTGGGCCAACCTCCAAAACCTTAGAACATGAGAAAGCCAGAAAACAAAGTGCTAGCCTTGCTTCCTTGTGTGTATCTCCGGCACCAGATATTTTTCTGTGTCCCTGAGAACTGGGGACATTATGCTATTGATACTTACACTCATACTTTAAAGAAGTGTTAATTATAACCTTTATTTCATGAATGAGGAAACCGGGCTCAGACTAGTAAAACAACTTGACGTGGATTGTAAAAGGAAGCTGGGTCCGAAACCACGCTCAGGGGCAGAGGTTAGGTCAGGGTGTATTCCACTTAGTCTGCACAGAGCAGGGTTTCCATTGAGGTAACTCCTGTTCAATAGAACAAACTATACTCAGCAGGACTGCAGCAGGGCTTCATCTTGCCAGCATTGTATTTGGGTGGCTAATGCTAGGCTTCCATAAATCTGGGCTTATATGCTGTGCCTCATCTACTTTTTCCACTGTCCTTGTCAGTTTATCTAGCCGGTTTTAACTGGAAATGCTATGCTATTGAGTTAAGTGATCATGATGACTAGTGGGTAGCTTTAATTCTAAGATAAACATATCTTGCTCTCCATGAAGAATCTCACACAGGCCTGGCTCAGTCGATTGCCCCAAGCTCAGTTGATTTACACCAAATGAAGGCTTGTATTCATGTAAGTTGAACGTGTCTTTAAATAACTGTTAATTGGGTTTCTTTGTTTTTGTTTTTGTTTGGTTTTCAAGACAGGGCTTCTCTGTGTAGCCCAGGCTGTCCTGGAACTCACTTTGTAGACCAGGCTGGCCTCGAACTCAGAAATCCACCTGCCTCTGCCTCCTGAGTGCTGGGATTAAAAGTATGCACCACCACTGCCCAGCAACTGTTAATTGTTAAAGTCCACTTTTGAGCACACCTACCCAGTCACAAAATAGTAGTAAAAGCCCAGTTTACTGGGTATCCAATTTTTCATTGGAGTTGAAATGAGTTAATAACTTTAATTCCAGACAGAAAAAAATTCTCAAAGAACACTTTTGCTATATTTCATCTTTATAGATGAAATTTGTATATGATGAATTCATTGATTTATAAATATATAGATCACTTTTATAGAGATTTAAAAATGTACAGCGGAGTTTATTTTATTATAAGCTCAACATACAAAAATTTAATCAGTTTCTGATTGTGGCATAGAACATATTGCACCATTGACACTATAATATCAATCATGACTATAAATTATATTGTTTTCATCATGTGAACATTATTTTCTAAGATTTAATAAGATGCTTGAGATTTTGAGATGAATTTTTAAAAGTCTAAATTCACAGTAATACCAAATACATAGACATATTTTCATAACTGTTCTTGTCCCCCGGGTCAGCAATACAGCGTATAATTATCGTAAAATTTCATTCCTAATTCCTTTCAATTTATCAGAAGGAAAATATGGATGGCTGTTATCCAATTAAAATACTCCTGATGCTTTTAAGGTAGATGTTGTGTGGGTTTTGGAGTTTCCCTATGGATAATTTAAGAAAAACAAAGGGCTTCAAAGTGGTTTTAAGTGCTCTGTGCCTGCAGAGATCCTTAGAGGCCTCTTTTCAGCTGTCATGTTTACAAGTGTTCTATGATGTCATGAAGGGGCAGTAGGACATTAGACAAGGTTTGGGAGCATGAGACTTTAGGCAGGAGGTTCATTTGATAACTATAGGATCCCTTCTAAGCTTCATCCTTGGCTTACAGTCACCAAGATCAATTTGGGATAAACGCATAAATCTGGAGTTCACCCTCTAGGTTAGACATAGGCTAACACCCTCCCCTTGGGAGACGTTAAGAGGTGTGTCTTCTGGAAGCATGCTCTCAAAAGGCGCTCGTAGAGGCGCTTTCTCTGCGTGACTCATGTTAGATGACTAAAGAGCGACCTGGCAGGGGCCCACACCTCTAGGAGAGCGACTATTACTGAGCTTACATTTCCTTCCAGAGAAATGAAATGGGTCAGCGTGCTTTGTGTCCGTGTAGAGAAAGTGCAGAGCCATCAAAACCAGCACCCCAAATTCATTGTGAAAGAATTATCAACAGACTTTAGGCTAGCACTCCTTTTGACACCCTCAACTTCTATCTAGCTCCTTTACTTGATCATAATTTTAAGTCAGAACTGGGTTACAATCCAGGGGAGTTTAAAATTTATCATCATTATTATTACTATTATTATTATTATTATTATTAATTATTTCCCACTCAATTATCAGAATGTCTTCTGTCTTGTGTCACTAATATAACTCTGGGTTAGCAACCTCTCTATCACTGAGCTATGGCCTCATATCAATTTATCAGAAATCCTTTTTTTTTTTTTTTTTTTTTTTTTTGGTACACATACATCCAGTTCTTTGAAAAGCAAAACTCCCAAGTTCATGAGACTGCAAACGCTTACTCACTAATTTTATGAAGTCACTCTTCAAGATTTCACAGTCAAGACTCCTTATTGGAGCTCAAGGTTGCAAAGAATTGGTGTTTGTCCAGAGAGCACAAACTAAGTCTTTGCGTCAGAACTCAAGAATTAGTGAGTGGAGAGAGTGAAGGCAAGCACCTACGTGGAGACTTCGAAATAACGCTCACTTGAATGAGTGCTACAGTTTACAGAGAGCTTCGTGTGGCCCTGTGCCAATACATTTATATACTAACACGCTGGTGTGTGTGTGTGTGTGTGTGTGTGTGTGTGTGTGTAAAACATATATGTCATTTTCTTTTAAAGCTGGCCATTTTTTTTTACTAGAGATATTTAATGGTAGGTTCCACAGCATTAAAGACAATAAAGTGATGGGCTCTCTTCAATTAAAAATCATACTTTTTTTAAAAGGACATTTGTAGGGGGGTTGACAACTTAAGTGGTTTTACCACCCTTGGCATATTTGGCACCAGTTGTTGCTTTATGCTCTGGCTGGAAACACTAAACGTCTGAACACCCGTTCCTCCGGTTCTCAAAGCCACGAGTTTTGATATATGTTCCCTCGTTATGAAAGCTTACCTCCTTATGGCTTCACTCAGGTGAGTGTGTGGCTCCAGGCTTTTCTTCTAGGCTCTTGGACCCAGAGGAATGAAGCTTGGACCAGGGATCCTCAGGTGCTGACTTGCAAGAGAGAGTCTCACAGCCTCAGGGACCACAGTGTTAGGGGAGCTTGGAGACTTCAGCCAGGAGATAGAGTAGCTGAGTCTTTCATAGGAGGGACAGAGCTTCGACTGTTAAGGGGGCAGCCAAGCAGGTGACAAACTGCAGTCCTGCAAAGACAGGAAAGCCCTCCAAATGTTAAATTGTAAGGATACACAATTACCTACATTCAAGAAAACAGGGAGCCAGTAATTCAGCATCATGTTTGTCCCAGTTTAATGAAGCATGCTGGGTGGGTATTAACCGGTCCTAACCAACCCTACTCTAAGGAGATGGCAGCCTTTTCTACTGGAAACCCACATTTTCAGGATTTTTTTTAAAGGTCAACTGAGTTTATATCAGATTGAAGTTACTATGTAAAGACTCTCTGGGTAAGTTTTTACCCTTCACACCAATCTGGTTTAAAAACTACAGTTCCTCGGAATGTTTAAGGAACTCTGTGAGACTGTTTAAAAGTCTCTGAACACTAAAACTCAAAGAAGGCAGAAACTCAGATGGAGCAGCCTTGGGAAATGAGTGGATGGATTATGTAAGATTTAAAAACAGTGGAAGCCCAACAGCCAGCTTAAATGCATGAGACTCTCAAATCATTTTTCCCAATTTAAAATGCAAAGTCTAGGTGGATTTCTGGCCAATTCCCTTAAAAACCTTAGAGCTGAGAATGTGACATTTAAGGCTTATATCAATCACTACTAAACTCCGGAGGGCTTATTAAATTAACACACTGAGGACGAAGAGAAAGAAGGCTGAGGATGAAGGTGGTGAAGGGCAAAGCTTATTGCAGGGCCTCTACACCCCCAGTGTCTGGAAGAATTCCTGACAGAGGTACAAGCAGGAAGGAAATAGATGAGTGAAAGTTAATCTGGCTTCAGAAAACACACACACAAATACACACATACACACACATACATATATATGTACATACACATGTACATACACACATACACATACATACACACACAAATACACACACATACATATATACACATACACATGTACATACACACATAAACATAAATACACACATACACACACACATGGTGTCCTTCATTGTTTACACTTTCAAAAGTGAAAATCTATAAAAGTGGTGTGATTGGAAAATTCCTGGGTAACCAAAAATCCTAGCCCGACATTCCCTCCTTTTATCAAGTTAAGCCTCCTCCAGCAGGGTCAGAGTAAGCTGTTTCCCCGCTTACAAAGCAAGTCAACTGATATCCGTAGGTGTCACTACAGACCTCAAGTTTCCTGAGACCAGCACCGGGATGAATTATGAATGGAATTAGCTCTCTTGACTTGGAATTTCCTCACTTTTACTGGTCTTTAAACTAGACTTTTATACATGCATACATAGTCGATGGAACTAACACTCGAAATGGCCCTTTTCATAAAACACTCGGCTTCAGAGTGATTTTGCAGTTAAGGAAACTTAAGTACGAACTTCTAAGGTGGAAAATATAGTTTTCCCTTACGGGTTTAAAGCCGATCTGGGAAAGTGATGAGCTGACCACGAGACTCCTGTCAGAAATGGAAGCTGAGTTAGTATTTTGAAATACAATTTGCAGTGCTTGCTTGCTTCCATAAACCAATCTGCTCCTCATATTCTTAACCTTAGTCACCTTAAAATACATAAATTTGGTGTTTGGTTATTGAGTTTTGAACTTGCAGGGTAAAGTAATTTAGAGACTCATAAATACAGAACACAGGAAAATCCCTCTGTGCAAAGGTACCTTTAAATGATCATGCAGAGACTGACTGATAGACCTCATGATTCAACTCCAGCTATTTGCTATTTTATACCTTAATATATATTCTTCAGTATAAAATGCACACTGTCTTAACATTTTCCTTCAACTTGTCCTGTCCAAATTGATTTCAATAGCAGCCTGTGTGCATAAAAAGCGAGACCCAGGATTAATGCCAGATTCTAGAAAGAGAAATGAACTTGGCTTGGTTTTTTACCCTAGCGCACATGCTCAAATCCAGTTCGTGGCTATCAAAAGAAGACGAACACAAAGCAGTTACCAGCTTTTTCAATGTGCAAAAGATGGAATAGACTATGAAACTCAATATTTTTTAACTGATAGCGGATATAGCTAAACATTTGGGGCACCTAGGAGAAAGACAGTAATTAAAATATTCATATCAATTTTAAAAGTTTTCTGGAAAAAAAGGTAATTATTTGCACATTTTATTGGTCACTGGCTTCAATAGTAAAATATTTTAACAAACTCTACTTTTTCAAGTTCTACAAACATAAAAGGGCAAAGAATGTTCTTTTAGTTTCCTCGAAATGCATTAAAAAGTTTCTACCATTTTAACAGAGCAAAATTACCTATATAATTTATATATCAGATTACTGCAGTTTTAGAGAATGGAAAAATAAACCCTGAAGGTTTTTTTTATTTTGGGGGGGAGGTGATATAGCATAGGGAAGCCATTTTTACAGCATATACTTATACTCTTTTAGAACATATGCATCAAGTTTCCTTATGAAAATGTTTGACCTTAAATTTTAATATAAATTGCAATCTGATATAGAGTTACAAGCTTGGAAGCCCTTTCTAAATATCTTGATTGGGGTTGTAGCTATCTTCTTCAATTAAATAATAATAATAATAATAATAATAATAATAATAGACTGACTACCACAATCCCATGTGTAGCTGGAGAAAGGTGAAATAGTTGTGATGTTTTAACATTTATGAATATACTTTTTAAATTGAAGAACAGATTATTTTTAATCTAAAATGCAAACACAGAACAGAACAGTGCAAGTAGAAGTTCCGTGAACTTCATAAGTGCAAGAAAACAAGTTTACGAGTTTTAAATGAAAATCTCTCATTCGGACCCATTAGGGGGAAGTATTTATAGGCAGTAAAAGGTAGCAATGACCCACCACGTCCACAGTTGCTGTCTGCAGTGCCACCTGCTCCATCCCCACAGGCACATAGCTCCAAAGAGGAACTGTATCATTTATATATCCATTCCTTTAAGTTCTGTTTGTATTAGCAACAGTCAAATCACATTAAATTGACGCGTTTACTTTTTTAAGCCCTCTGTTCCAACCTACTTAAAATTCAACACCGTATTTTGTAGATGATGAGAAACATTGTTATTTAAAAATAGTCAAACACCCTTCTCAAACACCAAAGAAGTGTGTAAAGAAGTGTGTAAAGGCAGGGGCATCGCACCCTCTGCAAGAAGCATGGGGCGTGTTAGTAAGTTCTGCCCCTCACTGGCTTGGGGATTCTTTTTGCCTTTGTGCACCCACCTCAAGGCGTCCTGCTACCTGGGAAACTACAACTACAAGCTGTCTTTAAGCCTCTTCGCGACCCCCTAGGACCCGGTGTGAGCCTGTGAACTCACCACTCCAGGCTTTAATTGGATTTAACTAAAAGCACATAGTTTCTGGCAAAATGGCTAATTCTTAAATGGAGCCTCAGACCTTGGCCATCCCTAAGGAGAAATAATGCCCCGAAACACGTCACTGCCCACTCATTTCCCATTTCACTAACTTCCAATTAACACACGCTCTCTTCAGAGTCAGCATTACCATCATTTGGGGGTTGCAGAAACAGAGGTGACATGTTGACTTTCTGTGGCTAAAAAGCACTTATGGGCACAATGACCAATACCTTTCTCCTTGGAAGATACATAACTTTCAAAACTTGCATCCCTCTCTTTACAAACCTGCTGTGTGGCGCGGAGGGGGAGGGGAGACGTGGGTGGAAGCCACTCTCTTCTGCAAAGCCATCGAGGCCAGCAAAGGCCAGGGCTTTTCGTTCCAGCCTTTTCCTGCCCATCAGTGTCCACTTGGAGTAGCGTGGAGAGGAAGGTTTACTCTTTTCCCGGCGGAGCCTCAGCGATGGGCTCAGAGGAGACTCTCTCCAGGGGCCCGGCCGGTCCATACCTGTCCCGGGTGGAATGGGAACCCCGTGCAGCTGCTGCCTTCCTGAGCCCGTGCGCCTGGGCAGCGACCCAGAGCCAGACGATTGGCCCAACACGACGATGACAGGGAGGCGGGAGCGGGTACCCCAGGGCGTTGGGTCACTCTGATCTCCCGGGACAGGGCTAAGCAAGGGAGAGGTCGTTCTGGAGCTGACGATGGATGCACTTGTCCCCAGCGGGAACGGACTTGACCCCCGTCAGCCTTTGGAGCGCCTCGGAGGCCTAAGACGAGCTGGACATCGGCCTCGTGTCATCTTCGGCCTTGCTTTGGAGGGATGGTCACTCCAGGAGCGCTGGCCTGCCCCCTCCCCCAATGCTCCCACCCGAGGCTTAGCATCACAGTGGACAACGTCTCCCACATCCAGGCTCTTGATCCGAAAGAGGGGAACTGAGGGCTGCCCGCGGCAAAGCTCGACCTACACTTCATTTTCTTCCGATTTGGAGAAAATGTCACAGGAGTGGGTGGGGGGAGACCCTCGCACTGTAAATATGATTTGGAGGGGGCGAGGCGCGGAGTGCGAGGGCCCCGGGCGGCGTGGGCACCCTGCTGGAGATTCCCGGTCTCACAGCGCGCCCTAGTGGACACCCTGGCCCGCGCCGCTGCCCCCGGACGCCGACTGGGTTTCCCCGCGCGCCTTACAATCTGCAATATATTATTTCTTGCAAAGTATTGACAATGTGCGAGGCTCTGGTAACCCCGGAGCTCTTGTCTGTAATCAGCACATTTATTCACATTTGGGGCGGGGGGGATCCGAATTAAATCC
Source organism: Mus caroli (assembly GCF_978045245.1). NCBI lineage: Eukaryota > Metazoa > Chordata > Mammalia > Rodentia > Muridae > Mus > Mus caroli. Next base: position 105,272,143 of record NW_028227257.1, on the reverse strand, counting down.
CCGTGACCCTGATTAGGTTACAGTGTCATTTTCCCCCTGGATCCTCTTTTAAACCCACTCTACACTGCTGCTCTGTCTATTACATGCTAATTTAATTTTACTGTGGACGATATTTTCAGCATTTGCTGAGGACAGTAAATTTTGTAGTTTATGTTATTTCACTTTTTATGACTTTTTAACACTTAATAAAATTTTATTAGAGCACTTTTGTGTTTACAAGGCCACAAAACTCTTGGCAGGTTGTCAGAAGTCCTTTTTATTATGATCCTACTGATATACTGCGAGTAATGAAATAATCATGTCCAGAAATGTATCAAAGGCCAGAGGGATTATCCCACTTAATAGCTCCACAGATGCGCCCAGAAGAATGTGGACTGCGGCGGACAGGCTGGGAGGCAGCAGAGGAAGGAGGCAGTTCCCCCCAGCCCCCAACACACACACTCACACACACTCCTTTCTTTACCACTTCTGTTGCTTTCCTAAAAGGCTACATTCAGGGTCATGTGACTTTCCGCGGTCTCAATAAAAAAAAAAGAATTTATTCTATTGCAAAATGTGCTTTTCTTTTTATACTCCTTGTGTGAGCTTTTAAGGCAGGTCTAGTGGCAGTGGGGCTGGCTCGGCGGATCCCTGTCAGTCACTTTGCTCTCGTACTAAGTGTACTTTTGTGCCATTTAAGCAGCCGATGGTGTCATTGGCGTTGAGAGTGCAGCTTCTACAGCTCACACTGAAGGCTTTGGGGACCCAGGAGGGCACGAGTTGTTTTAAGGTCTGTACCCTCCTGCAAACAACACCATTTGCAGTTGCTGTTTGGTTTTATTTTGTTTTGCAAACAAGAGGAACGGTGGATACCTTGCCTTCTGCCTGACCAGAGAGCTACAGTGTTCTCTCTATTTCATTTTTTATTTATTTATTTTTATCTTTGAGGGGTTAAGACTTGCAATGAGAAGGACTGAGATCCTACACCTTTTATTTCCTTTTAAAAGCCAATTTTCTATTTCTTTTAAACAGATACATAGCCATTTGACATACCCGTGTTAAGTTCAATCTTGCTACAAAAGAAGGCCATTTGTACTTCCTGACCCTGAAAGCAAGGTGGGTGGCTTTGTTTTTTAATTAAATTTTCTGCCTCTAGCTTCATATTTCTCTTTCTCTATTATTTCCTAAGTAGTGGGCCAGAATGATAAGAGGGATGGAGATTGGACTCGTAAATGGAGTGATGATTTTGAAATGGCTGTTGCTGTGTCCATAACCTGAGTTCTTCTAGACTTTGGCTTTGAAGGACTTTGGCAACGGTTTTTAAGAGTGTGTGTGTGTGTGTGTGTGTGTGTGTGTGTGTGTGTGTGTGCTTCCAACACATCTACTTGTGGTTTTGTGCTGTGGCATTTTTTGATATGACCCCTGGAAATGTGTGCCTCTCCCTGGACTGCCTCCCTCACTACTGTAACTCTCCCCCCTGGGTGCCAGGAGTCTGCTCATGAGGGCTCTTTGATTTTGGCTGCAAGGGAGCAATTTTAAGTTTTCTGTGTCGTTTGCTAATCATGAACAAAACTTAGTACTTGGTCTGGTAGCCTGCCTTTGATGGTCTAGGCTCTGAAAGGAACACAATAAAGGATTGTGCTTATCCTTAAAAGAAACAACAATGTGCTTAAATTATTTCAGCAACCATTTTGCTCTTTTTATAGATGTTTTTGATTTGCAAATGTGAGACAGATTGTTTTTCTTTCTTCTTCTTCTTCTTCTTCTTCTTCTTCTTCTTCTTCTTCTTCTTCTTCTTCTTCTTCTTCTTCTCCTTCTTCCTCTCCCTCTTCCTCTTCTTCCTCTTCCTCTTCTTCTTCCTCTTCCTCTTCCTCTTCCTCCTCCTCCTTCTCTTCCTCTTCTTTCTTTTTACCACCCCTTCCTCCTCCTTCTTCCCTTGCCCCTCCTCCTGCTCCTGCTCCTCCCCTCCTCCCCCCCTCCTCTTCTTTTTCTTCTTAAAATTTCCCTAGCAGTGGAAAGGCCCAGGAAGAAAGTGATGTTAGGTTCTGAGGAATTGGTCCTTCTCTGTCCTGGCTATAACTGGTGGGTAATGTTCTTTGCCTCTTATTTTGAGAGATGGAGAAAAGGGCTCAGACTGTGTCTCTCCAAAACTCATAGGGCTTTAAGAAAGAGACCTGTGTCCATGTGTGGGAATCAAAGGGACACTCTTCATTTTTATTCTGTATAACAATTCAGTGTTTCAGAAAGCTTGGGTCCATCACAATTGGGACAATTCTTCAAAGATTATAACAGCTTTCTGGTTAAAATTTGGTTTTTATTAAACTATGAAGTAGATATCTTTTGTGGTAGATATTTTATAATTGGACTTTTGCAGCTCTGCTTTCAAAGGGGGCGGGGCTGGCTGAAGCATTATCATTGGTGACCAGCATGGTTGGCACTTACTCTGCCCATAGGGATGTAGCTCTCTGGAGCTGTCAGCACTGAGAAGAAAGAATCTCAATTGCTTCATCCAGAAAACCCACCTTCAGAGAGATGAGTGAGGAGCCAAGCTAGAAGCTCAAAGGCTTCCCTCATCAGGCCAAGAGCTCTAAGGGCAGGTGGCACGGTCTTCTGGGCCAGCTCCAAAAACAAGCCCTCAATTGGCTCCACTCCCATTCGGCTGTGCATTTTTCGTGTGGTGTTGGACATGCCAGCCTCTCTGGGCTTAGTTTCTTCGATCTGTAAAATGGGGCTGATGTGAGTTGGCTCTCACTTCATCCTGTGAAGGGTGGAAGAGTTCATCCCTCTAGAGTAATTAGAAAGAACCCAGGATGCACCTAAAGGCAAGACCCAGGGTGCCTGGTCTCCCAGAGACTTCTGCCCAAGCCTAGCTCCCAGCACCTGTCCTAGAGCAAGCAAGTGGATGAATGCTGGAGGCATGTCTGTCAGGGACTGCATCCTAGACTATCCTGGTAGAGGCAGGTGTGGTCACCAAGCAACAACAGAGGCCATATGGGCCTCAGCATGGACTTGATTCTCCCTAGAATGGGTAGTGTATTAGCCAGGGGTCTCTAGAGGAACAGGACTCACGGAATATATCCAGATGAGACTGCAGTGTTCCTGTGGGTACCGGTAAAACTCCTACAGATCACACTGAGTCGTCTGTTATTGTATTTCAGCCAACCTCTCCCATTCTCTCCTTTAAATAAGAGTTTCAAAAACTCCAGTGTACAAAGAAATAATACCACATACCTCAGAGCTTGCTACATTACCATAAGCCAATCAGTATACAGCTTGGGAAATCGTGTGTGTGTGTGTGTGTGTGTGTGTGTGTGTGTGTGTGTGTGTGTAGAAGTGCATAGAGTCCCCAAAGAGAAAGGAAGCTATGTGGCCCGTGAGCTTTTTTCAGGGATTGTGCAGCACATTCTGAATAAAGAATCCATCTAGGGATGTGTGTTGTCGAGTGGAAGACACAATGACAGAAGCCCACTGCTCTGGCCTGCTGCATCCTGGGCTCTCTGTGGGAAAAGAAGAGACAGTGTTGTAGGTGCTGTGGTCCACAGTGATCCTCTACCAAGGCCCAGGCTGTCAAAAGTCATCCGTGACTTGTCTGGTGTCAGGGAGTGGGGCAAGAGGGAGGGGATGAAGGGTGTGCCCAAGAGCTTGTCATGTCCACACTCCAGGGGGCCCATGCTCAGTGGATGATTCTGAGCTTGAGGCCAGGGAAGCAGCAGGCTTTGGTAGCATTTTGGGAAAGGGGACTGCCGTTTGCCACTTTGCTGTCACTCATGTCTGTGAACATTTAATTCAACCCTTCTAGCTCACCTCAGAGGATTTTTTTGAGAGAGAGAGAGAGAGAGAGAGAGAGAGAGAGAGAGAGAGAGAGAGAGAGAGAAAGAGAGAGAGAGAGAGAGAGAGAGAGAGAGAGAGAGAGAGAGAGAGAGAGAAACAGCCTTTGAACTTTAGGAAATGATTATGTTTAGAGTTGGTTTTGAAGCCTTCATTATGAAGTCCCAATGAAAGTCCATTTTAAAACAGTGAGAAACTTAGTGTCTTGATAAATACAAGGAAACTAGAGAGGCAAGGCCAGTACAAATGTCAGTGTCAGCAAGATAGAGCCCTGGAGATACATTCACGTCAAGGTTGGAAATCTTTAGGGAAAAAAGGGTGTAGATACTCAGTTCTCATTATGACGGACATCTTAAATCATTGCAGCGTTCAGGAGCCAGAACCATTTTCTTCCGATTTCTCTTTCTCTCTGCATCTGTGATTCACCAAGTTAAGCTTTCTGGCCATACCAGGCTTTGAATGACATCCGCGTCTCTTCGAGAAAGGACTGAGTACTTTTTGATTACTGGACGGAAAGAATGCAAGCTTTACCCTTTTATGTGTTTTTCGAACCAACTTCTCTGGTGTAAATAAAATCTTTTAAAAATGTAGCTGCCCCATTTTGGGCTAAGACCAAATGTTTCCTAAAATATGGAAGTCATGAATTATGGCTAAAAGGATGTTATGGGTAAAAAAAAAAAAAAAAAAAAAAACAAAACGATGTCTCAGCTCTGTTTGAGGCACATGGCCCCCAGATCAGACCTTATTCCTACATATTTCTGCATCAGTAAGGCCAAGTAAGTCAAAGTACATCCAACAGAGTAGCCAGCACAGCCCACTCCCAGGACAGGAAGCCCTGGGAATCCTGTTGCTGCCCCAGGAATCCTGTTGCTAGGAGACATTTGTCTTTGTCCAGCAGCAGGAAGATGGCCTTGAGCAACTCTGGTTGGCTTTGGACAAGCTGTGAATCAGGCTGTCCTTGCTAGCCCCGTCCTCCCAGCAGGACCAACTAGTCCCCGAGGGTCAATCGTGAGTCCTAATCCCTTGAGAAATTTCTGGCACACTCCATGTTTTTGCTGAATCAGTCAGTCTTCTAAAACCAATAAATATATGTCTACTTTGTACCATGAGAAGATGAAAAGAATAACTTTCCTGTGTGATGTCTACACTTGTGAGACGGTTATGCAACGGGATCATACTTTAGATTGTGTGAGTGTACCTGGGCTGTAGTGGGGCAAGGGGAAGTTAGTTGATGGTAATTAAAAGGGTTTCCTAGAGAGAGAGGGCATCAGGACTAGAAGGACTAAAGAATGATATTTTTCCGGGGAACACTACCCAGAAGGGGCTCTTGGAAGGTATTGGGTGGCCATGAATTTAGTTTTTGCTCAGAGAAATATCCCTGGTCTAGCACAGTGCCTGGCAAAAAGCTCTTACTTAGGGCCCAGGAGCTGGACTGTTTAAGGGAGAAAGGTTCTAGATTCTGTGTGATGGGGACCTGGGATGCTAGTAGTATTCCAGGAGAAGGTGAAGTGAGGTCGTCTACTGCATTGTACCGCAGAGTCTGTATCAGAAATGGGGACCAAATGAGATGGATCAGACAACTTCAATACCAGTTATGACCTCGCTCCAAAACCAACCAGGAATGGGTTAAAGGATGGCGGAGCAACTCTGAAACTGTTAAGACCAGAAGGGATCAAAGCTCTATAATCCTCACACAACGATGACCCCATCACGCTGATCGACATACAGATCTCAGATGATCGGTCTTTGAAGAAATGTGCGTTCTCATTATTTCAGACATACAGATGAGGAAATGGAGACCCAAAGAAGTTGATGTCTTACCTGGGCTTAGACATTGCAGATAACGAGCCAAGCCTTGTGTCTTCTGCAGATGTCTGTGTGCCTCATTCCTGGTTGGTCCTGAGAGCAGCACTCTATTGAGGGAGGTGGGAGGAGAGCAGCCCATGGCTGGGGAGCCAGCTGTGAGGCAGCAGCAGATGGCTACAAGGTGACCTACCAACAGACCAGACAGACCGACCACAGGGCTGGCTGTGGGAATCAGAGGGAAAGCTGCTCTCTCTCTCTTTCCTTGTGACTGCTCCCTTGTTTATTCTTTGCTTGCTGTACTTCCCTCAACTCAATTTTTTTGGAGGGATGATGGTGGGGGGGATATGATAGGCAAGAGCTCTACCACAGCGGGATACCTCTAATGCTCCTTTTATTTTGAGACAATGTCTCTCTGGAGGTCGCCCCAGGCTGGCCTTGAACTCACTCCATGCTCTGAACTCCAGATCCTCTTAGGCTTTTACTTAACCTCTCAGACTCAGTCTCCTCATCTGTCAAATGGAAACAATGAGACTGATTTAATAGATTTGCCATGCCAATCAAATAACAAATCATATAAGACATGGAATGCACTGCTAGGCTCTTAGTGTGAATGGGAGACCCCAGCACCCCCCAGTGGCAGAATTCTTCACACTTCTCTGTCCTAGGCTGTGGCACTGTTCTCTTTAGCTGCTAACTTTCGAGGCTGGAGAGTCTATTCATAACACGTCCCCTCCAACAATCACCTCTTCCCATCATAGCTCTGCCAGCCATATTTCTTTTCTACCAACACCCGTGTGTAGGGCTACTCAGCAAATGATACTGAAGATGTTGAGGGAGTGTTTGTTGAATGAATGTATGAAATGATCACCGCCATATCTACAGCTATGGCTTCTTCTTCTTCCACACCTTCCTGGGAAGATTCCTTGTTTCAGGAATGTTGGAATGACACAGTTTAGATGGTACTGTTGGGTTGGACACTACTAACACACCATCCTACCCATTCGGGGAGTCCCCTTGCAAAGCAACCAACTGGACAAGGAGAATCTAGTTGATCAGCGTCTAACGGAAAACATCTAGTTTGGTGGGAAATTCTTTTGATGTGATTCCTCCTCACCCTGGTCTGGCAAGATTGACTCACTGTTCCAAGTGCTAGGTTTTACCTGGCAGCAGTAAGGGACAGAGCCCCTGCTCAGTGTTCCCTTTGTCCCCAAGGCTCCGTCAACTCTTCTGGAAGGAGCAGATTTGACAGTGTCCAGGTCCCTTCCACAAAGCCTTGCTGGTTCTGGCAGTTATGCTACCGCGGAGCACGTTGCCGCCCGGGTCTAGTAACAGTGCATAATCTCAGTATCAAACCGCTGATGACCACGTGGGGCACAGGAATAGAAGTAAACCAACAGTAAGGGACTCAGGAAGCCTGGGGCCGTGGTTTGGACAGTGGGATGCGTTCCCTGGGACTTTGTACAAGCAATAGGAAACAAGAAGATTCTTCTTAAAGGTAGACTTGGGTATGGAAGCACCCATTAGTCTTCCAGTAATTTGTGGAAGGTATACACTTTTTTAAATCCATGTCTGAGTTGTAAATATTTCTTTATAACCAGGGTGCTACCTTCAGGTTCAACCAAGAATATGGTACCAATCATAATTGGTTGTCAGGCTCGGATGTGTGGCTTAAGTCACCAAGCAGCATCCATTCCAGGACCACGATGAGACAGTGGCTGCCACAGAGTCTGTCTTAGGACATCTCTCCCTGGGTTCAGGCTGCGGACCTCCCTGAATGTGCTCAGCTTAAGGATCATGCCATAAGCACCTATTATGCATGACTTCCAGACCTGAGAAGCTCTAGTGCCCTCAAGCACCAGTTTTCCCATCCTTCTACCCGTCCATCTGTCCATCCATCCATCCATCCGTCTACCCACCCACCCACTCATCCATCTCTTCAACCCATATCTGTTTATAGGCTGTACTCTCTGGAAGGTGGCTACTGATCACACTTGTTTTCTTGGATACTTAATTGCCAAAACTTAGTCCAGGCCTGGCACAGGGTAACTACTTAAGGAATATTCATTCAGTAAATGAATGAACAGTGATAAAAAAAAATTCCTACTCTGTGTTGGAGGAGGCAGTGATATGACCCTATTTAACTCCTGCCTTTTGTTATGATGTTCAGAAATATTTTTCATGATGAATCTGTACTTATAAAAAAAAGTGGAATATGAAGCTTCTAATAGTGTGTGTGTATGTGAGTGCGTGTGTGTGTGTGTGTGTGTTCAATTGCCTGGTTGTTTCACAATGTGTGTACTAGAACAGATGCGCAGATCCTTTTGGAGAGAAATGAGAAACACACGCACGTGCACACACAAACACACACACACACACACACACACACACACACACACACACACACACACACACCTCTTTGCATTCTAATGCCAAATCATTCTTCCTGTAGTGAACACCACCTCCGAACACTAATGGGTCTAAGAGACTTTGGGGACACTAATCTTAATGCGCTGCTTCCTTCTGGTCTTGTTAGTCCCTAAAGCCATCTGTAAGGAGTTATTGTATTTGGCTTTCTTAAGCCATATTTCTTAAGCACGGACATTTAATTAGTGCTTGTTAAGATGTTTCCAGTGCCTTGGCTGCGTCTCTCGCCCCTGCTGTTTCTTCCTGGTCAGCATATTTTCTGAAAGTGTTGTTTCCAGGAAAGGGCATCGGAGCCTTCTGTTCGGAGACTTGTTACATGTGTCCCTGTGAAGCAATGTCTGAGAAGGGAACTGGAGGGAGCAGAGAGTCCAAGCGGCTGCACGGGAAGGACCCTGTGTTCACGGCAGCCACCTTGAGAGGGCCGCTGTTTATGATATTTCCTCGAGAAATCTGAGACCTCCGATGGGTTTGGAAGGATTAGATACAAGGCCCTACACAGGAATATCCAAAAAAGGAGATGTATTTGAAATATTAAGACTAAGCACCACTCTAAAAACTTCATTCATAAGAAGATGCCTAAGAGAACATCAATGTTACTTGAAAAGGTGTTGGTAGAAACTGAGAAATAGTTCCCAGGTACTAAGAAAGTTTATCAAATCTCACTAACAGACTAAACACATCAAATCTAGTTTTATTTCGACAAATATCTAATTCTATAAATTGAATTTATTAAAATTTCAAATGGTTTCCGAGGAGACACGTGTGCTGAGTTTCTTCCCGATTTCTAATGCATACGCAGGCTAGGCTGGCTGGGCATTTCTGTGAGCTCACAGATCACAAACGCTTGTCAAATACAAAGGAAAAGCATTTCACGAAAATGTGGTAGCTGCAAAAATGAAGGAAAGAAGGAATGTGGGCCTAGAGAGGTTAAGAAGTTATACACATTGTACACATTCGCATACATTTACTTACATATATTTTCATAAGTCACACATATACACATATGTTTTAGCAAGGACACTTTCTATTTTCTAACGTTCCCAAATAAAGAAAAACAGCTTCATGTTGAGTGCTGCTTTCATCATAATTAAATTTCCTTTACATTTGAATCTTAATATCTTCTTTTAGGATACTCTTTGATTAAGAAAGAAGAACAGTGCAGGTAGTAGAGAGTCAAATGACAACATCTCCATATTCCACAAGCAAGGGGGTTTCTGTTGGAATCCCGCTTGCCTCCATAATCTAAACACTTAAGCGTATTAAAGGTTCCAGTGATGGATTGAGGTTTGGCACTGGGTGTCAAAACATTTCCTGCTGGGCCCTCAACTACTAACAAGCTTGTTTGTGAGGAGGCGGGGCGGGGTGGCTGATGGAGGATGTGGAGAGAAGGAACTTTGTTGCAACTCCTGACATCTGAAGTCTTTATCAGTCCAGGCAACTTTTTTTGGTTCACGCTGATGGTTTATGATACCATCATTGATCTGTCTGTCACGTCTTGGACTCACTGCTCAGTTGTAAATGTCTCCAGGCCATGAGCATTCTTACAGGGTAGTAGCATCCACCCAGCCAGACATCTGGATGTCAGTTATAATTGCCTCCCTGCTCCCAAAGTTGTTGCCAGATAGATACTCTTGATCCCCTTTGAACACACTGCGCTGACGCACCCAGACTTTGAGCCATTGATGTGACAGACAGTCAGTTCCTGGTTTTGGCGTATTTGGGGAAGATTTATGAAATGGAGAGGGGGTCCCCATTCTGCTGGAGGGGTGGCTGTTTTCGTCAGCACTGAGTTTAATGGTACAGCGGTTTCCTCTGATGCCTGTAGAACTCACCCTTTGAACACGGAGAGAAAGAATACATTCAAAAATTACTTTCATGGTGTTGCCATGTTTACTGTTTCCTGTTGTCTTTGCCTGAAAGTGTTCAAACCAAAATTAGTGCTGAGGGGAAGAACCTTTGAGCCAGCGGATGAAAGGAGCTGATTTTTTTTTGTCTCTCGTGCAGGTTCCTGTGTTCCCTTTGATTTAGGCACCGCGGACCTTAGACAGGATATGGCACCAATTAAGATCACGAAACTTAATTTTTGGACTAAATAATCACAGGTTCCTTCTTCTGGTGTCTGACTGGGGGCCGCTGACACTGCTTTACTGCTCAGCTGCAGCCCTGAATGGTTTGGGCTGGCTTTGTGTGAGATCTACAGGGCAAATAATACTGGGGCACATAGAAGCCTGGCAAATAGCTACAATGAAGAATAGATTTTATATGATGACTGGTCGCTCAAGGCCAGAAACTTAGGCACACTCACTCCGTGAGTTCCAGACCCACGCTTCAAGATTGGAGGCGGATACTGCTTTTAAGATTTACATTTCAAAATAAATCCATTAATTTGATCTCAAAATGTAAGAACAGGACAAATGACTGTTAACTGCTTCTTCTTAGCTTTAAATCACCTCTCTCTTGAGTGCTTTAGTGTTCACTGACAAGTCAGCTTTAGATAGTATCACAAAATAATACATCTATGCTCGAAGAGATGAGAAAACAGTATATCAGGTAACGTATTTAAATCATAAAATTACACGCTGATGTCTGCTTTGAGTGCCAAGAAGGAAAACAAAGGCTCACAAATACAGGCAGTTGGGTCAACCTTCTATCTTTTCACGCTGACACTGTGTTTGACTCTAGCTAATGGTTCCGTGAAAAAGGTATTAGTGTTTTCAGATCAGCCCCTGGTGGTCTACAGCACACATTACGTAACCTGCTGGTGGGTCGAACAGGGCTATTTCTCATCTGCAGACAGTAGCCTTTTATAATTCTGTCTGGATGTGGATTTTTTTTTAAACTTTAACCTGTTTATGACGCACTTGACAACAGTGAAAATGTTTATAGAGAGAAGTTAAATTTTGTGGGACACTTTAGGAGGTTCCTAGGTCCAAATTTGATCCTACCACTCGGTGACAAGCTGAAGTCATTACACTAGAAACAACAACAACAAAAAAGTCACTCGTGACTTCTGCTCTCAGTGGAAAATTAGCAAAGGCTGCAGCTTTTCCAGCCAAGACCCAGTCTCATTTCCCATGTGCAGTTGGTTAGTTCCTTGCTATATCCCCAAGGAATCTGTGTGAGTCTGTAATGCTGCAGAAAAAAAAATGAGAATTTCCACACTTAAAAAGAGCCACGGCAGCATTTGTAAGCTCTGATAAATAAGAAGAGATGAAGAGGAGAAGGTTGGTTTTGCTTTCTTTCCTTCTAGCAAGATAAGAAAAGAAAAGAAAAGAAAAGAAAAGAAAAGAAAAGAAAAGAAAAGAAAAGAAAAGAAAAGAAAAGAACAGAAGAGAAAGAAAAGAAAAGAAAAGACAAGAAAAGAAAAGAAAAAGAAAAAGACATGAATGAGCAGGAGATTCCAAGGTTAAAATTGAGCAAAGGTTTGCTTTGGCTTTTTAGAGGATGTTAGAAAACAAAACAGAACAACAACAACAATAACAAAATAAAACAAACAAACCCGGCCAAGTGTTTACAGTTTCTCAACTCAAATTTGGAAGCAGTGAATGCTGAATTGGATGAAGCCATTGAGGTCAAATTCATCACCAGCTCTGTGAACATTTAGTGGCAGTTCCAGGAACTGTGCTGCAAACTCAGGTTTCTTTTCACTCTTAGCCGGAGTGTTTATTCTTGACTGGAGCGGCCCATCACTCCCTCACACACACATAGCCGATTCGGCTTTGCGCACCCTCCCACCCACCCACCCACAAACAGGAACACAGTCTGTTGGAACATTTAAACAAAACAAGCCCGTTTACGCCACTGCCTAGCAGCCTTTGAAAATAGCAGCATGAATCTGAGATTGAAGAAGAGAATCCTCTCCAAGGCAGATCTGGTGGGCTCAGTGCATTAACTGCCTGTGCCACCATTTTCTTGTGTGCTAGCGGACGGAAGATGGTGAGGCTGCATCTGTTGTGTAAGGGCTCATGAATTGAACTTCCCCTTATAGAACCAGTTTGTACACCAGCAGGAGAGCCAAATTTCTCAGGCCACGGGAGTGCTCAAACAAAGCACGCGCACACACACACACAGATCTTCTACTCACTGCTTAGCAGATGCGTGAGCAAAATTCAAAGGTGTTGAGCACAAGGAAAGCAAAATTCCTGTAGGAAAAAAAATTTTTAAAAATGCAATGGAAAGCACGCATCAGTGAGAAATGGAGCTCTGTGATGATTCCAAATGAGTCTGTCATTAATAGACCTTCCTGCCTCATGATTCATAATCGCCCTTAAGAAATGGACCCAAGGCAGAGGTGGCACAAGAGGATGGGAGTATTTCATTGTGAATAAGCAACCTTTCCAGGGCAAGGTTGGCCACTGGTAAGCTAGCTCCTCAGGTGAACTCATTTCACAGTCCTTTCCACAAGCCAATTGAGGTTCTGATTTAAAACAAAATATCATTGCCTTTTGTTTATGTTTTGATTAATTTCTTTAAAATACCATCATGAGATAACGTACCTTCGTCAATAACATTTAGCTCAGATTGACTATTTTAACAGGACCAAAGCCACGATGGTCTCAGACTGCCCCTAACTAGATCTTCAATTGAAGAGAGAAGAACTTGACTGGAAGAAGAGCTGACTCTCTCCTACTGACAGCCGCCCCACCACTCTCTTTTGTCTAAGGAAAAGCATTTTCTTCTCTATGAGGTTTAGGCTTTTAAGACAGGAAAAAAAAATCTAAAGCAGAAATTTGATTTTTTTTTCTTTTTGAGTGCAGGTGCCAAACATCTACAAGTATAAAATGATAGCGCTGTGTAAAGCAGACTTGCTGGGACACTGTTTATGGCACACACAACAGCTATTTGGATATGGAGTTGTAAATAGGAAAATGTGTGAGCTATTAAATCTAGTAGCAAGAGGAGTCCTGAAGCAAGGTTTATTATACCAATGCCTGAAAAGCTCTAGCTTTTTTTTTTATCTCAGTATGTTAAATTTTTGTGTTTGCAACAGTATTTTAGCTCTGGAGCTATTTATCTGGAAGCATCTTTGTGGGTGGGGGAGGAAATGGACAGATGTCCATAAACAAAGGGCGCCACCTGGTGGTGAAGAAGCAGTAAGAAATGTTGATTTCTGGATATTGCTTCAAAGACAAACAGATGAAAAGGCTGTCGTGTGTGTGTGTGTGTGTGTGTGTGTGTGTGTGTGTGTGTGTGTGTGTGTAAGAAAATGCATTATTCATCAAATTTGGAACTTGGATTCCAACGTAGTTCTAGTTTTCCAGCTAATACTATCTGACATTCATTTCCTATTCAATCCTTCAAAATTTACATTGCAAATATTTTATTCTCAATTCATATATCTGAACAGATAAAAATACGACCCTCACACATTAAGAACAATCTGAAGCAAAGTGCCCACATCATCTAGGCACCTTACTTTCAAGTTGAATGACCTCCCAGACAAACTTAAACAAAGGATGCATTTGCTGCAATTCGAGGTTGTCTCGGGGTGGCTTTGTGGCTCACCTAGTCAGAGAGCTGCAAAAGGAATGTGGCACACAGCTTAGTCACCGCAGGGAAGTGGCTTCAGACCCATGACTGAGAAGCAGGAAAATGTTCATTTGAAAATGTCATCTGTAGCTGAGGCGTTGAGGAATTTAAATCTAAGCATCGCGACTCTTCCGCTGCCTCAAACTCTAAAATTAGTCCAGGAATTACATAGATCAGATGCTATGCAAAATGTAAAATAGGTTTTCCATTTATGGCTCTCTACGTAAGGTGTAGATTAAATCTTCAGCCTCCAATAAAATTGTATTTCTGTAATAAAACTGCTGCACCTTGACTCACGACTACATTGAATTCCAAATTAAACACCCCATTTACTGTACTGTAACAAGAAAAAGGGTTTGCTACACTGAACAATATTACAGATAGGGAAAATGTCTTGCATTTCACCTTACCACCAACATAGAGCCCACCTGAACAAGCCCCCTCCCCACCCCTTTTATGAAATATAAAACATAGGAAAAAAAGGAAATGTGTAGACTTTTGTCTTTCATTGCTAAAATTTATATTCCTTCCTAAATGATCTAAATCAGCCTAAGTGGTGAGGCCTCAAAACAAGTCAATCAAGTAGGGTATTTACTGCAAAATGTCCTACTACATTTCCCAGATAACTCAGGCTTCTAAGCAGAAACATCTGGTATGCTAAAGGCTAGGTACATTTCCTTATGCATTATATATAATGCAGGCACTTTCCCCATAACATACACGCGCCATTCACTCTGCCATACACACAAGGCTGCAGAATCCACGGACGTCTCAAACTCGGGAATTATGGTCTAGTTAATCTTACTCAACATCGATTTTGAAGACTGAAACCTGATGTTTATTTTAGACAGCCCAATAGGGCAATTTTTCTTGCTACCATCCTGTGACCTAGCCATCACTGACTTCTGACATTTGCAGAGAGGTATCACTAGAAAGAGAAACCACAGATGGTGAGAACAGAGAGCCAGCTAAGCCGAGGCTGCTTCCTCTCACCCTCTGAATGGTAGTCATTAGGTCCAGGAACTGAGGGTCTGCCTCTGGTCCTTCTCCCATCTTGGGAAAGCGCCCTCTAGTGGACTGAGGCAGAAGTGTTCTCTCTGGATGTCACACCCAGGTCTTCACTGCATAAATAGTCCCTTCCCCCATGTCAGGCAGACATTATTAACCTTCAAGCAAGACACAGAGAGATGGATGTTGATCACGAAGGGATTTCTAATCGAGTTTAATGATGTAGTACACATCTGCTAAAAATGCTAATTGGTATGTTTCATTTGATAGGTGAAGGCAGGAACGGTCATAGATTTAATGGTTCTGGTGGGAAGAAGTTGTTACCAAGAATTCTGAAGTTAATATGAAGGGAAAAGTTAGAGGTCTGTGTGTGACAGGAAGGTAATTTTGGAGATCAGACATTGGAAATTTGAGCCTTAATGTTGGCTCAGCTCATGGAAAGAGAATTCCAGTCGGGAAGGACTCGCTCACAGCTGGAGTTAAGGTTTCCTGTCATCAATGTGTGTCAGCTCGGAGGGATCCAGAGGCCTGTAGCGTTGTGGCACTGAGCATTGACCTTTTCGGTACCTTCAGCCTTCCATGCTTCCTTTAATGGCTCATTGTCACTTTTTGCCAACATGTAAAAGAATCACGGGAAGAATAATTTGAATATTTAGCTCAGAATCAAGAGAAAGATTTTTTTTTAATTTCCTCAATTGCACTGTCATTGATGCATGAAGCCATTAGCTGTACCATGGTGGAAGTAAGGTCCACTTTATTGTCCCCACAGCCCTGCAACAATGGCATCTGAAGTTCTATTGTCTGCTCTGGTGTTTGGCTGCTTGACCTGGGGTCCTTATGGGGCAAATAGCCACATAGCGGTGGATGATGTTGGACATATGAACAATGTCTTCAGGATACACTTGGAGTTGGCTTTGATTTCTCTAAACTCTGGGACTCCATCTAGACTTGTTCTAGAAGGTCATGTTGTTGCCTCATTCTGACTTGGGAAGCATTCTTCTGCCATGGAGTTTACTACTTGAGGGTGAGCCATGAGAACTTTCTTAGAGTTTCTGTAGTGTACATATTTAGCCTACATTTAGAAAACTTCTAAATACAAATGATCACAAATGTCTCCTAAGGAGCTGAGCTTAGGTAGATACTATTGGTTTGACTGTACCATCCCAGGCTCTGAATACAAATGGCTCTTGTCGTCAGATTTTTTTTTACAGACTCCTATAAAATGGATCCTGTGTAGAGGAAATAAAAATGATTCCTAGTGCTAATATGAGATATGATATCAGTGACCAGCATTATTTTCCCATCAATAATGATAATTATACTAATTAGTCCAGGCATCACACCTGTGCACAGCTCTTATCCTTATTTTACAGATGAAGTAACCGAGACACCAAAGGTTAACTGCTTGCCCAGAGCTATATAGCAACTCGGATAGCAGCACATTCCACAAAGCCACTTTGGCTGGACCACTACACATTCTTGCCTCCTTGGCAATGCAACACTTATGCCTCTATTCCAAGAAGGCAAACTACTCACTGCTTATCTCACAGGAGGTTGGTGTTGATGGGAAGCAGGGCAGAGAGGTCGCCTGTTATTGGTTTGAAATGGCAACATCCTCATATTGCTACCGTTGTCTCCACTTTATAGGTTAAAGTTACCTCGGATAGCACAAAGTTCCACACAGACACTCTGAGCAGAGTCAGGAGGCACCCTTGCAAAGCAGGACACTGCCGAGGTGGGGCAGATTCTAGTATATCCCGAGTTTGAAAGGAGAGTCACCCTTGAGAGGTAGGACATTCTATTCTTGAGTCACAGAAGAGTATGGGGGTCTCCTCCCCACCCATTGAAATACTTCAGCTAGAATTGCAAGAATGTATTAAGAGGCAGATTTGTATGCATGTGTTCAGAGAATAGTGTGGAGAATTTATCCTTTGGGATTAAAAAAAAAGGCAGCAACAACAAACTTGAGAACAGCTGGTTCTGATACAGTCTGATAAGAATGTAAACAGGAAAATATCTTTGTTGACTTTTTTGTTGGTAATCAGTAAGGATTAGTTATTGTCTAGAGATGAATTACAGATTTCATAAGCCTGACTATGAACAGCGCCTACAAAATGAAAGTAAATATCCGACATGGGTGAGGAATGGGGGGACTTGGGAGGAACCCTCCTCGTTAACATTCTTCTTGCTTGATAGAAAGAAGAAGCACTTAGAGAAGATCATTTCTGTACTCTTCGTTGTTTCTTTTGTCATAACGTGATTTGGAAATATACCCTACAGACGAGGCCCTGAATAGGTTCATTTGAAAGGGGGTTTAACGTTTCTCTCTGGCTTAGAGAGCCAATGCTCTTTTAATTTTGTTCTTTCCGCCTTGCTCGGGAGGGGAGTTACTCTAGACATATATACAAAGTATCTCTTTGGAAAATGAGCGAGTATTTGCATAATAAACTCGTTACATTTATTTGTCAAAGACTTTCTTTATTGAGGGTTACTTAGGTCCAGTAAATAGCTTCCTGTTTGCCCAGCCCTGTGCTAGGCTATCACAACACAACCGTGAAACAGAACTTTCTGATGCTACTTAGCCCTATACTTTAGAAGGTGAGACAGAGGCATGAGTGAGTAACTACCTCTGCAGAAGACGAAAATGTCCAGACAGGAGGGAGGAGAAGGATGAATTCCTTGGGGGAGCAGCAAGTTTTACAAAGGATATTTTAGGGCTGCTGTTGAACACTGTTCCCACTGCAGACACACCCAGGTTTCTGCAATGACATCACGAAGAGCAATGGAAGTTTATGCTTCCAGCCAGTACTTTGGATTAGGTAATGGTATACTTTCAGTTGATTGGGCAGCAGGTAGATAAAAGGTAGGATCCAGCTCTGGTTTTGTGATCTGGAGAGGTAGGTAGCCTTTCTGTCAACACAGAAGTCATAGAAGCATGGACTGTATCCTCCAGGATAGCATGTGTTTGGGAAGAGCAGTTCCTCTTCTAATCTGTAACTCAGCTACTTGAAAATACTTCTTAAAGGACTAACACAAACAGTGTATATCCCAGAAGCTCCCAGCATTTCTTTTACTTAACAACATTCAGTCACTAAGTTCTTATCAGGCTCTAGACACTGCCCAAGATGTTTGGATTAATAGAAGAAATAATATCTTTAAGTTTTCTTTGTAGGACATAAAATCTGGTGGGGAAGGACAGCGTCAAGTGGATAATTACCCAAATTACTCACTGATGAAACTGTGACAAGGGCTATTACAAACAACAAATGCTGTTCTCTCTCCTCGGCTTCTGTTCTTTATTCCAGGGACAGTGACAGTGCCACGGTTTTGTTTTTAAGAACCACCTTCTGCCATCACATAAGACCGAGATGCAGCTGCCAGTCAAGGTGCCCTGTCTCTCGCTTTTGTTTCTCTTCTCCCACCTGGAATAACTCACTCTCTCCCACTTCACAATCTAAATATCTTGGAGGATTGGGAGTCGATTTATTCTTGGCTTTTCCTTTCTTTCACTTTACTCTGTATCTTAGCAGCAAATTCCTTAAGTTAAGGAGCTTCAACTTCTTATAACCAATTACAGTATTTACAACACTGCCCCAAATGTTTTGACTCTAATAGGAAAAAAATTGCTGTGTGATTGTGAGGGTTTGCTGGGACTCGGGAACAGACAATCTACTCAAAGGACATACTCAGAATATTTTGAATGCCATAAGGGTAGCTAAGTATCATTTCTTTTTGTGTCTTCAGCAAGTACTATTTCCAAATTAATCATATCAGAAGTCATACCACTTACAAAACAGAATCTGACTATTACAAACTCTGGTGGTGTAAAAGAAAAGCTACCCCCGGACAGAAGTCCTGAGGCACTAGCTCACGTGTTAATTCTCTATGAGTATGAAGGTCAGGAACTATTTTTTTTTAAAGCTAATGGATCCTGAAGTGGAGGTTTAATTAAATCATTTAAAATTATAGAGTCGCCTATTAAAAAGAAAAAAAAAGTTAACCCAGAGAAAAGATGGAGAGAAGTCAGTAGCTACTGGTGGTTGAAAAATCAAGAAACAAAGGTGTGTGTGTGTGTGTGTGTGTGTGTGTGTGTGTGTGTGTGAGTGTGTGTGGTGTTAGGATGAAGCTAGAACTCATTAGAAAACTAGCATAGACATCTGCTAACAGTGACTTCCTTTAAGGGAGGTTGTTGGTTGGAGAACATCTAGGTAGAGATGCTAATTGTGCATAAAGCTGGGGGGCAGGGGGATCTAGCACTCCAGAAATTGTTATCGTAAGGAGTGTTGTATTGCACTCATTAAGACAGTGCCATCCGTGGCAAGGAACTAACCCTTGCGTAGATTTCATCATAGGCCAGATTCTTATTTAAATAACATACATTGAGTCTATAGCTAAAAATATGTGTGTGTTAACTGATTTATGGAAAGAGGACAATAACAACGAAGGGTTGGAGAGTGGGTGCACAAGGAAGCAAGTTGAAGTCATTGATTCTGGGGGTGGAGGCATGGGGGAACAAAAACCAACGCAACAAATAAAAGAAACAAACAACAAAAACCCAAATAGCAACAACAACAAAACAAACAGATATCAGGAGAGCAAATTAACAACTGCCAGCCAGGCTTCTCCATCTCATTGGACCAAGGAAGAGAAACTGAGTTGCAAATGTGTAAGGAGAAGAGTTTATTTTAAGACCCAGGCAGACTGTGTGGCTTTATGGTGTAGTAAATGTGATGGACTAAATTTAGAGGTAGTCTATCCCAAAAGCTTATGGATAACTTTAGAAATAAAATTGAACCAAGATTAAACAATTAATTTTCCAAGTAAGGGTTTATGTCAGTCTTGGACCATTCTTAGAGAAGGAGAAAACATACTAGCCAGATAGAAGCCTTCGATTTACATGTGAAGAGGGGCTAATGGTTAAGTGACCTGAGTAGCCACACCTTGGCTGTGGTTCCTAGGTAAAATCTCATTAAAGGAAAAATAAATCAATAATTACATTTTTCCTTTGAAGTTCTATGCTAACTACGGTTTCCCTAAACACACACACACACACACTACTTCATATATCATGCTTTTAAAAAAATCCACATACTTTAGGAGAATTATAAAATTCTTACTTTGTACCATTATTAAATAGTTATTGCTTAGTTCTCTAATAAAAAGAATATGTTTTTAATGTAAAACGCTTCAGAAATACAGAGTGTATAAAAGCTATAACCTTTTTTCTCACTGCAAAGTAAGCAAGGAGACAAAACACAGACACACCATGCCTTGTCCAGACTATAGCTGAAGTAGCCGTGTTGTGCACACCCCACCCCTCTCCCCCTTTCCCGGTTTTTCTCTGGCAGGAATCTGCTCTTCTGGGAACATTTTTTTTCCAAGAAAAATTAGCTTCATCATCATCTCCCCCATCCCACCTAGAACCTTCAGGCTGAAGCACTCAAAGTAATCTCAGTGTTGCTTCAGATGTCAAATTTAACACCTCTGTGAGTCAACTTTAGACTTTGGCTACCAAGGAGAACTCTGTGGACTTGAAGGTCATGGTTGCTTGATCTGACCTGAAGGGATAGATCTGATCTGATCTGATCTGATCTAGTAGCCACTGCAACAGAGGTTCAGAGTCAAGAGAAGTATATGGCATGGTGGTCAGATGTGTCTTACTGGCTAGATGTTTCTATTCATGCACAGACTCGGGTAAGCTTGTGTTTTATTCTTAACAGTAAAATTCTCACTCTGCACATCTTCTTTGTTCCTTCTCTCCAAAGCCTTGAGTCAGGATGACATTCTGGTTTGCCTTGCCCTTCCTGGAAAAGACCCTTTCCTCATGCTTGCCTCTCCTATTGACAAAACTGCTGCACGGAATTTGGGGGAGATGCTCTCCTCATTTGTCCTCAGCTGCTAATCCAACATGCTTAAGTTATTACTCCCTTTCTGACCACTGATCCTTGCTAGTTGCTGTGGCTGAACCTCCAAGGCTCACACAATGTCTTTATGATGGAAAACACCGATTGTGGGATGCTCAGAGCTAAGGGGAAACATGACGGACGGAGGATTTAAACTCTTGAGATTTGGATTTGCAGATAAAGAATAGTTGCGTCTCAGAGAGACTGGAAATGCTGCCCAAGCCCATCCAGCTGCTTACTGGAAGATCTAAGACAAGAGCCCGGGGCTCTTGCTTCCTGCTGTCTCACTGTTTCTTCCAGAAAGAACAGTCAGGGAAGCCAAAAGCAGCTGCATGCTCTCAACACCCCCCTTCTGTTCTGTGTGTACATCTTTGGGGGCCCAGATGTGTTCTCTGGTGAGCCACTGGTTCCCACAAAGTGCTACTTTAGGGTTTAACAGAAATCACTTTTCTGGGTGGTATTCTATGTAACTGAGCATGGCTACGTTCTAACAGATATATCGCATTATACATCAAGTGGGGGGGGGGAGAGAGAGAGAGAGAGAGAGAGAGAGAGAGAGAGAGAGAGAGAGAGAGAGAGAGAGCTTTTGCTTCCAAATTACAAAAGAGCAAATGATTCTTGCCTATTCAATGTTCTGTTTGCTTATGTATAAAACGAACCAACCATGCTCCAAAAGATAGCCTCAAAAATTTTTTAAACTTCAAAAATGGGCCTGAGGACCTAGTAGTTCAGAGGCAGTATGTTTTTTATCCTGATTTGGTCCCCAGTCTACAAAAGCAAAACAAAACAAAACCCCTAATGACTTTGAAATTCTGCATTTGGATCTTCTTTAGAGCTAAGCTTTGAGTATTCTACTTTAGAGTGGTTTGTAGTAGCAAAGCCTTTCCAAATCCTGTTCTCCATCTCATGCTGTGTAATGGCCCAGGCCAGCCACACGAGTCTCCTCTCGGCAAGTCGTGAGAACACCATACACCTGAGTGCATACCAACAGTGATGTCTGCAAGACAGCATTTAGATCACTGGCTTTTAGAGGTTTTATTATTGCTGTAGTACAGCTTTGTCTCATTCTCACAATCCTCCTGCCTCAGCATCCTGAAATCTGGGCTTACAAATGTGCAATACCACATCCAGCTTTTTTGAGCTCCTTTGCCAGAAATGAGCACTCTGATTTCCTAAAAGTCGGGGAACAACAGGAACTGTTGTAAAGAAGGCTGAGAGCCACTAATTAATCGGGAAATTGGCCGGTGGCAAACCGCCAAGCGCCCTTTCCCATCTCTAATCTTTCTCCCTCTGGCATTAATGTACCTCCTAACTAATTCTCTCCTGAACTAGATTTGATCTTACATTTGATTGGTTTAACAGGCAGCAACGTTAGGACACAGACAGCTTTGCAGGAAGATGGCTTTGCAGGAAGATGAAGGAATCACTGCTAAGTTTATTAAAGGCACCTAAAGGTGAGCATTTCACCCAGCTATCTTCTGCCAAGGCTTCTGGAGAGGGCTTGGGTCAGTCATGTAGCAATTTTCACCCTCATGTATCCCACGGTGGCCCTAAACTTTCTATGTAGCCGAGGGTGACTTTGAACTTCTAACCCTGCTGTCTCTATCCTCTGAGTGCTGGGATTATAGACATGGGCCACCATGCCTAGTTTATTTGTGCTGAGATGGAACCCAGGGCATCACACCTGCTGGGCAAGCACTCTACCAACTAGGCTGTGTTCCCAGTCCGTGTATAATTGGTATACAAGGTAAAAGTGTCAGGACTCTTTAAGTAGATTAAAATCTTTCCTTCTTGGAATTGTTTTTCTTCTATCACTGTGTCACTGTGTGGGAAGATATCTGTAATATGCCCTCTCTTTGTCTAGCATAAAGTGGACTCAGAAGACCAAAACAGCAAGAGAGTGCTCTCTTGTGTTTTAAATGTGTCCATGACAAAGCAAAATCATTCCTTCTAGTCATTTCTACAATAGATAAAAGCACCAATATAGAGCCTTGAAAACAGATATTATAGATATTTTTCACAGCATAGATTGAGGAAACAGGGAAGAATATCTCTACAGACACACAGATTAAATGCACATATTCTGTATATATGTAGGGGGAAATATATATGTACAACAGAAAATATACACACACATAAAAGAAAATTATAGATGTGCATTTGAGACATCCATAGAGAGTTAACTTATGTTACGGAGATAAAATTTGTCCCACTTTTCCATTCTGCATGGGTGTTTGAGACAGAGGCACTAGAAGGTATCAGACTCTTAGTTGAACTGATTTTACTTAGACTATCCATACTTTCATTGGCGTGAATATAAAGGCTCTCCCTGACCAAGTCTACAAACCAACGCTGAAGCTTGGGCCTGACACTGTGTCTGCTGGCCTGGCTGCGAGAGTGGTAGCCTGGGGGGTAGGAGGGAAGGCGAAGCAAGACTAAAGAAAAGTGCGAACAATCTTAGCCATTCCGTCTAATTCTGACAAACCACGCAGCCTCTCTGTGCCTGTAAAAGGAGGCCCTTGAAATGCCTGCAGTTTTGGACTTCACCTGTGGCACAGACACATTTGTAGAGCAGAATGACTCTAGAGTGAATGTTGGGTTTGTTAGAAACTTAGTGTGAGAAATTGGTAGGTAAGGTACTTCTGCCCGCCAGCTCAGAAAGGAGCTTCTCCATCTCCACCGACCATTAGCGCAGCAGAGACGTAATGTGCCGTTCCAGCTTTGCATTAGGTCAACTCTGGATCCAGCCCAGGTGGTGTCCCTAGCAAGCCTGCATGGTTGCACGCCTGCCAAAGAAAGCCAGGAACACTTTTCTGTTTCCCTCTCTTCGGGGTGGAAAGTTCCATCCCAGAGAACAATGTTGTCCCAATGTTGGGGTTCCACCGTGTTTACAAAACGTAAGCTCTCTGGCTACACTCATCCTCGGGACTCAGAGTACCACCGTCTGATTTGACTTGCCCTGTGAAATTCACCTACAGGGAAACAAAACATAGGAGTATTTTGGTTCTGTGACCATTGTAATTTTTTTAAAAGAATAATTGAAGACAGTATTAATATGGAAAGACACTTAATAAGTTAGAAATCACAGAGAAGTTAAACATGAAGGAGAGTCAGATAACTGCGGGAGGGGGCAGGGATGTCCTATTCTGTGACTCTTAGAGAGGTTTTGTAGAACATGGAATTCCAGGTTGGAGGTTAGTGATGCTGGCACAGCCAACGTGCCAGTGTACACTTGGTGCAAATGTCAACAGTGAGTGTGTGTGTGTGTGTGTGTGTGTGTATGTGTGTGTGTGTGTGAGAGAGAGAGAACATTTTATAACTCATTTTTAATAAAGGATGTGAACTGTTCATTAAAGACTGCTTTGTACTGTGTTTGCTAGCACAAGTCTCAGCCAAAGGGTAAGGGTCCCTTTAAAACTGGAACTCCATGGACTGATTGCAAAGCTTCCTTCTGCTGAGCACAGTGAGATCTTACCTATGTGGAAATCCTTGTATGTTTGTAGGGTGACAAACTCTATAGGCTTCTAGTTAGACTAGCACTCTTAAGGCAGGAGATCGGGAAGGTGCGTGACTTCATTTTAAAGGTCAAGTAGTTCAAGATGGACACACTACAGACAAATGAGCACACTGACTTCTTTTTTTTTAATTTTTAATATTTTATTACATATTTTCCTCAATTACATTTCCAATGCTATCCCAAAAGTCCCCCATAGCGCCCCCCACTTCCCTACCCACCCATTACCATTCTTTTGGCCCTGGCATTCCCCTGTATTGGGGCATATAAAGTTTGCAAGTCCAATGGGCCTCTCTTTCCAGTGATGGCCGACTAGGCCATCTTTCGATACATATGCAGCTAGAGACAAGAGCTCCGGGGTTCTGGTTAGTACATCATGTTGTTCCAACAATAGGGTTGCAGATCCCTTTAGCTCCTTGGGTACTTTCTCTAGCTTCTCCATTGGGAGCCCTGTGATACATCCAATAGCTGACTGTGAACATCCACTCCTGTGTTTGCTAGGCCCCTGCATAGTCTCACAAGAGACAGCTATATTTGGGTCCTTTCAGCAAAATCTTGCTAGTGTATGCAATGGTGTCAGCGTTTAGAAGCTGCTTATGGGATGGATCCCTGGATACAGCAGTCTCTAAATGGTCCATCCTTTCATCACAGCTACGAACTTTGTCTCTGTAACTCCTTCCCTGGGTGTTTTGTTCCCAATTCTAAGAAGGGGCACAGTGTCCACACTTTGGTCTTCATTCTTCTTGAGTTTCATGCGTTTAGCAAATTGTATCTTATATCTTGGGTACCCTAAGTTTTGGGCTAATATCCACTTATCAGTGAATACATATTGTGTGAGTTCTTTTGTGATTGTGTTACTTCACTCAAGATGATGCCCTCCAGGTCCATCCATTTGGCTAGGAATTTCATAAATTCATTCTTTTTAATAGCTGAGTAGTACTCCATTGTGTAAATGTACCATAATTTCTGTAACCATTCCTCTGTTGAGGGACATCTGGGTTCTTTCCAGCTTCTGGCTATTATAAATAGGGCTGCTATGAACATAGTGGAGCATGTGTCCTTTTTACCGGTTGGGACATCTTCTGGATATATGCCCAGGAGAGGTATTGCTGGATCCTCCGGTAGTACTATGTCCAATTTTCTGAGGAACCGCCAGACTGATTTCCAGAGTGGTTGTACAAGCTTGCAATCCCACCAACAATGGAGGAGTGTTCCTCTTTCTCCACATCCTCGCCAGCATCTGCTGTCACCTGAATTTTTGATCTTAGCCATTCTGACTGGTGTGAGGTGGAATCTCAGGGTTGTTTTGATTTGCATTTCCCTGATGATTAAGGATGTTGAACATTTTTTCAGGTGCTTCTCTGCCATTCGGTATTCCTCAGGTGAGAATTCTTTGTTCAGTTCTGAGCCCCATTTTTTAATGGGGTTATTTGACTTTCTGGAGTCCACCTTCTTGAGTTCTTTATATATATTGGATATTAGTCCCTTATCTGATTTAGGATAGGTGAAGATCCTTTCCCAATCTGTTGGTGGTTTTTTTGTCTTATTGATGGTGTCTTTAGCCTTGCAGAAGCTTTGTAGTTTCATGAGGTCCCACTTGTCAATTCTCGATCTTACAGCACAAGCCATTACTGTTCTATTCAGGAATTTTTCCCCTGTGCCCATATCTTCAAGGCTTTTCCCCCACTTTCTCCTCTATAAGTTTCAGTGTCTCTGGTTTTATGTGTAGTTCCTTGATCCACTTAGACTTGACCTTAGTACAAGGAGATAGGAATGGATCGATTCGCATTCTTCTACATGTTAACAACCAGTTGTGCCAGCACCATTTGTTGAAAATGCTGTCTTTCTTCCACTGGATGTTTTTAGCTCCCTTGTCGAAGATCGAGTGACCGTAGGTGTGTGGGTTCATTTCTGGGTCTTCAATTCTATTCCATTGGTCTATTTGTCTGTCACTATACCAGTACCATGCAGTTTTTATCACAATTGCTCTGTAGTAAAGCTTTAGGTCCGGCATGGTGATTCCACCAGAGGTTCTTTTATCCTTGAGAAGAGTTTTTGCTATCCTAGGTTTTTTGTTATTCCAGATGAATTTGCAGATTGCACTTTCTAATTCGTTGAAGAATTGAGTTGGAATTTTGATGGGGATTGCATTGAATCTGTAGATTGCTTTTGGCAAGATAGCCATTTTTACAATGTTGATCCTGCCAATCCATGAGCATGGGAGATCTTTCCATCTTCTGAGATCTTCTATAATTTCTTTCTTCAGAGACTTGAAGTTTTTATTATACAGATCTTTCACTTCCTTAGTTAGAGTCACGCCCAGATATTTTATATTATTTGTGACTATTGAGAAGGGTGTTGTTTCCCTAATTTCTTTCTCAGCCTGTTTATTCTTTGTGTAGAGAAAGGCCATTGATTTGTTTGAGTTAATTTTATATCCAGCTACTTCACCGAAGCTGTTTATCAGGCTTAGGAGTTCTCTGGTAGAATTTTTAGGGTCACTTATATATACTATCATATCATCTGCAAAGAGTGATATTTTGACTTCATCTTTTCCAATTTGTATCCCTTTGATCTCCTTTTGTTGTCGAATTGCTCTGGCTAGGACTTCAAGTACAATGTTGAATAGGTATGGAGAAAGTGGACAGCCTTGTCTAGTCCCTGATTTTAGAGGGATTGCTTCAAGCTTCTCGCCATTTACTTTGATGTTGGCTACTGGTTTGCTGTAGATTGCTTTTATCATGTTTAGGTGTGGGCCTTGAATTCCTGATCTTTCCAAGACTTTTATCATGAATGGGTGTTGGATCTTGTCAAATGCTTTTTCCGCATCTAACGAGATGACCATGTGGTTTTTGTCTTTGAGTTTGTTTATATACTGGATTACGTTGATGGATTTCCGTATATTGAACCATCCCTGCATCCCTGGGATGAAACCTACTTGGTCAGGATGGATGATTGTTTTGATGTATTCTTGGATTCGGTTAGCAAGAACTTTATTGAGGATTTTTGCATCAATATTCATAAGGGATATTGGTCTGAAGTTTTCTATCTTTGTTGGGTCTTTTTGTGGTTTAGGTATCAGAGTAATTGTGGCTTCATAGAATGAGTTGGGTAGAGTACCTTCTGTTTCTATTTTGTGGAATAGTTTGTGAAGAACTGGGATTAGATCTTCTTTGAAGGTCTGATAGAACTCTGCACTAAACCCATCTGGTCCTGGGCTTTTTTTAGTTGGGAGACTATTTATGACTGCTTCTATTTCTTTGGGGGATATAGGGCTGTTTAGATCATTAACCTGATCTTGATTCAACTTTGGTACCTGGTATCTGTCTAGGAACTTCTCCATTTCATCCAGGTTCTCCAGTTTTGTTGAGTATAGCTTTTGGTAGAAGGATCTGATGGTGTTTTGGATGTCTTCAGGATCTGTTGTTATGTCTCCTTTTTCATTTCTAATTTTGTTAATTAGGGTGCTTTCCATGTGCCCTCTAGTGAGTCTGGCTAAGGGTTTATCTATCTTGTTGATTTTCTCAAAGAACCAGCTCCTTGATTGGTTGATTCTTTGAATAGTTTTTCTTGTTTCCACTTGGTTGATTTCGCCCCTGAGTTTGATTATTTCCTGCTGTCTACTCCTCTTGGGTGAATTTGCTTCCTTTTGTTCTAGTGCTTTTAGGTGTGTTGTCAAGCTGCTAATGTGTGCTCTCTCTAGTTTCCTTTTGGAGGCACTCAGAGCTATGAGTTTTCCTCTTAGAAATGCTTTCATTGCGTCCCATAAGTTTGGGTATGTTGTGGCTTCATTTTCATTGAACTCTAAAAAGTCCTTAATTTCTTTCTTTATTCCTTCCTTGACCAAGGTATCATTGAGAAGAGTGTTGTTCAGTTTCCACGTGAAGGTTGGCTTTCTATTATTTATTTTGTTATTGAAGATCAGCCTTAGTCCATGGTGATCTGATAGGATGCATGGGACAATTTCAATATTTTTGTATCTGTTGAGGCCTCTTTTGTGACCAATTATGTGGTCAATTTTGGAGAAGGTACCATGAGGTGCTGAGAAGAAGGTATATCCTTTTTTTTAGGATAGAATGTTCTGTAGATATCTGCCAGATCCATTTGATTCATAATTTCTCTTAGTTTCTCTGTGTCCCTGTTTAGTTTCTGTTTCCATGATCTGTCCATTGGTGAAAGTGGTGTGTTGAAGTCTGCCACTATTATTGTATGAGGTGCAATGTGTGCTTTGAGATTTACTAAAGTTTCTTTAATGAATGTGGCTGCCTTTGTATTTGGAGCATAGATATTCAGGATTGATAGTTCCTCTTGGAGGATTTTACCTTTGATGAGTATGAAGTGTCCCTCCCTGTCTTTTTTAATGACTTTGGGTTGGAAGTCAATCTTATCAGATATTAGAATGGCTACTCCAGCTTGTTTCTTCATACCATTTGCTTGGAAAATTGTTTTCCAGCCTTTCATTCTTAGGTAGTGTCTATCTTTTTCTCTGAGATGAGTTTCCTGTAAGCAGCAAAATGTTGGTTCTTGTTTGTGTAGCCAGTTTGTTAGTCTATGTCTTTTTATCGGGGAGTTGAGTCCATTGATATTAAGAGATATTAAGGAAAAGTAATTGTTGTTTCCTGTTATTTTTGTTGTTAAAGTTGGCATTCTGTTCTTGTGGCTGTCTTCTTTTAGGTTTGTTGAGGGATTACCTTCTTGTTGTTTCTAGGACGTGGTTCCTGTCCTTGTATTGGTTTTTTTCTGTTATTATCCTTTGAAGGGCTGGATTCGTGGAGAGATAATGTATGAATTTGGTTTTGTCCTGGAATACTTTGGTTTCTCCATCTATGTTAATTGAGAGTTTGGCTGGGTATAGTAGCCTGGGCTGGAATTTGTGTTCTTTTAGTGTCTGTATAATATCCGTCCAGGATCTTCTGGCTTTCATAGTCTCTGGTGAAAAATCTGGTGTAATTCTGATAGGCTTGCCTTTATATGTTACTTGGCCTTTTTCTCTTACTGCTTTTAGTATTCTATCTTTATTTAGAGCATTTGTTGTTCTGATTATTTTGTGTCAGGAGGTATTTCTTTTCTGGTCCAGTCTATTTGGAGTTCTGTAGGCTTCTTGTATGTTCATGGGCATCTCTTTCTTTAGATTTGGGAAGTTTTCTTCTATAATTTTGTTGAAGATGTTTGCTGGTCCTTTGAGTTGAAAATCTTCATTCTCATCCACTCCTATTATCCGTAGGTTTGGTCTTCTCATTGTGTCCTGTATTTCTTGGATGTTTTGAGTTAGGATCTTTTTGCATTTTACATTTTCCTTGATTGTTGTGCCGATGTTCTCTATGGAATCTTCTGCACCTGAGATTCTCTCTTCCATCTCTTGTATTCTGTTGCTGATGCTGGTATCTATGGTTCCAGATTTCTTTCCTAGGGTTTCTATCTCCAGTGTTGCCTCATTTTGGGTTTTCTTTATTGTGTCTACTTCCCTTTTTAGGTCTAGTATGGTTTTGTTCATTTCCATCATCTGTTTGGATGTGTTTTCCTGTTTTTCTGTAAGGACTTCTACCTGTTTGATTATGTTATCCTGTTTTTCTTTAAGGATTTGTAACTCTTTAGTGTTCTCCTGCAATTCTTTAAGGGATTTTTGTGCTT
Source organism: Mus caroli (assembly GCF_978045245.1). Taxonomy (NCBI): domain Eukaryota; kingdom Metazoa; phylum Chordata; class Mammalia; order Rodentia; family Muridae; genus Mus; species Mus caroli. The sequence goes on along the minus strand of NW_028227257.1, from coordinate 105,242,521 downwards.
CCTCTTTAATGTCTTCTACCTGTTTACCAGTGTTCCTTTGTATTTCTTTAAGTGTGTTATTAAAGTCCTTCTTGAAGTCCTCTACCATCATCAGGAGATATGCTTTTAGATCCGTGTCTAGCTTTTCCGGTGTGTTGGGGTGCCCTGGACTGGGCGAAGTGGGAGTGCTGGGTTCTGATGATGGTGAGTGGTCTTGGTTTCTGTTAGTAAGATTATTACGTTTACCTTTCGCCATCTGGTAATCTCTGGGGTTAGTTGTTGTCGTTGTCACTGTTTAAAGATTGGAGCAGAAGCTGTGTTCCACTCACCAGCAGTCTCAAAATCCTGTGGCGGGGGGTCGTGGGTAGCTGGCGGGTGTCAGCCGACCCTGCGCTCTAGCTACCGCGGTGCTGGTCCGGCTGGATGAGGCCTGTGGCCCTACTCAGGCCGGTTTCTGCTTCCCTAACTAATGCAGTCTCAGGTCCCGCGCGCAATTGGATTGGAGCAGAAGCTGTGTTCCACTCACCAGAAGTCTTAAGATCCTGTGGTGGGTGTTGTGGGTAGCTGGTGAGTGTCAGCCGACCCTGCGCCCTAGCTACCCCAGTGCTTTTCTGACTGGAAGAGGCTTGTGGCCCTACGTAGGCCGGATTTCTGCCTCCCCAACCAAAGCAGTCTCAGGTCCCGCGTGATTGGACTGGAGTAGAAGCTGTGTTCCACTCACCAGCAGTCTCAAAATCCTGTGGCGGGGGTCGTGGGTAGCTGGCGGGTGTCAGCCAACCCTGCGCTCTAGCTACCCCGGGTGCTGGTTCGGCTGGATGAGCCACACTGACTTCTTAAAGCTCATCTAACATAGGCTATAGCAGCTGTCAAAGCTGAATATTTGCTCTCCACACGAATGTTTGCTCTCCACGTTAATATTATCTAATTCTTTTAAAATATTACAATAAGCCAGGCAGTGGTGGGGTATACCTTCAATCCCAGCTCTTAGGGAGGCAAAGGCAGGAGGAGCTCTATGAGTTCAAGGCAGTCTGTTCTACAGAGCAAGTTCCAGGACAGCCAGAGCTATACAGAGAAACAAACCCTTTCTCAAAACAAAACAATAATACCATCACAATGAGCTGTAATGGTCCCAGAAACCAAACTATGGCTTCATCTTCCTTCTCCCTGAAGATGGCTATACTCAGCAAGGCAAATCATAGAGAGTCCATGATGTGCTCTGTGCCTCAGACAAGGGCCTGGGAGCCTTTCCCACCACATGGAGGCACAGAGGGACCCATGGGGGATGGACCCACAGGGGAAGGACCCGGAGAGGAGGGAAGAAAAAACATCCCCCCTCCCCCAACTCAAGAAAAGTCTGAGCGTACTGCCATCTTGCTCACTATTTCTTAAAGACATATAAACACAAATACCATCAATAAAAAAGCGGCTGCTTAGCGATCTTGAGAAGAATATAAGAAGCCCATCTTAGACATTTATTTTCTTTAAGACAAGCTTCTAATTTGCACTTGGTGAAACGACTGTGTTATTAAGCACACAATTTAACCTCCCGCTTTAAATCATGTTTAACAAAAATAAAATGTCCAGAAATTTCAGGAAGTTGAGTGGTAATCTATATATTCTGTGGATTGTGGAAAGGTACAGTATAAGTTAAATATATATATATATATATATATATATATATATATGTATATATATATATATATATATATATATATGATAAAAATCCCAGGTTACTGAGTGCAAAAAAAAAGCCAAAATAAACTTTCATATATTTTGAGAATCGTTGCCTGGTCTGAACTATTTATAATACTTTAGAGTGCACTAGCATTTTTTGGTAATATAAAAAGTAATAGAATTTTAGTAATATGAGGTCCCACTAGAGATATTTGCTATTAAATTGTTGCTGAGTGTGCCGGGGTTTGGGGGAGAATTATCGAGTTTGCAGATTAGCAAAGCTGGCTCTGGCAATGTTTTAAAATTGAATCAGTGGTGCTTTCAAATGGGGTGTATTTTACAGATTCACAATAAGAATTTAAGAATGGATGAAAAGATTGGTATGCTATCCTTGAGCGCTGTGTGTTAATTAGTATGTGTATGTAAACCGGTTTCTTGTTGGTCCACAGGTTTAAGTATAGCCAAGAGAGGGAGTGGGGGCGGGGCAGAGATCACAGACTAATTGAAATCGGGAACTGATGTAACTTATATGTTTTTTTCTTTATTTTTGTCTCTTTGAGATGTAGCTTAGGTTGGCCTTAAACTCATAGGAATCCCCCTGTCCCTGTCTCCTGAGTGCTGAGATAAATGGTGTGAAATGAAGCACCACTTCTGGCTGACATTAATTTCAAAGCAGCTTTTTTTGCCATTTTGTTTTTGCCATTTTGATTAAGTCTTCCCTCCCTGCCTTTTTTTTTTTCCTTTCCCATCCATTCCCAGAGCTACAAACACAGGATGGCTCAGCCTTTGCCTGTGTTTCTAATTCGGAAGGGAATGGCTGTGTTTCTGATTCAGGACGGAATGGCTGTGTTTCAGTTTTACCCTGCGTATTACCAGTTTGAGCCCTCTTCCCTCCTGAACGCTGTAATCCTCGAGAAGACAACGAAAGAAGAGACGTGTGAAGAGCTTCCACTTGTCATGGGAACTCTCTGTGTCCTCGAGAACCCTTGTTTAGTAAGGACTGAAAGGTGACCATGGGGACGTAGCCAGGCTACTTGAGGAGGGTGCGACGATGCTCCTCTAACTGTGCCTGCCTGTTTCAAACAAAACAGCTAAGTGATGGGGTCAGAGAAAATTCCTCCATAATTGCCAAAGAATGCTTTTAATTATTTTTATTATCCTATCCTACACCCTAGGGTTATCAGTAGTGGAGAAATACTTTCTAGAATTTCAAGGGGAGACATGTTGGAAATTTGTCAGCGGGAGTTTTCAGTGGTTAGTTTATTTTGAAACTCTTGTTTAACCAGAATTAGTTATTATGCCACATATAAGGTAGTTAGCCTATATGATATGATTATTCAAAGGGAATCTGTAATTAATTATCATGAAATATCTGTACTAGAAAACAAGTCCTTTATAAATTGGACTAATTTGTGTAGTACTAATAATTATATTTATACTTATTAGTGGAGGAGCTTTTATTAACGATTCGCATTAATTGTTGTTAGAGGGTAATCCTGGATTTGCAAACATCCAGTTTTGCTTCTTGCCTTCAGAGATGATTAGGATAAAATGCTGCATCCTTTAGAATGCTTACTTCTTCCTATACCCTGGGGCTTTCGCTCCTGTCAACTCTGGAACATTTGCCACTTAGCCTTGACTTCTCTTGGGCTCAATTTTATGTGTGCACCTTGCCTCCTGGTCCATAGTGTCAGACCCTTGCAAGTCAAGGACTGCGTTTATTTCTTCCATAGCCTCGGGCGGTGGTCTTTCCAGAGGATGCTCAATACGTATATAGAGGAAGGTGAGGTAAAGTTGATTTGAAAACCCTCTAGTTCCTAAGCATCTTCTCTTTGTATTTGACCAACAACCTCATCTGGAACATGTTAGAGATGCTCAGCCCTTGGAGATCACCTAGCCCAACCCTCACTTTACAGACAATGGAAAGGATGACGGCACTTACCGATGACAGATGGCTATTCAGCTGACAGAATTTGGGGCAGATTTCTAGTTTCACAATTCCATTTTCAGACCTCTTTTTGGATATTAGTTTCCATGTACATGTCTTACTTTTTTAAAAAAATGTTTATTTTATGTGTATAGGTGTTCTCTCTCTCTCTCTCTTTGTGTGTGTGTGTGTGTGTGTGTGTGTGTGTGTGTGTGTGTGTGTGTGTACTATGTGTACTAAATGATGCCTGGTGCCTTTGGGCCCCCTGGGACTTGAGTTACAGACCATTGTGGACTGGGATGTGTCGCTGGGAATCTTTCTCAGGTGCTGTAGAGGAGTAGCTGCTGAGCCATCTCCGCAGCCGACATAGCACACGCCCTACTTTGGACTCTAGCTTCACAGATAGACTGTACTTTCCCTAGGCTTATTCATTGGAATGAGTCACCGTTCTAGGTACCAACCCAGTATTTTTTCTTTGTATACTCGTAGGTCAGAGGCACTTAATAATGCTGCCGTTGCATTTTTAACATTATCCAGTGGCTCTGGAAACTAATTTACAACATCTGGGCTTTCAGTGTTCTCTGAACATGGATTTTTTTTTCCCTCTCTGAATTCCACATCTCTTAGGTTACTAACAACAGAAGGTCTGGAAGCCTATCTTCTGTATTCACTACTGATCCAAACATAGAAAATTGAGTTTGTGAACTGTCTGCTTCACCGAGAGGAAGGACCATGTAAAACATTCTCAGACATGTAGCTAAGCAAGTCTAGGACTCTCTGACATTACATAATTCCTCTGCTAAACAAGAGATCTCACGGAGTTTGCTGCTTAGCCATGTCTTGTGTAGAATTAGGGTGTGCTTGTTCGAAGGTCAGTTCCACCATTTGTTTGGCTTCGAGGTATTCCTGTAGACCCAGGAAAACTGACCTGGGTTGTCAGTCACTGCTGGCAGCGTTCAGCGAAGGACAATGAGATAAAACAGATATCTCTTTTCTGAGTTTTGTTCAAGTTATGTGAAGGGAAGGAAAAGCGCCACCCTAACAAACTTAAAAAGGGAAAGGTCTTAACGGCAGGAATAATAGCAAAAAGCAGAGGATAGTCACAGCTTTGGAACTTCAGACAGCTCAGTGCTGGGGTGATTCTATTTAACCACTTTAGGTCGTGTGTGTGTGTGTGTGTGTGTGCTTGATCAAAGGCTGTGATCTTAAACAACCCTTGGTCACATTTCTTGACCAAAGTAACGTGATTCTCTAAGTAGAAATTATCATCACACCATAAATGACATCACCTTTATCTACCCCCAACAAATTCAAGTGCCTTAGAATGCAATTTGGGTTTGGGGACCAGGAAGAGGACCCACTGACTCATTTAGTATTGAAACTGTAGTTGTTAAGTGCAACCTGTATCAGTCAGCATAGGAATGGACTGGAAACAGGCTGTAAAAGTTCCACCTGTGACCAGCACCATCCAGGAGGAGGCAGGCCCACAGCAGTAGAGGCAGTACAGGTGTACAGGAATCTTGTTGCAGGTGATGATGAGAGTGACAGAGGTTCCGAGGAGGAGTCTATAGATTCAGCTCTCATTTATGGTGTCAAGGACACGTTGTGAGGCTAAGCACTATAGTGCATTGGTTACCCCTAATTTAGAATTTGTGGAGGTCGCCAAGTTTCAAAAGATTTTGAAAACTAAGAAGCAAGGACAGCCAGTGTACCCTGTTTTTTCCCTTTTATTTTACCCAAGAAGGGCAATTTCATGCAGCGCTATGAGAAGACTCTATTCTAAGAGCCAAGTCATCCAAGTAGAATACATTTATTTTTTAGGAAAGAGACTATATTCTCTCTCTCTTTTGCTCCGGATCTATGAAAATATTTGCACAGAACTGCCTTTGGATCGAGACTCCAGAGTGAGCAGCACTCCTAAGCCCCTTCTGTGAAAGTCTCCAGCAAAGCCTTGCTCCAAACCCGGGCAGCTGTGTGTGTCAGATGCCCCGGGTAACACTTTGGCTGGCTGCATGCATGGCACTTCATCCTGGCTGACGCCTCATTCAGGAGTGTGGGTGGATGCTGCTGGACCTCTCACTACTCATCCATTTCCTAACCAACGGGGCCCTGTGCTGGAGAAATACAATAAGATGAATTTTCTCTCCTTAAGGAGCTTCAGACTCTTCCTCAAGAAGTTTTTGTTTTGTTTTGTTTTGTTCGTTTTTTGCAACAACATAAACTAATACCACCAGGGCTTATGTAGAAATCTGCAGGCCCTGAATATAGACTTTCTCCCTCTCGTTCACTCCATCCCTAGCTCCTTCTTCCTTCTTTACATTCTTTTTTCTCCTTCAAATTGTACTATGCTACCAAAGGAATCACAAAATGATGACGAGGTGGAAGTCATTTGACTAGGGAAAACCATGCCAATGGAACTCAGCCAATGTGAACATGATATGAGCATCTTTGAGTGCTCGGCCTGTGGCTCGCTCATTTGGTCAGTGTAGTTTACCACCGTGGTTCAACTTTCTCCCTTCTTTCAAACCACCCCAAATATTAATAGCAACAATAATAAATAAAAAGAATGGGATTTAAAAATAACCTTAGGTGAAATAAATTTCCCTAAGTTTGTTTTCTGCCACAATAAAATTAAATTATATACATACATACATACATACATATGTATTCTTTGATTACTGGGTACGACTTTATGCAGCAGACAAGGGAAACAAATTATAAGCCAATTACTTTGAATAGAATGGTGTGCATTTAACGTCTTACTAAGTTAAACCCAATTGTTTGCAAATTTAAACCAGAAGGGCTTTGCTTCCCTTTTCTCTAGGTCCCATTTCAAGGCACACTGCTCACTGGGGATGTTACTGTTCACAGTCACACACTGAAGTCTGAGGTGTCTTTAGGTAACCGAGGTTATGGGACACTTGGCAGGTGATGAACACTATTTGGCTAGTGGATAAATATATGAATTTAGTTAACGAATTAAATTATTGACGTCATTCTGCATTTGTGTGTTTGTCATTTCACATTTCGCTTTACAACAACACTTTGAAAAAAAATAACAGCATGTTGCATTCTGCTTTAGAGCTTGGAAGACACTGACTACATCCTTGGTCTACAGTGAAAACTGTAATGCGAATATGCTAGAAAGTGTAAATAATTAGAAAAACAGAACCATAAGCTGCGCACAACAATCTTAATGAACAACATGAAGGCAAGCTAAGGATGCTGGTTTTATTTTTATACAAACTGGGGTGGAATAAATCCTTAAAACATAGTTCTACCTCTGATTAATGTTTATTGGCTTGTGTGTATGCGTGTGCATGCGTGTGAGAGCGTGTGTGTGTGCGCGCGCACGCACACACGTGAGCACGCGTACATGTGTGATGTATATTGTAGCTTTTCTATTCTTATAGACAGATCATCTAGAGAGTAACAAATATTTGCATCAGAGTATCAGCACTGAGCACGATGTCAGCCCCTCACCCAGCTGGATTTCAGGCTTCTCTTTCCTCCCTCGTGAAACCCATGGAACGCACCCAGGGGACCCCGAACTGGCTCTCTCAGGCAGCTCTCCTTCCTGGCTAAGGCTTTAGATGACAGAAAGGCTTTCTTGAGCAATAGGGGCAAAACAGACATCGTACCTCACACCAAGCTCTCAGATGGCCCAGTTCCCAACTTCCTTTCAGGTTGGACAACATGGACTACTATGAGGCATCTGTGGAAGAATGTACTTCGGCCAGCCCAGGGCAGATGCTGGATGTTGGTGAATGTTACTGGGGTTCTGTGGGGAGGTAGGTAGTTTTATTCCTGAAACATTTTTACAGTAAAATGGGGTTACAATGTATCCACAGGAAAGTCAAGCAAACTGTGAGCACACGCTATATAAGTCCCTGTAAGAGGTACCCTTGTCCACACACAAACGCCTTTCCATTCTGCCTCAGATTTCCTGTCTAGAAGTCTGGCTCCCCGTCCTGCACTGTGACTCAGTGACACACAGTCAGACTCTTAGTGTTCTTGTCCTTCACTGCTAAGGCCAAAAGATGAAAATGGACTCTGAAGTTGAGGCACTTTCCAGAAAATCAGTGTGCTCATAAAAATATATAGTAAGGACAGCCACTTGAAGATTCTACAATAGGAAACAGTGATTCTGTAAAGAAACAGCTGGAGTCTGTAGGTGTGGGCCTCGGGCTCCTGCTCTGTGTGGAGAAACTGAATATTTACAGGCAAAGTCCTCTAAGTCCTCGGTGTGTCAGTTTCCCCTTCTGCAAATACTAATGTTACACCGTGGGTTTATGAGGATATGAGAAAACAACTGCAGGAAAGGCCTTCATAAACCATGGCGCGATGTCAAAATGGGCATTGTTACTACTGAAGGTATTTTTATAATACTTAGTATTTCTGTCATAAAATTACTGTTCATTGCAGGAAACTTTACAATCATGTGAACTGCATTGTGCTGACAACCCAGCTAGGGGGTTGTGCTGCAGTTGCAGATAGGATTAAACCTCAGGCATCTGCCTCACGTTTTGGAGCTTGGGCCATGCCAGTTCAGGAACTGCTTTGGCACTCTGGGTAACCACAGACTGCCCATAACACTAATTCCCAGGGCCACTTACGGACTTTCTACCCAATAGCTCAGAGGTAACCAACCAGCAATGCTGCAAATCCCATAAAAACTATGAGGCAGCCTGTATATGGGAAAGAGACATTCAGGACGGAAATCTAGGGACAGAGCTCCTGTCCCAAGCTCTGTTAACCCTTCACAGTCTTGGACTTGAATTTTCATGTAGTCAAATAGCTAGTTTGAAGTAGATATTCTTTGGAGTACATTTTTGTTTAATCTATTATTTGGTTGGGTTCTTTGGACACCAACAGAGGTCAGTCAGGAAGGTAAAAATCCACCTGGAGACAATTAAAGTACTTGTCAAATGTTTTCAGGTGCCTTCAAAAATATCTTTCTTATCTCTCCCCGCTCTCCGTGTGTGTGTGTGTGTGTGTGTGTGTGTGTAAAATTATAAAATCTTGGGGTGTCCTTCCGTGAGTACATCTTTCCTTCCTTGCACATCTTTCTTTTTTGAGAGTCCCTCTCACTGTAACTCACCAAGTATGCCAGTGAGCAGCAGGGATACCTGTCTCCACTTTCTCAGCGCTGGGATGGGAAGGTTGCCGTCCTGTGGCAGGCATTGGTAATGTGCATACTGGGGTCTGAACTCAGGCCTGCATGCTCAAGTGGCCGTACCCTTTACTGGCTGAGCTATCTCAGCAGCTTTGCCTTTGGAAGCCTTAGACAACACAGCACGCCATTGCACCTTTGAGGGGAAAGAGGACTCTTGTCAATGAAGACTGTCAGAAGACAGTTCACTGCCCAGTTCCATGGTTTCCCACTTTTCTCTGCAACCACTCCACAAACATGGCGAGACGTCAGACATGTTGACATAGTTTTCCACAAACGTACAAAGTACAACTAGCTGGTTGAAGAGAGAGGACCAAATGTGAGGGGAAAGGATGGAGATGCAGCTGTTGGGCAGGGACTAGAATTCCTTTTGCCTTTAAAGGAAACCATGGTATGTTTCAGGGAGTTTAAGAAACTGTCGCTCCAGGCAATGTTTTCGAGGCTGTGTGGAGCTGTTGGGAGTTGTGGAATGAAGTCTTCTCCGGTGGAGCATCAGGGCTTTGAGGGTGGGGTCTTCAGCTCCAAACCAGCCCCGGTTTCACAGTGGTTCATGCAGACTTTTATAAGGCATTTAAACCTTGCTAGTTTTTGCCCATTTGAAGCAATTTACTGGGAAACTGGATCAAATTTCATAACAATAAAAATAGAATCTTTCTTGTTCATTTAAACCAATCAAGATATTTTTGGGTAGAAAACTGGCCAGTATTAAAATGTGACTTCTCAATAAAATGGGTTCGCTTTCACTTTAGTGTGAAAGCACTATATATATCAGGTTTGTGGGTGGGTGGGTGGGGACAGGTGGCTATTAAAATGAATTCTTAAAAGGATAAGAAACCTAAAAAGTAGATTTCCTTGGAATGTAATGAGTGTAAGTTGGAAGGGAACTTGCCAAAGTGGCCGCTCTTTGATAACGTTACTGGAATTGTCGTTCTGACGGAATCAGTAATACAATATTCTTTTTAATTAAAAGCCACTGTCCTGACATTAAATCCCACGCAAATATTCTGGTTATTTAATAGTAATTTATTGTAGTTTTACTGGAAACTTTACCCTCTTAGTTCTTAAGAGGTTTTCCAGGCTCAATTAGCACCTTTTCTTCTAATATTGATTTTACTGTCTTCATTTTAGATTAAAAAAATTTTTAAACCTAGAACTCAAATTTTAGCTGGATTTAAAGGGAATATCCCATTTAAAAATTCAGGCTGATAAGAAGACCTTCCTTGCCACCTGAAGAATGAGATCCTATTTATTTTATTGTCTGGGAAATATGTGCTCAGTCTGGGTCATATAAGCTTTTTGGATACAGAATTGTAGGCAAAATGTGAAGCAGGCATAGATGATATTATTTTCCAGTACTGCTTGAGAGTGGGTAGCTGTGGTTATTTTTAGTCACACTGCAGAGACTGTGTGTAGTCTATTTATCCTTCTACTTCACCATAGTTGATGCATCTCTTAACTGATTGCCCTGCCCAGAATCTGGGTTAATTTCTTAGGACACATTGCCTGTATGGAGACCTCTGAGGTGGCCCCTGTGTGTTATGTGACATTCTCCTGACAACAATGGGCTGCAGTCAGGAGCTGTGACATGTGATGGGCTGCGACAGTTAGCTGGAGTCATCTATTTTATAGTATTAGTTTCCTCCCTAATATGCCCGACTTTCTGTGATAATGTGTGACTTTTTGAATTTGGAACACAAACACTTCACAAAGCCATTCTGTGAATTCCTGACAATTTTGTTTATATGTTTCCTGTTATCTTTGATGTGGCTTTCAGTTTCATCTTCTTTTGAAAATTTTAACCTTAAGCAGCTTTTTTTTTTAATTCTGTTTTCAGTATTCAGTGACACTAGTGGAATAAGAACCCAGTTTCAAAGGACGACCTTTCTAGTCACACACTTCAGAAACCTCGGAGCTCCTTGGCTTGGCCGGGAAATGTCTGCCGCCACATTAGTGATGTGATAATGGCCTTCACATATCACCTGGACATTAATAGAATGAAATCACTTGCTGCTCATGAAGGCAGCTTTTCTCTCTGTGGTATCCTGGAGGCACTGTGTGAGCACGGTGAACTTCTATCATAAAGGTGAAAGCCAGAAATAAAACAGACTCCTATCACCGTGTGTGTGTGTGTGTGTGTGTGTGTGTGTGTGTGTGTGTGTGTATTTAATGGGTCTACTGATAGTTCATGGAAATGACCAAAATTCAGGCAGTTGGATAAAGGATGTCTGGGTCTCCAGTCTGCTCCATTCAGTAACATGCAAAGCTTCCAATGGCTTGGGACCTCTAACTCAGCTGCAATAGCCATCAAAGGTGTGACTTTATTCTCTCATAACAGCTTTGTAATGTGATCTGCACTCATATCTGCAAACTTTTCCCTGAGCTGTGCAGATGTGGCTGTAAAAGCGGTGTGTATGCCACGGTGTATTTCCCACTTTCTTGAAAAAATTAATTTGCTTTCTGATTACAGCAGAGCGGCTGCTGTATATAAAATTTCTTACAGGTGCACACCCTCTTAAAGAAAATCTGAGCTATGAAAACCGAGAAATGCAAAATGGGAACCATTTCTGCCTGCTATTAATTTTATAGAAGCCTCTTGCTTTGAAAAGATATTTGCATTTGAATTTTATTAAAAAAGGATCTTCCAGTTCACTTACGATGTTCTTTATTGAATCAAAGATATATAGATTTTTTTTTCAGATAGACACTGGTCATATGTATTAAAATGTGGACATTATTAAATTACTTTGGAGATTCTTTTGCGTTGGGATAAACTGCAAAATTCAAATTGATTTGCTGTGCAATAGGTATGCTTAAAATTGTATACATGCATTTTACCAAAAAAAAAAAAAAAAAGGAAAGGAAAGGAAAGGAAAGGAAAGGAAAGGAAAGGAAAGGAAAGGAGAGGAAAGGAAACCCAGCCACCAATAAAATGTATGGTTTTTAAAACTCTGTTTTCTGTTTAACCTTTGTCTCCTATAAGGAACATGGGCTTGTGAACAGCACACATCCTTCAGCTCACATGGATAGGTGTAAACAGATAAACAGCCACCACACACCACTGAATGCTGGGCCTCATTTTTCATCTTTTGAAATAAAAGCCCAAGAGAATTTTTGTCAGGATAAATTGGAGATAAAAAAAAAAAGTTCCTTTTGAAGTGAATACTTTGAACATGCAGATTTGTGGGGAATTTTCTTCTGCCTTTGACTCCTTTTAAGATCTAGAAAGCTCTGCAAAATTAGAATTTTAGTACATCACTCTATAAACAGTGTTTTATCTGAGCTTGAATTAAAGACGTGCTTTTGAGCCAGGACTGGCACTGTTTAGGTTTTTGTAATTTTAGATGTATTATCTGGTTGAACAATAAATTTAAACATAATAAATTAGTTGACATTTCCTTTAATTAGCCCCAGCTACATTCCTATAGAAAGGCCCAAAATAGAAATACTTACATTTCTTTCTACAGGCATCTAATTACATTATTATCTGAAACAACTCCTTCTTAATGACTCTTTGAACAATGCTGCCTATGTTTTCTTCCTCCATGCAGACTTTTTATAAATAACATGGTCTACCTCAAAACAAACAGTACATTCAGCAAGTGTCATGATACGGAGAAAGGAAGCTGAAAAAGCGAGTCGACCCAGCCCCTGTGCTCATAAAGAATTCATAAGAGATGGCACATTGCTTGTTGGAGAACTTTAATACCTTTTTCATAAAGACCACTACTAAAATACCCAAAGAAGGGAAGTTATACTCACAGACAAGAATTCAAAGAGGCCCAGGAAACTGAGCTGTGTGTGTCATGTAATCCCAAAGATAAAGTATACACTGACTAACGCTAATAGACTAGCTACTATTAAGGAAACAGTGAGGCAGGAGGGTATTGGTCGTATTTAAGACAATCTTTTCTTACAGAAGGCCAAAGGCACGCTATTAGTTATAATCTTATGTCCCTCACTTAAGACCAAAGAAGCAACACTTAGCAGTCAATCCTACATAAGATGCACCAGAATTAAGCGCATTACACAGACACTTGATGATATGACCACAGCACTATTATCCAGCACGCTGTAAGACATGGTTTTGCCCTGTCCAGAGAGGGTTCTTTCCCACCTAGTCAGTGCTCAACTCATTATCAAAGTTTATGCTGAGATTAGAGCTGCTGGCCTTTCTTTCCCGGAGGAATTCTGTGCAGACATCTACCCTGTACAAGATGACTGACATACTGAGCCTTGGGGATGCGCTTCTTTGTTTTCCAAAACTCAGTTTTCATCCTTCATTTGTGCAACGCCTTGAGGGCTACTTGAGTTCACACTTAGAAAAGAAGCCCTTATACGTGCCACATGCCTCGTACCCATGGGCATAAACACCACGATGTGAGCTCAGACACACATCCTTTTCCTATTTGTTTCCATTCTCAGTGCCAACTTTGGCTCAAGAAACAATGACGCTCAGCTTGGTATGAAGGAAGCATCCAGGACATAATGCCCCGAGGGGTGCCCAAGTGTAGAAGGGAAAATTTCAACATGGCCAGGGTAAGAAGAGAACAGACACTTATCGGGTATCAAAGGGCAGGTCTGGATCTACCTGAGGCAACAGGTGAGCAGTTCTCATGTGCGTCCCATTTCAGAAACAACCCGGGAATCAGCCTAGACAATAACTAAGAGATGAACTGTTTAAATGGTTGTAGGCTTGCGGATGCGCACACTGGGAGAGCACCTGATTTGTTCTTTTTTGCACGTGATCCTGGTCTTCATCATCAACACCGCCTCCCCCCCCCAAAAAAAAACATCCATCTTGCTCACTTTTCTACAAATCATGCCTCAGGGATTAAAGAATTCAAGGTGGGAAACATCAACTTGCTGTTTATTTAGGATTTTTTTTTTAAGCAGCAAGGCCCCATATGGCACACTGGGTAAGTTTATTTATTGGATCTCCAATACCGCTGGCCTCAGAGAGTGAATACAACATCTGCGGTGACAAATTTACTAACCATGAATGGATTGCATTAGTCCCGTAATTTGTAAAGCATTTTTTTTCCATCTGGGAAGATGGTGTGGTATAAATCCCAACTTTTTTTTTTTTTTTTTTTTTTTTTAGTATTTTGGCTTTGTGGAGGAGGGGTTTCCAAAGTAACTAGATTATTCTTTTATGAGCTAATTTTAAAAGTTGGGATTTTTCTTCTGTTCATTTGCTAAGTTCCCTCTGCTCTGTGCATTTTAACACACTGGAAAATATGGCTGGCAGCAGAGGACAAGGACAAAGGAGAAAAGAGGTGGCTCCTTTACGATACCAGACCTTTGGAAGTTTGTGGTTTCACATGATTAGGGGTTGACAGTTCAGAAATAGGGGCCTGGAGGTAACAACATAGAATCACTTTAATGGAGACTATTTCTAGGTCTGAAAGCCCCTCAAAAATTTAATACATTCAACATGGTGTCAGAATTCCAAACCTTAATTTCTTTCCTTGTAAACATCCCCAGAGGCAGTATTATGTAATATCAAGTATGCACACTTTGAAACTCAATGACCTAGATACAAGCTTTGGTCTGACTCTCGCCAAATTGGTTTCACCTCCTAGAGCCTCAGTAATGTCTTCTGTAAAATGGCAATAAGGATAATACATTAGAGACTCTGGAAAGGTAAGACTGACAGTAGCAGATGCGATTTCCAGCAGGGTGGACATGTTTCAAAGCTCTGTTAAGCTGCTCTTCTTCCTGCCATTGGATAACCCTCTGCCAAAAGTCTGTTAATGACTACTTAACCAGAAAGACAGCTAGGCCTGGTAGGAAAGAATCCAGAAGAAACTAATCCACTCTCTGACAGGGAAGCAGCAACTACAAACAGTTGTGCTAAATCCCACTGAGGACATCATACACATTGATTTCAAATCTCCTCTAGATATAAACCCAGACTCGTTGATGAATTTAGAGAGGCCAAAGTTAGCCTCCCAAAATTCCATGGGAAGGTCCCATGCAGGCTTTGAAAGGATAAAAGGAAGAGTGTCTCGCAGAAATGAAAATACACAGAATTCCTTTTATAAAATACTACAGAGCAGAGCTGTGGATACAGAAAGGTTTGTAAATGAATTGTGTATGATTCTGTTGTTTGATAATAGCTAACACTTATTAAGGTTCACTCAAGGCCTGTGCCAAGCCAAGAGCTTTCTGTAAATGATCTCCACTAACCCTCACAAGGATTCTACAAGTCAGACACGATTGCCTTTCCAATGTTGAGGCCACAGACTAGGATTCCAAAGTCTGCACCCCGACAACTATCCTTGGCTATCAAATGAGGACCAGACCCATAGCCAGCTCATTTTTTCCAAAAGCACTACATGTTCCGCAGAACATTTGTGTTCTCGGGAGACTTCGTCCTTCTTGCCACTGTAACGGGCTGCCAAACACATTTGCAACTTCACTTTTTAGCTGTCATAATCCTTTACACTGCACTCTCCAATACCCTGTTATGTTCCTTAGGCTCTATGATTTACCAAAGAGATGTCATGGTTCTCATGTATGTAACCTCAGTGAGGTAGACGTTGCTATCCCCATTTTTGTTATGAAGGAAACAGATATGTATAGTGTCTCTCCATTGATGACCAAGGCCAGCTATAGGTTGAACTCAGAGCCTGTTCTAGTCCAGATACGTGATGAAATAACTGTTAGTACTTTAAAATAAAAAGTAATTCATTTCATGAGACCAACCCAAGAATTATTTTCATTCTGATGTGAAGCCATGACTCCATCCCTCCTGCCAGCTCATTTCTAACTCACTCAGTGAAAACTTGAGTTTCCCAAACATTATCCATTGTCAGAAAGGGAACAACAACAACAACAACAAAAATAACATGTAGAACCTGACCTCGGAGAAGTGATTTGATAGGGGAAATTAACATCTCTGATCACAGGCAAATAAATAATCAAACAATCACAACAGCATTAATAATAAATGCAATAGACATAAAGAAAGAGTTCAGGGGCTCAGAATCCTTCATAGCCCGAATGAGGTGGCTCCATTAGCCAAGGAGGGGGCCTCATATCAGGCAAATGCAAAACTGGTTCTCTCAAGTGAAGGAGGAAGGGCAGGACTAAAAGCTTACTTTGGAACAAGTTTGAAAGCCGTTATTTTCTATCTTTGTTACCAGTTGTAGCTTTTCATAAGAACAGGATAGAATATTTTACTAACTCAAGTAGAAGGTTTCACACCTCAAATAAAAATTTTCCAAGTTCATATTTTCAGGGTGTTTTTATTTTATATTTATCCCTTCACTCATTTTAAAGCCACTCACTGCATGTTGTCAAACTCCTACACTGAGCATACCTTTCTCTGAGCTATGCGTTTAGGCATTTTCCCTTTAAGAAAAGGTTCTGAGTCTGTCTTTCAGATGGTCATTCAATGCTACATACCTGCAGGACTGAGATAAATGGCTCCTGGAAACATTTTCCTCTTGGAAAATCACAGATGAGACTAAATGAGACATTTTATATATATAGTAGCAAACAGTCATAGGTACATTTCATTTTGAAAGTCCCATCTGTCTTGCAAAGCAAACAAGCCTGACACTGCAGAGCCACCGCAGTACTGCAGCCTCGGAGAGAATCAGGGACAAGGAGCAAGATAAGAAGGGACTTGCTGCATTCATATCATTTGGGTATTTTGACAAAGCAAACACATCCTAGAAACAGTAATTAGGTCTCTTCAACTATGTGGTCAGGGCATTTCGCAAACTATAACACGAATACCTCAGCCCTTCATTAAGTGTAACAGTGGCTCTTACAGCTTTTTGCTGGGATCCGGATTTTAATTTGTATCATTACAGCTAAAAGTTTGAACATGATGAGAATAATGACTGTGGTGTTTTTGGAACCTTACTATTCATTTTACATCTTTATGTCGGCTACGTGCTCAGGTCCACAGGGTCTGGAATATTTAAATTAATAATGTAAATTTAAGTATTGCCATTAAAGCAAAGAGCTAATTAGGTCCCTGCTTGCTGACTGGCAGTGTGATACTGTGAGTGAAATGCTTTGCATTGATAGCTAATACTGCCAGGGAACTCTGGAGAGAGGCCGCCTGAGATTAAGCAACCCGGAAGATTCCAAAGGTGAGGGTGGGGGCTGGGGGGTGAGGAAGTAGCCCATCACAGTTTTTCAGAAAAACAAAAACAAAAAGGTATACAAAGGATGCAAATAGCTCACCAAGCAGAGCTGAAAGTGAGGTTTCTGAGACATTGCACAATTACTTGATGCCTCCCTTTCAACAGTTTTGCATTTCAGCTCTCTGGATGTACAGTTACTCCCCAACAACCCTGCACCCCACCCCACCCCCATCCCGACCTGGTCTCAGACCCTTTTGTGTTTTCACATTCTAATCCAACAAAGTGGGCTTTATCCATTGGTAAACACCCTTTAAAAAGACACCTGAACACTTCACAACAACAACAACAAAAGATTAAATAATATTCCTGACTTCTGTTATTTTAGAAAAACACCACCAAAATAACAAAAATGGGAAAGGAAGGAAAAATAAGGCTTATTTCAAACTCAGGTTAGGAGAGTCTTTCCTGAAACGTCTAGAAACAGAACTGCTGTGCATAAAAAAGCAGAGGGACATGCTGGATGGGAAGCCATGATGATTGGACTAAGCAAGGGCTTTCTATACTGGATTTCTTTCCAAAACGAGCCTCTGCCTGCTCACTGTGGACCTGCTTAATGGAAGCTGTTTGCAGAGCCCCAGCAGCCCTGCCTCAGTGTTCCTGGCTCGGTTTGAGCATCCAAGGGGAATCCAGCCTGGCCACGTAGTCCCTCCTGTAAGTACAGGGGACAGGTAATTGGATGAAGGGTGGGATGGCGGTGGAGGTGGGGGGCAGCTGGCTCAACGTACAGCTTGAAAATAAGTTTTGAATTTAATAAAAGGTGAGCATTATGTTCACTGAGGGATTGTTCCCTATGTCATGGGAGATGACTTCACTTTTAAAAACAATGTTCCTACACTAAGGAAACTGGTTATTTAATTGAATCTCTTCACTCTCACACCATTAAATATTTGCCTCACTAAATTTCATCAAGTAGCAGTCATACATCTGTGCTAATGAATCCATTTGTTAGGCATAATTTTCCCAAGGCAAATTTACTTCATGTTCTTCTCTGGTCTCAAACCTGTTTCTCATCTCCCCGTGTCTGAGGTGTCTGAGCCCTGTTCTTTCCTCCCCTTCATTGAAGAAGACTCGCCCATGGTAAAAGGCAACAAACTACAACCTTCAACACCATTGTTTGTCTTTTTCCCTCAGCTTGGCAAAGAATTCTCATCAAGAGACAGAGTGGGGAACCCTTACTAAAAAGGCTATGTCGAAAAGTGTGGCTCAGACTATTCTGGAATTGATCAATAGGACATTGGTAACTTCCAACTCCAAATGCTTCTCTGTTGCTTAAGCTGCTTGACTGAATATTACTACAGGCACTGTTGCATAATGGTTTACAAAAATCTATAGCTGCTATATATTAAAGGGTTATGGGGCTCTCTCACGCAATGCCTTCTACTCTTCAGGGTCGTCTCTTGACTTCCCTTGAGATCAAACGGATCAATTCCATCGCTTCAGAACTTAGTTATCTTATGTGTGGAAATGAGACCATGGCGCCTGTTGGTTAGTTTATGTAAGAATAAAATGAAAACTATGGATGTAAACTAAGAGAATAGCTTGCCATCTTCAAAACCCAGTGCTTATTGTATTCATTTGTAGAAGTCTAAAGTTGTCTTTGCTGAGCCACTGGGGCTTAGTACCTATAGCCAAAGGACCACCTTGTTATTTTTCTTATATTTGAGCAAAATTAACTGGTTCATCTTCAATATGTTTCCTTTCAATAGTAAGCTGTGCTGGAAAGGTCACAAGGTTTGTTCTTTTGAAGTGTACTAAATTAAACTGTCACAGAACCCTTCTGAAGGTTCCCAGTGGGTCCCCAGTATTGGGTTGCTGAGAGTTCATTGATTGGATACATCAATGTGAATTTGATACATCTCTGGGGAGATGCCTAAGGTCTTACCAATGTTTAAGTATATCAAATAATTCCAGGGTTAATGTATTCACATTCATTTTGCCTATATTCTTGGTGGTTCCTTCAGGAAGAACTTACAGAATCAAGAGAGGTGACTGAGATGAAAAAATGGATGTTTACCAATCTATACCACCAAATGGCTTTTCTACATACATGAGCAAAGTTTCAGCATACTCTAGCTTAAGAATGAGGTCTTTTCACTTTCCAAAAGTCTTTAATTTATAAAAAAAAAAAAAAAAGAAAGAAACTGAGAAAACTAGCACTGTACTGAATAATGAGATATCTGTTGGATAATAGAATAATGAGATATCTGTTGGATAATAGAATAATAAGATATCTGTTGGATAATAGAATAATGAGATATCTGTTGGATAATAGAATAATGAGATATCTGTTGGATAATAGAATAGCAGACCAGGAAACCAAACTTGCAAGCATTCTTGGAAGTTAACAGGTAAGGAAGAGTTGTCAGGGTGGACCCAGGGCCTGTACACTAGAATGAAGGACATATGCTTAAACAGTTTGGCTCACAGGAGCCCCAAGAAGGCAAGACAGCTAGGATTTATTGAGATTGTTTTCTAATAGTCATGTTTATTTTTAGCTCTTCATGCGTATTGCTTTTATCAAATCCTTCCCTATTTCATTTTAAAGTGGTGAAAACTTTCTTGGACCAGGAAATGAGCATCTGGGAGCTTGTTCTCCAAGAGGGAGGAAACAGCTCCTAATAATCCACCCAACTGTTCCTGCTTTGTATCCAAGGTAGCAGTCACAGTGTCTTCTCTGACAGCTATGCAGAGAAAGGGAATCTTCTCTTTAGCCTTGTACTTCAGCTAGAAGAAAGCAAGAGAATACTAAGGTATGGACCTGGTCCCTCTCTGCATTGGAAGACACTGAGGCCACCATGATGATTAGTGAGCTTGTGGGACAGTCAAGTTTGGGAAAGTTCCCAGGATAAGAGAACTACAGCTGTGTAAACATTGCCAAGTGTGGTATTGTAAGTGAAGGCCGTCAGACTGGCTGGGTGTTAAGCATATCTTCACCTCTATGCGACAAACACATATACATCCCTCTCCCAATCAGGCACCCAGACTTTCTAGCATGCCTTTTTCTTTCCTTAATGAATGCATTTGTCATGGCCAGTGTACGAAAAGTGTTCCCCCGTGTCTCTTCTTCTCATACTTTAACCTAACAAAATGACACATGACTGGAATCTTGGAGGATTTGGCTCTGAGGCTATAGTGTCATGGAAGCTGGGAGTATTCAACATGGCAGATACCAACCATCTTGGAGTCTTTCCTCTAATTTTACATCTGAGCTAGGAAGACCCAAGGGCTTACTTTAACTCATGGCTGCGATGCCCTTGGCCATCTGGAGGGTGGGAAGAAAAGAAAAGGAGGAAAGAGGCAATGTAGGCCATCTTCAAGAGCAGAGCTGACTGAATAGAACCACATGACCTGTTGCATCCAAATGGGATGTTGGTCTAGGGAAACACTACCATGGTGTCCCCTCTGTTTTCAGGACTGAGCCTAAGTCCGTGTGCATGCCATCCCACACCAGGACTCTGCTTCTTCCTACTAGCCCTTCCCTGGACACACTCCCTGTCCTCCCTGGACACACTCCATCTTGCTGATCTGTTTTCAGTTCTAGGATTATGAACCACTCTTACCTCACAGTCCCTGTGTCTGTTGACTCTCATGCCTTCGAGGACTCTCTCCTCTTTCACCCCCTTTTCTCCCAGGAAGTACTTCTTGCCCACCTAAGACCTGTCCATGCCTCTCTCCCAAGGGCGCCTATAGATGGTCATGTGTTCTGTTCTTATTAAAATGTACCCTCCATCCACTGAGCTTCACTTTCACTTGCCTGGTTCCTCGTAAGGACACACACCAGCTAGGACTTGAGGCTGTGTCTTACTCATTATTCAGATCCAAGTCTTTAAAACAGTGCTTGATTCATCCTTCATCCCTTCACCATGGCTTGCTATTACGAAAGTCCTTCAGCTGCTTCCTTCTTTGTTCTGCATATAATGCTAATCCCACGGATGTGTAGCGATTAGGGTCATGTAAATTCCTCTCACTCAATTGCAGGCTTTCTGTACACATACCACTAGTACACTGCTTGAGTGCCCTGTCTCTGTCTTTCCTTCTCATTCCTCTTTCACACCAACATTCCTAAATGTTTAGATGTCTTTGTGTGTAGGCCAGTATGAGTACACACACACACACACACACACACACACACACACACACACACACACATATACAGAGAGAGAGAGAGAGAGAGAGAGAGAGAGAGAGAGAGAGAGAGAGAGAGAGAATGTTATACCTACACTGTTAAATAGAATCTTGCCTTTAAAATTACTTACACTCAGAAGGCAATCTATAAATACCCACTCCACGTTTATCCAGAAATCATAGCTATTAACTCTCCTAACTAGCCTCCCAACCTTGTTAAATGATCAATGTAAGTTCAAAGTGGATTGGTAATGTACCATTCCCCCTCTGTTCTAACTACCCTTTGTTTCACAGTCTTACAGTGGAGAGGGAAAAGATTGCATTCTTATTGTAGTAGTGATTTCCAAGATTCAGTGTAGACCTGCAGAGATAAACGTGACATGTATCAGAAAAGTGGCCTGCTATTCATGGCGTAGCTATGGCTGTCCTCGGAGCCTTACAAATGATCCGTGAAAAATATGGCACACTTGCACAGGATTAAACTATTAGTTGGGCAAATGGCTTGAGTTCAAAGAGTTGCTTTGTTTAGAGCCACCTGGTGACATTCCTCAGTCTCTGATCCAGAGTGGGAGCCACCACTTCCTGTCTACCTCCTGCCCTCTTAACCCACAGCTTGTTACATTAAGGTGGGGAAGTTTTATGTGTATAATTTGTGAAGTTCTCTTGAGCAGACAGTGCTATATAAATGTAAAATGCCGTTATTAATAATAAAGGTTGGCTAACCTAAGAATACTGTAGAATTAAAGTAATGAGATTCTATTTTTAGGCAGGCTTGCCAATACCATGCGAGCATGATAAGGCTGTGATTTAAGGCTCCCTTTAGCCTTCCCTAGCTGTAAAGAGCACACTTTCTGGGCTGCCTGTACATGGTATTTAGCCACAGGGAGCTCTATTGAAGCTGTTGGTTGTTCCATGATGGAATCCCTGCACGCCCAGTTATAAACAGGCCTCGCTCTTTCAGACTTGGGACTTCATCTCAGGCACCTTGCATTCACAAAACACGGGCACCTTGGTAATCCCAATTGCTGCCTTCAAAATGAATTCTTAAACCTCTATAATGTGTTTTTGAAATTTATGCATCTGTAATTGTATAAAGACTTAGGGAACATTTGTGAGACTTGGTCGTCCTTGCTTTCAGAGGAGAGAAGGCATTCCACAGACGCCCAGATTCAAAGTGATTCATAACTAGAATCAAAGTCCTACTCCTCAGAACAAAAATAATTAGCTCTTCCTCCAGCCTAGTGTTCAGGTCAATGCTTTGTCAATAACAGTAAGTCTTCTTCACCAATTTAGAGCAGCCTATAAAGATCATTATGACTCATAATTACAGATGCAGATTTATGTCAAAATGCACGAGTAAATCTCAGGTTCTGGTGATGGGTCCCCTTATATCAGGGGGAAAATGTATAAGGAGACACTCTCCTTGATGTCCCTCAGCATCTTTCTCTCTCCAGTTTGAAGAGAGAAATTGCCTTTCAATGACACGGATATGACCCAGGGTGTGTTATAGATTCACAGCTGGAGGAGGGAGAAGTCAGCTGGCTGGGTGGTAGGTAATGGGGGAAGGGAGGTGTCACTGTGGAAAATGCGATTTCTGGGGTTATTGTCATTTGGCTGAATGAAGAGCGCCTTTTCAACACCCACAGGCTAGACCTTGTAAATCAGGAAAAGATGAGTTTCTGAACAGAAAGATGGGATTCTAAATGACTGGAACTTCTGTGCATGGAAGCCAAGAGCCTGATTCCAAATACAGCGTGGTCATGGTACTCATGGGTTCTCAGATTCTACAGGATCCTGGCAGAAGAGATGAGAAATGGACACTTTTGCCAAGTTTTTTGTTTGTTTGTTTTTTGTTGTTGTTGGATTTTGTTTTGTTTTGTTTTGTTGTGGTTGTTGATGTTGCATGTCCTGTAGGGAATCGGAACTTTGCAAGCATCAACTAGTCTTCAGACAGCAATCTCCCTGATAGCAGAGTGGTAGAATGTTGCAGCAGCCTTGAAGGACGTGCACACACTCTGTGGATGCACAAGTAACTGTTCTCCCCTCCCCACCTGTACATCTCATGCACATGTCCCAAGAAAAGACAAAAGATGTTCTTTTGTATAGCAACTCTTAGACTTTGTTGATAAAAACATAAAAAAATTAGCCACTTACCCTATGACTAAGCAGATCCACGTTGAGTGTATACCAAAGAAGCAAGTGCATATGTCCACAAAGAGCTCTGCACCGGGAGAATCATCACAGCCTCACTGACTGCATCCAATCTTGGAGGCAGCCCCAACATCCAGTGAACAAACTTAGACATGCCTGCACTGAACAACAAGCATCTGAACTGATGCCCATACACACAGATGAGTCTAAAATATATCGCAGTGCTAGGAAAAAGCAAAGGAAATCATAGTCAGGGAATCTATTCTCATGGATTTCAAGGGCAGGTAAAATTAATCTGTGAAGACAAATCAGCATGCTTAGCTACTTCCATGGGCCTGAGGGTTATTGACTAGGAAGGTACACAAGGGAACTCAGAGCGATGAAAATGTTTTATATCCTAATCAGGGCAGTGGTTAACATGGTATATACATATGTAAAAAATTCATTGGGATGTACACTGAAGATTTGTGCATTTTACTATTTGTAAATTATAGCTCAATAAATAAAAGTTTTTCAAAGCTATGTAAAAAAGAAAAAGGAAAGAAACTCACATGGAGGAAGAGCTGATTTCATAAGAGTGAGCAGGAACAGACAAAGGACGTCAAATAGATGTTCTAAATGTGAGGAGCAGATGCAAGTGCATAGATGAAAAAATAGGAATAGTTTATCTTCTCTTACATTTATCATGGGACGTGAAAATGCTAGGGTGAGGGAACTAAAATCATTAGCTGATGTGCTTAGAAATTCAAAGGTGTGTTTCCAGACTCTGCCTCTCAAATTAGGAAGTGCTTCATTTGCAAGTTTCTACTCAGGAAATGGTGTTGTTTAAACATAAAAAGCCAGGAAATAGACATGTGCAGTTGGTTCAACTCTTGTCTAAGCAAGAGATCAATTACTTAATGATATTGTTGGCCTTAACCTTTCTCCAGTAAAATATATTTTATCCTCTTGAGTCTTAAGAATAATTAAAGCAGAAAGCTACAGTGTTTTAGGGGGGAAAAAGGATGTTAAGTGTAAGTTTTCCATTTTTCATACAACAGAGTCTTTTCTGCATTTTCCTTGGGTTAAAGAGGTACCGATTATTAATAGAGATCTTCACAGGGGAGCCTGCCTTCCTGTGTCACTAATGAAGCAAAGAAACTTATGCTTTCCAGGACCATTATGACAGAATGTCCACGTGACATCTGCTACTCGTTATCCCATTTCTGTGATTCTTGTTTGTCTGAAATTGCTACTGACATTTATAAAATGCTTGCTGAATTTTAAAATGGACCCTAGAGATCATCAAGTCTTTCCTCCTCATTTAAGTCAAGGAAACGGAGATCAGGGAAGGTTAAGTGGCTTGCCTGGGCTGGGCATGGCTGGCTGACTTCTTGTGTGGAATTTGGATGCCTTTCTTACACTCAATAGCAATGGAGGAGTCTGGGATCAAAGCGATATTGTTGATGCACCATTTGTATTTCATAGTAAAGGTGATTTGGCTAAAGATTGTCTTTGGGACCCAGGGAAGGTCCTAGGCACAGAGCTCCATTTCTAATCTGTAGGTAGTTTGAGTGTAGCAAAGCCTTTTGGCCACAGTGGTCAAGCCTGTCTGTCTCCTTTACCCGATGAGAATGGTTTAGGATATCAGGAGATGTGGCTTGAGAGCTGCCCGGCCTGCATTCATGGTTCACTACTCACTAGCTGGGTAAATAAATTTCTTGCATTAAGAACCTAGGTTCTTCAGGTACAAAGTGGGGAGAACTGAGCCCTGGAGAGATGACTTAGCAGGTAAGAGTGCTTCCAGTATAGTTATGAGAACCAGATCCCAGTACCCACGTAACAAGCCAAGTAGCTCTGCACACTTGTAACCCCAGCTTCAAGGGGAGCAGACACAGGGGGTTTATTGAGGCTCTATGAGTTCTGGATTAGCTGAGAAAACACAAGCCCCAAGTTCAGGGAGAGACCCAGCCTCAAAGAAATAGGTGAAGATAGAAGAGATCTGTCTGATGCCTTCTTCAGCCCTGTTTGCCAGGTCCCCTACCACATACACATATGCCTGCACACCAATAAATAAACACACGAGTCTTAATCTTCTTGCATATACAGCTCACTGAAGCCCTTGTTTCCATAGTAGCTACTGTCAGTGCCCCTCCAGCCTCCAGCACCATCCATCACAAACCTCTTCTGTTTCCTGCATCTTCCTCATCTTCCTGATCTCCATGTGGGCTTCAGGCCACAGCCCACATTTAACACCTAATTCTTTTGTTCTTAAGAATGGTCTTCAATTAGTTCATCTGATAGACGTTTTCAGAAGGCAGGGAACACACGAGGCATTTACTTTACGTCTTTAACAGGACCTAGCACCGTTAAGGGCATACAGCCAAGGGTTGAAAAATCACCTAAACAAAAGAATGAAAAGAGCTTCAAATAGGGAGCGCTGATCCTATGGTGGCTGGGGGACTGCTTCCCTTCATTCCTGCAGACATTTTTAGTTAGAATTCGAGAGCATCAAGGTAAATCTGACTTCTTCATGCCTGTATTTCATCACGTAGCCTCAGTGGGAATAATTTGTATGATCATGTGAAAATATTTTATATAGTTGGAGCATTATATACCCACCTTCAAAAACAGTCTTGTCTGGAGAAGAGTTGTGACTTATACTGGAATCCAAATTAAGTGTTGGGCGCTTCCCTTTGGATCTGTATGAGTGCAGACAGGTTAATGTCAAAACCAAAACCCTGCTTTCTATTTATGTAACAAATAAGGACTCCAGGCCAGAAAGAAATGCTAGGTGGTATCTCCAATTCATGCTCGTACCTGTGTTCCTTTAAATACTAAGAAGCATCAGAGCCCTCAGAAATGATCAGACTTGAGGTTACTATATACATGCATGCATACGTGTGTGTGTGTGTGTAATGGTTTGGATGGTTTTGATTTACACTGTCAATCTTAACTCTTTTTAATGTCTCTATCTAATTTTTAATATTTAGGTAAACATATTTTTCCCTGCTTATATAAAATATTGGTTACTTTAGGCATTTGAATCTTTGTGTAATTTCTAGCTAGTAGCCAACATATCCTAGGTCGACATAACAAAACCAGGGGACCCATCTTTCCCATACCTTGTAGCTGACTTACAGGAATTCCACTCTGTAAATGGTTTTGCTAACCCCCTTTACTTTTTCAGAGTGCCAATATTTGGCTAGGTTGTTATAATATGGCCACATACACATAAATACACAGCTAGAATATGCAGGGTGTTTCGGGCAGTTTCTTGTTTTTCAGTTGTTTAGAAACACTGTGAATACATATGGTACATAACTTGATGCTTGAACAGCCCAAGCAAGATAACTCGTGTAAGCATCCGTTTACATAATCTTCTGCGAACACTTTCAACTTGCTTTGTTAGCAGTTTTCAAGTGTACAACATGTTAACTTCTCCACATGACACAACTCTTAAAATGACTTCTTCGATCTGATTGAATTTTGTGTTATTTGGCCAAATCTCCCCTAATCTTCTCCTACCCCAAGGCCTTGTAACCACATCTCTGCTTTCTCCTTGTCTAGCCTGACATTTTTATGGTACCCTGGGACATCATGCAGCCTTTGCCTTTCTGTGCCTGGCTTAATTCACTTAACAGCGTGTCCTCTAGGCCCCTCCACATTGCCACTACTAGTAGGTATTTATTTATTTATTTATTTATTTATTTATTTATTTATTTATTTATTTATTTAAAGATTTCTTATGTATAGTGTTCGGCCTGCATGTATGCCTGCAGGCCAGAAGAGGGCATTAGATCTCATTCAGATGGTTGTGAGCCACCATGTGGTTGCTGGGAATTGAACTCAGGACCTCTGGAAGAGCAGCCAGTGCTTTTAACCTCTGAACCTCTGAGCCATTTCTCCAGCCCAGGTTTCATTATTTTTAGGGCTAACTTCTGCACCATCTTTCTGCTCACTGACACTTTAATTTTCATTTAATTTTATGGTCTTATCTGCGAATTTTTCATCCTTCATCCATTCAACACTAAGTACCAACCATGTAGCACTCTGGGGCACAGCAGACCCCAATACCCTTACCCTCATAGAACTTAATACTAGGTCTTCTTTTACTTTGAGCCTTTTTTTTTTGCTCCCTTTGCCTTGACAAAAAAAAAAAAATAAAGTTTTTGACAATGATAGCCGATTTCTCTATCACAATTATGTCATGGTGGGGGATTAGTTTTATTATTTAATTTTAGCAATATTGATATGCACATTTTCATTAATAACCTTTTTTATTGCTGTGACAAAAAAAAACCCTGACAGAGGCAACTTATGGTAAGAAAGGATTATTTTTGTCCACATTGTTAGAGGGATTTCATTCCATCCTAGAATGGAAAGTATGGCAGAAAGGCTGCGTCTGTGGCGGTGGGAGGCCGGGGGTGGGGGGTGGTGGAATTCTTATACTGTGGCGAGCCAGGAAGCACAGTATGCAGGCCAGAATCCGCATTAAGTACAACCTTGAAAAGGCTGCCCTGGGTGGCTCTCTTCCAGCAGCCAGGCTCAATCTTCTAAGGGTTCGAAAAAGCTCCACAAGCTAGCGACAAAGCAGTAAGATGAAGAAACGCACGAGGAACATTTTAGACTCAACTCACTGCAATGTCTCATCCTCGAAATATAGTCCAGATATTTAGTAACCATAGAATGAGCTGTCTTTCTCTCTAGAGCCTTGTTGCAATGAAGGAGAGTTCCCCGCGCCGCCCCCCCCCCCCCAAGAAAGTATATACTAGGAGCAGGGCATGTTGGCAGCAGTGTGTGCGCGCATGCGTGTTGTGTTACATAGGCCAGTAGTTGACTCTCCTCCCGTGCTCTATCTTGGTTTTTGAGACAACGTTCCTCACAGAGTCTGGAGCTATCTGACTGGCCAGGAATGTGCACGTCTCCTCCCTGACCCTTACAGCACTGTTTTGACAGATGAATGCCACCATACCTGATATGGATACCAGATACCCAAACTCCTATCTTCATGCTGGTGTGGCAGGTACTTTACCAGTGGAGCCATCTTCCCAGGAAGTATTTAAAAAAAAAAAAAAAACAAAACCAAAGAAAATGGGAATTATTTTAATTTACTTTGATGACAAATGCTCGTGGTATTTGGACAATTAAAGTATATATGGCCAATTAGTATTTCACAGAGACCACTTTTGTTCTTGGTGTCTTAGTTTGCTTTCTATTTCTGTGGAAAAATAAAAATAAATAAAATTTCATGACAAAAGCTACTTAAAGAGAAAAGAGTTTATTTGGCTTATAGTCCGTCATTAAGTGAAGTCAGGGCAGGAAGCTGGAGGCGGGAACTGAAGCAGGGGCCATAGAGGAGTGTTGCTTACTGGCTTGCTCCTCATGGCTCCTTCAATTTTTCTTTTATATATAACGCAAGTCAACTTGCTGAGGAGTGGTACTGCCCACAGTGGGCTGGACCCCCACACATCAATCATTAACCAACAAAATAGGCTTGCTTATAGACCAGTCTTATAGAACTATCTTCTCAATTGTAGTTAATCTCTTCCAAACGGACAATAACTCTCAATAACAAAAATTTAGCCAAAAAAACTGGCATACTGTCTTATATATTTTTCATGCTCAGAAATATAAAGTATTTGTTGTGCCATTTGACACATTTTCTATTTTAACAAATGCTTATGATAGCATGGGATTCCAAGAGTCATGGCTGAAACTAGTTCAGATAGGAGTGATAGATAAACTCTGACGCTCACAGGTTTCTGACTCCAATCCAGGATGTTTAACAGGGTGTGGCTCAGTCTTACATCAAACCCTGCAGCAGTTTAACATGTGCTGAGAGAAGTGGGAGCCAAAGTATCACACAGTGGTAGCTGTTCTTTCAAAGTAATGGTGACTTGATGAGGTATCAGGAAAGGCATTACAGTGACAAAGAATAAGTGGAATTTCTTAGTTATGTAAGAGATTTTTCGGAATGGTTAATGTTATAACCATCCCTCTATTAAGAGAAGTTAAGAGAAAACATTAAGAGATTAAGAGAAAACAGAGGAGTCTGCTAATAGACCAAGCTAAACCATAAGGGATCACATAAGCTCTGCTCTGTTTTACAGGGAAGTTTTTAAAGTACTACTATGTCTGTGTCCATCATACCAAACCTTACAGAGGCAGGTTGGCTGTCCCAGTATCACAGCTGCATTCCTGGATAGAGGATATATAAGTATGTAATCTAAAGCAAAGGACACTTGAGAAGCCTCCTGTTGTAGTTATGAGTGGAAGCTATGTGTTTTAGCTACACATTAGTTGGTTCCGTATATAGTCTCTGAGTCTGAAATAAATTTATGAGTTTACCTCTATTTTCTGAACAGAAGTTCCAAGGGATTTCTTTTTCTTCTTGAAATTCATAGTAAAAATAAGTAGTTTTCAAGAAAAACAGTAATTTAAAAATAATAAAATCAAAAATCTATAGAATATTTTTCTTCTATCAAACATTTTAAAAATAGCAACATTATTTTGTTTCTTGTTATTCTTTTAGTTGTATAAGGCTAGTGCCCTTTTTTCAGTGCTGAGTTTAATATCCTTTTAATTGGTAAGGAAACTGAGGCATAGAGGGAGAGAAAGCTTTCCCAGGCTCCTCCAGTCAATCTTGAAGTAGAATGCTACAGCACATACCTTTAACCACCTTCTTTACAATGCCTCTCAGGCTTTGGCAAGAGAAAAGGCAATTCTGTATTATTCTTTTTTATTTCATGCTGTTTATTCAAAGGTCAAATTCACATCTCTTCCAGAAGGACATTTTGTGGGGCTTTTTGGAAGATGGTTTGTGGTCCTTTGTAAAGATCTCTTTGACTTAAGGTGCACATATCCAACTTCAAAAGTTGCCCTACTTGAGTAACTTAGAATTATCTGGTGCTTACTTACAACCTTTTAGTAAATGCCCTTCTGGCTTGGGGTGCTGTTGGTATTTCATATTTAGTACAAGGATCTGAAACTTGCCCTTAGAAAATATCTTGGTTTTATGTCTCCCAGACTGCTTATGGCTAAAGGCAAAATGCGAAATGGAGAGTGTTGGAATTTCACTGCACTATCTGAGTAAGGTGTAAACTACTGCATTAAACACACTGATGATGTTATAAATCTGAGCTTTGTTTGTGGGATGCGTAGAATAAAAGGAAGACACGGGACAGGAGAGGCTGCACCCTCCAAGGTGAAGAAAGTTTCCTTAAAGAAACAATTGAACACTTCTGTAACATTGTGTTATATTTTTGAACTATAGTTAGAATGTCACATGATAATATTCCTAAGATATTTATCATTCAATCAGCTTACAGGGAGACAGTTGCTCTTCTTCTAGAGTTTTGCTTGTTCTACTTTTCCAATATGTACATCTTTTAAATTAAAGTAATTCTTATCTATTGTGGAACAGCTACAAATGCATGAATAACTTTAAATGTAATAATACAATTACAACTAAAATTGACATGTTAGTATACTTCTTTTTAATATTTATTTTATATACAGTTAAATTTTTAGTACACTTACTGTGTGTGCACAAGCGTGTGCGTGTGCATGTACTTGTATATGTGTGTCACGGCACATATAAAGCTCAGAAGACAAGTTTTCTCTTTCTCTTATGTGGGCCCCAGGGATCAGATTTAGGTGGTCAGGTTTAAGAGTGTGGACCTCTGCTTGCTGAGCTATCTTGCCAGTCCAAATATACACTTTTAAATATAATCTATTTTTAAATACTTATTGATACATCACTGAATCACACAATATAATTAAGTATTGAGAGTCATATTTTTAATGGTTATTTAGCATTCTTTGTGTGAGTATAAATATTCAATTACTTATTCTGGAAATTAAAGCATCATAATTTTAAAATAATGCTGCAGTGAACACTTCTATAGCTAAATCTTGGTATATATTTATCATC
The DNA here is from genome assembly GCF_978045245.1 of Mus caroli. Classification (NCBI taxonomy): domain Eukaryota; kingdom Metazoa; phylum Chordata; class Mammalia; order Rodentia; family Muridae; genus Mus; species Mus caroli. Next base: position 105,211,415 of record NW_028227257.1, on the reverse strand, counting down.
TCCTTTCCTAAGGGTAAATTCCTGCCAGTGGACACATTGATTTGGAAATTTTATGGTCAAATCTTTCTCCAGAAAGATATCAGTTTAGATTCGCATCTCTGATCTTTCTTGGAAGGCTAGGTCTGCTCTTCCATGCCAGCAAAGCAGGGCCCTTCCTTAGCTGCTTGCACAGTTAGACAACCGATGAGCTGAGACAGATTCCTGGCTATTCATCTTTATGTTTTGTTCTATTGCAGCTTGCTAAGGTTGGCATGAGGGAGAGAGAAATGATGGGGAGCATACGTCCAGAGAAAGAACTCCTGACTAAACCAGCCTGCCACAGACACAGTGCTTTCTTGCAATAGACTTGCAAGAGAAGAGCTTGCAAGAGAATGGCAGGTCCTTATTTCCTACAGACACTTGCTTTGGAAGTCCAGCTTCGTTGTGTAGGAAAAGAAGTAAATGAGCCAGCTAGCGAGGTTGTTTCTGAGCACATGTCTTGCAGTCTTACTAGGGCTTCCCTGCTTTATACCAAGAGGCTGTCGTGAGTGGAAAATATGTCCTGTTTGGGAAGGAAATATGCTTCTGGTTGTTTCAAAGCCCAAAGAATGTCTGTAGGAGCTGAGCTTTCTTCTTGAAGGGCAAAATCTACTCTCCAGTCTCAATGGATAATTTAAAATAAAAAGGAAACCCCAGCTTTTTTGTTTCAGAAAACTCCTAGGGCGGTTGATGCCCCTCACTCCTAACCATGAATATCATGTAGGGGAAAGTGGACTCTGTGGTAACTATTTCAAATATAGGAAAGTGAACAAATATTGAATTCACTGAAATCAGAGGAGTCTCTTCTGGATACAAATGTTGTTTTATGGCACTCATCCTTCATCACGGAAGCAGGCCTGGGTAGTGGTACCTCAAGGTCAGAAGGCTTTGACTCTATGTAATCTACTTGTAGAGTCGCACAGAATAGAAATACCATTTTCATTGTGAACGAGGAATTTAAATTATGCAAAGTTCAGGGACTGAACCAATTGAAGCTTCACTGTCTGCCAGGAAGAAAACAGTGCTCTGCTCACCAATAAAGCATCGCTATCTGCAGAGCAATCAAAGCAAAACCACATCTCATGACCTGGCTCACAAACATGGCAGCGGCTCGACTCTTCCAAAGTAGTTGACAGACCGAGCTTCGTCCAAAGGCCATGTCAACCGGGGCTGCTGTGCATTAATCTTAGGGATAATTGGAAGCCAGTTAGTCTATAGATCGAGTGTAAATGTGCAAACGGAAGGCTTCCTACCCATTGCACTCTCTCACTATCAAACAAATCAGTGTAGTAGATTCCAACTCTGTACAACACCCACAGATTAAAATCAGTCTATTGCACATCATATTGCCTCATAAAGAATGAATGCAACTCTTTCAGATTCCACATCAGGCTTTATTAACATGTCTATTTGGGGCCTGTTTAATTTGACTTGCTTACTTGTGTCAGCCCCATGTGTTTCCAGTGAAGCCTTTAACGGCCAGAATGGTAGTGCTCCAAGAACAAGAATCCTGTGACTCAGTGTTTCTCAGCCCTGATTATATTCCTGCAGCATGAAGATGTCACTGGGGTGCTCCTAGAAGTTCTGTGGTGGGAGCACCTTCTTCACTCAGACTAACCCTACTTCTAACTGAGCTCCCTCTATACATTGTCACTTTTTAGTCACTTAAGGGGAGTCTGTTTAGCTATAGTGGTAGCAGTAGCAGTAACTCAATAGTGCCAGTATCAGATATGTTAGCTCAGCCACAGACCTTATTTTTATTGATTTGCATATGTGTGTTTAAAAACTGAGAGTGATACGATAATGGTTTTTTGTTTGTTTGTTTGTTTTACAGTTGAAACTCTGGCCATTCAAAATTAGTGTGTTTGCCAGTGATCATAGATGATATAGGCACCAAAACAAACAAACAAACAAACAGCCTTAGGTCCCCACAGCCCTGCTGGGTTTTGTCCAAGTGAGCTGGGCAAACCAAGATGCAGCTGCCTCTGTTCGCCAGCAGTTCCTCTTGCCCATGATTTTTCTAAGAATGACCAAGACTCAGGGATGCACCTGGCATCTCAGACTGTCAAAGTGAGAGGCTTGTGCTTGGTTTTTTTAAATTGGCTTAGGCAGCATTGCCTCACCCACCCATCCCACTGATATTAATTTTTCCCAAGCCAAGCACTAACCTGACTTAGATTTTTCTGGAAAGATTTCAGGTGAGGAAGTTGGACCTGATGGCTCATAGACCACCACCACCTTCCATTTTCCTGGCTGAGGTGATGTTTCCCTCTGTTAAGTGGGCCCTGACCATCCAGAAGCTTCTGCAGGATGCTGTACCTGAATGCTTCCAGCTCCTTACCTGGGGTTCTCGTCCTAGGTTGTTGTAATCTGAGTGCTCAGCACAGAGTGCAACCTTCTTTCAGTTGTGTGCCAGTTTAGGAAGAGGTCTAACTCTTGTGAGAGCTTTTGTGTTCTCTACATTCTATTTTCAGAAAGTAAGATTGGAAATCCTGAGCCTACTATACAGTTGGCATCCAATAAATATCTGAAGCAAATAGTTAGCCAGATGAAGGGAGAGAGTCTTAGGTGGCTTAAAGACCTAGATTCAAATGCTGACTCCATCTGGCTTTTCTAGGCTTCTCTTTCTCAAACTATGTGTGGAGAGTTAAAACTATATTAGTTTTGATATTGATCCTATCATTTTCTGCCTGGGGTTATAACCAGAAAAACATATGCTGTGTTGAGAAGAATTGAAAAGAAAAAGAGCAAGCTGGAAATGCTGAATCAGACAGGTCAATAAGAATCAGGTCACCACTGTGCCCCAGAACACCCTGGACAGTCAGCAGAGCAAGCCATGCATCCTTGGCCTGTCCACTGGCAATTTCACTTGCTCGCTTAGAATGTTTTAAGCACCGTGTTTTAATTGACAAAACAGGTTCAGCAAAGTAAGTAATTTTCCTAATGTTATCCTCCAGCAGACCTGATGCAAAGATTTGATCTTGAGACTCTCTGATTCCCATAGACTCATATACACACATATACACTTTATAGTGAAACATGTATATGAATGAGTAATAAATATTGCACACATACATGCATATTCAACTTTTGCAACTTGTGCCCCAGCTGCCAACAGGGACAAGCAGCAGAAAGGATTTTACAGAACTGGGATGGCTCACCCCACCCCAACTCTGTGTGGAAGTTGGGGTGAGAAGGAAGCCCATAGCCTAAGTCTAATAATTTTTGAACCAGTCTCTCATGCATGAAACTTTATGGCCTCCTGAAAGGTGAGTGAGTGGCTTTGATTCATTTGAAGTCAGAAACAGCTTTTTAAACATTTGGGAATCAAGCTAGGTAGTTAGTCTGCCTTGTAAAATTCTCTTATGGATGTCACCATTAGAAAAATTTATCTGAGCTTACTATTCTACACGGCTCATCTAAAACCCCAAGTTCTCTGGATTCAGAGATTAGCTGAGGGTTTCAGCACCGATCCCAGCTGCATCTTAATTTGGGTGATGGTGAAGAGCTGCAACTTTTTTTTTGCTATCACCTGATTTCATCCATGTAAAATAGGTCACCAAGATGTCACATTTTATGAGGTTATTTATTTCTCCTCTCCCCCTCTCTCTCTTGGGCTGCAGTTTTGTGGGTTATTTTCTTCTCTATTAATGAGGGAAGTTCAGAGTGCTGAATTTTGTTTATTGAGGCAAGTGGCACCTGGGAATTCTGAGCAAAGAAAAAGCTTAAAATGTGACATATTGAGGGGTGACCGCCTTGAAAAGATCATTTCAATTTCAAACATTAATCAAGAAAGGCTTAAAATCAAAAGTGTTCTTGAATTCACAGTTGACTTTTAAGTTGATATAATATACACATGCAACTTTCAAAACAACCTAATTTTGTGTTAACACCTTATGTACGTGTGCCTGTGCCTGTCTGTGTATATTTATATATGTGCATACTCTAACATAACCAGTTTTTATGCCCCACCCCTTTAAAAAAATATAAAACCTCCCCTTCAGTAACTGTGGTTTCTAGACAAGATAACTTTCTACATATCAAAGATAGTTCACAAGCAGCAACTGTATGTCCATTAAAACACTAATAAGTTCTAGCTTGCCCTAATTATTTATAATAATCTCTGTGGAGACTAATATCTTTAAAAAGTATGTATGTGTTGATGATGGAAAGCAGGTTGAAAAGCCCTGATTTATTACAAGCCTTCATTACGGTTAAAAGCATTCCAGGGAGATGAAGACATCTGCCTTGTATTTGCACATCGCAGAAGAAAAGTTCAGGGCAGGAAGAGCAAAAAGGAAAGGGAACATGTTTCGGGCTGAATTCAAGCCAGGCCTGAAGAGATCAGTTCCTGCATCGGGTCCTTAAACATTTCCAAGTATGTGTCTCTGTGCCTGGGACCACCGCCTACTACCACAGCCCCACACATACTTAATTCTATGTATTAACAATGGCAGTTATGCAACATGACCATAAATTGGTTTTCAAAAAAAAAAAAGCCACATGCCACTGATGTGTGTTTCTCCTTTTCTCTCTTTCTTTAAGAAAGTAATAATCAGGGAAATAGAAGCTGAATTAGTTATGTAATGTACTAGAAAAATATTTCTTTTCTTTCCTTTCCTTTTAAAATAGGATGAGGTGAGGTTAGCAAGTACAGGGTTTAGTCAGTAGTCACTTGGTATCTTGGAAATCAAAGGAAATCGCCACAGGAGAGAGGCTGGACTTAGCTGTTGCAGGATTTTTATCTCTCTCAATGAGTGTTACTGACAGGGACCGTATGTGTCACCGGCTATAGCTGAGGAAAGAGAACATGGGTGGTTTCCTAAGGAGCTGTGACCTCATGTATATGTGTGTCTACCTGTGAGCTCATGGGTAATTCTGATGTATTTATGGTGTTTAATAAACACTCAGAGCCACATGTGAGCTTGGGGACCAGGGCTTTCCCTGTTTAAAGGATTATTATACGTGAGGATCCAGGCTGATTTTGCCCTGGAGTTCAAATCAATCTTTGTACTGGGTGTTGTTTGTCATCATACAAAATCATGCATGAATGTGTAAAGCCCCCCTGGAAGTGACTGAAGAAAGATGGAGTTCCTACGTAAGTATGCATTAAACTTGGTGAAAAATAAGGAACAAGTAGAGAGGACCACTCAAGATGACTCATTGGTTAAGATAAGAGTCTTGAGGACCAGAATTCAGATCCCAGAACCCATTGGCTCACAGATAACTGTAACTCCATCTCCAAGAGATCTGACTCCCTCTTCTGACCTCCTCAGACACCCACCACACAGATACCCATAAATACATGCAGACATGTGTGCACACATGTAAATGAGATAAATCTTTGAAAAGAGATATTCTGAGTTTTAAAACTCTTAATCTATAAAAAAAATGTTGTGTATAAAAAAAATGAACCAGCCAACATTTGTAATGATATAGCAATTAAATGCAGTATCAAGGGGCTTGGAAGATGGCTCAGACAGCAAAGTGTGTCCTGTACAAGTGCACTGGCCTGAGTTTAGATCTACAGCATCCTCATAAAAAACCAGCTATGGTCTTACACACCCGTAATCCAAGTGCTGAGGAGACAGAGATGGGAGGATCCCAGTGGCTTGCTGACCATAAATCTAGCTGAATTGGCAAGCTCCAGGTCTGTTGAGCAAACACATCTCAACTTTAATCTCAAAAGCACAAACTGAGGAGCAACAGGGAAAGAAAGACACCCAGCTGCCAGTCTTTAATCTTCCACACACGCATGTGTACCTGCCTACATATGTGCATACATACTTGACTGTGTATACACACATACACTATACACAAAAACAAATGATTCATCATATAGCAACGTGGGAGTGATGGATTTATTCATATTCATTCAAAATATGCATATGCAACCCTAAAGTTTGCTCACTATGAGCCTTGTGACTTGTCTAAATGTGGGAGATGGCAATGTAATACCACGGTGGGAAAGTTTTAGCTCACGTGCAACCCTTTGGCTGGGGTTATGAACTGGCATTGAAGCCTTATCTCTTTAAAAATAAGAGATCTTCTTGGAATAAGATTGCCCTGAACTCTCGGCTCCTCCGCTTGAATACACCTCACCCTCAGAGTTTTTGACTTATTAACTGTGAAGTAGAATCTAAGGAATTCATACTAAAAGCAAGATGCTGGAGAACTGTCAGTGCTACTGGGCTCGGGACTGGTCTTCACATGGACCATCAAAGAGTGTGAACATAGTGCCCACCACACCATGTGACCATTCAAAGGGTAAACATTGACAAGTGAATGGAACGTTATGATTTTCTATTAATTTATGAGATTTAAAAATAAAACTCTTGAACTTGCAGTAAGCGCTTATCATGATTTCTTTACATTTTTAAATTCTGATGAAAACAAATATTTCCAGTTAGTTTAGCTGTCATTATGCACAGAATGCATACTTAATGTATTCATGCCAACAGTATTACTTAGAAGATAATAATTCAATCAAATAAATTATTTTATTCCTCCCAGTGTCAGAAACTTTTAAGTTAGTTGTCTCAGTGACTTCTTACATATTTAGGCTCAATGGATTCCCCTCCCCACACCCCAGACAGAGTCTCCTTATGTAGGGTCAAACTCCATCCCACCCTGCTTCAGCACCCTGAATGCTGGGATTACAGACTTGCACTACCACACTGGCTAGATCTTGAGCAGTAGTCAGCAACCTATAGCTCATGGATCAAATCTGCTTTGTGGCTATTATAAGGAGGAGTACGAACTGAGAGCAGCTATACATTATGTAAAGGAGACAGTGACAAGACAGAGAAACCATTGTCGTCCACAAAGCACAGATTCAGACTCGTTATGTTTTGAATGTCTACAGAGATATTTTACTGACCCACATCTAGAGTACTGTTGGGTTATGCCAAAGTAGTGCATCAAAGGATGGCACAGAAGTGATTAAGCTATAGTTTTATTGACACATTCCATGCTTTAAAGCACGACTCTACTAATCACCCTGTGCAGCTAGCTTTATTCAACGAATACAATCTTTCTGTGCATGTATATCCTCACTTACAAAACTCAGATGTCAAAAGCCCGTAACTCAGGGTATTGTGGGCTTTGATGAGTTCATACATGCAAAGTCCTTAAGTGGCACAGGATGTGGAGTAAGTTACCCACTAGCCGCTATTCGCTGCTCCGTTGTACTGTGCAAACGTTACAAGTAATAGTATACTGAGCACTCATAAGAGCACACACAAAGCCGTGCGCTATGGCGCACGCCTTTAATCCCAGCACTCAGGCAGGCGGATTTCTGAGTTCGAGGACAGCCTGGTCTACAGAGTGAGTTTCGGGACAGCCAGGGCTACACAGAGAAATCCTGTCTCGAAAAACAAAACAAAACAAAACAAAACAAAACAAAAACAAAAGCACACACAAGACCATCTGTAAGTGTTTTTGTGCGATAGCAAGTGCAACAACAAGGCAAAGGATGGTGCATTGTACAGGGTGCAGAAAACGGAAGACCTGCGCTTCCAGAACAGAGGAGGAAGGAAGCCGTGCCCTCAGCGAGGACAGTAGTTTGACTTCCATGGAAAGTGGACAGTTATCCTTCGTCCACTTTCCTGCAGCTCCAAAATATTATAAAACGCACCATGAACTTCACCTTAATGGCTGTACCTCCGAAGCAGCACATGGCCTTCCCCAAGGTGCTCATCTTAGGATAAGGAGATGAGAGGCGGCGGCAGGGGCGACCAGAATTCTATCAGTATTTATTTTGGTCTCTGGAAGTCAGGCCCTTCACATTCTTTGTACATAGTTGTATTTAATTAGGACTTGAGCTGGCCATAAAATGTGCATTAATTGTCTGTTATTTCATAAATGATGGCCAAAAAGAACAGCTCTCGATAGGAACGGCTTGGGGGTAAGCACTGTTTGGTCTCTTCATCTTCCCCGGCTTCCTGCCCCAAGCAAGGACTTTCTGTTCTTATCTCCTTTTATCCCAGAGAACTGCTAACCCTGCACCATCATATTAAGTACCAATTAAGCAGAGATTTGTCATTCCTGCTCGAGAACATTGAGCCGGGCTGAGGCCACATATTTCACTGACTTCTGACAGAAATTATTTTAATTAGACTGCTGCCAGCAGCATTTAAAATAGTCTGTATGGCCGGAGAAAGGAAGAATGGCTCCTCAGTCAGATAATTTACTTATTTTTCTTTTTCACTCGCCATAAATCTTAGGGTTGTGGTTATTAAGCATTTGGGGGGGGCAGAGTCAAGGAAAGAAATCAGCTGGACTTTATCTTACTTTAAATACCAGAAAAAGGAAGAAAAAGTAAAAAAGAAAAAAACTCCCACCGTTAACAGGGTCTAGGGAGGATGCTTGTAAAAGAAAGGTGTGTCCATGCAGAATCTGACATTCGCAGGCTATTTTGATCTTGTGGGTGTGTAACATGATAAGGGATGAAGAGGCAGTTTACCTCTTATGTGCCATCCAGGTGGCCTGTCTCCTTTTCCTAAGTGTTAGATCCCACCCACTGAAGACACTAGTTGGGAAATAATTGGTTCATCTGATACTAAGAAGCAAACCATCAATTACTAAAAGGAAGTGTTGCAGTTTACAAGGATGCAGATCTGGGTGAGGGATCACACATCCAAAGGGCCACTTGGAAGGCAGAGGCATGAAGACTGCCTTGAGTTTGAGATGAGCATGATCAATCTACATAGCAAGTTCCAGACTACCTAGGGCTATACTGTAAGACCTTCTCTCAGACAAACAAATGCTCCCCCTAACACACACTGAACACAGGGGTGGGTTACATTTTATAAATTCATATCCAAAGACAACAATCGGATGCATACATGTCTTTATTCTTCTTCAAATCTCTTCTTTTAATTAGACTTATTCATTTTATTATTTTATGTGCACTAGTGTTTTGCCTGCATGTGCACCAAGTGTGTGCCTGACCTGCAAAGGTCAGAAGAGAGAGTCAGATCCGCCTCGCATTGGAGTTCTAGATGGTTTTGAGCTGCAATGTGGGTCTTAGGAAGCAAACCTGGATCCTCTGCAAGAAGAACCACTCTTAACCACTCTCCAGCCCTGTCTCCTTCAAACCTTCTCAAATAAAAACAATTATCCTTTTATTCTAGACATTTCTAATCAATATCCAGTTGATTAGAGAGCTAACTATATTTCCTTATTTCTAAACATTTTTATTTAGTTGATGAAAAGTATGCAAGCATATATTCTAAAACCATGTTTTTAACATGTGACCATCAAAATGCTTTGCCTTTGACTTCTCACATATGGGGTTCAGACCTCCACTTACAAAGCAGCCGCAGCTCCACGATTTTCGTAACTAAAATTTTCTGTGCCTTCTGGCTTAGTTGAAAACCTTCCTTCTTGACAAATGACAAATCACTAAAACATAAGATGACTCCAAAGACAAAGTCATGATGAGCAAATTTGTTAATGCTGTTCTAGTTAGGGTACGGTAAAGACCATGCCCCAAAGCAAGGTGTGGGGAAAGGGTTTATTTCAGCTTATAGCCTATAGTCCAATATCCTGCAAAGAAGGGCAGGAACATAGAGTAGGAGAAAGGAGCAGAAGCCATTATGGGGGGCGTGGTGTCTGCTTACCGACTTGCTCAGCCTGCTTTCTTATATCAGTGGTGGCACCACCCACAATGGCCTGGATCCTCCCATATCAATCATTAACTAAGAAAATGTCCCTTGGGCTTGACTACAAGCAAATCCTGGCAGGAGCATTTTCCCAAGAAAACTATCCAGTGCATATGTCCATCACTTACCATTGATAATGAGGAAATAAGTATATTCTTATTTCAAGGGATAATTGGAAGAATGCAATTGCTTTGGATGTAGCACTGGGGACATTCACCTAACTGTGGATGCCCAATAGACTTCCATAAATCACAAATCAAATTGGCTCACTATCTCCTCACTACATATTTCCACTATCCATTAAAATGTATTTTTAAAAACAGATACTCTGGAAGGCATGATTATGTTTCTTGGTGTAAAGCTTTAGAAAGTGCAGTTTGTATAACTCTATTGGAAAACGTGCTCAAAGGTAGTGGTTATGACAGCTATTGAGTTATGGCAGGCCAGTGTGACTAGAGTGCATGAGTATGTTACTGCCGAACAGATGACAGCCACACCCACTTGAGCCCTGGAAGTGGTTACTCTTCATGCCTGAGTGATGGCTCCATGTACTGGATGGCTGCTCATTGATAGAGAGGAAGGCAGTGGTGTTGGGGTAAGACTGGAGCTCCTCCTTCAGTCATCAGTCAGGAATTGGCAGTAACTAGTATGGTAGTGAAGTCATAGCCTATCCGGTTTTACAATTCTCCTCCTCCTTCTCCTCTTCTTCTTCCTCTCCTCATCCTCTTTTTCTTATTCTTCCTCTCCTCCCCTCCCCCTCCTCCTTTTACTTCGGTGACACTATGGATTGAACCCACAGCTTTGCACATGCCAGACAGGTGTTCTACCACTGAGGTATTTCTCCAGGAACTCTTAAAGGATAAATAATTCCTCTCGATAATCTGGAAGACATTTAATTGTGTATAGTGCTTATCCCAGACTTTTAATTACTACAAACACAGAGCAGGTAACTCTTGCGGAGATTACTACGGAAACTCCTAAAGAGTGCTTATACTTCATTTGCTGTACGGCTCAAGTGATGGGAGAGTAGTCACGAGCTCAAAATTCTCAGGATAACTTTTGCCATGTTCCAAGGTCAGCTTTCCTCTTCTCACTGACATGTGTCCTGTTTCCTGATCTAAAATTGACTTCTTTGGTCTATGTTAGATCACTATCGGGGCAGGTAATAGTCCTTGATGGCCTTCAAAATCTTAGGAAACAGCCTCATAGGTACAAGGGTGCTTGCTCTTCTTCAGAACTTACTGTCACCCTAAGTAGCTCCACACTGTCCTTGAAACTAAAGAGCAAGCCATGAGTGGGTTTTGAAAGTTAAAGCTATGTTCTCACCATGAAATCAAGAATAAATCCCTTGGTCTTTTTCCTGAACTACTATCAGCTTCACAGTGTCCAAATCTTTAGGTGAGCCTATACTCCAGACTGGCATTCTTTTATTTTTTTTTATTAGATATTTTCTTCATTTACATTTCAAATGCTATCCCAAAAGTCTTCTATATCCTCTCCCCACCCTGCTCCCCTACCCACTCACTCCCACTTCTTGGCCCCGGAGTTCCCCTGTACAGGGGCATATAAAGTTTGCAAGACCAAGGGGCCTCTCTTCCCAATGATGGCCGACAAGGCCATCTTCGGCCGACTAGGCCATCTTCTGATACATATGCAGCTAGAGACACGAGCTCTGGGGGTACTGGTTAGTTCATATTGTTGTTCCACCTATAGGGTTGCAGATCCCTTCAGCTCCTTGGGTACTTTCTCTAGCTCCTCCACTGGGAGCCCTGTGTTCCATCCTATAGATGACTATGAGCATCCACTTCTGTATTTGCCAGGCACTGGCAAAGTCTCACAGGAGACAGCTATATCAGGGTCCTTTCAGCAAAATCTTGCTGGCATATGCAATAGTGTCTGCGTTTGGTGGCTGATTATGGGATGGACCCCTGGGTAGGGCAGTCTCTGGATGGTCCATCCTTTCGTCTTAGCTCCAAACTTTGTCTCTGCAACTCCTTCCATGGGTATTTTATTCCCTATTCTAGGGAGGAATGAAGTATCCACTTGTTGGTCTTCCTTCTTGATTTTCTTGTGTTTTGGAAATTGTATCTTGGGTATTCTAGGTTTCTGGGCTAATATCCACTTATCAGTGAGTGCATATCAAGTGACTTCTTTTGTGACTGGGTTACCTCACTCAGGATGATATCCTCCAGATATATCCTTTTGCCCAAGAATTTCATAAATTCATTGTTTTTAATAGCTGAGTAGTACTCCATTGTGTAAATGTACCACATTTTCTGTATCCATTCCTCTGTTGAGGGACATCTGGGTTCTTTCCAGCTTCTGGCTATTATAAATAAGGCTGCTATGAACATAGTGGAGCATGTGTCCTTATTACCAGTTGGAACATCTTCTGGATATATACCCAGGAGAAGTATTGCTGGATCTACTGGTAGTACTATGTCCTTCTGAGGAACGGCCAGACTGACTTCCAGAGTCAAGCTTGCAATCCCACCAGCAATGGAGGAGTGTTCCTCTTTCTCCACATCCTTGCCAGCATCTGGGGTCACCTGAATTTTTGATCCTAGCCATTCTGACTGGTGTGAGGTAGAATCTCAGGGTTGTTTTGATTGGCATTCTTTTTTTTTCTTTCTTTCTTCTTCTTCTTCTTCTTTTTTTTTTTTTTTTTTTTTTGGTTTTTCGAGACAGGGTTTCTCTGTATAGCCCTGGCTGTCCTGGAACTCATTTTGTAGACCAGGCTGGCCTCAAACTCAGAAATCCGCCTGCCTCTGCCTCCCGAGTGCTGGGATTAAAGGCATGTGTCACCACGCCCAGCCAGACTGGCATTCTTAAAATTGCTGTTGCTGCAGCAGAAAACTTATTCGAAATGCCGAGTTTGGGCTTCACCTCAAACCCAGAGAATCAAAGTGTATGTTGGGCCCAGGGAGTTAGAGTTTCCTAGGGCCCTGGGTAATTCTGATGCTAAAATTTGAGAACCATCACAATGACTCAAACTTGACTGCATATTGTCATAACATCAGGTTTTCAGAAATTGTTTATTTATGCACGTGTCCCCAGACTAGGACTTCTAATTTAGTTGCTTTGGGATGTGGCTGTAAAGTGTGTAGTGAAGACTGGAAACCACTGTCATAGTCCAAAAAAAAAAAAAAATGTCCCCAATTCCTCTGTTTCTTGGCAGCCATGGTCTGTCACCTAAGTGTGTACTTTGCACTAGGTGGCTAGCCAGCCACTTGGCCTTTCTGAATTGTCTGTTGAATACATTGCCACGTTTCTGTTAATAAGGTTTGTCTTATTCTTAATATTTTCACTTCTTAAAAGTTCATTCACATTAAAAGTTGTTCTTGATTCCCATCACAGTCTTCCATTTATCGTCTTCAAGATAGTCATGGTTTTACAATAGTCAGGTTCCCAAAGGTTTTCATCAGACTCAAGAAATGTAACTTTTACATTATCTACTAGGGCGGGTGTATTCATGTCAAGATCCTTTTGAGAATGTTTTCCAATCTCAATTCATTTTCAATCAGAGGAGTTATATAGCACACTTCCTCTCTGTGTCTTCTCTGTTGAATTAAATTGAGACAGGACTAACATGCAGGCCTGCATACACGCTACTTTTCACCAGAAGACCTCCAAGTCAACTTAGACTAATATCATGTGCATTCACTTATCTGGTCAACCAATACTGGCTGAGCACATACCGTACATTCAACCCAACATTTAAACAAAAATACTCGACTACCCGTTTTATTAACAGTTCTTCAACAGAAACTAGCCATCTTTTGGCAGAAATTTCAATAATAATCCAGAGAGACACATTCAAGAGTCCTTTCTATTCAGAGCTGGTGTCAGAAAGAACGTACAAGAACACACTGTGAAAGCCACAAACTGGGGTGTCAGCTTAGCCATCTGCCCTGTGGTATACAGTTACGATCAGATATTCGAACATCTACCAACTGTTTATTTAGTATTTTAGTATTTTCTGTGTGGAAGGCACAGGGCCATCTCCAGGTTATAACATCATATAATAGCAGAAGCAAGCTGCCAGCGATGCCTTTCTACAGACAAGCATGGTGGCCCTGTTTGGTTTGGGCAAAACAGCATTCTAATTTCCTGGGTAGGCATACCTGCTTGACCAATGTCAGGGTTATTTAGTGGTGGCTGAATACTGTGTGAATAAACGCATTGTCTATTATATGCAGGTTTCACTGTGTGTGGAGTAAGAAATGGGGAAATAGAGTTGTATTTTTTTTAATGAAAGGAGTTATTCAAGGGGCTAATGGTCCAATGAGATCTGGGGACTGTGTTACCCCCAGTCTCCTTTCTGGTGAAAAGTCGAGAAACTGCACGTGGGAAGATTACTCTGGGAATTAATATTCTGACTGATTTCAGCACCCTTTTCCTCCAAAACAAACAAGGCAGCCGGCTGTTTTCCCAGCGAGCGGCACTGCTCAGCCCACTCAGAGGTCAGGATCCACTCGGTGGGGCTGACCTGCTTCTCAGCGGTCTAGGTTAGAGGTTGATTATGGTCGGTGCCCTCCCCTCCAGTTTCCAATGTTCCCTCCTCTCTACTTTTAAAGTTAGCACAGCTTCGTGATGGCGAGTGTGGCCGGTGTTGGTGTTGGGGAGAGAGGGATGGGCGTGTGGGGAGAGAGGGATGGGCGTGTGGGGAGATGTGGGCAGGAGGGCAGAGGAAATTGACAGGAAATGGCAATGTAGCAGCCTCATACCACCCCCACTTGGCTGCTCACGGAGGGGAAAGTCCTCCGTAGTCACCGAGGGGTGCCAAAGCGCAGTAGGCGAGGATGATGGAATAATACTGCATTTCCCGTGTGTGTTTTTCATTAGGCTTGTTTTGTTTCTCTTCCAAGTGCTAGGGAAACAGAACAGAAGCTGGGCTTGAAGCTCGCCTCCCCTGGGAACAGCCGCCCAGCTAATAGGAGGGGTGCCCTGCGTGGCTTGGGTTCTAACACCTTCCTAATGGAAATAATGATTTGTAAAGTTTTCGTTATACCTCTGGCTACATAATTAGTAACCCGAAGAGCTGAGGTTTAAGACCGCTATTCTTCACTCCTGGCATTTTTGAAAATTTGGCAAAACATTAAATGTTCCGTTCTGGGACCCAAACAGGTCTTTGAGTAGCCCCAGCCCTGGCTGGTTGGGCTGGACCTTGAATCACTCAACACTTATTACGTAGAAATTAACTGGCTTGATGTCAATTAGTGAGAATTTGTTAGCCGACAGATCCAATGGCCCTCCCCCTCACCGAGTGGGGTAGTTACCATGGAAAATGTCTAAACACCCTCTGTGGGGGCTGACCTGGTATAAATGTGCAAGCTGTGTAAGGCTCTTGTACATGGAGAATGTGAGTCTGTTCAAGGCTGAGGCCGAACATCCATTCTCACCCATCTCTCGGAGAAGATAATTAAGGGGAGCTCAGAAGGAGGCTGGCAGGAGAATTCTCTGCAGCCTAAGAGATAACCAGTCCAAAATGCCTGTTGTTAAATGGGTCATAAAAGCACTGGGAAATCGATACCTGACTTGGTTTCAGGAACATGGCTGCTTCCTGCAGTGTCTGATCAGTCTGCAGTGGTCGTGCTGTCTGAGACCCCGGTCACCCACTGATAACTCTGGACACTGCGGAGGCAGATAGAGCTTCACCTTTGTCTTTTTATAAATAATTACCATCCCACCCCCCCACCCCCGACTCCAATATCAGGCAGCCTTTACCAAATCTACCGTGTGATAAATAAAATAAGGGCTCCTTTTATTAAATATCTAGGAGACGCGCCCAGGTGACCTGAAAATGTAATTAACCCTGTAAATAAGCAGATTGCTGGCTGAAACGTGTGATTGATAGATGGACCCCTTCAGCTAAAAGGGATTGCTTAATGGACTGAGCAACACTCTTGGACTCTCTCCACCTTGGAAGCACAGGTCCGGAGTCAAGCAGCTGCCCTCCACCACGTCCTCTCCTAAGATAAATGATGCTCTGGAAGGGGGCTGTGAGGAGAGCCCAGCAGTGACATCTAGGCTCTGTGTGGACAGACACTCTGGCCATGCTGCTCATGGGGTAATCACACACCCGGAGAAATGTCCTGAACTCTCCCTAGACTAGTCGTCCAGGAGGTATCAAAGGGGTAAAATCCGTTCTCTCTCTCTTTCTCTTTCTCTCTCTCTGTCTCTCTCCTCACTTCCTCTCCCCCTTCTCTTTCCCAATCCCTCTCTCTATCTCTTTTTTTTTTGTTTTGTTTTGTTTTGAAAATCAGGTTATTCATTGCATTAGAAAATGAAATAATATCTCAGAAGTATAAAAAAGCAAAAAATAAAACCAATAATGCCATTTGTAACTATAACCATACTCATACCTTTAAAAGAAGAAGCAAAACAGACTAGATTCCTAGAAAATCATTAGCAAGTACTGTTTGCTTTGAACACCTGCTAGGGAACACTTCTTCCTGCCTTCCCTCAACCCCACCCACACGGAGAAAACTCCCAGCTGACACATCTTCACCCTTCACCTTCATGTTCCAGCAACGCCCCCAAGAGTGGGCTGAGGGGCTCAGCTTTCGACCATATATGGTTACAATCCCTGCTCCGTCATCACTGTGGCCTATGGTCTATAAAATCGCCTTGCCTTAGCCAGGGCTTGGGATAACCCACTGGGGAGCAGTGCCTACCAAACCGGCATGTATCTGCTTTTAATCTAGTCTGATCTGGTCTATATTTGTGTCGCCGAGAGAGGAAAATCCTATTAAGTACAGCTACCTTCCTGTTTCTGAACCTTATAGCCTGGTTTTCTGAAATGGTTTGGGTGAAATTTTAGTGATGTACATTTTGGCCCTAATTGTATAGAACTGATATGGTTCAGACTGGAGCATTTTGGATTTATCCTCTTGGCCTTGCTTTTTGCTTAATTTATAAAGTGGAATTAAACACTCCATTCTCTGTGATGTGTGTGACACTTCCAGAAACTGACAATGTCAAGACATGATGTCTTTTTTTTTTTTTTTAAATCCTGACAAGGTTTCCATAACCTGGGTATGCTATCAATGTAATTTATCACATGGTAGTGGATAGGAAACACAGGTCCAGAGCCAGGACTCCAGAGCAGAGAGCCCAAGTGGAGCTATGTTCATCTGCTGCTGTGGGTATCCAGGGCTCTTTTTTGCCTTGTCCTTAAGTCCTTAAGTCAGAATCACAGGGCTAATCTACTACAGTGCCACATGTAGTTAGCGCCATCTCTGAGAAGCCACCTCAACAGGGACTCTCAAATGAAAGCCTGCATCTAGCTTTTCCCTGACAGCAATGATATGTTTCAAACTATGAAATTAGAGAGAAGTCTGTCTTCTGGTTGCAGGAGGAGAACAAGGCTCCAGTTCTAATCCCTCTCTATCCATGAAAGAATGTCTGTGGGCCATGACTGGGTGTTGAGTTTTAGTAGTTCCTAAACTTTAGTTCACTCCTTGCTGATACACGGGAAATAGAAAACAAACAAAGAAAAAATAAACAAACAAAAAACATGTTCAAGGTACACTTGGCCCTCTATAGTTACAGATTCAACCTTCCCTAGAGCAAAGGCTGAATATGACTACTCCATTATTCTCCCAGAATCCATATTGCTAAGATTAGTGGGTAATTCAAGGTATATTTTAATGATAGGCACTTTTTTAGCTTCCTACGTCTCCAAGAAAAAACACTCTTACTGTTTTGGGGTCTTACATCACTGTGAGCTATGCTAGGTTGGCTTAGCCTCTGTTTAAGAATGGTCAGTATCCAGACTGCTTAGAGTCTGTGGTCTTCAATAACTATCCTTGTCTGTCTGTGGGAAGTGCCCTTATCCCTGATGCTTGTATGGATAGTGAATGATATAATCTTTAGAAAATGATCCGAAGAGTCCAAGAACTCATCAAGAGTCTCCGATGTAAGGCTTGTTACAACACCACTCAGTTATTACTAAGTGTATATAAAAAGAGCCCGGACCCTTTTACAATTGGTGAAAAGAATGGTTCCTTATATCTTAGTCTTCTTGGTTCTGTTTCCTGTAGTTTATCAAATAACTAATTGGTGATGGTATTAACACATGAACAACTTGATATCTTGGTGCCTACAGTGATACATTTGCATTTCAAAGGGGTATTCACTTGCAGAGTGCTCTGTGGAGACACTGACTCAGAAAGAATTTAGTCTAGGTCTTCAATGGCCTTATGTTGTAGGATGCAGATGCTCACTTGAATGGGAGATAGTGAAGCAGAGTGGCCCAGTGCACAGACCCTGGAGCCTGACTGCCTTGGCTTGACTCTAGGCTGTGCCATTTAGTAGCTGGTAAATTCTCATGAAGGAGGGTAGCCCTTTTATGCCGTAGGCTTTTAATGCATACAAGAGAGTTGATTATGATATTCCTCTTAGAGTTGTGAGGGTTAAAGAGGTGACTTAGATCCCTAACTTAGCTTGCTATTTGGTAGATAGGAAGTGAGGCTGAGGCAGTCCCTAGCTATCACAGGGGCTACTCCATTGGCCAGACACTGCTTTGTATAACTGATGACCACTGTGTAGGGAGTCGAGGCAAGCTTGGTGAGAAGCTAAGTTTCTCAGTGCACCTCCTTACTAGAACTCTGCCCTTACTGCCTCTCCCATACAGTGGCCACCCCATTCACTTTCCAAAACTCTCAGTCCTCCCTTTCCGGCTAAGGATCTTCTGGAATGTTCTGTTCTCGGTTCATCTGATTTCTCCAATCACATGTGTGCATGAAGTCAGCCTCTCTGTGTGTCTCTGAGTCTGTTTTCTTCCCATCGTCCCGCCCTGCCCATTACTCCTGCTACAGAAGAGTGATTGTGGAAGGCAGGAGGGGAAGAAGGTTCTAAGAAGGCCTTGAATAATTATGTTTATTATTTTTATCTCTACCACAGTAAATAACTTTCTAAACTACATGACTATGATTCTATGAATCTTTCTAATCTGAAGGCAATACCTAGAATTTAGTCATTGGCATCTATTGTGCTGACAAATTTATTTTTAAAAAATATACAATTTGCTGCTGCGCATGCTGGCAGTGTGATAGAATCATTGCCTTATTATTATTTGTTGTTTTTAAATTACTATAGCAATCTACATTAAGAAATCTACCAAAGCCTGTATTTCTCCTTTTACAAAGCTATCAGAATGGATTGAAATGAATTTCAAAGCATTTCTTAAAAAGAACATCCAGCATTTCCTTGTTTTTTCCTACCTGGTTGACAAAGACAAATTCTATTTTTGAAATATTATGTGATATTGCCTGATACTATTTTCCTGTAAAAGAAAAAGAAATACTCCCGTTTTTCTGCTTAACAAGCTAAGATAAGCGAAGACTATGGAGCTCGATACATCCTGTGGTTTGATATCCTGGATATGATATTATCCAGTTTCATAGGATTTATAATTTACACCTCAAAAGGCATGGGCAGAGGAGGGCACCCATGAAAATGACTAAGCTGTTGGGTAGTGCTACTGGATGTGAAGGTCCCAGATTCCCACCACCTGTCTTTTCATTGAGCCTTCTGAAGTTAGCCCTCTTCCTGTTCCTGCTTGAGAAATACCAAGAGAGCATATTTCACAGTCCCACTTTTATTTGAGTGAAGCCGTGTACAAGTTCCTAGCAGTGGCCTAGAAGCCATGAGATATGTACTTTCTTCCTTAAGACGTCTATGGAGCCATCTTTCCCCTTTGTCCCTATAAACACAAGATCCTTAAGGATATCAGAGCTATAGTGTGAGTGGTGGAAGAATGTGGGTCTCTCCATTTCCACAGAGGGAATGCTGTAAATGCACCACGGCACCTGCCTTGTACTATCACACGATTAGAAGGATAAACATCTGATGTTAAGCTATGCAGGTACAATGTGTGCAGGTATGTGTACATACGTGTTCATATGCATCTTAGCTAAGGCCATCATTGCTGCAATGAAACACCATGGCCAAAAGCCATGGGGAGGGAAAGAAAGGATTGTTTCATTTTCCTTCCAGGTAACAGACCATCACAGAAGGAAGCCAGGGCAGGAACTCAAACAGAATTCAAACAAAACTCTAGGCAGAACCTGGAGGCCAGAGCTGATGCAGAGGCCATGGAGGATTGCTGTTTATTGGTTTGCTCCTCATGGTTTGCTCTCTGTTTTCTTGGTTTTCTGCTTTCTGTGTTTTCTTATAGAACCCAGCACTGCTGGCCCAGGTGTGGCCCCACCCACAGTGGGCTGGGCTTTCCCACATCAATCACTAATTAAGAAAATGCCCTACTGTCTTGTTACAGTGCAATCTTATGGAGGCTCCCTCCTCTCAGATGACTTGACCTTGTGTCAGGTTGGCAGAAGACTATCCAGCACAACACGTACATAGAGGCCAGAGGTCAACTTTAGTGTTAGTCTTCAGGCACATCTACCTTTGGTTTTGAGTCTAGCCTCCCTTACCTGGTATTCACTGGCTGGCGAGAAGTCCCAGGGATCCCCCATGTCTCAGCTTCCCCACTTCTGGGATTACTAATGTGCACCACCATGCCCACCCAGCTTATCACATGGGTGTTTTGGACTAGACTTAAGAACTCCTGTCTACTCACCTGAGGAATACCGAATGGCAGAGAAACACCTGAAAAAATGTTCAACATCCTTAATCATCAGGGAAATGCAAATCAAAACAACCCTGAGATTCCACCTCACACCAGTAAGAATGGCTAAGATCAAAAATTCAGGTGACAGCAGATGCTGGCGAGGATGTGGAGAAAGAGGAACACTCCTCCATTGTTGGTGGGATTGCAAGCTTGTGCAACCACTCTGGAAATCAGTCTGGCGGTTCCTCAGAAAATTAGACATAGTACTACCGGAGGATCCAGCAATACCTCTCCTGGGCATATATCCAGAAGATGTCCCAACCGGTAAAAAGGACACATGCTCCACTATGTTCATAGCAGCCCTATTTATAATAGCCAGAAGCTGGAAAGAACCCAGATGTCCCTCAACAGAGGAATGGATACAGAAATTATGGTACATTTACACAATGGAGTACTACTCAGCTATTAAAAAGAATGAATTTATGAAATTCCTAGCCAAATGGATGGACCTGGAGGGCATCATCTTGAGTGAAGTAACACAATCACAAAAGAACTCACACAATATGTATTCACTGATAAGTGGATATTAGCCCAAAACTTAGGATACCCAAGACATAAGATACAATTTGCTAAACGCATGAAACTCAAGAAGAATGAAGACCAAAGTGTGGACACTGTGCACCTTCTTAGAATTGGGAACAAAACACCCAGGGAAGGAGTTACAGAGACAAAGTTCGTAGCTGTGAGGAAAGGATGGAACATTTAGAGACTGCCATATCCAGGGATCCATCCCATAATCAGCTTCTAAACGCTGACACCATTGCATACACTAGCAAGATTTTGCTGAAAGGACCCAAATATAGCTGTCTCTTGTGAGACGATGCCGGGGCCTAGCAAACACAGGAGTGGATGTTCACAGTCAGCTATTGGATGTATCACAGGGCTCCCAATGGAGAAGCTAGAGAAAGTACCCAAGGAGCTAAAGGGATCTGCAACCCTATTGTTGGAACAACATGATGTACTAACCAGAACCCTGGAGCTCTTGTCTCTAGCTGCATATTATCGAAAGATGGCCTAGTCGGCCATCAATGGAAAGAGAGGCCCATTGGACTTGCAAACTTTATATGCCCCAATATAGGGGAATGCCAGGGCCAAAAGAATGGGAATGGGTGGGTAGGGAAGTGGGGGGCGCTATGGGGGACTTTTGGGATAGTATTGGAAATGTAATTGAGGAAAATATGTAATAAAAATATTAAAAAAAAAATAAAATCATGAACCGAGAAAAAAAAAAAAAAAGAACTCCTGTCTATGGTACACATGCCTTATGGGCGTGGCTATCTCTGTAGCCCTAAGCTACAGGATCATTATGGTGACAGAAAATTGAGATTTACCCTAGACAATAAAGCCTGGTGTTCACCATACTCAGCTGGCTACACACTAACAAACAGGGACTAGTGAATAATCTGTTTTCATTCAGGGGGATTTGCATTACTTGGGCTCCTGCCTCCCCCTTCAAATAATACTCTATGTGTCTATACATGAGAGGAATATGGGAATAGACATGTCACACATCAACATGACAAAGAAACAGAGCTATGTGGAGTGAGAGGTCCTGTTCTGAGTTCCAGGTCACGTAATACTTACCTGGTCTTGTGCCATTCTGTGATTTATGGGCAACAGTTCCCTTATCAGAAAAGTAGATTGGATGTGTGTATTTTCCTGTTTAAGGCCTGGAGATGTGACAGCCCCAGATGATGGTCTAAAGACTCTTAAAATTTGTCTTCCTCTTTTCAAACCTTGGTTTTCTTCTCTAAAACCCATATGAACTTTTGGGCTCAATTATTTTGTTCATTCAAAAATATTTACTGAGACTGAAGAGATGGCTCAACTTCAAGAGAACTTTTTACTTTCTAGAGGACCAGAGTTTGGTTTCTGGCACCCACATCAAGTAGCTTACAACTGCATATAACTCCATCTCTAGAGGGATCCAGTATTTCTGGACTCCATAGGCATTGGCACCTCTGTGCCCAGAGAGGTACACACATGAGCAAATATATCACAGTTAAAAATATTTTTTAAATTTAATTTTAGAAACTATGTACTAAGCACCCGCAGCCAGGGATATAGTGTGAGCAAGACAAAACGTTCTCACCCTTACAAAGGTCTTATTTTGGTGCCTGAGACAGATAACACGTTGCAAATGAGTGGCAGGTTCTGCATCACTCCAGAGATTGTCCTAAGTGAGACTATGAGGTCATGAAGAAGGGACAGACAAGCCAACCCATGGACATAGAAAAGCTTGGACCAGGAGGTCTAGGCTCTCTGATGGAGAATCTGCAGTACCCAGAAGCTCAGCATGTTTATTATATACAGTTAAACAGGGAGGCAGGTTACTACATCCGATAAACAAGGAGGCATGGTGATTATATGCAGCTGAACAAGGAGATGGTTTAGCTAATCTCAGTAAAAGCCACCTCCACAGTGAAGAGTTCAGGCTGGTATAGGTTTGGTGCAGGTTTAGACCTGTTACCAAAACATCCAGGGGAGAAAGCTATGAGGACCTTTCTGCATAGCACTACCAGCATCCTCACATAAACCAGAGGAAGGCTTTGCCATCACTCTGAGCTTCACTTGAAGAAGCCTTTGCCTCTCCCAGGGTCTGAGGCCCTGGGGACCTTGACATGGTCCTGCAAAATGTCAAACAATACCCACTCACTCAGGACTGCATTCGCTCCCTACAAATCAGCCTGTGTTCAACTAATGCAGTGTGATGACATGGGGCTGAGGATTGTACATTGCCGATGTATATGGTGTCTAGTATAGAATAAACATCAAGAAGCGGAAGTTATTACCAATATCATATAAGTGTGAAAGATACCTAATTTCACCCAGTAGCATTCAATAGGCACGTGGTGAGGATAAATAGGCACGTGGTGAGGATAAATAGGCACATGGTGAGGATAAGGTGGTGATTGCTCTGTGCTAGTTATTACTGTCCCCTTCCTTGGTGAATGGTTGAATGTGATAAATGCCTCCTCACCATTAAGTGGGGTTAGAACATTTTGAATTAGAGTAAATGGTTTGCATCTTGAGAACAAAGAATCCCAGTCACAAGCCTTTCCCTATATACCATGTCAGTTTGCTCAAAAACCTATATGTGTCTGCCCTCGAGTAGGAGCTATTTGACTTTGGATAAAGTGAATGGGAGAAATTAGTAGCTTTTCAAAGACCTTTTCCTTCAGTCCTTAGTCCAAATAGGAAGACAAGAACCTGGGCCATAAATGGAGGATCTGACCAGGCTCACACCAGCATCTACATGCTGGGGAGTGTCTGTCAAAGTCTGATATAGAGCAATGCTCCTCTGTGATATACATACAAGAAGGAGGGAGTGAGAAAGAAGAGGTAAGAATGCATGCAAGGCACATCTACCTTTCAAAACTCTTTCCATATGATTCTCATATAAACAGCTAAGCAGAGAAGCCTGGGGTATGACTCAGCCACTAAAGCATTTCCCTCACAAGCACCAGGACATGAGTTCTATCAACAGAACCACATAAAAGTGTCAGGCACAGTGATATATGCTTGGACGCGGTGCTGGGGAGGCAGAGACATGTGGACACTGGGACACACTGGCCTGCCAATCTAGCCTACTGTGCCCACACACATACACACATGCATATGCACATGTACAGCATGCATGTGTGTGCACGCACACACAGTAAGTAAGCAGAGCAAAATATCTATTAAGTGTTTGAATTAGACAAGTAGGTGGCCAAAAGACATAGCATCCAGTGTGGGACCTTGTGAGGGACTAGGGGAATAGTACTAAACCTGTACCAAACAGAAGACTGTCCTAGTTAGCAATGTGGGATGAAAGCCATGTAGAATCAACGTTAAGGCAGGAATGGCTGTGCTATGAGGGGGCTCAGAACAGAGGTTATTTCAGGTGGGAATCTGGGGGGGGGGAGTGCTTTGAGAAAGCACACTGAGTTTGCCTCTAACCTGGGTGACAAAACACTGCCGGGTACTGCTGGGAAGGCTGAGAATATGCACAAAGGGTTTTGGATGAAAGCCTGTGAGGGATTACAGAATGAAGAGCAGTTTGAGATGAAAGTGTTTGGAGGGAAGAGTCAGGGGAGAAACATGGCAGAAAGTCGTGGATACCACAGTGCTGAGTGAGAAAGATGCCCTTGTCATATGAGACAAAAGGAAAGGAGGCTTGCCACAGTCCGTGCAGGTCCAATGCTCAAGAGTACTACGTGGCTTGGTTTTCAGGAACATACTCATCTTAGAGGGTGGAAGGATTAATTTTAAACCCCTACACCTGACATTAAATGTAGTTTCATTTTTCATGAAATGGATTGGCTATGCATAGTGATGAAGACTTGGCCAGTGGAAGAAAGTTCATGAAAGTCTGTTGATGTGTGGGATTCTCTGAAGGAATCAGAGAATTCTGGCTAGGAAACAGGAGCAGGGGGGATGTTGTAAGTGGGAAGGTAATGATCACAGAACATTCTTCATTGAGCCTCAAAGGAAAGATGAGAAGAATAGGGGGAGTGCCAAGTCCTGTTGTCTGGGACCATCCCAGAGTACTGGCTTTGGAGCCTTGCCAACCTCTGGGTACATGGCCTAGAGCAGTGGTTCTCAACCTTCCCAATGCTGCAACTGGTTAATACAGTTGTTCATGCTGTGGTAACCCCAACCATAAATTATTTCATTGCTACTTCATAACTGTTATTTTGCGACTGTTCTTAACTATAATGTAAATATTTGATATGTAGCATATCTGATAGGCAACCTTCCAGGGGGTCATGACCCACAGGTTGAAAACCACTGGTGAAGAGGAGCCAGATGCACAGTTTCTCTGGAAACATTAGAAAGTTCATCAGCAAGGCTATCTTTAGAACAATGGGTCTGAAGGAGCACAGCAATTGGACTGGGCAAAGGGAGGAGCCACACACAGTCATTGTCCCTTCAGAGTCATCCTACTTAAAGTAATGCGGAAAAGCCTTTGAATACCATGCCCTCATAACCATAGATAAATTATTCATGGGGAATGCTCTGGAGAGAAGGCATGGCCATACATGAAGTGGCTCTGTTCTGCTGGGGATCATGACAGGACACTTACTTGAGAGATGGCAGCTGACATTTCTGTTACCAAGGAGGTGGTGACAGAGAGTGAAGGGAAAGTCTAAGCCACCTATCATGATGTGCAGTACTCTCTAACTCATATGCCACATTAGAATCAATTGGAGGGTTTGCAACAAACGCAGATTGATGGGCTCCATCCCTGCAGTCTCTGATCCATGAAGTCTGGGGTGCAGCCCCCTAATTTGTATTTCTAACTATTAGCCAGACAAGTGATTCCCTAACTTGGCTCCTCACAAGGCTAATCTCTGAGATTCTGACTCCCCAGGTATCCATTAGAATCTTGAACGCATGGACTGGTGATGTAACCTACTTGCTACAGTGCTTGGCCAGCATGCTCGAAGCCCTGGGATTGGTTCCCAGCACTGTATGTACCAGGCACAGTGCTATCTGCCTGTAAACCTAGGTGCAGACCGAAGTACCAGAAGTTCAAAGGTCATCCTTCACTACATAGGGGGTTGAAGGCCAACCTGACCTAGAAGACATCCCTCTCATCCCAAAAGCTTTGTTTCCAGCAAGCATTCCAAGGATTTTAATGTAGAAAGCCATGAATCATACTTTAAGAAATACCAAATTAGATAATGTTCATGTTCTACAAAGGACATAAAAGAAGCAATTCCCTTGACATGAATCTGAAGTAAATACTAAGAATGTAGTATAGAAAAACATGTATTTACAACACTTCTATGTGCATATATATGTGCATAATTTTGGCATGTATAACTAGCAGCTTAGAAGAAACGCCATTACAAGAAAAGGTAAAATTCCTGCATAAGATGAAAATTATTCTCACCCTTATTCATCTCTGTCAAACTGAGATTTAATTTTCCATCACAATAACTTTATAAAATGGCACATCATAAACACATAATTTTCCATTGAAAAAATCCAATAGGCTGTCCACCTCCAGGGCCTTTACTCTGCACTGATTGGTTTGTGTAATTTCACACCTTAACAGCATTCTTTGAATTCCTATTGATAATTGTGCATGACCTGTTATGAGGAAAACTCTCATCAATACAAGCATTGAGTACTGCAAATTATAAACACAAATAAAATGGAACAATTGTCTACTTTTGCTGGCTTGTTTGGCAAGCCCATTTTATATATTCTGACCTTGAATATGAAACCAAGTTATAATCAATTATTCAGTCACTGTGAGACAGATTGAATATGGCCTTTATTTAATTTATTAACTTTAAAATTATTATACTCTAAGTAAATAAAAGTATTTTAGAAACTGCTGTTTCTTGTTCTGACATCATTAGAGTATATTTTGCTATAGCAGAAGGTTATTAGTGCCCATTTGAGAATCCACTCACTTGTTCACCTTCCCCTGACAGCCAATAGCCTCTTGGTGTGTAACAAAGACTTAATGAGCACATTCTTGAGTTCTGTGGTATCCTAAGACAAACACTTACTAGTGGGCAATATGTAGTATTGTGTGTAGTTAAAACTAGGTTATCCCAGTCAAAATGAAAAAAACAAAACAAAACCATAAATCTTGTGGTGTCTTGTTCTTACATCTTAACTTATCTTAAGTTTGTTTCTCATCTGCCTGTCAGGATACTTCAAGGGTGTAAGGAGCCGTCCTCACATTCGCCATTATAAGATGGCACTGACACCTGTGTTCTAAGTAGTAAACAAACCATCTGCACATGCACTGGGGTAGTTTCCCACCCCATGTGCTCTGCCTTTCCTGTGACGACAACTCTGGCTGATGGGCTGCAGCCAATCAGGGAGTGACACGTCCGAGGCGGAGGACAGTCCTCCATAAAAGGGAGGGGGCTCCGCCATCTCTCTCTCTCTCTCTGGCTCTCTTCTCCACTGGCTCCTGATGGGGTAAGCAATAAAGCTTGTGCCGCAGAAGATTCCGGTTGCCCTGAGTGTGTTCTTACCAGGGGGAACAAAAGCGGCGGGCAATACAAGGGGTCTCTGGTTGCAATGTCTGCCGAATCTGTTAGTGGTATTAAAGAGCAGCATGAAAGATGCTGATGTACCAGTGTGTCCTATTGGGCAAAATACTATTCTTAATTGAGTCTCCCCACTGCCATTATGAAGTAGGCAGAACTCTGTTGTTGCTGTCCTTGCTGCTGCTGCTTTTGTTATTGTTTAAAAGTCCGGGTCCTTGTATGTTCTTTATAAGAGAGAGAAATACTGAGTAAATGAGCCCCATCCGGATGAATAAGCAGAGCTGCTATTTAGTGGGTCTGTATGTCTGATAAGCTTGCAAAAGTCTAAACACTCTATGGAGCATGCTGAGATGCCCTTGTCACGTGACTAGAGTGCGGATCCCGACTCACTGTCACGAGCTTCTCTGAAGCCTTATGTGATCGTGAGCAAATTGATGGCTGTTTTTGACCTTCATTTTATTTAGATGCCTAGAAAGACGATTGTATTCAATAGCACTGCCAGCCCAAAGGAAGGGGTTAATTCATATTTCTTTTTTCCTCAATTATAAAACCATTAGATTTATTCATGGCTGGGAACAGTTGCTAGGTTAGTTCTTGCCATGAAACTAGTGACAGTAACCACAATAAAACATTCTCCTTTACTGACAGGACGGAGCTGAACGGACGCAGACAATAAAAGCATATTTGTGGGATGAGCCTTGCCAAGTCACTTTGATGTTTTGTTATACAACAGCAAAGCCAGATGGAAATGATGAAATGACCGAGCTGGGTGCAAAGCGAAGAGACAGAGGGGTTTTTTTTCACTATTTCTTTTACCCACATAAATATTCAGCAAGTTGCAGAAGGAGAGAGCTTTTACCCAGAAGCTTGCAGATCACACGACCCCACCCAGGCCCCCGGAGTCTTCTAGCAATGCTTGACTCTGAGTGAAAGGCAGAAATGAATTTCACATGCATCTGCTTCGGAGGGTGGGGGGGGGGTGCTCAGATAACACCCTGGCTTATCAAACCTTGATCAGAGAAAGAGGAGGCCAGAAACACATGGGATAGAAGACCTAGCCTCTCTGACCTTGCCACTATAATGTTTGAGAACCAGCAGGCTCAGGGTACCTTAGGAGAGGCATGAAAGAGAGGTGAGGATGCTTGAGACCCAGTGTGAGACCCATTTATCAAACCCATCCCACATGCCAGATACTGTGCTGGGAGCAGGGAGGACATTAGTAAAATCATAGAGATTCGAAGGTACTTGGCCTCCAAAGCCAGACCTGTTGCAGAACATGGGCATTTTGCAAATTGATATTGACACATTTAATTTGCACACAACCTCCCTTTTATATGCTACGAACTGCTTAGCCACAATGCAGCTATTGTTTGTTTTGCCATTTTATACAAAGGACCGCCAGCCATTGTGTAGAATATAATCACAGTGGTTTCTGTATTCGATATTGCATGAGATTCGAAAACTCGCTTTCAAATAGCCCGAGTTATGTAGTGAGTCGTGGAGATAAGGATGATAAACAGCAGAACCGAGAAATTCTGGGTTTCTGGAGTGACTTTAACGGAATTTAACGGAATAATTCCTAAAATGCAAGTAACTTGTAACGGGTCCCCGGGTTCATATTGGGCAGCCCCCAGATCTGTGTGCAAAGAAAAGATAGTCTCTCTAAACAGATCAGCCACATCTTTAAGATAATGAGGCAGCCATCAATAAAATGATGGAGTCCTTGGGTCAGAAGGGATTTTTGAATTTTCAGCTGATCACATCTTGTAACTCCCCCATGTCTGTCTGTCTTGCTTCTAAGCGCAGGGCTCTTGCTGTCTAAACACGCTCTCTGTTTTTCAAGAGTGCCTAAATCAGAATTACACTTTGATTTAGAAAAAAAAAGTTGCACGTGAATTCCATCAAGAGATGCTTGCCTCCTAACCTTCGCCCCACTTCAAACAGGAAAAGTTCTCATGGAAAGGCAGGCCAGATGCAGGTATATATCTCTGGGAGTTATCCTGGTTTCTTTTGAAAGTAGGCAATGAATATACTTCTTGACACATGCACCTAAGATTTGTAGCAAAAACACCTTTCTTTCATGTAACTGATTTCCCTTTAATCCCCAACCTTAATGTATATCATCCCTGATGCAGGATCTCATGCGGGCTTTGAACTAGTGAGTGTTAACTCTGAATAATGAAGAAAGAATTGACAGTTTACTTTATAGCCGAGTTCGGGGTACATGGGGTTGAGGGGCAGTGGTGGCATAACTGTTCACCTTTGACCTGGACAGGAGCAGGTAAAACAGGGAGGTGGTTAGTAGGCAGCAACAGTGAAGTCAAAACCCAGAGGCTGCTGCGTGACTCCCATGCATTTGCATTCCTAAGTCCTTCAGGCGAAGGCAGTGTTTAAAATAAAAAACCATTGCAGGGCAGAAAAATTGCGAGAGTTCTCTCAAAGCACAGTGAGTTGCAAACCTTTTAATGAAAGACGTAATTCTTGGGCTGTCTACATCATGCTATATTCTCACGCAAAACACTTTAATGCCTGGTGTAAATTATTTTAGACTTTCTTACCATGGATTACATTTTTTTTAAATCATGGCGTTTGGTTCTATTTTCCAGTTGAGTCCAGAAGAGCCATTTCCTGATAAACCCTGTTGTGTTCGGTATCGCCTCCCTCCCTGCCTTTGGTCTCACTCTGCCTGCTTCTGATCCTCCTTTCTGCTCTGTAGCCTGCCTCCACCCCACCTCCAGGGGAACCACAGCTCCCCTGTGCATCCTGAATTGAAAGGTGTAATGTGCTGATTGGTCAGGAAAGAGAACAAGGGCAGCTTTTCTCTGGACAGGATGTCGGAGAAAGTGGTCATCAGAAATGCTTCACTGGGCCAAAGGGCAAAACGGAGAGATGGAACTGCTGAACAGAACCCCACCCTCGTCACAGCAAAAATATTAGAGTACTCACAATGAGCTGTTCATATCTGTCTGACTCTTAAGGACACAGTTGAGTTGATTTTTAAGTGTTCATGTAAGAGGCTGGGAGGTAGCTCAATGAATAAAATGAACGCTGTACTGTGTAGTTGAGTAAGCCTCGGTGCTAAAGACTTGAGTACAGATTCTTCTCACCCACTTAAGAGTAGAGCAGCTATGGTAAACTGTTGTAATCCCAGCACTTGGGAGGCAGAGAATGGGAGAACCCTGGGGCATGCTGGATAGCTAAACTAACAACAATCAGTGAGCTCCAGGTTCAATGAGGGATTTCACTTTAGAAAACAAACCTAAGTGGAGGAAAACACCCAAGGCCAACTTACACACACACACACACACACACACACACACACACAGACCCCATATGCATATATACAAATACTATTCACATCAAAGAATAAAGTAAGTCTAATGTCACATGTGCTGCTGGTGTGACTCCATACTGCTGCTGGAGCCAAGCTTATGAGCAACACGAAGATAAAACCTTTATAGAACATGCTATACTGCTTTAATTTTTTCCTCCAAGACAAAACTTCACTATTTATATATGCCCATAACACTGTCCTCTGTAAGCTTTATGCATGTGTGGTACCAGTGGTAGAGCTCAGAGTCTTGCATCTGCTAGGCACACACTACTACTGAGCTATATCACCAAGCCCAATATGCTGTTTTTATATCAAATGTCACACTGAACCATCATTGCTGCACAATGTCTTCCTGGGCTATGTACAGGCACATCTGACTTACATACCTGAGAATCCAAGGGCATGGGGAATGTTGTACGCCAAGTTAGTAGAGTGAATGAATAATGCATCCCATGGAGAAAGATGGGTGATATATACCCTGCTATTTAAATAATTTATATTTCTATTTCGTTGTCTTTGAAACACGTATGGAAGTAGGAAAAGTACTCGGTGATGGTGACATAATTCTGTACTCTGTGTTCTAGATAATATGCAATGATAGTAAAATACTAGACGTGTTTATCCATTTTTAATTCAGGAGATTGGCAACACGGCTGCATGTAAGGTTTTGCCTAGGAAAGGGAATGTATAATTTAATATATCTTTTGTAGAATTTCCCCCTTTTCCCTAATGGAAAAAATATGCAGTTTTTACTTATTTATCTGTAACCGTGGGTGGGCTCTATTTTTTCAGCTGGCTCTTCCTATCTGGATTTAGGGTCTAAATCGGGGCTTGGTCCAAGGTTAGCCGAAGCCCTGGATGAGACAGCTTTGGCTTGTGTTTCAGTAACTATTGATTCTGGGACTGGGCCAGGTCTCCAGGGATTGGAAAGATTCCCTATCTGAGGCTACTTGGCTACAGAAACCCTTCCTCTAGCCCTTGCCAACTAAAACACAGTAGGAATAACTGTTGTGTGGCAACCGGGTATAAACACAGCAGTTGGAATGCTTCAGAAAGAAGCCTGGATTTCCTGGGTAAGTGTATTCAATGTTAAAACAACAATAACAGTGTTAAAAACACATTTGGGGATTGTTAGAATGCCTTGCCCACTGATTCTCAGTATGATTCTTAGAGGCTTATTGGACGCACTGGTGTCTCTGAGTTCCTTAGGGCCTGTGCTGGAGGCTACAACCACATAAGCAAGATAAGATGAAAACATGAATTTAAAAAAGACCTCAAATAAAGCATATACAAAGTCTGTTGAACCCGTGACTTAGCTTTAAAAGTACGAGATACTGAGGTGGGGATTTGACTTTTGATGGTAAACCCTGAGGTTGAATAAAGCATACCTCTAGAGGCTGGAGAGATGGCTCAGTGGTTAAGAGTACTGACTGCTCTTCTGAAGGTCCTGAGTTCAAATCCCAGCAACCACATAGTGGCTCACAACTATCTATGATGAGATATGACACGTCTTCTGGAGTGTCTGAAGACAGCTACAGTGTCTTCAATTATAATAAATGAATAAATCTTAATAAACAAATAAATAAATAATTTTTTAAAAAGCATACCTCTAAGCCTGAGGACAGATGCTCTCAGCATGTTTTCTACCTAAGGACTACCTGAATAGGACAGAGGTCTAGTGCATGGTCGACCCCTCACCCCTAAATAACTATGTCAAAATTCTAAGCTAGCCATGGTGACTTACTCCTGTCACTCCAACACTTTGGAGACAGACAGATGAAGGTGTGCCCATGTAAAAGGAGACACCCCTCTATGAAGAAAGACACAGCGGGTACAGGCCAAGAAGTGTCTGCCACTAAGAAAACTGGAGAAGACAACAAAAGAGTCTTCTCCTGAAGGTCTCATTCAGATTGATGGTCTTGAGACCAAGCCACTGACTGGCATTTTGTTAGAACAGACGCAGAAAATGAATATAGACTCTTGTCTCGAATCACCTGTGTTTAGGTTCCTTCTGACTTCTCTTCATGAAAGAAGGGGTGTTTTTACATAGAGAATGTAATGTTTAACAATGGCTGTATCAAAGACTGGATATAAAAAAGGAGAAAATGAAAAGGTAAAGTCCTGTGACCATGAAGGAATTGGGACTAAGATCAATTGGGTTAGCCTAGTCTCACTTGGTCTAACCTTGTAGAAGTACCCCTATGAGTTTGTATATTGCCACGGCTCTAAGCCCCCACAATCATGATAATTGTGTTCTGGTGCCTGGTGGCTCTGCCTCCTCCCTGAGATCCTTCTAGGATCTCCTTCAGATTCTAGGAAGCCTGGGGATTGCACTATCAGGACATGCACTGTTATGGCATACCTGAGCTCCTGCTTCATTTGAAAATGCCTTATTGCATTCTGAATCTCTCCCTAGCAACCAACCCTTGATACAAGAAAAGAAGAAAATGAAGATGGAAGCCCTAAAAACTAGTGAGAAGGATCAGCTGCTCTCGGAGACACCGCAGGGGTCAGACCGTGATGGAAGACGAAGCCAGCACAGTTGTGCATCCTGTTGGTGCCACAGGGGCTCAAATGAGCCTCCAAAGCAAGGTTGCAAACAATTCTGTTTCCATCACTTTCTGAAACTGTGGCAGGTAGCTAGTGTGATAACCACTTTACCACTCAGAGTACCTCAATTTGATCCCAACAAGATTACTCAAAGATGTGTGCAACAATTACAGCCATTTACGTATAGTGAATCATAAACCCAGAAAGTTAGACTACTTACTCAAAGGCTTATAGCTAATAAGGAATGTAACCAGGAGGCAAACTCAGGTATTTTTGTCTCCAATACTGTTCTCTAATGTACTCGTCCCCCAGCCCTCAGTAGGGAGGTTGATTGAGCACATATAGGTCAGAACTCACTCATAGCTGACAGCAGATCATGTCTGTCATCCCTGGCCCAAATGTTCACCCACCTAAAATATATTAACCAAGCCAAGGTAACTCAAGTATAGCTGAGACCATGTAGCAGTGAACACTGATGGGCGATTTCCCATACTCTGTAACTTTGATGCCAAGAGCATCACTGAATATTTACACCAAATGTCCATTGCAAGTTGAGTAGAAGATGGGCCATGTCACCCACTGGAATTTTGAGTGATTTTTATATTAGAAATAGGACAGGGACTCATGTCCTCTGGTGTCAAGCAATGTCCTTAAAAGATTAGGTACTGTACTTATTCTGACAGTTGATTTAAAGGAGAGTTTCTAGGTATGGTTCAGATTTGTGTGTAACATAAACACGATTACACTTAAATAAAATTTCCCTGCATCATCTGGCCACCTCTAAGAGTTAGAATACTCCTAACTCCGCATCTGTGTTTAACCCAGTCCCCTCTATTTGGCAAACACCAATGCTCTCAAACCTTCTGCCTTCTTGAAATCAATGTAAATATGATTCTACCAACATCTACCAGGATAATAAGATCTGAAAGGTTATAATGGTTCCAGATATGCTATGAACAATAGCTATAAATGTGACTCAGTGATTGATTCAACCAATCACAATGAGATTCCTGGGGAAAATGAGCTCTTTAATTTCCTTGTGTACTCCAGTCTGTTCTAAAGCATCTTTCGTTTGGGATTGGCTCAGACCCATTGTGTGATACTATATGCATTATCGGAGCCTGCACAAACAAGAACTCGATTTCACTTCTGCTTCCATTTCATCCCAATTCTCAACCACAGAAAAGTCCACAGTCTTTAATCAGCACATGTCACCACTGAACATGTATCTAATACTTCCCTAGGCCTGGGAACACAATGCCCTACAAATTAAGTGTCATAATGCAACAGAAACTTGCTTCCTCCTATTTCTGAAATCTAGAAGTTTAAAAAAAATGCAAGGTGCTGGCATGGTTGGTTCCCTCTGAGGCCTCTGAGAACAAACCAGCTTTATGCTTCTCCCTTAGCTTCTGGTAGCTCTAATGTTGCCTTTCTTATGACATACCCCTCTCATCAAACCACACATTACTCTAAAGGTAGAAGAATATAATGGATGTCAATGTATGTATCATCCAGTTTCAGAAGTAGGACATAACAATAAACTTGCACCCCCAATCTCTTATTACTCACCCTAATCTCATATTCCTTTCTTCTTTATGAATAAGACAAGGAAGGACCCTGTTTCATGGAGCCAACATTTAATGGGGGGGGTGATAAATAATGACCAATGAAAACTGAGAAAAGAAATATCAGATCAGGAGGGTACTATGTAGTGGCTTGAAATATGATGTTATGGCAGACAGAAACAGATGGCTGTTGGGATGGAAAGATCATGGAGGGTTTTGATGAAGTGGCATTTAAGCTGAGACGTCAGGGAAAGGAGGGAGTTGGGTCTGTGAAGATGACATGAGAAATAGAATAAGACATGAGAAAGTCCAAAGATCCTCAGACAAGGCAAGCTATGAAATCTAGGTAGCCAGAGCTTTGTAAGGGAGGTGAGAGTAGATGATAGGAACGGGCTTTCAGAACCAGAGGGATGACAGTAGGCTTTGTTCTTACAGTGTGAGACAGGACCGGATGCTCACCAGGAAGTCAAATGACCTCACATACGTCAAAAGCTGCTATGTGGAGAATGAGGCAGGGCTAGTGAGAAAGAGGATGTGATAGAGACTAGAATGTAAGACTAGAATGGAGACTAGAAAGAGGGTGTAAGTTGAGATGGGCACAGAGCTGAGGTCTTCTCTAGAAGGTCTGCAGAGCTAACTCAGGCATTGGGTATGGGAAAAGAGGGATGGAGAAAATGACACTGCTATACTGGGGTTGAACAGCTACATCAGTCTTATTTTTAGTAAGGTGGAAAGGATTTACAGAAAATCAAATTTAAGGAGGTGTGTGAATCACAAGTTCATTTTTGATATCAAGTGAGGATTTTCAAAGATATTTTAAAATGTGTGCATGTGTGCAACACCCCCCCCCCCACACACACACATACACCTGCTTGAATTCTCTGTAGAACAATATGGAATCTTAACTGTTGAGCCATCTTTATGGCACCTTCAAGTGAAAATTTTAAAATACACTTGCTTTATAAGTCTTTGTTCTTTGTTAAAAAAGCAAAAAACAAACAAACAAACAAAAAAACCAGCCCCATCTCTCACTGTGATAGTCAGCTTTGCATTAGTGAAGATCTCTTCTCTAGCTGGTAAATTTTTTGTGACACCCTTTCCCTTTGCTTCCTGCTTATTAAACATCACATTCTTCACAATGTAATTTTAGCATTGGCTATGTGGGTGAGCCAAAAGGTCTTCCTCAGGCACCATTTCTCAGATGCTATCTACTGTCTGTTTTAAGGCAGGATATCTCCCTTGGCCTGGGACTCACCAAATCGGCTAGGCTGGCTGGACAGAGAGACGAAGGATCCCCCGACCTCAGCCTCCCTAGAGATGGAGTTACAAACATGCATCACCATGCCAGGCTTCTTCTCATTTCTTCTTTTGAACGTGGGCTTGCACAACACACTGCCTGAGCTATGTCCCCCGACCCCCGGCCTCCACACACATACTTTATTCGTGATTCTTTTATTCATCTATAAAATAGGGATAACTGAAGTCGCCTTATGGAATTCTACTTCAGTTTCCAAATAAGATGATATATGTAAACCACCTATCCCATTGCTTGGCACATGGTAACCACTAGGTAAATGTAATATTGTTTGACTTCCCCATCCAGGGACTAAATTACAAAACCCACAAAGGACCAAAATCCACGAACTGACTTATGATCTGAGAAACCCTCTTTTAAAATATCTTGGGCTTCATTGCTTAAATTAATTCCAAACTTTTTAAAGCTATTAAGAGGCAATGGATGATTTGACTCAGCTCTGTAACATGAGGCTGTGTAATTAAACATATATATCCTGAAATTAATTTTACATTCACTTTTATAACACAGTTCACTTATATAGAATAACACATGGCTCTTGATTAAACAGCAGACTGCCATTCAATCAAACAGCTCAAGAAAGACCATAAAACGTGAAAATGCAGTATCAGCATCAAAATGCGGTTGTGGGATTTTAATATTCACTTCCTTACTCTTACCTGGGTAACATTAAAATGGATGAGAAAATATTAAGAAAATGTGAGCGTTAACTAGATCACATTTCTGCTTAAATGTTATGGGGTCATCTAGATTTATTGTAAATAAGACAAGAGAAATGAAGAGATTTGTCTTTCAAAGTAAGATTGTTAGGGTCGAGATAATTTTGGTTTAAAAATTTCAATTATGAAAATAAAAAAAACCTTTTACAGGCATTTGAGTTTATTATTTTCCATATTTCTTCTTTTATCTTAGAAATAAAATCTACGGAACTTTATGATAGAAACATTTTCAGAATCTCAACTACACATAACCCACATTCTCACACAGTTAGGGGAGTGGGGAAAAGACTGCCTAAAGATCCAAGTGATAACCAATTTCAAAGCTCCAATCTAAATTGGAAAAGTTCTAGTGGGTAGGCTTCAGATAGCTTAATTATTACTAAGCCGTGTAAGCAATAATGACCCTTACCCTATGAACACTGCTTTAAAATATAGTCCCAATAGCTTACAACAGTTACCTGGTGTCATTTCACTAATACTATTAGAGGACTAATACTATTAGTTTACTATTACAGCACAGCCATCAGGCTCTTTATTAAGCTGTCCTTTTAATGATCTCCATCATCCTCTGCCAAGTGTATCCCTTTCCTTACCATTTCTGGTGCTACCTTTGTCTCTATAATGCATGGAAATAGAAGGACCAGGTAGAAGGGCGTAGTAGACTGCCATGTGTGACCCAGTTTCCTGTGTTGAATCAAGGTGTCATTCTCAAAGCTGCTATGAGTGTTGTTTATTGACCACACAGACCTAAGATTCTCCTGGGGATTTGCCTTTGACTAAAAGGAAGCTGCCTTGCCCAGGGTTGTTTGACCTCCACATCTAAGCCTGGACAATAATAACAGTTACCAAGCTCAGTTCTCTTGCTCAAATGTCCCAAGTCAGAGGTACCTCTGAAAAGACATCCCAGCTCAAACCATACCCATAGGACCGACCATATGACTTCTGTGTGATCCCATCGATCCATCGTGGCTCGACTTCCTTTCCTCAGTGCCTGGCAGGTGTTGCTCTCCACCTATGAACCCTCTGCATGCCAGTCTGTCTCTGTCTCTTTGCTGGGAACACAACCTAGGACCTGCCTATAATTCCTATGGCTTCTATTCTTACATGCCCTCCCTAGTAATCTATGTAGAAGGGGGAACACACAAAGGTGAAGATACTGTTAACTCTACCAGGCAGAATCTTACATTGATGGGCTTCATTTTTAATGGAACTGAGAGACAAATCAGATTCACAGAGTGAATTGACTCGGAAAGTATGAACCTACTCTCAAATCCTTAGGGTCGAAGGTGGAACTGTTATCCGATTGCTACCAATGGTCTCTGTGGGGTGTGACTACAGTGAACCTTGGGATCAACCCACAATTAGAGGTGTGTGGCTTAACTCCTGGGCTCCAGAGGTCAAGGGGAGCCATGGAAGGCTAACACCGAATCTGCTGTGGTGAAAGCAAACTCATAGAATAGCTGTGGTGAAGAAGAGGCCTCCAATTTAGAATGGAGCAAAGACACTCCATCATGGGTGGCCTTTCGTATTCCAATGCTTGTCATTTAGGTTGGACTCAACCATTAATCACATACAAGCAAGCACAGTGTTGAGACAGACCCTGTCTGCTGTGGGCTTAGGTGACTAAATAACTGAATCTTGGATTTGCAAACATGACCATGAAGCCCACAGAGGTGACAGAACTGGAAGAGTGAGACGGCTTCAAAGGAGGCGTGTTATTTCCTTGTAAAAAAAACTCTATGAAAGTAGAATAAGCAGGAGCAGAGGAACATTATGGTCAATAAAGACCTCTGAATCTAATCACCCACGCGGGCAGAGAGTGCTTCTTTAACATCAGAGCCTGCTGTTTCCCCCCAGCACAACAATCATTCGTACACATTAGGATGACCTCCAGGAACTTCTCTAGGTAGGGCTAGCTAACTCCCATCACACGAATACAAGTGATTAATTGACTTATGACAAAAGACACCAGGAGAGAAAAAAGTCTTCCAATGCCATTAGGAAAAAGCGGCTCCTCCCCCTGCTGTTATGGTTTGGATATGGAGTGCTTCCCTCCCCCAAAGCTCATATTTGACAGTTTGGTTCCCTGAAAGGTGATACAATATTAGAAGGGTATGGCCTAGCTGGAGGCCTGGGGAAGGGCTTATCTCCGTTCAGAGGGTCTCTCTATGCCTTGCTTTTATTTTTCCCTTTGAGTGAAAGGAGCAGGATCCTCCACACATCCCTTCCTCATGATTCTGTGCCTTGCTCTGAACCAATCAGTAGAGGTGAGGGCTGTGTGCTGAAGACTCAGGGGCCAAGAGCCAAAAACGCAAGCTTCCTCCTGAAGGTTGGGTTTATTTTACTTTTTACTTTTTGCAACATTTTGTCACAGTGAAAAGAAAATCAGCCAACCCATCTGATAACTGGCAGGTCTCTTCTCACCAACTTATACTATGAAATGATTCCATTCAACCAGTAAACTGGTTTCATTTCATGGGTAAACTCTGTTGAGAACGCATTTGACTAGGCAAGATGCCGGGGCTCCTCAAAACGCAAACTATTATTTGACAATTCAAACAGTCCATAACTCTCTTGGTTAGTGTTGTTCTTGCTAAAATTTAAACAAACCATAAAATTCACCAGGCTTTCCTCTTTCCTTGGCCGTTAGGAAAGTCGGAGCTAAATGTAGTATTTAATTGCAGTGACAGTTTTCAGCTTACATTTTCCCAATGAGATCATTCTTCTTTCCACATATCATCTTTATCTTATTTCCCAACATACATTAAATATATACAATTTCAGTAATGTATTAAAGAGTTTATTTTCAGGCGAGGTATGGTGGCTTGTGCTTGTAATTCCAATACTGAGAAGATTGAGGTAGGATGAAGGCTGTGAGGTGGAGGCCAGCCTGGGCTACAGAATGTGTTTCAAGACAGCCTGGGCTATAAAATGTGAGACTGTCTCAAAAAGTCAAAAATCAGAATGGGTAGGAGAAAAAAAGTTTATCCTTTGTAAAAGCCAATGAATATTCTGGAAACTATTTTTTATCTGGTTGGTCTAGTAATTTAAGTCTGAGGAGGGACCCTGGTGGTTTTGTACATTTGTAAGTGATTAATAACTGACCAACAAGGAGAACTAAGATGTTTAAGTTTAATCCTTCCCTGAATATCGGTGCGGAGTGTTTGGAGATGGAGTGTATGATCTACCACAGAGAAGGAAAACATCTTTTCCAATGTGAAATCTATTTTCCAAAAGTGAGTAGATGTTCACCGAGCAGTCCCGTCAGATAAGCTATGTCCCAAGTCTTCTTTGACCCACATTCTTCAGTACAAATTAAATATTAAAGGATTCACTTTACAAAACCTATATTTAAGGCTTCTGTTGGGTCTTCAAAACAATTTGCTGCAATAGGTGTGATTTTGGTGTGAGCCCAGCTTCCTAACATAACTTTCATGACAAAAGTTCACACAAACTTAAATAACACATCACATTAAAAGCCCTCATCCTACTTGTGAGTCAATATTTCTCATGCCCTTAGTGTATTCAGATAAGACAAAATGAATCTTTTAAAAAACTGCTATTATTTGCAATTATTCCATATATAAATACCTGTATCAATTTTTAAATCTCGGTCCACATTCTTTTTATGTTGGAATCTAAGACAATAGAATATGCAATTAGACATAGTGTGGGGTTTGATGTAAAAAGCAAAATCCTAAATCTGGTGCCTTGGTTTCTTGTGTATAATTACACTGTGAGTGAGCTAAGTCTTCAGGTAGCTGCTGCCCCATGACTTTATGCAGGGATC
Source organism: Mus caroli (assembly GCF_978045245.1). Taxonomy (NCBI): domain Eukaryota; kingdom Metazoa; phylum Chordata; class Mammalia; order Rodentia; family Muridae; genus Mus; species Mus caroli. Next base: position 105,170,822 of record NW_028227257.1, on the reverse strand, counting down.
CAGGCTCACTGTGTCTCTTGGCGTCATCATTTTAACACACACTCTTCTTTGTATCATGGCAGGGGAAACAAGGGTCAGCATATTTACTCGAAGGACCACTTGTGCTTATCTCAACAACTTTGCAAACCCTGAATATTCAGTGAACATTATGTAAACATTAGGTAAATGCCTCTGTCTCAGGAAATGTTCAGTGTGCAGAAGGGATGTGCAAATGCCATGTACCTCATCTGGTGTAAATATTAGTAGAACCAATGACACTAATCTTAATTTTTTTGATTAGTGGTACTATAACATCCTTCATATATATCTAAAAGCAAAACACAGTTTTGCTTACTGTCTCTCTAAAATCATTTATAGATGACTTGTGTAGAATCGTGATTTTTGTTAAGACATCATTGTATTATTTAGATGACAAGAGCCATTGACATATTCCTTATAGACAGGAAGCAGGGCTTCACCTAAATGAGACCATGCACAGTGTGCCAGGCTCCAGGATTCTTTCAGTCTTCTGAGGAATTTGCAAATCCCTGCCCTCCAAAAGGAAGCTAGGAACAGAGGCATTGTTCACAAAGACAATAGAATGCTTTTCTCAAACATGAATAAGACTATTAAATGAACCTCTTCTTGTGTTGGAAAAAGGATGCCAATGGCTTGGCCAAGAGCCAGGGAGCAAGGACCCTAGGCAAAGAGCTATCAAGGGCATCAATCATGTAGAGCAAGAACTTGAGAGGGAGTCTTGCAAAGGACTGAGATCTTTTGGGAAGACCACGTACTTAGTTTATCTTTGGGTCAATTTCTGGGAAACAAGCAACAGATACTGTTTATTAGATAGATGTGAGAATAAATAAAGTAAGATGATTTCGATAGAAGACAATATATTGTGAGATAATGGTGGGGGCTCAAATCATTGACTATAATTGTTATTTTGATACTTCTGAGAGTTGGGTTGATGGAAGATGAAGTTGGGATGGACCCTGCTGGATTTCTTCTAAAGTCAATGCAGAGTCATTGTAGGGTCTGTTTCATAATGACAGAGAAATAGATTTTCATTTTTGAAACCACTAGGAGGCTATGGCAGCAATGCAGCTTAAAGGTGGTGACTTTAGGGACTTAGACTGTGGAGAAGAGAGGGATCAAGTACTTGGCAATGGAGTCCAAGGAAGTTGAGTTTTTTTCTGGTGGGAGTGCGAGAGTCCTAAGTGAGTTGGGAAGACTTCAAGGTTTCATGCTTGGGAAACTGCATAATGATGAGCCCACACTCACTGGGAAAAAAATAGAAGCAGTCCCACAATAGAGAAGTAATGGGACAGTTCTGTGAGTGGCGAATCTGAGCTTTCTGTGGCATAGAACATCAAATTATTCTTTTATTAAGTGCCCTTTTACTTCTTAAAGAAGAGAAATGGCGATTTTCAAATATCTGGAACTCATCTACATTGTGCTGAGATATTCTGAATAATATTATGAATCTAAAATAAAATTAATTAATTAAAATAATAAAGGATCAATCCCCGTTTATATTTATGTTCCATATTGATATTTGGAAGCAACCATGATCATTAACATAACATTGTCCTGTGGAATAAGCTACATCTAATTTTGACTACTTGGACCTTAGCTAAGATTTCCCATACTCTGAGTTTTGTGCCTACACATCATTCATAAGTTATATTAGCATCTGTGGCACCTACTGAACAGAGCTCTTGCCTCATCTAGCCTCTTACTTGCTACACAAGCCAAGTTCTGTAGCCCCGAGGGTACCATGACTGACTTCCCAAAACAATGCTGGAGTGTGGGGAGCAAGAGAAGTCCTGAGCAAATGTGTGTCATTGACATGGGCACAGCCATATCAAGGAATTCAGTGCTTCAGACCCCTAGGAGTGACAACATCTTTCCCAGGTGAGGTTCAGAGGGACAGCAAAGCCTTCCGCTGGTCTGGGTGCAGGTGCTGAAAATATCCATAGTATCTTTCTTCTCACGTTTCCAGCCAGAAGGACAGATGCTATTCCTAGTGGGATTAGCCAAATCTGCCTCCTTGTTCAGCTGTGTGCCCTAAATAGGAAGGTGTGCTTATTGCACACAATTTAACCGTATATAATAAACACACTGAGATTCTGGGGTACTGCTGCTTCTTCATCAGGGAGCTTAGACCTTCTGATTCCAGCTATCTCCGTGTCTGTATGTCTGCCCTCTCTTCGTTCCCTTGATGCCCAGGTAGGTCAATCTCTGGAGTTGTTCAAGAGTAAGACAGTAAGACACTGCCTGTGGCATGCATAGGTAATCACTTTGTGTGGTTAGAACATATTCCTACCAAAGTCTTGCCCATCACTTACATTAAGGCGATCAACTATGTTCTTATTGTCTCCTCTCAAGCTTCAGTGTGACATTATATCAGAATTCTCTGAAGAATAAGAACCAATAGCATACGCACACATATACGACAAAAGAAGATTTATTGGATTGGCTTACATAATAGGGGTCACATAATTCAACAGCAAGCGAGCACGTTGTGTAGAAATGTTTTCTTGAGTGGGGCAGTGGTGGTACACGCCTTTAATCCCAGAACTTGGGAGACAGAGGCAGGCAGATTTCTAAGTCCAAGGCCAGTCTGGTCGAGAGTGAGTTCCAGGACAGCCAGGGCTACACAGAGAAACCCTGTCTTGAAAAAAAAGAAGAAGAAATAGAAGTGCTTGCTTGATCCAGAAAATTGGGTACCTCAGCAGTCCCAGCCTAGCATGAAGGCCTAGATGTTTCATGACTGTCATTTGTAGAAATGTCCTGTTGCCAAAGAACCTGGAATCTGATGTCATTTGGTCACATGATAATGGAAGCAAACTGGTAGGTATAATGACCCGGAAGGAAAGTTTGCAGTTGTGGCCATGCTGCCTTCCTCCTCTGTTCCCTTTCATGCAGGCTGAAATGTGCCTGCATGAATGCAGCCACATTCAGAACTAGGTGCCCTCCTATCCCTCAACCCAGACACGGTAAGACACGCAATCGTCTCTGACACACAGATGCATGGGTACGTTTTACCTGTCTTGGTAATCCATCTTCTAATCTAGTGAAGTTGACAACCAAGGACCATCATAGATGCCAGATTCACTGTTTGATGCGTTAGAAGTATTCAGTCAATGTTTTTAAAACAAAACAAAACCCGAGGCTTATAAATTACTTCAAGACTATTTTGAATAAGGAGTCTTCAGAATCTGAAGATGTCCCTCAGTGGTAGAACCCTTGCCTAGTATTTGTGAGGAACCTCCGTGGAAATAAGATAAAAAAAACATCATTTTGATTATCCTCTATACCTAAATCTTATACTCTTGTTAGTTTTTAACAGCCTTCATGCTGATGCTATTATATACTCCTTCTCTGGTGGTAAATACAAACATACTGTTGGGCACTATTTCTTTTTTGCTGCCTGGAAATATCTAAATTCATCATATACCTGTAGCCAAGAATTCAATGTACACGTAGTGAGGCAAAAAGTTCAACCTGGTTTGTGACACATCTGCCCAAAAGTGATGTGTTAATGGTGTGTCTTACAGATGAGGAAGACTTAGCATGGAGGGGGATAACACGGGTTTAATTAGAAACATTCAAATTCATTCTTAATTCAATTCAGCCGTCCGGCAGCCGTGATGAGATCTGCATCATGATGTATTTTCAATACTATCTATTTTCATAAATGTAAACTTTCCCAAATATTGTTCTGATGGAGGCTGACATTTTAAAATATGTCCCATTGTCCTTTTCTGTGCAGTAGACCAAGCATGGAGTGCTCACTCCTATATCACTGTCACTGTGCTATCAGGCCAGATGGCTACTTCATCATAGAATCAAGAATTAGGAATAATTTATGTTCTTCCTTGCTCTAGAATGTGAAAATAGGAAGCGTTTGCTGCATGCATACCAGGAAGAGCCGCTCAAAGCAGCAGACAAGCCTCTGCAGAGGGCATCTGCACTGTGGCTTTTTGTCTGCTCCGTTCCACGGAGCACTGAACTCCAGGGCGGCAGAGAAATCGTGTAGGCACCCGAGAGGATGCTTCACCTGCAACCCAATGAGGCTGAGAGCACCTCTCACTAAGGAAAGCAAGCTGCAGTGAAGCCGTTCTAAAATGGGAAAGATCATATCTCACCTTCCATTGTTTCAAATCCAAGGATTCCTCCCTCCATAGGGGGGTAAATGTTGGCTTAATGTTCAGAGCAGTTGCTTTTGTGTCTGTGAACATTAACTGTTAGAAACGGAAGAGCCATTTATCCTCAGCCTGCTGAAGAGAACAGTGGAATTTTCTCTTTATTGGTCTATAAATAAGCAGTGTCTGAACACACCCTTTATTGGGAGAAGAGCCACGGCAACTCATTACACACACCAACTGGCTCGTCGGCATCTCTTTATTTCATGTTGCTGCAAGCATGCAGATGGAGAGGCCTAGACAAAGAGATACCTCTCACACTCTCACAAGTGTCGAGCCTGAGGACCGACCAGTGTCCTCTAAGTGAAAGGAAAATGTGTACAAAAGAAGGAGCATCTCGGCTGAGAGAAGCTCAGAGAGGTGACATTGAACACAATCTCAGCAGTGACAGACCCAGTGGCTGCTGGGTTCTAGGTCATAAAATCATTTATGACCAGCAAAGTTCCATAGGCCATTTGGGCTTTGCCTACATCATAACAAACCAACTGGTTAAGACGGCGAAACACAAACAAGAACCGGCTCCAAAATGTTCGGTTCAAATTCTGCAAGCCAACCATCCGTTTGCATCCGGTTTTATATGTCAATTGTTTGTGGTTCTGAACACACAGAAAAGCCTTTGAAAACACTTTCATTATAAGGCCAGTGTAGTCCGTTCTTGCCGTTGGAGTCTATCTGACTTGTTCCTAAGTATTAGCTTTTTCAGGGTAGAGGTCTCACGCAATAGACAGTCATGGTAGGCAATTTTGTTGTATGGCAAAGTGAAAAGGGTGTCGTTGTGAATGGGAGACAGAAAACTCAGCAAATTGGAAACAACCAGAGGCAGCTGGCAGTAACTACGCTCCCTTTCTGAGGAAGGAATTCTCTCCGGTAGCTCTCTGTATGTGACGTGAGTCTCCTACTCATATTAATGATGAGACCTCTTCCATCAATATCTTGGACTATTACCAGTGTCTCGGAGACATTTTATTGGCTGCTGCAGTTCATTGAGAATTAATTGATATGACACACTTACTCTACATGAACTTGGAAAAAAAAAGTCTATCAAGTGAGTGATTTAATTCATTTTATGTTAATTATAAACTATGCCAGGAAACACCATTATGGACGGACTTGTTTCCAGCTCTCAGATTACATGTATGAGCAGTTTGCACTTCCGACACGCTGCATACTCTCACTTTCACTGACCAGCCAACACTCATCTTAGGAGACACACTCATCTGGCACACTAGTTGCTCGTCCTGCTAGCTAGCAATGTGGCCTGTTCTTAAACAAATTAAACCGGGAGGAGGCAGCAAAATGGCCCACTTATCTTTATTTGTAATTTAACCAACATTATGAGAGACAACCTCCAATTTGGGCTATTTAATTTTTTTTTTTTTTTGGCCCGAGCCCTGTATATATTTAAATAATCCCCTAAGTGTTTTTGTGAAATTGAAGGGGAAGTGGGTGGGGGTGGGGTTGTTGCCAAGTCAAATGGAAAATAGAAGATTATTTTCGGAGGAGCATGTGAAGACTTGCTTGTGAAGGCGGCTTCCTGAAGGCTGTTATTTTCATTTCCTGTGCTATCCCGCCTAGGAGTAGATCCTTCTCGATGCCCCTCTCAGCCGGCAAGCGCTTGCTCGCTCGCTCACACTGTTATTAAAAGAAGCCCATCAGAACTGGGTAGTTGTTATTCAGGAGCGTAACTCACGTCGTGGGGGATGGCGCTCCTTCTCACTCGTGCTGGTCCACTGCTTCTAATAGCAACCTGGAGCTCAATTTCCCCCTTCAGAACCTTGCATTTCATGTGGAATGTCAATTATTAAAATGCAGTGTCCCGTGTCTCACTTCTCACTAGATGAATTCATTTGCAAAACTTGCTAATTTATGCAAATGATCCTTAACCTGTCAGTGCCTGGAATCTATTTCACACTGCTCCTAGGTTTTGGTAGCTTTGGAGCCTAGATGGGGGAAGCCATTACTGCAGAATTTGTTGGTTTGTAATCATTATAGTGGCTATTGAGTTGTTATAAATTTTTAAAAAAAAATAGCACCACTATGAATAAATAAAAAAAATGTGGTTTTAAGTGGAACAGCCAGCCAACACCTAACACTGAAATAAAATAAAATAATCTAGAGATTATATTAAAGATGGAATTGAATGGAAAGATCTAATATCCATGTCTCCTGACACCCCTGAGTAATGTTAGAAGCTAATGACCTCTTCTCTTGAAGAAACTAACTGGTTAATAATCCAAACGGGGGCTATCGGCTGCTGACGGAGGCAGATTCACTGAGTAGGCAGATGAGGAACTTCTTTATTTTAGTGAATACAAAGCACTAAAAGGACCCAAATACCGTCTGAAATTTTTGGTCAGTTAACTGAAAGACAAGACAACTAAAAAGGAAGTCTGAGAGGAAAGGGCGCATAGGAGGCTGAGACAGGAGGATGCGATTCAAGAACACAGCCTGAGGGCTGGAGAGATGGCTCAGTGGTTAAGAGCACTTTGGAATGCTCTTCCAAATGTCCTGAGTTCAACTCCCAGCAACCACATGGTGGCTCACAGCCATCTACAATGTGATCTGATGCCCTCTTCTGATATGTCTGCAGACAGCTACAGGTGCTCATACACGATAAATAAATAAATAAATAAATCTTTTAAAGAAAAAGAACTATCGCCTGGACTACATAGTGAGACCCCGTCTCAGCAACAGTGTGGTGGTGGGTTTCTGTGTGTTCACACATCTGCACATACGCATACTTGTGCACATAGAGACAAGAGGGACACAGTAGGGCTACCAGGAATGTCTGCACTGTGTGTGAGTCCACACATACATTTTACATAAAGTCTTGTCACTCCTCTCGGAGTTGATTGGGTTTGGTGCCCACTTGCACATCACTGGCACCTTAATCAGTGGTTTGGAGAACATGTTCAGCCATTTTCACCTCCACTGGCCCTCACCGACCGTCACACAGACTCTTCTTGTTAACAGGGTTGAAATAACTTTCTGCAAACCTTGGAGCTGCTTTCCTTTCCTCCTTGGAGGTCAGAAGAAGGATTCGGATTCCCTCATGGGTCTAAAATCACAGGACTCGAACCCATCATTTTCACTCAGTATTCTTTATCCCAGGGAGTTTATGAAGACCAGTTGTAGATTAGGTGACCTGGAGAAAGCTAATCAGGGAAAAGGCTGTCATGCATGTATGTATGTGTGTGTTTGTGTGTGTGTGTGTGCGTGTGCGCAAGCCTATGTGCACACCAATGTATATATGTGAGAAGGAGAAGACAGGCTCACCCTGGACTGTCAGTACCAACTAGCCAGCACTGCTGCACATTTCTGTATCACTCACAATACTCAACTTTCCCTGCTCATCCTCCAGTCACTGAGCAAGACCTCTGACTTACCTAGTTTACATGGTTAACATACATGGTTACAAGTATACTAACGATCTATCTGTCCAATTGCTGGGATTTTTCTTTTTCAAGTGTTTTGGTAGTTGCACAGTAAGAGGGGGTATCAGTGAATATTTGAATGGGTTCTTTCAACTCTATGGAAGATTCCAATTAGAGAGAAAAAGAGAATCTGCCTTGGGTTAAATGTGCAATTTACCACTTCAAGGACCCTTCCAAATGCTAAATAATAACAAGAGAGTGCCTGTTTAATCACCCACTTGCTCCCATTTCTTTCAGAACTGTGTCTCTTTAAATCTACTGAGGAAGATATTCCTTCTGGCCCACAGGATGCCAAAATGACTCGATGATTTATTTATGCAGCGCTTGGCAGCCCATCGTCCAGATTGTGGCTGAAGCTGAATTTTATGAGCCTTCCCCCAGTGAGTATATTTTAAAATTATATTAAAAAAATATATATTTTTGCAAACCTCAGTCGTGTTTGGTCTCGCCTCAGGCCTTGACAACAGTAGAGAGGACTAAGGAATTAACATCACTAAGGATTTAGCTGGTGAGATTTTACTGTGAGAGGTTAGAATGATTGCTAAGCTGTCCCTAGTAGGAAGGAAACAATGCTGTTCTGACTGATGCTTTGAGGGTGAAGGAGACCTTTTCCATTTGTAACAATTTACCTGGCCATTCAACAATTGTTCGTGGTATTTCTTTCAATAGACTGGGAATCACTTTCAGCGCAGGGACTGCGATTTAAAAAAAAAAAAAAAAGACAAAACAATGTCCCATCTCTCCTGGAAAAGGAGAGATGGGTGGAAAGCAGGTGAGTGCATAGTGTGGGGAGACAGGATGCTTCAAAATCACCAAAACAATAAGCCCCAGGGACCCAGAGACTAGATTCATCTTGGTGTTAATGGGTAGCTTCTCTAAGACTAAGGATAGAACACTAGAAAATCTGGTAAAATGGTTTCCTAGACGATTTCTGTTTGGCAATATCCAGGTCAAGAGGAACACACATTGTGAAGCTCCAGTGAGAAAGGTTTAGAACAAAACTCGGAGCTGAAGGCGTGAAGATTCCGACAGCACGGGTCAAGAGCAGCTCTGCAGCTCTGCAGCTCAGCATTGTGCTTGGAGCTGGTGCTGTACTGTGGAACATGCTCAGGCTTACACTGTGTGAAACAAGGCTACCAGGGAAAGGAGGGCTTTATCCATGAAGGACAGAAAGTGACCCCACAGGTCTGAGAGCCTGTCATCCTGATTGGTCCAGGTTGATGGTGATAGTTAACATCTGTAGGCTACCAGCCCTCTTCCTGTTTGTTTTGGTGTTCAGTACAATTCACAAGTTTACATCACTTGTTTTCTATATCAATTATGTAAGGTATTGCAATCCTCATAATAGAGGAACAAACATTTTTTTAAAAAAAAAATGATGATGACGTTGATTTCTTTATCAGCTAGCCACTTACTAAAATATGTCATGCAGACACTTCACCATTATAAGGGAAGCCATTTTTGAGATTAAAATCATGTTACTTCTCTTGCCAGTTGAAATGTTCTAATAGTCCATTATTTTCTTTTCCATTTTGACTGTTTGTATGTCTGTTATTAAAACTGAAGTCGTACCTTCAGTATATTAAAAAGAAAAAATATAAAAATACATGGTCGTTGGAGAAGCTAGGGGAGATGGCTCAAATGTTAAAAATAGTTCCTCCTTTTCCAGAGGACCTCAGTTACATTCCCAGCATCTACATGGGGTGGCTCATAACTGTCACATGTGTCTACACACACATAGAGACATGCATATGTACACATATAATTAAAATAAATATTTTTTTAAAATCCTACATGGGTAGAGAAAGAGCTCACACTGACCTGTCTAGCAGACTGCCTGCATCTGTGGTTTGTTGAGCAGTCAAGTAAGAGATGACTCAAGTTCAAAGACACACTCTGGCTCTGATTGCTGACACAGAGAAATACATCTGACTTCACTCACCACTGACAAGTGAAGATCCACCGAAGCCTGGGACTGAGTCGAAATCAGAAGAGACGAGGGTCCCTTTTGTTTCTGTTAAAATCACAACCATGGACACTCACTGCCACCTTCAACCATCTTTATGGAAGCTCTGTTGACCAAGGAACAAAGCCATCACTGTTCAACTCAAACTCCCTTAAATCTTTTTATTAACACCTTGAAATAAACAAAGACCTATTTTCAAAGCATACTATTTCAGGAAAGAAAATCACACATAGAAAAAAAAGAGAGATGTAATTATTACCATGTAATGTTAATTCAAGTGTCAAAACATTGAATCTATTGGGAGCTGTCAGTATATAAGGATACTGTGTGAAACATGAACTAGATACTTCCATGCCTACTGAGTATTTAATCAGAGATCAAGGAAGACCCTAAGCACTGGAGTTAATGTTATCATGAGTAAACTTTGGAGTGGCCACCCTTTTCTTGAGATCGTATTTAATTAGTTTTATGTCTATGAATGTTTGTCCATGTCCCAAATGCATATAGTGCCCTCCGAGGCCAGAAGAGGGCACTGGATCCCCTGGCACTGAAGTCACAGATGGTTGTGAACAGCCATGTGGGTACTGGGTATTGAACCCAGGTCTTCCTGGAAGAGAAGCCAATGATCTTAATTGCTGAGCCAACTCTCTGGCCACCAGTCAATGCTCAGCTTCTTTTAAAGACGGTATTGCTAGGCCAAACAGAAAGCTTAATGGGAAAGCATTTGCTTAACACTTACGACCTTAAGTTCAATTCCCAGTACAAAAATAAATTCCTACAAAAAAAAATGCATAATTTCTCTGCGATGAAATCAAGGATTAGATCCTTTAGTTGAGATTGCTTTATGAAAAAAACATATGTATATGTTCCAGTGAAGACTCTTAAGTGTAAATTTAATTGGGAATTATAGTAATTTGTAATCTAAAAGTATTCTGATGGGGAGGTTCAACTTCACTGGGGTCCTATCAGTCACATCCACAACTAGGATTTTTGCTGATCCGTTAGGAGAGCTTGGCTGTAAAGAAACACATTCTGGAAAGCGTGGTCCAATTTTCTTGCTCTGCTCTAGACTATAGTGCTTCCAAGAGGATGAAGGATTCTGGGTTCCCAGGATGCTGTGGGTCGCATTGAGACTGTGAGCAGCTATATCTCCCAGAAGCTGGCTCTCCAGCTTGCTTTATGCTTGGGTCTCTGGAAACACTTTTTTCTTACTTTACTCTATAAAAATATATTTATTTTTTTATTCTTTGAGGGTTCCATACACGTGGACAATGATTATTTTTAGTCCTTGTCTCATCCCCCCTCCCTCTTCCACTGAAATGTTTCCCCCGTAAGTCCCCTTCCTACTCTCATGTCTTTTGTGCAGGGGACAGTCTGAGCCTCCATATGGTTTCCTGCATGAACGCGGTTAGAGGGTATTTACAGAAGCTCGGGACTTTATAACGGGTTTTCTTACCTAGAGTTAAACGTCTTAGGATGTTTTTCCTTCCCTTTGGGGCCACACTGAATAATTCCCATCCCCTCTTCTGCATGATGGTTGATTTGTTGGCTCATTATAGAGAATTCAAAGTCAAGCTTCTGCTGAGGCAGGTCAAATGATAGAATTAATGCGAATAGCTATTATGGAAATCAACTAGATCAAGATTTGAATCTCATGGTGCTTTTGTATTAAGTTGAGCAGCTGGTTATTACATTATTTGACCCTCAGTTTCCTTCTTTGAGAATGGGAGTAATAATATCTATAGAAACGGTAAGCTTTAAAGAAGAAATAGCACCTAGCTTGAAGCAAGCACTCAGAAGTGCCAGCTCCCTTACTCCTTGACGCTTAACCACCCTGCCTTGTAAACGCATCTCCATCTCATATGTCACTTCAAGTCACAAATATGCAAAGTTGGTTTTATGACCCAGTTTCATCTGACTGCATATTTTATCTAAAAATTTCTGAACACGTCGCTAGTATTATGAAGCCATCCTTCATTGCTATCTTTGAATTTCTTTTTTTTCTTTTTATTTCTTTCTTTCTTTCCTTTTCTTCAAGATGGAATCTTACTAAGAAGCACAGGCTGACCTCAAATTTGCAATCCTTTCACCCCAGTGTGTCTAGTGCTGCCACCTCTGTTATTTTAAGGCTGTTGTATTAACGGAAAGGCATAGACTAGTGTTAATCTCCCTTGACAGGGTTGCTCTAGCCCGCTCCCCTATCATAGTGGCTTAACGGAGGATAGGGCCTCTGTAGACTATCCTCCGCGGTGAGATTAAATCCACTTCTTAGCTCAGACTTCGTTAGGATCTTTGACATACTCATGCTACTATGCAAAAAGTGAAAATTTTGGGGCTAATGCTTGCTGAGTTATGATGCTAATACTACTGAAAATAATCAAATTCCTTTAATTAGTTCATTAATTTCCCATCTGGGGTCTCCTTGTCACTTTCACAGAGACAAGGGTTTCCTTCCATTTAATCAAGGCAACCTCTGAGAAGCAGGAGTCTGAGTAGACTCGCTGGTTCCTGTCGCAGTCTCCTTTCCCAACAGCTCTCTAGACAGGATCAGTGTGGTAACTTCAAGAGTTATACAATGGAATGGGGGAAAGTTATAGGTAATCCCTTCTTCCAAACTGGCTGGAAATAAAAATTAAATGGGCCTTGAGCGTTTGTGAATGGCAGTGTTTCATTGGGCCCATGGAACACTAAGTGGGACTCCGAAACAGGGTGTTAATTCAGGCCTAATCATTTAATTCCTCTCTGTTATATGCCGTATTTATTGCCCTCCTGGATGCTTTCTATGGCCTGATAAAGAGAGTGATTCTCTGAAGCTCAGTCAGGGACCGTTTTATTTATATCGTTAGTTAGTCCAATAAAAGCTCGGGCTCCAGATTCCTGCTGTTATTTTCTGTTTTGTAGCCCTGTCGTTAACTATGAAAATGCTGATGGAGTTCTCATCCTCCTCAGGGCTGGAGCTGCTTTGTGCTTGAGTCTGGGTTTGCAAGGAGTGGGCACGGTCAGGACTAAACTGACTTGGAATCAGGGTAGAACGTCAAGTTTAGGGAAAGGCAAGTCTGGCTTCAGCAGCACACAGGGGCTCTCCGTTATTGGGTGGGTTCTGTTGTGAAAACTTGATTATTTTAAAATCAAGTTTTTATTTTAAAAAGTTATTTTATTTTAAAAAGTAAACCTGGCCCCTTTGAAGGTGTGAGTCTGGCTGTGAACAAGAGCAGTTTCCAAGTTTACTGACATCAAACCCCACTTCAGCTCTCCACGGAGCAAGGGTAGTTCTGAGTTTGGACAGAATGACCCATCTGTAGAGTTGTTTATGTCTGTGGCACAAAGGGGAGGCGATGAAACCCAACAGCATCCAAGAATCACGTGTCAGGCCTCTTACATTCTTAAGTTTCAACTGCATAGTATTATTATTTCCCTAAGTCTCTAGAATGTTAGAGAGAAGTCTGGAATAAGGACGCAACGATGGGAAGCAGATTTATAGAGGTCACTTGAATTACTGCGATAGCAATCAAAACATAACATAGGTACGTTAATATAACACACTGTGTAATTGCTCGTGATTCCATTGGAGCTTATGTGTAGCTATCCATGTAATAACAGATATTATTTCACAGCAGATATGCAATTATCTCATCTCATTGGTGTGTAGTGCATAAATGAAGCAAATCATTATTGTTGTTTTAACACAAAGAGGTGAGGATGTTTTAAAGTTTGACAGACCTTTATATCAGCCTGTGTCAAGCTCACGTTTAGAAAATGAATATGAAAAATATAAACAGATAGTGGCTTCTATGCCTTCCCTAGTACTTAGATGTTTGAATATTAGCACCATAGGGTTATATTTGGGGATATGGTTGAAACTGCATCAGCAAAATTTCTTGAATGATTATACACCATTAACTCTAAGTTTTGTCTTCATTGGAAGATAAGAAATTCATTGACTTTGCCAGCAAAGATTTGTCTTCTACTTCCTAGAGGATAAAAACAACCAAGCAACACTCAGCCTAGATCTTCAAGTACTGCATAGAGCCCAGTGATTGAGGAAACCCATTGTGTTGCAATATGGCAGAAAACAGTGGCAAAGGTGTTAAAATACCCACAATCCCAACGCTATCCGCACTGAGTGAAATGAATGGTCTGTCCAGTAATCCTAAAGGCAGGGGTGTACTTCTGTGTTGTGGGGGGAGTAGGGACTACTTACTATGTGTAGAAAGATCTATACATAGAAACTTCACTGAGTACATCAGAACTTATGAATCATCTGCCTTACACTGTCACAATTGGTCTTTAAAATGGATATAGGACAAACACTTACATCGTGCCAACGTGATAAGTGAATATCCAAAATCCTGTGTGATTGTTCTCTGGAGAGTGGGTTCTGTGCTTTGCCTAGTATTTAGATGTTTGAAGATTAATACCATGGGGTTTTATTTGGGGATATGGATGAATTTTGCATCAGCAAAATCTCTTTTTTTAATTCGTTATTTTATTTATTTACATTTCAAATGTTATCCCCCTTCCCCCTTTCCCCTTCCCAAATCCCATAGCCCATCCCCCTCCACCCTGCTTCTATGAGGGTGCTCCCACACCCATCCACCCACTTCTACCTCACAGCCCTAACATTCCCCTACACTGGAATATCCAACCTTCACAGTACCAAGGGCCTCCCCACCAATGATGCCAGATAAGGCAATCCTTTGCTACATATACAGCTGGAGCTATGGGTCCCTCCATGTACTCTTGGCAAAATTTCTTGCAAGTATATACACCATTAACTCTAAGCTTTGCCTTAGAGTTAGTGCCTTAGAAAACTCTTAGTTTTCTCATCCCTAATCCTGTGCAAGTCTATGGAAACCAAGAGAGGGAAAAGCTTTCTAAACGAATGACAGAGAGCTTCATTCAGGTCTTTATTAGTTCAAATTCTGTGCATGTCCTTGATACAAGGGTGTAAAATCATCAGTGTTGGATTAAAAATTGCTAGGGTAGGGCTGGAGAGGTGGCTCAGTAGTTAAGAGCACTGACTGCTCTTCCGAAGGTCCTGAGTTCAAATCCCAGCAACCACATGGTGGCTTGCAACCATCTGTAATGAGATCTGACGCCCTCTTCTAGAATATCTGAAGACAGCTACAGTGTACTCACATATAATAAATAAATGAATCTTTAAAAAAAAAAGAAAGAAAGAAAAAGAAAAAAATCACTAGGGTAATTCTTTTTTAATTGAAAGAAAAATTGGGAACACACAGGAGAGCTATAGAGAGTAGTGGCGACATTAGAGGCCAGTGAACTGTCAGGAAAGGGGATTGCAGGGTAGCAGATGGTCCCTATCTTGGGGTCAGGGTGTCTCTGGAGCAGAGAGCCCTCAGAGGGAGTCCACAGGACGTGTGTGTTAGTGAACAGTTCTCACATGGGAAAGGTCCTGCATGCACAGTGTACTTTGAAGAAAATGAAGGATATCTGGTGGTTTGTGGCAAGGGAAAGGCAGGTGTTGTTAAGTGGGATTTTATGAGGATTTCCTGGTGATTTTCAAGAAAGAGTAGCTGTAGTTGGCACAGGTACATGCTATGAGCCCAGAGCCATTGTTCAAGCATGAGGGAGAACTTCTACTACTCAGGAGAGTAGACAACCACAAGGACTGACTCATTCTCTGGTGAATTAGGGGAACTATTTTTTAAATGTCCTTGAAGCATTCAAATCAACAAGCCATGGCTACTCTCCCTTCTTGAGAAATACTCCAAATTCAATTGGCTTGCAACATACATGAAAGGCAAAATTAGGTTATCATGTAAAAATCTAAGGTAGTAGTCCATCCCTAATTAATGCTCTCTACATTTTCCTTATAATGTTGATGAAAATATCCTGCTCAAGCAAGAGAAACATTCCTATCAATATTCTAGCTCTTTTTTCCCAAATATCAATATTCTTGTTAAAATATGGTTTGTCAACCTGCTTTAAGACTTCTTTGTATTTTCAGTGTACCAAAATAGATCAAATGAATACTGAATTTGGAGGCATTACAGGGTTTTTGTTTGTTTGTTTGTTTGTTTGTTTGTTTGTTTTATCAGCTGCATAAAACATGGCATACAATAGGATGCTAGTGGGAAAGAACAATGGTGTTTTGGATTGACATTGGATTCTTTGCTGTAGAAAATTTTATAAAATTGTATTTTCCCAGGGCTACAATATTAATTAATTGAGCAGTGGAGACTTGAGATGAGTAAGTTGTAGTTTTCCTCAATGATCTTGGGCTAAATGCCAAGCTAAGTTAGCTATTGATGTCTACTGTCACACTGGTTAAGTTAGCTATTGGCGTACACTGTCACACTGGCTGAGTTAACTAGCTATTGCGTCTGCTGTCACACTGGCTGAGTAAACTTCACAGCATGCTCCTGAACACTGCTGAACCTTGGTCTTCTTATCTGGAAAATGGAGATGGCCCAGTGCAGTGCCACCTGCACAGATAAACCCTAGAGATATTGGTCCTGAACTTCTTCCCAATCCCTCTTCGGGCCCTGGCACTCTACAGCACCCAACATTCTCCTCAGGGCTTTTGGCCCCACTTTATGCTTTCTTTTATCCCATATTCAAGTTATCTGCCATACTCGGTGGTCTTGTTTAAGCAACACTGACACCCACTGCACATCATTTTATAGTGAACGAACTAAGGATGTTAATACACATAGTTTCCCCCAAAGCTTGTTTGCATTCTGACAGGGTTGAAAAGGTTTACTCTAAAGCATGAAGATGGTGTTAGTTTTCATTTCCACTACTGGCTAGGGAGAAAGATTCTGGCAAGGGGTAGGGTAAGGTAGCCAAAATTCATGCCTACATGTAAGACCTACTATGGGGAGAGCCTGGCTTTGTGTTGGTCCCTGAGTGGCTCCAGCAGCAGCTGAGACTGTAGCAGCTTCAGCAGGAAGCCTGTTTCCTAGATCTCAGCTCTGCTCATCAGAACCACTTTTCTGGCTAATACACATGTGGTAGCCACTTTCATATCCAGCATATGTGAACAATGCTCTTGTTGGCTTCCTCATCTACACTTTCTGTAGACTCTACATGGAGGCTGCGTCCTGGTGTCTAATGTTCTATTCACAGTGAGAGCCCACTGGTACCTCTTTGGTGCATCCACTGACAGAGATGCTTCCCATAGCCAGAAAAGGGGGCTTCCCTGCATTGCTCTGTGATGAGCTCTTTCCACTCAAATCAATCCAATGGTGGCACTCACATCCTCAGGCCCTGGCGCCTACCTACAGCTGTGCTTACTGAAGTGAGACTGTAATTTGCTACAGCATGCCAGAGTATTAATAGACAATTATTTATTGCAAATCTGAACCATTTATACTGTTTACTGGCTGACACAATGTAAAATTTTGATCCAAATGTTAATGTGTCCATGACATTGCATAATTCTGTTCCATGGATGGTTTTTCTCTTCTAAATGAATCAAATTTGCAGTACAAGGAAATGGCATTTTTTAATGGATGAATGATTTACAGCCTCAAACTTAGAAGGCTATTATTTGTGTAACTAGGGTAGAATTGACTAATTGCAATAACACAACAAATTAGACAAATTTAAGATTGTATTGGGAACAAATTCATGGGGAGAAAATGGAAATAACTCACAAAGTTCTTAAATGGTAATTGAATAAATCTCACTTTAGCTTTCCAGAGCAATTGTGTTTTGGGGGAGATCAGGTACCTTTGAGGCCAAAGCGACTTAGAAATATTCAATTGAATAGAACATAGATAAAATTACCTCTTCATAAGGAACCATATGTGTGGTAAACAGAACTTTCAAATCTCTAAATTGCCTATACAATTGCTTTTAGCAGTTGGGCAAAAACAAAAGCCTTATATCTATGTGATGTATGGGGGAAAAGACACCAATTTTTAGCATATTTACCTTCTATTTGTTGAGCATGCAACAACAATGCTGTGGAAGAATGATTTCCTAATAGAAATCTTCATGATTTTTCAAACTAAAAAAGAAGTGCATCAGCAAAAATAATATCTTTTTCTTTCTGAGGTATTCCTCTTAGGTTGTTCCTATCGATTGCTGTTATTCTGTTACCTCTACCCACAGAGAGATTGTTAAGATAAAAAGTGCCTCAACACAGCTCTAATTAAATCTCTGAGAGCTATACTGGGGTGTCCAAACCCAAGGGCGCTCAATGTGAAGATTCCTTCAGCATAGGAGTCCACGGGGACTCTCATAAATTAATGATGAGAAAAGTACTGATTTGGAGGGATGCTTTAAGAACAATAAAATATTTGTGTGTCCTTCCAAATGAAATACAAAATGTTCTTCTTTTGTAGAGATGGCAACCCCCCCCTCACGGGTGTCAACGATTGCTTCCTTGTTTATCTTTCCTGTTCCGACCACCAGTCATATTCCCTTCCAGTCTGCTCGCGACAATTTGGTTAACACTCCTTAATATGTAGCTTATTTTGCTTCTTTCCTTCTCAAAACCCTCCCAGAATGATCAGAGTAACCACATGTATGTTTGTGCAATGGACAAAAGTCTGTCTGAACTCCAAACCCATTTTCCCTTGTCATCTTGCTTGTTGGTCCCGCTCTTCCCTGGTTCTCTGCTTCTCCAACAGTTGGTTAACCCTACAATAAACTCCCTTGACTTGTCATACTAAAAACAGATGTGCATCTCTCTAATTTTGAAATTTCTGTATATTTCTACTTCTTCTCTCTCTCTCATGGTGCTCTCTCCATTCTGATTAGCTCTTAATGATACTCCAGGAATGTATTCAGGGGGCATCTACCCTGGGAGATCACTGCTGAGCCTATGGACCAGTAGACTGCCACTCTCCACAGGCCAACTAGGTTTCCATGCTTTTTTTTTTTTAAAGATTTATTTATTTATTATATTGTTGCGGCCTGCCCGCAGTCCACAACATGAATGGTTCAACTGAGAATGGCAGTTCGAGCTGAAAAGAGAGGAATCTAGACGGGGCGGAAGAATGAATGGAGCTAAGACAACATTCTGATCAAAGCTCAATTTTACTATTTTCAGACACTCAGTTATAAAGGAAGGGGGAGGGAACCCAATTTCCCGCCAAGTAACTCAGGGTCCAGTAGCAGGACGAACACGTGTGTGCCTCCAGGCAGCAAAGGCAGGGTCCAGCAGTAGGCGTGGCAGGACGAATGAGCAGGTAGCTCCACCCTTGAGCAAGCAGGTTCCAGGCTGGGGGAAGGGAGGCCACATCTCCTCCCATTAGTTAACAAAACAAACAAACAAACAAAAAAAGGGCTGGGCTGAGGCAGAAAAATTATTTATGTTCAATAGTTCTGCCTGAGTTCTTAGGGCTAAAGAAAAAACCTGTTTCCATGGGATTCCCTAACTTTTCTAATGGTAAACTGTATTTGGCTAAGACTGTCTTTATTATCCTAGTAAACCACTAACAGAATAGGCTCTGACTTTATAATGCTAATTAGTGCTGAATAGGTAACTACCTGTTTGCATTTTAAGTAGGGCGTTGGAACCCTGGCTGAGTTTAACTAAACAAATTTAGAATAACACTGAGCTGATAATCCTCCGCAATTTTGGATGGCAGGCAGGGAAACAGGGAGAAGGGGGTAAGACTGGCTGGCTCCTAGTACAAGGCCAGTTGGCTTTTTTTTTTTATTTGGGTGGGAGGCAGTGAAGGGCTTGCCCTTTCGACAGTAAGGTCTCCAACCTCTCTCCCCCCTATTAATTAAGTTTAAATAGGCAATGCTTAACAGAGGTGATCAAGTGATTTTCTCATCTGTAGATGAGTGGGCCTTTAACCTTGACTTGGGTGGACATTGACCTGATTCCTCCCGTGAGCGTTATAACAACTCACATCTGTGGCTCTTGGTATCTTTTGGGGAGGGGAGGCAGAGCCTTAGGTATTTTTGGTTTTTAGCTGGAATCAGATACCAACCTCTTTCAAATCAGGTGTGTCGCACAGGGAACTCAGAAACGGTCAAACTGGACCTTCCCTCCGCAGTAATCTCCTGTGCCAAGCGGTACCCATACTGTATTCATATGATTATGAATCAGTACGCGCAGTTCTGAGCGATGCGCGGTCTCTATATGAGACTTGTCAACCTCAGATTTAGCAAAGCCTAGACAAGAATTATGTCAGTATTAACACCACTAATTTTGGTTAAAATAGGAGCTGGAGGTCTTTTCTCCTCATCCCTGTTATTCCCTAGCCTGAGGAACTAAGGACACCTTGCAGTAACAGCAAGGGTGAAAAGCCAGAGGCCAGCTAAGGGACTAAGCCCATCTCTATCAAAATAAGAACTAATCTCTGTAAATATATGAAATTTTTACTTCCCTAGCTCTCCTGGTAAATCTAAATCTTATCTTAGACTGAAAGCCACATGCTGGGATGTCCTTGGAAGGGAGATTAGCAGTACCACCTGTTTGCTCTTAGGGGCGGAGAACCGGAGAATGTAGATTGACCTGCTTGAGAAAAGAAAGAAATCTAAACAATGAGAGAGTAGCACTGTAAATTTTCTGTTTGAAGAAGTCAAGGTACTTTATTTAGATGCAAATTGTAAAGCTAAAGCTAATCTCCGGCCTCTTGTAGGGGAATTGGCTCAGAGGAAAACAGCGTTTCTGGGAGCTTCCACTCCCAGCTGAATTCTAAGCACAAGAGGAATTTTAGTCTTTAGAATGATACTTACGAGAAGAGACAGAATCTGTGTTTACCTGACGAATTAATCTCTCTGGTAGCCACCGTGCTCCATCTTCATCTCTTGAAAAAACACAAACCGAGCCTCTTCCCCAGATTAGAACTGGATCCGGACCCTTCCATTCATTAGTCAGGGCGTCCTTCCATTTTACCAATGCATAAGAATTAGAAGTAACTGGGTGCCAGTGGCGTTCCGCTGCAGACTGACCTTTAATGTCAGTTTGCAAAAAGTTTAGGACAAATAAGGTGAAGGCAAGATGAGCCTTTGGTGACCTTGGGGGATATAGATGCCCCTCTTTTGTTTTAAAAAGCCAATTCTTTAAGGTGCTATGAGCACGTTCAACTATTCCTTGTCCCATGGGGTTGTAAGGAATTCCAGTTTTATGTTTGATACCGAATTCTTTACAGAATGCAATAAAGTTTTTACTAGAATAAGATGGCCCGTTATCTGTCTTAATAAGCTTAGGCAACCCCATGGTATTAAAGGCTTGTAGGCAATGATCAATTATGTTTTTTGAAGCCTCCCCTGTATGCAGAGAAGCAAAGAGAAATCCTGAACAGGTATCAATGCAAACATGTATATATTTTAGTTTTCCAAATTCTGCATAATGGGTTATATCCATTTGCCAAATATGATTAGGCATAAGGCCTCTAGGATTGACTCCTAGATGTGGCACTGGAGATAATGTAATACATTTAGGACATTGTTTTACAATCATTCTTGCTTGCTCCTTAGTGATCTTTTTCTGAGGAGGCCTTCTCTAATAGGCACTCCTCCTGAGATACCACAAGCTCCGCCTGAGGGCAATTTAGCCCTGGAGAAGTTGCATCTTTTATAGCATCATTTACAAGCGCCTAGAGACCTAGGGTAAAATTATCTGTCTGAGCGATATTCAAGGCCTCACCAACTCTCTCCCAGGTTCCACAATCTATCGTTTCTTCTTCCTTGAACCATGGACAACAGCTATCTATCTTATCTAAAAAATTTCTTACTAATTGTACTTCAAGCCTTACTCCTCTGGCCTGAAACAACTCCTGAAAACTAAAAACAACCGCCTGATCCATGACTTTAAACCCTTCCTTCTTCCACCTAAGCAGCTTTCTAAAAAGCTGCGGCACACCGCCTGTCTCCGTATCTAGTTCCGATTAACGAGCTGCTGACCCAAGCAGAAACAGTGTTGGGTTAGCACTGATTCAAACTTGATTCGTATCCTACCGCATCCTCAGCAACACTTTACAAAACTGAAATTTTAGGCTAGCGCTAGCATGTGTACCTGTCTGTTGCTCCGATGCTCCGATACAAAGATCCTTTCCTTTCTTGTGGAGCTCCACACAGCAGTCGTATCTCTTAGCATCCCTCTGCCATTCTTCAGGTCCCAGTTCTGGCGCCAACTGTTGCGGCCTGCCCGCAGTCCACAACACGAACGGTTCAACTGAGAATGGCAGTTCGAGCTGAAAAGAGAGGAATCTAGACGGGGCGGAAGAATGAATGGAGCTAAGACAACATTCTGATCAAAGCTCAATTTTACTATTTTCAGACACTCAGTTATAAAGGAAGGGGGAGGGAACCCAATTTCCCGCCAAGTAACTCAGGGTCCAGTAGCAGGACGAACACGTGTGTGCCTCCAGGCAGCAAAGGCAGGATCCAGCAGTAGGCGTGGCAGGATGAATGAGCAGGTAGCTCCACCCTTGAGCAAGCAGGTTCCAGGCTGGGGGAAGGGAGGCCACATTATATGTAAGTACACTGTAGCTGTCTTCAGACACTCCAGAAGAGGGAGTCAGATCTCGTTACGGATGGTTGTGAGCCACCATGTGGTTGCTGGGATTTGAACTCTGGACCTTTGGAAGAGCAGTTGGGTGCTCTTACCCACTGAGCCATCTCACCAGCCGGGTTTCCATGCTTCTTATCACTGCATATGTGGTAGTACAGGGAGTGGCACTATTAGGAGGTGTGGTCTTGTTCGAGTAGGTGTGGCCTTGCTGGAGGAAGTGTGTTATTGTGGGGGTGGGCAATGAGACCCTTCTTCTAATCATGTAAGGGCCAGTCTTCTCTTAGCAGCCTTCAGATGAAGATGTAGAACTCTCAGCTCCTCTTGCACTATGCCTGCTTAGATGCTGCCATGCTCCCACC
Organism: Mus caroli; assembly: GCF_978045245.1. Lineage (NCBI taxonomy): Eukaryota > Metazoa > Chordata > Mammalia > Rodentia > Muridae > Mus > Mus caroli. The sequence continues at coordinate 105,148,425 of NW_028227257.1, read as the reverse complement.
TTGATGATAATGGACTGAACCTCTCAACTTGTAAGTCAGCCCCAATCAAATGTTGTCCTTTTAAGAGTTGTCTTGGTCATGGTGTCTGTTCACAACCATGGAAACCCTAACTAAGACAGCATCTATCCCCAGATGAGGCACCTATTCTTTCCTTACTTCTACGAGGCTGGAAGCTTCTGAAAGGCATGGCTGCCATTTGATTGGGTGTGGTCATAGAATAAAAATTGGAGGAAAAGTGAAATATCTCCTGACTGACCTATACTTTGTTCAGGAAATGAACATGGCCCTTTGAACTAATAAAAAACCTCTTTGTATGTTATTCCTTCTCTCAAACTGACTAGCTTATAATTAAATCCAGTTAAGCCCCATGAAACAACAAATCAAAATATGATAAGGGTTAAAAGAAAGACATGGTTCACTACTGGGCTTCAAAATAAATGGAGTTCATTACTTTCAAATCATCATTAATTCATTTACCCACTTTGAAATAAATTGACCTGGAATTATATCTTATTCACTTATTAACTATGTGATCTTGGGTGATTTACCTGACCTAAGCCTAACTTTTACTAATATTTTAAAAATAAAGATGACAGGAACCTCAAGAGATGGCTTAGTGGTTAAGTGCACTGTCTGCTCTTCCAGAGGTCCTGAGTTCAAATCTCCTACAACCACATGGTAGCTCACAATGATCTATGCTGGGATCTGATGTCCTCTTCTGGCATGCAGGTGTACGTACAGATAGAGCACTCATACACATAAAATAAATACATATTTTTAAATGAAGACAATAATGTTTACCTTAAAGGATTCTGGGATGATGAAGTGAGATCATTCAGAAAAGGGCCAAGATAGCAGAAAGATGCTGAGCATATTCTCTGATAGCACTGCACTCCTGCTTTCTCAGACCAGCCCAACTGGACTATGTGCTTAATTTCTCAGTGTCCACAGCTGGAAACACATCTTCCAGTGATAGTCTTTTTTTGTCTTATTAAAACTTCAGAGACTCAAGGTTAGAACCAAAGCTTACCCTGTGCAGGAAGCCAAGGACTTCTGTTTGAGTTGGAAAATTTGAAAGAATCTGATTTAGTTCTGAGCAAGCACCCATTGAGTTCTTGGATGGATTCTCCTGTAGCATCCATCTTTCCTTCCATAGACCTCCATCAAAAATGGAAAAGTGTCAGGGGATGTGGAGAGTGTCAGTGAAGACAAGTAATGTCGGAGCCATTTGTTGAAATGTGGTTTGCTGTTGTTGTTGTTGCTGTTGTTGTTTGGTTTTTTGAGAATCTGTTGAAATGTGATCCAACTGCGTCTTAAAGGTGATGCCCATGCTGGATCCTAGGCCAAGCCCTGTTCTTCTAACCTGAATAATGAAGCCATGATTCTCATTCACTGTTTCTCCCAGGCCAGGGTTTATCAGACAATCTAGAATTTGGTCTGCAAAGTCAGATAAGACTCAACAACTGTGTGATTTCACACAAATTATTTAATCTTTTTTTTTTTTTTACAATTCCTGATTCTTCAACCATTTTACATGGATTATAAAACCCTCCATGCAAACTCCCTTTGTAGCCCAATTGACATTGTGCACATAAAACACTTAACACAGAGCTCATGCATATCTCTCTCTCTCTCTCTCTCTCTCTCTCTCTCTCTCTCTCTCTCTCTCTCTCTCTCCCTCTCCCTCTCTCTAACATTTTGCAGATAACTCACCAAATCTGTGGCATTTTAAAGTACTTTAGGTCAAAAATACCTGTTTGAGAATGATTTTGTCTAAGTTTTTCTTAGTTGGTACCCACTACATACTCATTAGACAATCCAATGGGATAATCAAGGGTGAATCACGTTCAAAAATGGATTAGCAAGCCCTGGAACCCTAAGCTAGTGAGCACTGAAGGTTTGGCAAACTGCAGAGATAGCCAGTTACCACCTTCAGTAAATGACATCTCTTAGTCTTGCTTTCCATTGCTAGCAGATAAAGTTCATATGTAAAAAGCATTAACAACAACAACAAAAAGAGATCCATTTGCAGGTTTTAACATGACAAAGCCAGGAGCATTACTCTGCTTAGTCTTCTGGACAAAGTCTCTGATATTCTCTCCGGCACTTGTTTCTACAGTACAACCACACACATGCAGTGGTAAGGCTGAAGGAGAAACATGAGGCAGACTCGTGTTGTAGGGTAAGGCTTGCAGCGTGCACAACTACAAAAGAGTCCTTGGGGGCTGGAGAGTGGTTCCTAGCGCCCACGTCTGGTGGCTCACAACCACCTGTAATTCCAGCTCCTGGAGATCCAATTGTCTTTTTTTGGTCTCCACAGGGCAGCCCCCTCACTCCCACACTGAGAAAACAAACCTCTTCTTTTAAAAGAGCACTTACAAGTCTTTTAAAATATCTGGAATAACACAATCATCTGGCGCTCACTATTTGGGGTTAAAGGAATCAAATTTGTTAATTTCATTAATGAAGCAATGCCATTGATTTCTTCAACCGTCTTTAGAAGCTTCTTCGGTTTTCCTAACACTTGGAGCCTCTAAAATAAGGAGTACCTGTGGCTCCCTTTCTTGACTCCCAAGCATCCTGACCTTCCCGAGTCACTTTTCCAGTAGATGCTCAGTTCTGAGCAACACAAGGAAACTGTTTCCTTTTTCATACTGTTATTTCTTTTACTTCTACTTTCCATGTAAGAAGGAAGCTATAAACAGGGATATATTGGTCAAGAGCTAGTTTTTAATTATGTCCAATGGAAGAATTCTGTGGGAGTTGCACAGAGCCGTGTATCACCGATGAACATCAAGAGGAATTCAGATTTTATATTATTTGTTCTAAACCAGAACATTTTACTTATTATTCATAATACGTGTTGAAAGCAGACACCAAAATGGCTCATTTGGAGCCTTTCTGTGCTTGCCTGCTAATGTACATTAACACCAGTACACATTCTGTATTACAGATCCATAAAATGCATTTGCATAATATTGAAATTATAATCCCAAATGTGTACTAAAAACCTTTATGAAAAATTGTTACTGCTCAGCTACTATACAGTGGCTAATTTTTAATCTTCAGCCTCTCAGCTGCGAGTAGAGATGGGGTATTCTTTAAATAAAAATCTCACAAGTATGAGCCTGGAACCTTCTCCTTCCTCTCTGAAGGAGGCTATTGTTAGGGAGAAGAATCTGCTACCCTAAGGGTCAAACAGTTGGCTCCACGACGATCCTGCCGTTTTGTATATGGATGGCTTGATCTTTAGAGTAGTTCAAAGTTCAACTTATCTGCATTCTATCAGCAGAATGAAGGTTTCACCACACAAGGAAGTGACTCCTGGTCCCTGAAGAAGCCCTCTGGTGACTAACCAAAGTGGCTGAGGTGGTGGTAAATAATTCAGCATAGATTTCCATTGTCTGTGTATATATTTGGCACTGGGATGAACTCCTGAAAAAGTTATAGAAATGAACCCTCACTATCATCCGAGGAAGTAACTCCCCATCCCATCTCATAGGAACTTGGCACCTGTCAAGTCTCACCCCTCTGATGCTAACCCTCATCTGTTGACTCCCCAACTGTAACAAACACCATTGTGAATATTCATGTCTGACTCTTCAAAGGATTCCACAGCCGTATTCTCAGACAATTCTCTGAAGGTTCCAGAAGAGACTTTGGACAAACATCACTAAGTTACATGTCTGTCAGGCCCACTTGACAAAACACTTTAATAAGAGGAATCTGACAGTCGCGTCGTAGGGCTCCGTAAGAAAGTGAGCCTCCGTTCCCACTCTCAGAAGAATGTTCATCTCTGTTCTTAGCCTTCACCCATGGACCCAGGCATATGGCTGTGTTCTGCTCAAACTCAATTGTGAAGAAATATTCTCTGGTGATCCCCTATGAAACTACCTCCCATCTCCGCTTTCCTCTAAAATATCCAGTTGCAAGATGAGACCAAGAAAAACCCAAATCAAAAATGCCCACTTCCTGGAAGAAAGTCATGAGTGCTAGTGGCTCTCAGGAAACGGACCAAGGGAAACCAGGGACCCAACAAGCTCACTACTTACTTTGGACGAGGGCTTCCTCATTTCTGTCATTTATTTGGTTTTCATATATTTGATTGTAATGAGTGTTACATAGGCAGAGTACAAATGCAGAAGACATAGTAGTTCAAAAGTCATTTCTTATTCTTTAGAGAGTATGTCTGTCTTCTATTTGTTCAAAAACATAAACAATCATGTATTGTGCATGGAAACCTATACCTGGTTTCTTATTCACGTTTTAGAAGTCTTCTTATAAGAATGTGTAAAACTGTCTAACAGAGATATGCCATAACTTATTTAACCACCCTTTTTCTGACACAGGTTGTTTCTATTTATTTGCTAGTGTAGACATGACTATGTATGATCATGGGTTTTGTTGAAATATGTGAATAAATCCATAAGAGAAAATACTGGGAGTGTAAGTTTAAGATCACAGAATAAGCACACATCATTTTGGTAGATTTCGAGAAATTGTGTACTATAGGAGCAGTGCTAATTATATTCCTTCCGACACAGCGATAGTAAAAAGCCTTAGTTTAACCTTCTAGAAGCAGAGGGTTAGGGAGGGTTGTTCAGTCACTTGAGCTAGTGGATGTCTCCCGGGGAGATGATCTGCTTCTAGGCAGCTGACAGAAAAGGACTATGAATTTCTTGTCAATCCCAGTCTACGAGTTTCCAATGACTTTACAATAAACCTAAACATATGGGTTTCCTGTCTGCTGCTAAAAATCTCCAGGAGGTAAATTCCATAGCCTTCTTGGGTAAACTATGTGGGTTCCTCATGACTCTTCTCAAAGTCAAGGCATTTTTCCTTCTGTCTAATATAATTCTTCTCTCCATATATCTACTTTAAAAAAAAAAAAAAGGGTGTGCTAACATTTCCCCAGAGCAACAAGAGTTCAGCTAACCAAAGTGAGATGCTATAATTTCACAGCTAAAATATGCATCCTCTTTAAAAAAAAATCATGTAACTTGTAAGTTCTTATAGAAACCTTTAGTGTGTAGACAAGGGATAACATGTACTTTTTATTTTACCCTGCATTTAATTTAGTAAGGGTTTTGTAGTGTCTAAGGGTGTGTGTGTGTGTGTGTGTGTGTGTGTGTCTGTGTGTGTGCAAAATATGCAGTATTCTCTTTTCTTTTCATGCATTATAATTATAGAATGACAGTATTTTCCTCATTGGATGAGAGTAATCGTTTCCTCAACAGCATTCCAATATTGGTTTTTGCTGACAGAGACCATGTCTGTCGTGTGTAAGATGACTACAGGTCATTTCTGAGTGTATCTTTCTCCTGCTGTCAAGATACAATAACTATTTTAGGAACATTTGGCATCCCAAAAATCCCTGCATTGTGCAAATTAAAACATCTGCTTATCCTTTGACACCCTCATTCTTCAAAGGTTAGTTGGATTTGTGGTTGCTTTGTTCAACAAGACCGCTCTTAGAGCCCAAGGATACACATTTAATTATTGGGAAGATATGTTTGACAGAGCTGTGGGAGAAAAAAATTACCCTTCATATTCAGACCAGCATTAACATTTTTATAGGACGAGATTGCCTGAGAGTCAGAGAAGGGGGGAAAACTCCAGGAAAATAAATATGGATCTGTTTGGTCACTGGTGTCCTGCTGATTTACAAGGTGCCAAAGCTGTGACTCTGTTCCCCAGAACTCATCAGCTCGCTGTTCAACTGGCATTTCTGATTTCTGCTGAGGTTAGAGACATCAAAGCAAACTCTGTTTCCCACAATAAATAATGGAGGAAGTTATTCTTTGCTTCCAAACCGGCTTTCCATCAGAGCAGACAGCTACAGCCAGGTGCATTTAGCTGCGTTTGTCATTGCTCCGGATGCAAAACATTGGAGGGCCTGCTACAATGGGTTTCTACCTGAGCTTTTTGTACCCGAAATATTTTTTCATCCTCAACTGTAACGGAGCCATTGCCACCCATCCCTGTCACCATAATAAAGGGCCAAGGTCCTGCAGCAGCGCCAACATATCCTGATTGGTTTGTTTATTTACGCCAGCCATCAGTGCCAGGTAGCAGATTGTACACTGGAAGGCTTCCTGAAGCTCCAGCCAAAGCCTGGTGTTCTTCTCCCTGGGCAATGCGGAGACAACACATGTCAAGAGGCAGCAGTGGCTATCGTGCCAACCCATCACTCACTAAGTGCTGCCACCCTGCCTGGCCCCCTCTCCCTGTAGTCATTTCACCACTGGTCATTACCAGAGACCGGTGCAAACCTTAGCTATTGTTGGACAGGGAGGGAAGATGGAGGAATCTATACCACAAGCAGCAACAGGGATTTGGTGAAGCAGAAGCCAGCAGGTGAACAATGGCTCGTTTGCTAGGCTGCAGCTGGGTGTGTGTTATTTGCATATCAGGGACCCTTTGTTAAAGTGCTGTGGCCAGCTGTGTGGGCACACTGGTGGGGGTGTAGCTCTGAAGTGGGAGATGAATTCTCTGCTTTACTTCCTATCTCATTTGAACACAAGTTGAGGGCAGGCATTGTCATCAGAGACCCGCTGCAGAAAAGCTGCGGGCTCTAAGATTCACTTGCCTTTGCTAAGTATGTTCGATCCAAACTTGCCTTTTTTGAGATCTTACAAATTCCCTCGAAAGATGATTTAACAATTTAACAAAAAACAGCAGCAAAAATCAAAGCCGTGTGGCGAAGGGACAGACGTTGAGGCTGGGATTGAAGTGAGTGACGAACCTCGTAATGAGGTGTGCAGCTTTGGATATTAAACGGTTTCTCCATGGTACTTTTCCAGATGTGATGGAATACATTTATTTTTGTGCTCATCTGAACTGAAATAATACAAATGAGATACTAAAAAGACATCATTATGCGCAGAAGTGGGGCAAAGAATTTAGAATCCCAATTCTATAGGTTTAACAGCTGCTCGAGAAGCAATTTGAAGCTGCCTCGTGCCTGCAGGTTGCTTAGGAACCTGTCTAGTGTGTATGGACTGGCCGTGATCTATGTGTGAATCCTGCATGTTGATAGTTCAAGGCTACTTTATTTCAGGCAAAAAATAAATAGCTAGTAGTAAGAAGTCTGTCTCCTCCGAAAGCTGCAGTACGGCTGAATACATCCTCTGCAGTAGCGTAATAAAATGGGATGGGTTTAAAACTACCAGATGGTACCCTGTACAGTGCCTGAAATAAAACAGAGAATTAGGGTGCCCCAAGGTGTGCACAGGAAAGGCAATTACATGAAATAAATGGGCCTCGGGCCTACAGAATGCTCAAGTATGCTACACAGGAGACATACAGTACATCTGGTGAGCAGATTTTATCACACACTGGAAAGCCATAAAGAACGCTGTTGACGATCGGACCCCCGTCTCACAATGACATTTTACCTGTGTTGGTATTCAGTGCTGTTTATTTTAAAAGGTGCTGTAATCTCAATGATGTGTTTTAAAGGCCTCCTTAACATTGTTTCCTTCTCTGCTCCATTTTGGGGGACACAGATTGATAGGGCTCCGAAGCAGATCTCTGGACAGAGAGCCACTGTGATCACAGGAGATCACCTTGATTTCATTCATTTCATTGTGACTGGAACAATAAGCTCACCCTTGTCAGCTCTTCCCATCTGAGGAGATGCTGACATTAATGCTCTTTCCCTCAGCAGTGTGGCTCTTTGGTTTTCTTTCTCCACCTGCCCCCCCCTTTTTTCTGAACACTCAAAGGAAGGTGATATGTTTTTTCCTGATGGTTATTTTTAAAGAGCAGTTGGTAGCACCTAGCCCCTTTCTTGTCTCTTCCTCAGCAGGAGCAAACCTGTACGGTTTGAAAACGCTGTGCTCCGTTTCTATTGTGAGAAGTCCAAGGAACGCAACCTTCATTACGGTTTTAAAAGTTGCTATAATAAAATCCTCTCAGTACTTAAAGATAGCTTTAGTGTCCCTTCTAGGATTCATCCTTGCTTTGATAATTGGGTAATTGCGTCCCCTCCCCCTCCAATAAATACTTTCACCCAATTAAGTTTAAAACTATAATAAATTTTAAAGAATTATGGTCTAAAAATTCATACCCTAGAACCAGCATTAAGTATGAATATTTATCTTAAGCCGTGGAGCGGAGCTGCCTGCTTACAGGCTCCAGTACCTTCCCTCAGCCTCCTCCCTTTGGGGCTGCTACTATGTTGAAGCAGGGATTTCCTGAATCCATCTGAACACAGGCAAGACGAGTGAGCTCCCTCACTGCTGAGAAAGATGGTTTTCAGGTCAATGGTCCTTCATGCTCATGTCCTTGTCTTTCTCTGCTTCTAGCATTCACTCGGTCACTCACTCAATCACTCAGTCATCTGCCCAGTGATCTCCTGTTGAGTGCTTATGACTACACTTGTGTTTGAGAGTTCGTAGAGATGTGCAGAAGGGTCAAGGCAGACATGTGAGCTCAGTTCACCTTCCATACCTTCCTGTTTGTTCTACAGACGGTTGTGCCCAGGTAAGTTGGTCTGGCATGTGTTATGCAATCTAAGATCACATATTCTAAATGCTAAAGGATAGCTGGATGATACAGGCTGTTATCCTCCACTGCCCATGTGTGTAATAAATGCAAAGCCATACCTGGAAGATGGCCCACGAATTCTCATTTCAAGCGCTGGCCCACTGGCAACATAAAATCTCTATTCCTTCCTGTTGAAACTAGAAATACAATCACACGCATTCCCCAAAGCCTATTGGTAGCTATAATGCCCAGCAGCCCTGGATCCAGGATCAGGGACAGTTGAAGGCTTGGTCTAAGAAAAGGGAAAGGTGTTACCACAACAACAAACAGAGGGGGCGATATAGAACTGACCTCAGGGAAAGATACAGTTCAAAAAGAGGAAGCCAATGCTGCAGTGGAGGTTAAGGGGGGCTGACTTTAGGATCGTGCAGACCCCAGCTGCTCTCTCCTTCAGCAGGGCTTCCTCTGACCTGCCACCTCCTTTTAGCTAGTCTGTCCCCTTCTGCCAAGCCAACCAATTGAACTGTACTACCCACAAAGGCCCAGGTGTGTGCTTCCCTGGTTACCTGTAAGCTCCACCATCAGAGCTGCACCTTCTCTGTCCATTCCCTCAGATTCCTATGCTGGTGAGGCACATGGCAGCTTGAATGTCCAGGTAGTGGTGTTTCGAATGATACGTGTTAGGCAAGCAATGATATCAAATACAAAAACACGGACTGAATCTACAGGTAGCATCTACAGAACCTGGGTACCGAGCACTGTGGATGTAGAGCTGCCGATGATATTGTTAGTACCCACATGTAAAACTTTAGCATCACAGGTTCTATATTAATAGAATGAATGCCTGAGCATATAAGCAAAATAATTTATTTAAACACTTAGGATTATAATAACCTGAAAAAAAATCAGATGTTCAGACTTTTGAAAAAGCTTTCTGGTCTGTGGGGACACTCGTGGTAACAACCTGGAATTTCCTAAGAAGAAACATCCTACATTTTGAATTTTAGCAGCTAAGATGGAGCTAAGCCAATCTGGCATCTGGCTTCTTATATCCCACACGGAAACTATACCATGGCTTATTCATGCCAAAATATTACTGTGCTAATTGGTTTCAAAGACTTCATTTAAATAAATAAAATACTACATTCTAGAAAAACATCTCATTGGGTCTGGTGGACCTCTGACCCCAACTACTCAAGAGGGAGAAGAATCAAGTTCAAGGTTAGCCTGGGCAACTTACTGAGTCTCTGCTTCAAAATAATAATAATAATAATAATAATAATAATAATAATAATAATAATAAAATACAGAAAGGGCTGGGGATATAGTAAAGGCTCTGGGTTTAGTAACAAAGCAAAAGGCCTAACAAAGGGGCACGAGAAGTCAGCCAGAAAGCATTATTCTCTTTGGGGTCTAGATGCAATTTTTACATTTGGATTTTTTCATCAGTTCTTGTAAGTAATAAGCGCAAGAGTTTTAGGCAAAGCAGAGGAAAGACTGTGGTAACTCTGCCTAGAATAGTCTTCTGAAGTGTACAAGGTTCATCTCTCCAAGGGCAGAAGGTTGGGCCACAGTTGGATGCTTGCTGGCCTTCCTCAATTGGTTTAATGCCTGCCCTAAGGGTAGAATTTTCTGGAAAGAGCTATACAATCAAAATTAGCCAAGGTTCCTGGGTGCCTCTCTTCAGAGGGAAGTAGCCTAAGCAGGTGTGGAGAAAGGTCGTCTCCATGGCAACCGTCCATCACTAGGCGCACTGCCAGGGAGGCTGTCTGGCACTTAATTGGACTGGATGCAAGATGTCAGCATCTCTGAATGGTCCCGCTGTAGCAGGAATAATGTGCGAGCAGCCTTCCACCACCCGTTCTCACAGAGCAAAACATGGCGGTGTGACCGGCAGATTGAGGGTGAATGGGTCTAACACCAACTGTTGTCAGTCTCTAGCTGTGTGAACTGGGGAAGTCATTCTGTCTTCCATCTCCTTCAATCTCACTTCTTCTATAAAGTGGACCTAAAACATGACTGTCTTCCTCATGAAGCCAGAGTGGGGAGTAAATGAGATAAACCAAATAAAAACACATTGTCAGGCTCAGAGTCAAAAAACAAGGATGTTTAGTGACTGGTACAAATAATAACTCCAGACATGGCTGAATGGACTACAAGTGTGCAGGGAATTGGAGGGAAATGTGGCCCTCTCCGAGGCATTATAGGAAAGCATCTTAGGAGGAAAAAGCTAAAAAGGCATCGTGGGGGGTGGAGGGCTTGCAGGTAGTGGGAGATAAGATGAGATTGGATCCACTCTCTACCAGATGCCAACAGGGGGTTGTGTTAATAGTGCTAAAGGGAGCTATCCTCAGGGTGGAAAACTCTGAGATAAACACAGACAAGCAATGAGTGTCGGGCAACAACGAGATAAGAAGTCATTCTAGAAGCTACGTTGATGACTGGAAGCCACAAGAATTGGGTGGCAACTTACCAGCTTGGAGCTGGACCTACTGAGAGTGGGCTGTGACTATCAACACAGAGTTGGCTGTAAAGACAGGGGAGGAGAGGAAATGGGCTTTGCAGGAAAATGTTAACCTACTAGGAAGGAACTGAGGTCAAGAAATCCACAAGCTGTGATCACAGGGCTCTTGGAAGATCATCAGAACTTTCAAAGGTCCTTAGAGACTGGAGGGTCAAGTCTCAACGTGAGTGCTGGGGCAAGGGGAAAGGTTTTGTGCTCAAGGAAATCGTTGGCATTGGAGAACAAAAGGAATTTCAGTAGAAAGGCCAGGGTGAATGTAAGTAACATAGGGTGTTGCCAGTCTTTCCAATTTCTTTTTCTTTCTTTCTTTCTTTCTTTCTTTCTTTCTTTCTTTCTTTCTTTCTTTCTTTCTTTCTTTCTTTCTTTCTTTCTTCTTCTTTCTTTCTTTCTTTCTTTCTTTCTTTCTTTCTTTCTTTCTTTTTTTATTAGGTATTTTCCTCAATTACATTTCCAATGCTATCCAAAAAGTCCCCAATACACTCCCCCCCCCAGTCCCCCACCCACCCACCCACCCCCCCCCTTGGCCCTGGCATTCCCCTGTACTGGGGCATATAAAGTTGGCAAGTCCAATGGGCCTCTCTTTCCAGTGATGGCCGACTAGGCCATCTTTTGATACAAATGCAGCTAGAGTCAAGAGCTCTGGGGTACTGGTTAGTTCATAATATCTTTCTTTCTTTCTTCCTTCCTTCCTTCCTTCCTTTTTTCCTTCCTTCCTTCCTTCCTTCCTTCCTTTCTTCCTTCCTTTCTTTCTTCCTTTCTTCCTTCCTTCCTTCCTTCCTTTCTTCCTTCCTTTCTTTCTTCCTTTCTTTCTTCCTTTCTTCCTTCCTTTCTTCCTTCCTCTCTTCCTTCCTTCCTTTCTTCCTTCCTCTCTTCCTTCCTTCCTTTCTTCCTTCCTCTCTTCCTTCCTCTCTTCCTTCCTTCCTTCCTTCCTTCCTTCCTTCCTCTCTTCCTTCCTTCCTTTCTTCCTTTCTTTCTTCCTTCCTTCCTTCCTTCCTTCCTTCCTTCCTTCCTTCCTTCCTTTCTTCCCTTCTTCCTTTCTCTCTCTCTCTCTCTCTCTCTCTCTCTCTTGATGTGAAAGAGTAAAATACATGTAAATTTTCATGGAAAAATATGACTTTCAGTAAAATATGAGACATTAATTGACCTGGAGATAGTTCCAAATTGTTCTAATGAGAAAACAAATGGAAAAGACATTAGATATGTCAAAATCCACCAGCAGCCATAGAGTGTGGAACAAAACCAAAGCCAGGGTGTAGAAATATGTCCTGCCAATCCCACTAACCAAACAGATCTCAGATTCAAAAGGCAGAGAGATCAGGAAAGACCTAGTTACAGCTAACTTCTTAGGAGAAGAGAATGATTTTTTTATGCTAGGTTATACATAAAAAGAGAAAGCAGGGAGCTAACCATATATGAAAATAACTGCCCTTCTAGGAAAAGTTCATGGGCCCTTGCTGCTCTTTCATATATCATTTTGTAAAACACCTCCATTTTTCATCACTTTCTCCCCCGTTACCTTCTAGGCCTTTAACTTCATTTTCTCTCTTTAAAAAATATTGGTGGTAAGTCCTCTTGGCTGCATACATACTCTGCTATTCAATGTGTGCTCGATGTGCCTCAGCAGCATAGAGGGCAAAGTGTTTGTAACAGCAAATGTGATTCTTGCTCTTCAGACCTTGCAGTCTGGGGGAGAGGCATTTTTTTACACAGATAAATAAATATACCTGGAGGTAGGAGATCAATATCATGAGTCCTACAAAGGCAGAGCTTTGAGGATCTGACATGAGGCAGAAGCTGTGTGTTCTCACCTGGTGGACTAAGGGGGCTTTAGGATTACAAGAGAGATCATAGTTGATGCTGTAAGCATGGAGGAGAGGGTATAAGAGCTAGCGCGTGCTTAGTGAACATCAGCTGGTAGCCTGGTGGCCGAAGGACAGAGTTGTGGAAGAAACACATCCCAGTTGTGGAATTCTACATGTCAAAGACATTGTTCTCAGGAGTGTGGCACAGAGAGATGGACAGTTCTGAGGCAAGATGATGATGGCCACTACTGGCCCCCTTGCTGAGAGTATAGCAAATGAACGCAAGAGAGGCCTTAGCTTTGAGAGATACTTGATGGGAGTGGGTGTCAAAGGACCTATTGGGTTGGGAATATTGGAAGGACCAGAACCAAAAGTTCTTTTCAGGGCTCCCATTTCTTTGATCTTTCTCTCCCAGAAGACAGCGCCCAGAATTCTTGGTTTCTGAAACAGCCTTCTGTTTTGCTTTAATGAGGACGAATGAGCAGCTCATGTTTCTGCTTCCAGTCCCAAGGAGAAAACTAAGTACATGACCTTTGCTAAGAAATCTGGCTCTTCATCCTGACACTCATCTCTCCAAAGGGTTAAGTGATTTATGTGACTTGGGTCAAGTCTGACTTAAATGGAAGGTTGGAGACAATGAGAGACTTACCTACCTTGCTGAGTTTCTTTCACACACACACCCCCAGGGGGGAGGGTGTTGCGGCCTGCCCGCAGTCCGCAACACGAACGGTTCAACTGAGAACGGCAGTTCGAGCTGAAAAGAGAGGAAGCTAGACGGGGCGGGAGAAAGAATGGGGCCAAGACGATTCCATGTTCAAGGCCCACCTTTACTAATTCCAACATTCAGTTATAAAGGAAGGGGGAGGGATCCCAATTTCCCGCCAAGTAACTCGGGGTCCAGCAGCAGGACGAACACGTGTGTGCCTCCAAGCAGCAAAGCTGACAGGGTCCAGCAGTGGGCGTGGCAGAACGAATGAGCAGGAAACTCCACCCTTGAGCAAGCAGGTTCCATGGTGGGGGAAGAGAGACCACAGGAGGGAAGGGAAAGAGATTTCATTGCAGGTGTGTACAGACGTAAACTTATGGAATTTCAATGTTCCTAAGACATTCTTGGCAGGGGAACTTAATGCTTCATACCAACAGGCAAAAAAAAAAAAAAAAAAAGGTTGAAGTTCTTTCTCAAGATAGTGAGTTTTAAATAGAGATGTAATGTGAAATGGTTGACGCATAAATCTTCTGGGACTTCCACTTGAGGCCCACATTTGATCCAACAGACAGCAATGATCCTTAATGAACCATTGTGACAGAGGGTATTTATTGGTTTCAGAATCTTTGGATATGGGGAACTTGTGTAAGCATGATTTAAAAAGAACTCTGAAAAGTCTGCTCTGATAAACGAGAGCTTAGCTATCTATGTTTCTTAAATTAAATGGCTCAGCCGTTGTTCACTTTGTAAATACCCAAGGGTCCTGGTCCACATTTGGAAGAAATGTACTGAAACATTTCTGTTAGAGTAAAACCAGTTTGGGGGCTGTAGGAAATCACTAACTTCTGTTGTCGTTTTTCACACTGCTAACTTAAAAAGAAATATGCTGCTGAGTGTGAGGATTTGGGGCAGCCATTGCTTAAAGACCACATCTCTAATGATAAACAAGGGGGGTGGGAGTAGAATTGTTTTATGTTTGAAAAGTTCATTTGGGACAAAGGTCACTAATGTTAGAATCCAAATATTTTGTCAGACTCATAACTAAGAATCGAAACTAATTGATACATAATTGAGAATTTGTGAAACTCTCATTCCTAGAAAACCTGGAAGATTTTGCCATCTTACAAGCCCTCTTCCTTAAGAAAGAGAAAGATGAGTGGTAAATATCCTCTGGCACGTCGGCACATTATGTCTCTTTATGTTTTCATGAAGTGTTCATCATGACATGGGATTGAAGTACTCCTTTGTGTTCAGTATTTGATATCAAATCCTTTACAAGTAAGTTGTGGTAAATAAAGTGTGTGTGTGTGCGTGCGCGCGCGCGCATTGGACTCAGGGTTTAGGCATTTCAGGCAATATTCTATCACTGCACTATCTCCCCAGTCAAGGTGAAGAGTTTACTACACATTCAACTGTCTGTCATCAAGTGCTGGGGCTGCCTAAAGCTTCTTCTGGGACTCAAGCTAAGGCTTTGTCTCAAGCAATCTCTTCTCTTTGTTCAGTTTAGATAGGTGGAGGCCACAGAGAGTAGCGGTTTAGGATAAAGGGAGCCTCTCTACTCTACATTTGTTTGTTATGTGGATGCTGGCAAAGGACTGGAACATCTCCTTCACAGAGTACTAGGGTGAGAACACCAATACACTAATAGCTATGTCTGGAGCAAAGTTTGACATTAAGGAAGGCCACTGTCACTGTCACCACCACCACGATGGTCCTCTCAGACTGTCACTTTATCCCTCAGGAGAGATACAAAATTCTCTCACTTGCTTATGAGGCTTAACAAGGCTGAGGACATAGACAAACAAAACATCTTGTTTCTTTTAGCTGCCAAAATAAATAGTCTCGCCTTGAGGTCAAATCCCAGGCTAACTGAAGAAAGAGTTTCCTCTTGAACTGTCGAAGAAAAAAAACAGTTTTCTTTAAATGGATCTCTTCAACTTGTTAACCTTGACACATGATCAAAATTATTAGACAATACACACACACACACACACACACACACCATATACCATTCAAACTCCTTTGGATAAAGAGAACTGGTTGAGAATAAAAATTTAGATCCTGAAGAATAACGTGTTGGGAATAGAAGGCTTTAAGGCCCAGTTTATATAGAGAGAGCTTGGTGTTGCTATGGATACCTGGCATAGACCAAGATGGCTAACATTGGATATACAGGGGCCTATGAGCCAACCCAAAATAGCTGACATCAGATGTCTAGGGAACCCAAAGTAAACAGTGATCTAATCTATTCTATAACTAGCTCTGGCAGAATACCACTGTGGTGGTTTGAATGAGCTCATATATTTGAACACTTAGCTCCCAGTTAGTAGAACTGCTTGGGAAGGATTGGGTGGCATAGTCTTGTTGGAGGAGGTGTGTCACTGGAGGAGAGTTTTGACATTTTTAGAGCCCACACCAGCCCTCCCCTACTACAACTTTCAGACCAGATGACATCTCTCAGCACCATGTCTGTCCACCTGTCTCCATGATTCTCCCACCCCTGTGATCATCGTGGACTAACCATCTAAAACTAAACGTTTCCTTTCCTATCTTGACTTGATCGTGGTGTTTCAGCACAGCAACCGAACAGTGACTAAGAAAATCACCCATGTCAGGGTTTCACTAGCTTCTTTTTCTAGAAATAAAAGCTACCAAGTTTCATCAGGTTTACAGTAGGGACCAGAAAGGCCACTGAGCAGAAATATGTAGATGATTCTTTAGTTGTGAAGATATTTAATGTTCAAAGAACAAGAAGAAATTGATGTATGTCTTCTCTTTAATTCTTATTTGGGCAGATCACTGGGAGAATGGTAAAAGAAATGATGAGCTTTCCCTGAAGCTTCCAGCTTCTTCCTGCCACTATTTTCTAGGGTGGGGTCACCTTCATCTGGTTCCAGGATGCAGCATGCCCAGGTCTAAGAAGTCACCCCTTTGGTTACAGTCACTAGACTTTATCAGGTAAACAATGAAGACCAGGGAAGACCATTGTGGTGGTTTGAAAATGCTTGGCTCAGGGAGTGGCACTATTAGGAGGTCTGTCCTTGTTAGAAGAAGTGTGACACTATAGAAGCCAGTTTTCTCCTTGCTGCAGTCAGATCAAGGTGTGAAACTCTCAGCTCCTCCTGCACCATGTCGTGCTTCCCACCATGATGACAATGGGCTGAACCTCAGAACCAGCAAGCCAGCCCCAATTAAATGTTGTTCTTTATAAGCGTTGTCTTGGTCATGGTGTCTCTTCACAGCAATGGAAACCCTAACAGAGTCAACCATTGAGCAGGGCAGCAGCTTGATTAGAACTGTGTTCCAGAAAGTCCTCTCTGGAAGTAGTGAGGAGTGATGAGCTGGAGCAAGCAAACAATGAAAGCAGAAAACATAGATATAGTCTGTTGTAGGCTGAAAATGCGAGATGATGAGGCTTTGAAAGCAGTCATAATGAAATTGGCCAATCCAAGACTAAAGTTGGACTGCTAAAATTGGCCATGTTCTAACACACCTCCCCATGGCTTCAGACATTGTTATGCCCACCATTGCAGTCTTCGCACCGCTGGCTTTTCATTGTCTCAGGTGATCTTTCATATTTTCCTGAGACCTGAGTTCACATGTTGCAAGTATGACCACATATTTTAATGTGCAATACACATCACGAGAGATTTCTAGTACTTAGAAAATTTTGGCACATTGATGTTTTCCATATCCTGCTCATGAGATAGACCAAAAACATCTTCATTATTTCTATCATATTTTGACCTCAACCACAGTCATAGGTTCTAGTTGCACAGTGACTGCCTGTCAACCATTTTCCATTTCTTAAGATGAGTAAAGTCAAGAGAAGCCTCTATATAGATGAGATCAATGCAAACTCATATAATAACAGTAACAACAAAATATTATAGCATTGTATTTTATACAAGCTCTAACTTGTATGTGTGCATGTGCATGTATGTTGTGTGGGTTGTGTGTGTTTAGTCATTTAAACAACCCCAGGTCTATATTATTCCTATTAAACAAAGAGAAAAACAGGGTTCAAACAGATTTCAATACTTTCTAAAGTTTTGTAGGCAGTAGATGGCAGAGAAGAGATTCAGATCCACATCTCTCTTGCTTCAGATCTCCAGCTCCATCATGACCTTTAGTCCTGAAGAACACTAGCATCTCAACATTCCCTCACAAATGCTAATTTATTTTTGGTCTAGTTCCATGATATAAGATCGGAGTAGACCAAACTACAAGCATTTCTTCCATTATAACTCAGTGGAGGAAGATGAGTCTATATCTCAAATCATGAAGGAGTCTCATAGATTTTAATCTGGCATTTGGGATCTGAGGTTTATCCAAGGAGTCAGATCAGATAAACTCTCAGACCCAGTATATTGCATGCCTAATTTAGATCCACTGAGAAAGAAATACATATGATATCCGTCTTTCAAGAGTTTGTGTCTAGACCCTGGGTCCCAGTTATATATTTATGACATTCATGAGACAGCAGTCTTTATAGACTTAAGAAAAGAGTCAAATGGTGAGTTGTGCTGTGGTAACAACAGTCTATTAGTTCCCAGATCATTAGCAACCACATTTACCAAAGAAAGGACTCTGTCAGCCAAAACTCTAAAGTCAAACCTCCACCAACCTGCCTCAGTGAATTGTTGGCTAAAAAGTCACATAGTCCCAAATGGAGACACTGCTTCTGATCATCAGTCGCTGAGTATTACAAAGAACTTCTAAGAAGTCTGATGGCATAAAAAAAGTAAACAAAAGATTAATATCCAACATTTATATGCAAGCCATACATCATTAATGATCATTATGGAGAACTTGCTTAGTTCAAATGAGGTTCCAGAAGACTGGAAGCATTTCATTGTAGCACCAGTATTTATAATAGCCACCCTGGGGAACAGCAGGCCCATCAACGTGACATAGCTAATATGCAAGGTAATGGAAATAAGTAGAGGTGAAACAGAGCCACACGGACACTGAATTATCTTGGGAGCCAACTTCCATGCAAATAATTAGAAACAGTCCTGTTTATTAGCAGAGTGGAGAGGACATTGCCTGAGACACCTTAGGTCACATTTAAACTTCCCATTTAAAACTGGCACAGCATGTGGCCCTGCTCTTTAATATCGCAGCAAAAAACATTCAATGAAATTGACAAAGGACAAAGAGCTCCTAATGTAATCCAAGGAAGATGCTCATCCACAGTGAGGAAGCAACATGACTTCGGGCAAGAAGAGGTCCAGATCTTGGTTCCTGTCACTTTAGACCATTTCCCCAGTCCCTTAACCTACCCTTCTGCAGTTTCCTTAACTGTAAAATGAGGACTCTATTGGCACAAGAGAGTAAGTGTCTTGTAAGTAGATGATGGGAGAGTGGTGTGCACACAATGCAGTGGACTGAGCAGCAGGCATGGAAGGCATTTCATGCCACGGGCATGTTAAACATTGGTGAGGTATGCCCTTGATGAGTGTTCCTTCAGCTCTAGCCTATTGATGCTTTGCAGCAAGTCAGAACTGGTGTCCCTGGCAGCCATTCTCACTTAAAACAAAAACTGAAAAGAAATAGCCTTTTAAAAACAAAGAAGAATAAGTCCCTCAACATTAAAATGCTGCCACTAAAACTCAAGTTTCTAAATCCACTAATGCTGCCTGCACCCCATCTCTAAGTCCCTGCCCCCAGTGGGTCTCATGGTAGAAGATCACTTGGGAATTTGATTAGCTTATCAGTGTCCCAGTTACTCTTCTTGATGCTGGGACAAAAGCCATTTTAAGAAGGAGGGGTTGTTTTGGCTCACAGTTAGAAGGCGCAGTCCATCATTTTGGAGAAGTCACCGAGGCAGAAGCAGGAGGCAGCTGATCACTGTACATCCATAGTCAGTAAACAGAGGAAGATGAAGACTCACGCTCCATTAGCATTCTCATAGTTATGAAGTTTGTGACCCCAACGTGTGTAATAGTAGCACCCACACTGAATGCAAGTCTTCCACACTCCGTTAAACATCTCTAGACTCTTCCTTACAGACATGCCCAGAGGGTTGTGTCTTGAGTGATCCTATCAGTGTAGGCATCA
This sequence comes from Mus caroli, assembly GCF_978045245.1. Classification (NCBI taxonomy): domain Eukaryota; kingdom Metazoa; phylum Chordata; class Mammalia; order Rodentia; family Muridae; genus Mus; species Mus caroli. The sequence goes on along the minus strand of NW_028227257.1, from coordinate 105,128,840 downwards.
CTATTAACCATTACAATGATAATTATTAGTAACATGTATACAATTATATAGTCAAATATCATATTGAAATGAAGATATTGGCATTATTGGTGTATAGTTAACAATTAGATCGATAGACAGACAGATGTGTGAAACATGATGATTGGATTGAGTTTTTGTGAGTGCAGGGGGATAGTAGTGAACTAAGGCCTTGTGCATGCTAGGTGAGCCCCCTACCACTGAGCTACACCCAGGACTAGACAGATGTCGTTCTAAGTGTTGTAGGAAGAAGACCCAGAAAGTTTACAGGAAGCTAATATTAAGCTTCTGCTTTCACACATGTGCAACTGATGCAGATTATTCTTGACTAAACTTTGATGAATTTTATGATATTTTAATTTTTGAAAACTCATGGAAACCTTAATACTTTAAAACAAATATTAGTAGTATTGCAATATAGCAGTTACTATCTTCTTTACCTAACAATAGGCTTTCATTATGATCCTTCCAAAGAAGTAGGTTTTTTTTTTTTCTCAAAAGTGTAGTGAACTGTGAATCTTTCCTGTAACTCTTCTTATGTTGCCTTTCAAACACCTACCTCCTTCATCTTACCTTGACTCCTTTAAGCTGCACCAAAAGAAACAACTCAGTTATTGCATTATGCCAAGTTGGAGGTGATCCAAAAATGACTTACATGTTAACACTACCATGAAGTAGGGAAGGCAACCCTATGTCCTCCTCAAGTACAAGATAAATGGTCAAATCCTAAAGTCTCCCAAATTTGTGGGTGACATAGAATCTCTGATGTCATTACCAACTTTTTCTTCTTTACATTTTAACCATGATATTACATCTTGCTGTCAGTCATTGCACACCAGACTCCAGGAAACCTCTGCCATCCTGAGAAAACTATCGAAAGGCCATTTTTGAGCTCTGGGGGACAGAAACTCTAGGAAGGTGGAGAGCAACCAGGTCCTGACTTGGAGAGATGTGGGCTTCTTTTCCCTCTTTGAAATGGGAAGGAGTAAGTGAATAGGGAATGGTGAGGTGAGCATGACATCACTTCCCCTTTCTTCTCCTTCCTTTTAGGGTCTTGTCAATCTCTCTGGCAATTTGCATGATTTCCAGATACTAAAGAACAGTTAGGAAGCAATGTTCTTTATGGGATGAGTAACAGAAAATGATCATTTCTGGTGACATTTGGCAAAGGACAGAAGTTTCTACTTAGTTAGAAGCCTTAGGCACATGGGAACCTTTTGTTCCCATTCCTGGAGCTCATTCCCACATTTCTGTTTTCCATGCCTCATGTCATCTCCAGAACTCTCCCGCACCACGGAGATGTGGGACTCTTGGACTATAGAGCAATGGTTCTCAACCTACGGGTTGTGACCCTTTATGGGAGGGTCAAACAACCTTTTCACAAGGGTCGCATATCAGATATCTTGCAAATTAGATATCTACATTGCAATTCATAACAGTAGCAAAAATGCAGCTATAAAGTAGCAATAAAATAATTTTGTGGGTGAGGGTTTCGTCAATATGAGGCACTGTAGTAAAAGGTCACAGCATTAGGAAGGTTGAGAACCACTGCTCTAGAGTCTCAGAAAGTCACAGCAAAGGATGTGAGAAACAGATTCCTCCCTGGGTTAGCCTGTAGCACTGTGATGATTCTAATGCTGACTAGCAAACTGGGGCAAGGAAAAAAAAATAAGTGGGCATCCAGATGCAGGGAACATCTGTAAGATCTCCAGGAGGTATTCCTTCTCCTCCAAGGAACCTGGGGATTAGAAAAGGAAGTCTGTAACTCCTAAGGGGAGCTGGAACAAAAGCAAAACAAGAAAGGAAACTTCCCTGCAGGTGCCCTTCACAAAAGGGACATCCCTTCTCAGAAACAGAGTTCTCTGGAAATGCTGTTTCCTTGGCCCGCGAGAGGGAACGACTCAGAATTCTCAGAAATGGTCACAAAAGAAGAGTCTTGGGATCATGACAATTTGTGGTAACCTTGATATTAACTATGAAAAAGGAAATGGAAGCCATTAGAAATTTCCCAAGAATGGGTTATGCAGGGACAGAAGGAAGACCATTACAGACTTTTAATACATGCACAGCACGCCTCCATATTTCCCAAAGAAGTCCATGAAACTTGAGGATCCAAAACCCTTTTTGTTATATTTGGTGATATGGGTATTTATAGAGCTTGGGTACATGCCTAGCCCCACACAAAGAGTTTCTTTCAATAGTCATCAAGAGAAGGCTTCCTTCATTAAGCAAAAGCACCACATGTAGGAATGGGGTTAGCAGGGTCAGAAGTGGGGTTTGTGGTCCTCAAGTGGAGAACTTATGTTTTAACCCTTGATTTAAAATGAGAAATCTCTAAACAGAGAGAGAGAGAGACAGAGAGAGAGAGAGAGAGAGACAGAGAGACAGAGAGAGAGAGAGAGAGACAGAGAGACAGAGAGAGAGAGAGAGAGAGAGAGAGAGAGAGAGAGAGAGAGAGAGAGAGAGAGAGAGAGATCTAGTCTGTTCCAGAAGTGAGAATCCCAGAGGTGGGATTTTAAAGGCACCTCAGCTATCAGGAAAGTTGCAAGACTTTGGGACAACTTGTAGCCCCTTGCAAGCCCAGACATAACACTCTATAGAGAACCAGAACCAATTATCTTGGAGACTGTGTTGCTGTTGCCAAGTATTGTACAACTTCTGATGGGTTTGGAATGAAGAATAGAAGGCAGGCCTAGAGCAAAACAAGCTGAGCTGAGAAAGGGGAAATAGATTCAGAATGTAAAAAGCAGGGCTCTTTGATGGGCTGAAGGACTGACACATGGAAAATGTAATGCATTATTGACAAACACGTATGCTGGCTGCAAAAATAATTAACACAAGCAGAAAAGAAACAGGAATGAAATGGACCAGAAAGACTTTGAAAGATTGTGAAGTGGTCGCTGAAATTGCCAAGCTAATGTCAGAGAGATGATTAAAATTTTCCAATAGAATAGGTGCATAGGTACTTAGGGGAATGTGATGTAAACCAAGAGAGAGTGGATCATTATATGAATCTGCACGGAGGTACCAATCAGCATTTTATGTGCAACTTTGCAGTGCACATTTTAGCAGATGGAGGAAGCTCTTAAAAGCTGATAGCTAAACCAAGTCTGCCTGCCTTTCTGTTCCATAACAACCATCCCTGAAATGGGCACTTGTTCAATGCATAACCAGTTCCCACAGAAGAATTCCAGAAATATCAATATGCTCATAAAGAGACCTCCAGAGAGAGAGGGAGGGAGGAAGGGAAGGCAGAATTCAGTCTTAGTGTGTACCTGGGTGGCTGGTCCTCATTAGACTGGATGGAGACTTAGCAACGAGAACTCAGAGTGAAGATTGAGTGGCAGCAAGGCGCAATGCTTCTGCACACTGAACCGTACCCAGGCAGGCAGGCACGCACATATGCACTCTTGCAGAAACTGTATTGCTGCAATAACAAAAACAATTAAATGGCGGATTGTGGGTCCTCTAAAAGAGAATAATTCTTCATGATCAGAATGACTTTTTCGCCCATTCAACAGAAAAAGACTCTTATTTTTTATTTGTTGGCAAAGCCAAATTAGAAAAAATATATATCTTTACGACCATAGGAGACAAATGAATGATACCAAATATCACTAAAAATGCTATTAATCTACAAGTGATATAAAATTACCATCTCAGCACAAAGAAAGTCTATATAGTCTGAATTTCCCTAGGATCATAAAAACGAATGAGAAGCGAAATTGAGAGTAAGTATGCTTTTGAGATGCGGTTAAGAGCTTCATGCATTGTTAACAAATGTGGCCAGACAGGGTGGTGATTTACCTTGAGTAGAGACAGAAAACTTCCAAATGGGACCAAACCATCCTCTAATGACTGTCTGATGACACCTTTGAGGCCACTCTCCTCCTTTCTTCGATATTTAAATGTGGCTGATTAGCTATAGACTTTATAGGCTATTCCCCTCTGTTTTCAGTGGATCATTTTCTGTTTATTCATTCCAGAAGCCAAAAGTAGCTCTGGGTGGAGTGAGCGAGGAAATGTCGAAGACACAGATCAAAATGTTCTAGTTTGTGTACCAGGTGACTGGGAACACATAGGACTATGGGACTGCCTCCACATCAGAATAAAGTCCCCTTTCTGTTAATATCATCGTCTTGCACTCTAACCAGGGCATCAGTATCTCAGTCAATTTGCTGTCTATTTTCACAAGCCTCCAGAAGAGGATGATGGTCCAGCCAGTGACTGATGGGAAGTAGTGACTCGGGGATAAGGAGGGTGAGATAGGTCAGTGAGGATGCAGAGGGAGAAGGACAGAGTGAGGTAAAACACATGCACAGAAACAGGAGATGGCAATCAAGTGTTTGCAGTTCTTCCATGCTTTAAAAAAAAAAAAGAATAAAAATTAAGGAAAACAGAGGTGCAATCACCACTACCAATAACAATACTAGAGAAAATTGTGGGAAAGGACATGCATGTGACCATTTTCCCAAGGGTATCATGGGAATGGAATGCCGAGGTTACTGGAAAAGCTTAAGATGCTTGCAGCCGTCTCTGACCATTGTCAGCTACCCAGGGAAAGATGCAAGGCCTGGCTGCCTTCAGAGCTTTTTCTCTTTTATTGGCTTCATTTTTTAGTATTTAAATTATTCTACATATAAGACCCCTCAGTGCAATGAGCAGAAACTCTCGTTTTAGAATCTCCCATTACTCAGAAGCACAGCCCAGCCACACATAACTAGGTCAAAGTTAATTTGGAACTGCAACAGAAGCCCCACTCCAGTTCAATGGCCTTTCCATGAAAGTGAACCAGGCACCTTTCCCTAACATCACAAAAGCCAGAGACACCAAGGTCCCAGAGACTGTGGACACAGCATTTTGTACAATGGCACAGGGACAAATCCAGGTTTGTGGGGTCTAATGCTTGAGTTTGTAGCACAGTCTCAGTAAACAATTTAAAACCTGGACGGCAGATCCTACATGAAATGGGAAATTTATCTTAAATGAGTGAAGAAATCATAGCAACAGGAACTTCCTAATGCTGGAACCCTGCAACTTGAAGACATTGAGTGTGGAGGGAGACACCTGCCTGCAATCCTGGCACTTGTTGGCCACAGCCAGGAAGATCACCTCCACTTTGAGACTAGCCTGGACTAGACTGTAAGTTCAGATCAGACTCTGTAGCAAAAATGGAAAACACAAATAAACAAAATAAAACAAATATGAAAAGCTTTAGTTTGGTTTAGTTTAGTTTAGTTTGGGGGTAATAATTTAATTATAACATTTCTCCCTTCCTCGTCCCTCCCTCCAAACCCCTTCAAATGCTCCCAAATACTCCTCTCCCCACTTTCCATTCAAACTCATAGCCTCTTTTTTCAGTAATTGTTCTCATATGAGTGTGTGTGTGTGTGCGTGGGCGTGTGCGTGTGTGTGTGTGTGTGTGTGTATGCATATACAAACGATCCCTAAACATAACCTGTTCTGTCTGTATAATGCTAGTTGGATGCATGTTTTCAGGGCTGACCATTTGCAACTGGACAGCCAGTTCATGAGCTCTTCCCGGGGGAAAGGCACTGGTCCTCATCAGGTCATCTCAGTTGCCTGTAGCAATTTGTGTAGGGTTGAGACGTCACGGCTTTTCTCCGGCCAGTTCGACATGCCATCGGGTCATCCCTGTTCAGCTCACATTTGGGCAGTTATGTCTTCAGACAGAACTGTAGTCCTCACCCCTCAGCAAGGAACTTCATTTTGTAAAAGAAGGAGGCCACTCCAGAACAGCACAGCCAATCAAAATGCACACTTGCGGAGCCCAGTTCCAGTGGGTACATCTATGAGACGTCGGAGTGCCTAAGGTCATCATGGAAGAGGAGGCAGAAAGACTTAAAAACAGGCAAAACAAAAACCAAACAAACAAGCAAATAAAAACGTTAGTTTTTTTTTTTTTACTAAGTAATTGCTCAAAACAGTTCATGACATTTGTGTCCCTACATTTCTGCCTTAAGAATCCTTGACTGATTCTTTACACAGCAATGATTTTGTAGTATTTTTTACAGAGAAGATGAATGAGAAATTCTGCCTTTCCTTTAACACTAACACTGTAGATCAAAATGTGTTTAGACTTTTCAGTGGTTTATTTGATGATACCATATCTATAAATTCCGCAGTAGATTCTTACTGAAGGCCAAAGCCTCTGGAGAATGAAAACCCTTGCCTCTAGCAGCCTGCATAGTACCTCCTTCCTCTCCTCCCAGACACAAGGTCCTTGCTGTCTTTCCCACACCAGTCCTACCGTGGGGTCAGGGAGCTCTGAAGTTGGAGGCAGAGTAAAAATGTGTAGACCCTCATCACTGAAGGCAAATGTAGGTCAGGGTGCTCAAGGTGGACCACCGGAAGTTGTCCTTAGGACCCAGGTGGATGGAGAAAGACTTCCATAGCTAATGTCCTGTTTCCTTCGTGAGTGGCTGCGATCTCCTGCAGATGACACAGAGGGCTTGGAAAACACCCAAAGTGTCAGCCTCTCCATGGTGCCATGAGTCACTTTCTTGTAGTTGTCTCTGGACAAGTTATGAAAGAGAAGCTGCCCCTTCAGGGAATCCCCTTCTCTTTGCAGCACCTTTTGTTCTTGGCAAGGATCTGTAGGGACACTTCACAAATAAGACCATCAAGTAACAAATCTGAAGTTCAAAAGGAAGTTTTCTAATCTACAGATAATAGACTTCCATGTCTTGATTGATCTTGCTAGAGAAAAGGCTTTCTATGTTTTCTCTAGAAAATATTTTCAAATTCATATGAAGACTCAACAAAAAGAAAAACAGAGAAGAAGAAGGAGAAAAAGAAAGAGATAAAGAAAGAAACAAACAAAATAAAAAGTAGAGAAGCAAAGGATTGTGGTGAGGTAGTCCCTACCCTATCCCAGAAGTCAGAAGAGATCTCATCCACAGACAACACAGTCCTCTGGGATTTGCTCTTGGTAGAGTTGGGTAAGCAACCTCCCTTATGAAGCAAAATGCTTGGAAACTGCTTAACCTGTTCCATGCCTTAGTGACTGAACCTAGATTTCTAAAAATTGTAAAACAAAGTACCCAAGATTTCAAGGACTTTTGTTAACACTGTTGGATTCAAAGACTTAGCAGTGAGGACACCGAGCTGAGAATTCCCCTTCAAATAAACCAAGAGGCAGGCATGTCCACATCTCTGGCATGAGCACAATGGATTTTGATCATTTGCCAGCTATAGGATTCGTGACTAATTTCTTAACTCTCTTAGCAGTCCTGGTCGCCTCATTGATTGCGATGAATATGTGTGTGGTAATGCTTAGCTTTGCAGGATGAGGAAGCTCCTAGCCTTGTGCCCTATGTATGGAACTTAATAAATGTGACTTCCTTCCTCTGGTTTTACAATATAGGCCCTCACATTTTTTTCAGACAGTTTTCTATGGTGCCTTTCATCTTTACAAAATGGTCCATTTATGTAGCTGGAGTTCCTGCTGGAACCCAAGAGACCCCATTGTTTTGAAATCCTTTCTAATTCCTGACTTTTGTTTTATCTTCTTCACTCATAGAGCGAACCCTGAACTTCTACTTCCATGCCATACTGCCTGCTTTGTGGGGTGTTGACACTAGCTCTTGGAACAAATGAGCTGGCAATGTTATGTCATTTCTTTATGCGGCTTTTGATGATCGAGCTTCCTAGAAAGATTGGCTGCATCTCTCTAAGAGGAAGTCCTGAAGCATCATGATACATATTTCACTTTATCTCATACTGAGACTTCCCCAGGCAATGGGCATTTCTAATTTTGACAACGAGAGTAAGCAGAAGCCATGTACTTGCATATGTGATGGCCTATGCCAAAGTTGCCTATTCTGATCGGGTGACATCCATTTAGCTATTTTAAATTCTTTCCTCTCAAATTGGATGAAACCTACTTTCCTCAAGGTTCACCTAAAACATTCATTTTAGGGACCAAAGTACAACTTTACTCATCTCTTGGCTGTTGAATGAACCAGATTCTATTTACTTAGTTTTAAAATTAATTTTCTGCCTTTAGGGCAGAAGCTGGGGAAAAGAAGCCCTAGGAGGTAGGATCCTGGATTCAAATGAATTTATTAAAAGGGTAGTCATTGCCTTTCAGATCCTTGGCCTTGCTCATTCTGAAATGCTTGTTTCTAAAGATGCAATAAGATAAATAAAAATCAACACGGAGACATGCTGGAGTATGAAAGCAATCTGTGGATCCTGTTCATATCAGCAATGTTCTCTGCTCTCTGCATACAAATGGACAGGTTAACATATGACAAAATCCTTCAAACTGACTTGACTCCATAAACTTAAGGAAACAAAGGAAGTGTTTTGAGAAGCCAATCTTGAGCAACTAAGGCATGTGGGATTAGCATAGCAACTTGGGTTCTTTGAGGTAAGATGCTAGCTAAATTTCTCTAGATTGTCTGTGTTGTTAAATGTTTGGAGGAAGAGTTTGTTTTCTGTGGGTTAGGTACTGAGTTTTCTTGACTTATAGCAAGACCAGTTTTCACTGAAGCTACTCAAAAATCATCACCGAATATCAGGGCACTGTGGTCCATGCCTGCAATCTGGGAAAGGTAGGAGGTCAAGAGTTCAAGAACAGCATCAGCTATGTAACAGATCAGCCTGCTTCTATGAAATCCTGACTCAAAACAACAAAAACACATACATGCACATAAAATCACTGAGTGATGACTGGAATGTGTTATTATAAGAAAAAGGTCCTTGTGGTGACTTCAGAAATTAACAAATATTAAAAATAAGTTGGAAGGTAAAGTAATATAAACAATATAATATAATGTAATTAATATAATGCAGGAATTTACAGATAGAGCCCAGGCTCAAGTTGCTGGTGAGACTTGACTAAAGAAATCCAGCACCAGACCTGCTACTATGATGTGAATGTGTCTCTTTCAGATTCATGTGTTGGAACTCAGTTCCCAATACAACAGTGTTAAGGGGTGGGCCATGTGTTGTATGGGATGTAGGCCACTATAGATTGGGTTTGCAAAAGTGAGTTTTCTCTTTTCTGTCCTATAAGACTGCTACATCTTTCATTTGTAAAGGATCCAGTATTCCAAGCACCGACTTGGCAACAAAAAGACCAAGTCATAACCTGCTGATGATTTGATCTTGGACTTCCTGCCCTCCTGAACTAGAAGAAATGAATCCTATCCTTCATAAATTTTATTGCCACTAGGTATTCTGTTTAGTCAACACAAAATGGACTAAGCCATCAGCATTAACTTCCAGGTGTTCTGATGTCTAATGAAAGTCAAGTCACAGAGTAATATTTGTATATCACACTGGAATAAACTGGAGAGAACTTGAAGACATTTATATTAGATCAGCGGAAACATTTACAACATTTCCTTTCAGTTTCATCATGATAACAGAAATAAAATATAGAGTATTAGCAATGGATATTAAATATTGAATTTATATAAAAGCTAGAAATAATTTTTTTACCCCAAAATTTTAATGGGGACATAGATCTTGCTTCTAGGCATAAAACTATATACTAAGTTTTATGTCTGAAATGGCTGTGAGCAAGTCCTGATCAAGTCTTTTTAATGATCTCTTCAAATTCTTGATAGTCACTATTGATGAGAAACTTTGTTCGTACAAGTAGGTGATAAAAAGTTTAAAACCATTTTTTTTACAGCCATTCAAAAATTTACAACAGTTGAAATTACCTTTAAGGAATCCAGGAGCTCTTCTTCTATATTTTCTTTGACGGAGGCAAATGTTGGAATCTCTTGTGGTAATGAGAATGAGGTTTAATCCAGCCAAAGTTTTGCCGTCCAAGTATCTCAAGAGCAAAGTGCCAGGACATGCAGAATGTATCTTTGCTGCTAAACATTTATGCCCTGCTACTGATGTAGACTCCATTAAAGGGGCATACCTACTGCAAAGGGTTGTCCCTGGGAGGCATATGTGAAGGGAAAGTGCAGAGCTGCTTCGTGAACCCACCTTCCAGCTACCTGGACTCCTGGCTCCCCCAGACTAGACCAGACTTGTGCTAGCTCAGCATCTCTGGAGATTCTACCCACACCAGCAGCAGTAGGCTCTGCAGTTGACTCTTGGGATAGATAACAAGGAATACTTCCTTTTTCTAAGTGTACAACTTCCTGTGGGTATATGCATGAGTAATGAGTGTGTATGTTTGTGTTTTAGTGCATATGTGACCAGAGGTCATCGTAGAATGTCTGTCTCCATAGATTCCCTAACTTAGTTTTTGAGAGAGGTCTAGCGTTGAACCTAGAGCTCATTGATTAGCTAGGCTGGCTAGCCAATGAGCTTCAGGGATCCACCCATCTGACTCTTGTGACTCAAATCCTGAGGTTGTAGTTATGCCACAGTGCCTGACTTTCCCTGTGGTGCTGAATGATCAAACTCACAGGCTCTTGCTTACATGGTAAGCACTTTATTGGATAAGCCACCTCACCATCTGAGAATACCTTCTTGATCATGCCTGGTGAACTGCAGATGTTCCTGCTGTTTATGATACCGGCAGCCTGTAGGAACTACAGAGCAGGCTGTCTCAGTAATAGATTCAGATTGACAGCCGTCTCAGAACCTCAGATATTCCAGACCTTGAGCTCCAAGGATTCACTAGTTCACAATATGTCAGTAACTCTTCCACACCTCAGATTTCAGGGAAACTAACAATACAAATTGACTGGCCTACATCTGCCAGGGACAGCCAAGAATTGAAGCATTTCCAATGCAGTCTGTGTTCCTTCCATTTATCAATAATGTGACCAGGATAGTGTCAGCAATAATAGACAGGATATGTCTGAACCTTATACTGTGCCAGAAAACGTGCTATCTTTTACTCTTCGAGTACAATAAATAAATTTTAAAAATGATCCTAGAGTTCCCAACAATTACATTTAATAGACATTTTATTTTACAAATCAATTAAACATAATAAATTTTATTACACCCACTGTCGGGTTGAAGAGGTACTGAGACCTTCTCCAGGAAATGCTCAGTGCCAATGTGACAGAGGCAACTGATCAAGCCAAGCAAATATCACCATGGATGGAAAAATAAAAGCAAGCAATTGCTTTTGTCATCTCTTTTTGCCCAAACCCCATTCATTATCTGACTTTGCATACGCTTCATCCGTTTCAGTTCCCCTGGGCTGAGCAGTTTATGTTATAAAGAGCTGCAGCTTGCACTGAAAATGCCCTTCTTCCATCTTTCTTTTTAAAAATAAAATGCATTTTTTCCCTGAGCCTGGAAAGAAGTGCTGACTGGCCAGCCCTGAGTTTCTGTTTATACTGCGAGCAACTGCGGCACAAATCAGCACCAAGTTTCCCTTGATTTCTGCCTGGAACAATATTATCCTATGGGGACTCACTCTGGGGTCCAGAGGGTGATGTATAACTTGCTATTACATGTTTGTGCCCAAGAGGGCAATTCTAGCTCTCTCAGTGCCGCCAGAGAGTGAATAGAGATGAGATGGGAGGGGTACCAGGCAACTGCAGTCTTGTCATAACCCATCAGCATCAAGCATTTACTGAAGCCCTACTATGCTCTGTTAGTATTCATCACCGCAATCAATACCTGCGAGAAACAACTTAAAGGAGACAGAACTTGTTTGGGCTTCTTGTTTTCAAGGTTTTAGTTATATGGTGAGCAGACTCCGTTGCTATGGACCTGAGCTGATACAGAATATCATGCTGGAAGCAGAGTCAAGTAGTTCAGCTCCTGGCAAACAGGATGCAGACACAGACAGACAGAAAGGAGCCCAGGGCAAAGTACGGTCCCCAGACCTGTTTCAGTGACCTACTTCCTCTGTCGAGACCCTACCTCCAAGTCTCAGTCACCTCAACAGTGCTATCAAACCATGAACCTATCAGTGGATTAATACACAGTTTACAGCAGAGCCCTTGTGAGCCAGGCACCCCTCAAGACCAGATCTGTCAACTGGAGGCCAAGCCTTAAATACACGAGCCTTTCAGGGATACTTCCTATTCCATTCATATCATAAGGCATGTATAAAGCCAGAAGATAAGTAAGAAGGTATTATCTGCCATAGAAATCTCAATATTTCCAGCGTGGATTTAGAGAGTTGTAAATTTTCACAGAGTGTAACTCCAGATGGCAACCGAGGCCAGGACTCAGGGCCCAGCTCTTGAATCCTCTGCACAAGCATCTATGCCTATACTTTCAGTCCTGTGTGGTATTTACTCATATTTAGAAGAATTTTTAGTGCTTAGTGAGAGGCAGTAGCAATGGTGGACGCTGTGTCTGACCTGCCATTCATTAACTCTACGACCTTGGGGAAATGACTTAACTTCTTCAGCTTAGTTCTATTAATTCACTGACTTGTTCATTCATCCAACCAACATCCACACAACCCTACTATGTGTCGAGGGGCTCCACTAAGGCATCAAAACAAAAGATGCACGCCCTCTAGCCTGATGGAGCATACTACACAAATGAGAGAGAGAGACAGAAAGATTCCAATAAATAAACCAAAAGTGTGAGAAGGATTATGAAAGACATAGATAAAGAGACAAGATAGAGGAAAAGGCATTTGCATTCGATGGGGTAATTAGTGAGAATGTTCTCAAAGAGGTGCTATAATCTTAGGAATGATAATATACTCAGGCATAAAACCAGGATAACAATGTGGTCTTCGTTGGGTAATAATGAGGTTTAATTAGACAATGCATATAAAACATTTGATTTAGTGCTTGGCATAAAAGAAAATTTCAATAAATATTTATTATCCTTTCTTCCATTCTAGACTGGATTTAACAGATTTGGCCTATAGTGCTCAGTCCACAGTGCTTACTGTGTGGCTTTGTACGTGCCTTGTGATGGGAATGGGACAGGAGGTATCCCTGAAAGGCTCGTGTATTTAAGGCTTGGCCTCCAGTTGATGGATCTGGTCTTGAGAGGTGCCTGGCTCACAAGGGCTCTGCTGTAAACAGTGTATTTATTCACTGATAGGTTCATGGTTTGATGGCACTGTTGAGGTGACCGAGACTGCCATCTAGAGCTACATTCTGTTAAAATTTATGACTGTAAATCCAAGCTGGAAATACTGAGATTCCTACTAGATATACTAGATAATACCTTCTTATTCATCTTCTTGTCTTTGCCTCTCAATGGATATTGTGGTTGCTTCTTACCACTCATGTCAGCCTGTGCATCATTTTCTCCAGTGTAAGACATGAAGGGGACTGAAGAGATGAGGTCATAGGCGACTTGAGCTATCATATAAGCTGGAGCCAGGAAGGCCCATTCATTAACCACACTCCGTCCATTATCTCATTTTCCTCCCAGAGCTATATGGCTAAGTGTCAGATCCCCCCACTGATACCGGACTGATTTGGAAAAAAAACAAATAACTCAGGGAGGGAATTGGCTCTTGGGCTTTCTCTTCTCCCAGCCTGAGAGCATCAAACATAGGGCCTAGCCCTTCAATAAGAGGAGACAGGCAACAAATATTTATTGCAAAAGTAAATGGCTGATTGACTAGGTGGGAAAAAATGCTTCTCTTCATTAGCAGTGAATCTTTCACTCAAGTTCCTTCTGTGAGAAAATTTTAATGGGACGTTGTGACTCACCGTGTTGTAAATATCACTGTTCTCCTAGGCAGTGTTTGCTTATTACATGGAGACTGTAGTGCTGTTTACTCTTGGGGGGGGGGGATTTCCCAGAGACAGTGAGACTCCCTGTAGACAACCACTATATTTTAATAATTGGTAAGCCAGTGAAAATATAAAATCTGTAGATGATATTCACCAAAATTATTTTAAATAGAAAAAAACAGCAGATAGAACTGAGTGTTGCATTCTGGGGGAGGGTGTGGAACAATACACTCCTCAGTGCTTTTAGAGAGGGGCTCTTGAGGTGAGTGGATCTGACTCACTTTCCACATACAGGTCATGAAATATTAGAGACTGCTTTTGCAGAACTGATATCTCAACATCATTCATAGATAGTTCTTGGGTTTTCTGTAAAATATCATTATCTAAAAAGGAGGGTATTAGCTAGCATTCTCACAGTTAGAAAAACATCTGGGTATATTCTTACATCTTTCTCTTCATCTCCCCTTCCCTCTTTCACCCTTTCTCTCTTTTCCTATCCCTTCTTCTTTCTTCCTGTTTCTTTCCTTTCCTTTCTATATATACTCATTTCTCTTTTTTCCAAGTGTGTGTTTGTGGTATTGGGGTGTGTGTGTGTGTTGTTTTGTATGTGTTATATATGTGCTCTTATGTGTACTAGTGCGTGCACTGGTGTGTAACCACCAAGGCAAGGGCAGAATATTAGGTGTCCTGTTCTGTTTCTTTCCTCATTCCTCTGAAAGAGTTTTTCACAGAACCTGGAGCCAGGCTGGAGGCCAGCAAACTCTCCTAATGCCTCTGTCTCCATCCTACCCCCAGAGCCCTTGGGTTGCAGATCTGTGAGTGGTCACATCCAGCAATATGTGTGTGCTGAGGATTGAAGCTCAGGGATCATGCCTGCATGGCAAGCTCTCTCACCAATGAGCCATTTCTCCAGCCTCTATCCACTTCTCTCAGCAACTACATATACTTGACAATCTTGGCATTGGTGTTATTGACCTGTGAATTTTCATTCAGAAGTGACAATGTAGTGAAATTTCTTGGAGATGTTTTCTTCCAGTAGGCCTGGACCATCTGCAGAAATAGATACTCAGTAGAAGAGACAATTTCCCCAGCATCATCAAGTCAATTTCATGGATCTTGACAGTAGAAATTGGACCAGTTAGACTTTTGAGCCATGTACATACAGTGACTTCATGGTCTCTGTGGCTTCATTAGCAAATACAGGACCACAGACCCTGGTAGTATCTCACTTTTCTCCTTCTCATTCCACCCTGTTCCACCTTCTTGCCAAGTCCTTCCATGCACTCCAGGGAGGCCCTAAGGACTGCCCCATTTCCTCACACACAAACCACCTAGGCCTTCAGGAAGCCCCACTCCTTCTACTGATCTCAGCCCTTTTTCTCAGGGCAGGCTGGTGGGAAAGCTCACAGTAGCAACCTCTGATGGTGCCGTATTGGGAATGCACTGGTGATAACAAAGACAATATCTCCCAGTCTGCCAAGTCTTCAAGAGCTAGAATAGGAGCTCCAGTTCTTCACATCTGCATCTTTCCATTTGCCTCCTACCTCAAACAACTGAAAAAAAAAATCACCACCAACAACACCACTCTCCCCTTGCTCCTAAAAGAAAAATTGCCAATGAAAGTGATTCAGATTCAGATGGAGATAACTACAAAAGAATCATCACGGTTCTATTTCATCCCATAAGTAGCCACAGTCCAACCCATGCTCAGGAGTATCATAGTGTTATGGAAAATATGACATTGTTTCCCCATGGCAGACAGAAGCACACTTGCGGGTTCTTCAGGTGCCCTGCCTACTAACAGTTTACCAGGCAAACAAAGCAAGTCAGATAACCATGCCCAGCATCAGTGGAGGAGGAAGACATATACTCCAAAACCAGACACAGGGGCTGGAGTTGAGGAAGGATAGGGAGTGAATATTTGAGAGGCAGTAATGTGCTACAAAGCTCAAATCTAAACTTTCATGCTGGGAAAACATGCTGCAGATGTAGTCAAGATCGTGTCTAAGACGGACTGCTGTGACATGTTTGTGTGGAAGGATTACATCCATGCCTCGCATTGTGAGACCATGTGTACAAATACCTCACATCAAAGCATTACTACTTGGTTTCTTGGTCAGCTCCCAGCTGACTGCATTTGAAACTGTCAGGATTTGCTCAGTGAGAGATTCCTGCTTTCCAGACAACTCACACCCATTCCTAAAGGAATCACGACTTCTTGTCTTGCCTTGTGTTCTTGAGTCTGGATTGCTCTGAGATCCTCTTTCCTTATCCCCTCCTATGCATCTCTGTTCAAAATTCTCTCTGCATCCCAGAGTATTTTTGGAGCCGTCTCTGATGGCTTTGTCAACCTGAAGGAAGGAAGAAACATAAACCTACTTTCTTAGTGACGTGTACTTCTAGCAGAAGCTTTGCTTGTATGTGTTAGGTGTGTCTGTATATGTTTTGTGATGTACTTATTCCCAGAGGTGGGGCATGGGTTAACTAACATTGAAAATCCATACCATGTATCTCACCTTTTAGGTGAGAAGGAACACAGCACTATGTGGGGGGCCTTTTGTGTCTATGATTCTGCACTGCCTTGGATCTGAAATAGCTATACAGAAACATTCTTTGGTGGGGACAATGGCATTGCTTTTAGCCACATGTTTAATTCTTTAAAGTCAATATTTGCAGAACACATAGGCACAGCATGAAGTTGCCTTGGAGTTGTTGATTAATCCCTTTCTGAAGCCCCCCCAACCCCCCGTAAGTTTCCTTTCTATTTTCAGCTTGTCATTAGCCCTGTAATGGGGTGTGTGCCTGTTTGCGTGAGTACATTACCATATTTCCCCAAAGTCAGCTAAGAACTACAATGAGCCTTTACTCTGGATTAGTCATGTAATCCTCCTGGTTCCCATCCCGTTCCACAATTAGTAAGCATGGTTGGGAATAACCTAACTTAGTATTCTTGGCAAGCAAATACCTGAACAAAGTAAAGATGAAGCTGGTGTGCTTTCTGAGACGTTGCTTAAGGCGTTAATGTGTCACCGTGAACCATATAATTGGGTTAGTTGATACCATTTCATATATAAAGCAAGGAGGAACAGGGACACATGGAATGTGAATTAGTATTACTGTGTGAACTGGTGGAGCCACAAATAATATTTGGGAATCCTGGCGTGAGCAAAGGTTGGTCATCAGGAATCTTCCATTGACTCGATCCTTCTTTACCCTACCATAGCTTCCAGATGGCAACAAATAGAATTAGAAAATATCTGAAAAGCTAACTTTATAAGAGAAAAAGAAAAGACTTCCCAGCCTCCACACCACTTCCCATTCCTCCTTTTTAGAGGTTTAAACAAGTTTTAATCACAAATCC
This sequence comes from Mus caroli, assembly GCF_978045245.1. Lineage (NCBI taxonomy): Eukaryota > Metazoa > Chordata > Mammalia > Rodentia > Muridae > Mus > Mus caroli. Next base: position 105,111,845 of record NW_028227257.1, on the reverse strand, counting down.
ACTGGGCCATTGATTTTTTTCCCCAACCCATCCACTACAATATGGCATCATTTTCACTTTTCTGTTTATGTGATTGCTTATGTAGCCTGCAGACTTTCTGAGACATGTTAATGTTGCCTTCCTTCAAATATTAGGGTTTTGCTTAATTTTATTTTCATCTTCAAAAATGTAGCATCTGAGAGTTTTAGCTTGGGATCATTAGGTGCTGAGAAATTAGCTGAGTGAAGAGGCTCATAGCACTTGGGACATTATAGCCTCTTGCAAAGCCAGAAAGGATTTTGAGTCAAGGTTAATCAGTAAGTCTTGTGCTAAATGCAAATTCCATTAAGTTTTATAAAACCTGTTTGTTGAGCAAGATGGAAAAAAATGTTGCAAAAACCATTAGAGAAGCCTAGAAGTCACATAAATTTCTCTGGGTAGAGATCTTCATCAGATTTCTGCTTGTTACTGGAAGCCAAAGCAACAAATGTCCCTTGACTTTTGAGTCGTCTTCCCCTCAGCCCAGCCCATGAAGCCCACAGGCCTCACAGCAGGCTTATTTCTTCTGTGCCAGCAAATCTGCTAATGTCCCCAGCGGCTTCCTTTACAGCCGTGTGATCATCTGTGTATTATTAACTAACCGCAAATTAAAGTCATTACTTGGTGCTTAATTTTATGTAACATTTCTTTGTAATGTGTACAAAAGAAATTTATTTTTAACAGGAGTTTGGTAAATAGCATGTGCCATGATTAATTAGACAATATAATGGGTCTGCAGATTTGAAATTAAATTCAGTACAACACTTTTCTTAAAAACAGTTTCTAAAGTGATATTTCAAGGTGTGCGAGTCTTCAAAAGGGAAGAAGTGGGAAAAAAGGAATGGGGGAAGGGGGAAGAGAAGGAAGAGGAAGAAGAGGAAGAGAAGGGAAGGAAGAACAGGTAGAGAGGGGATAAGGAGATGGAAAAGGGTCCTTCACTGATAACCTTAAGGCCTTGTGTCACGTTTACTTTGTTGGACTCCACCCCCATTAGAAGACTCTTGTCTTAAATGTGTAGGCATTCTACAAAACAGAACATTCAAAAGTTCAAAACCCATAAAGTTGGGTGGGTAGGGAGGTGGGGAGTTCTGGGAGGAGTTAGTGGAGAAGGAAAACATGGTCAAAATATACCATATGAAAAAATTAAATATATATGCAATTTATATATATTTAATTATATATTATAAATATATATGGTTTCAAAGGCTGTTTGAAATCCATCTTATAGCAAGGAAGAATATCATGAATAAACTAATAGAGAAACAGACTCAGCACTTAGAAGTCCATTGAATTTCCTCCTAGCTCTTACCCAGAAACTGTGCGTACCCTTTCTTTTTTCCTTACAGACTAGGTGAATTCCCCAAGAATAGCCATGATCTTTTTCTTTGGCTTGGGTACCTCCCCCTAGGTCTTTTCATAGTTCCCATCTTAGAGAACCTTCAGACCATTCGATCTAAGAGCGCTCCTCTGTAGCCCAGCCACCACGTAGCCACGGAACACGTCATTCTGAAGACCGCTCAGCTCTGTATTCGCTCCTTTGTCTTCTCCCATCCAGTCCAGTGTTCCTCTCCCACAAATGCCTGCCTGCCTAGTCTGCCTGATCTCCAGCACCACTAATAGTGCGTGACTGTCAGGCTGATGCCACAGGCCTGAAGTCTCAGGACCACAGTAGGAAGATCACCCATCTGAGGCCTTCCTGGTCTTCACAATGAGTTTCAGGGTAACTTAAAAAGACTCTAACTCAAAAGTGTAAAAAGTAAGCACAGAGGGTGTAGCTTAATGGATGAGAACTTGCCCGTGCTTGAGCCCTTAGATTCAATTGCCACCCGGGGGAAAAAAATTAAATAAATAGAGAAGAAATAGAAGAGAGCAACACTTAGCACATTACAGGTTATCTTTATAAACCCTGTGAAGTGAATAATGGATTGTCTGTCTCACAAACCAATAGCTGGCCCTGCTTTTAATGGGAAAAAAAGTATAGTTGGCTTTCAAAACTTTTCTTAAAGGCACAGAAAGAGTTTGTTTATTTATTTATTTATTTATTTATTTATTTATTTAATTTAGTGCCTAGGTACCTGATGCCTTACACAGAAATGAGGAATTAAAGTGTGAAAAATTAGATGATGAGGAGACTAGGAAATGGAAGTGGCAATTAATTGTATTTGGTGAGAAGGGAAATCTTCAAATCAGCCTGTACCTTCTGCTTTACAAGACAGTGCTCAGTTGATGTGGCCCCATTTATGTCACTGGATTAAGTCACTGTCTTTCCAATGATAAGAGGTTTGACAATTCATTCAACCTTCATCTGAAACCACATTCTCAGCCTTGATAAGCTCTCTGATGGCACAGGGAATCCGGAAAGAATTAACTACACTGGTCACAGAGACCCACAAAGTGTTCTGATCAAGGGATTACAACTTAAAGCGTATCATGGTCACACTCGGCATCATGGTGCATGTCTGTTCTATCTTACCCTGTGCTGCTGTCTCTTTCTCCCCTGAGTTCTTAGTATACTCAGCATTAAATCTTTATCAAGCCAATGGGAACTGGTTTAGCAGAATTAATAGAATTCATGCCTTAATTTGGAGTGGGGTCTGGAAAATGCCTTTAATAGTTTTAAAAATTATTTGAGTGTGTATCTGGGTGAAGATATGTACATGTGAGTGCAGTTGCCAATGGACCTGGAGTTATAAGTGGTTGGAAGCCACCCTTGTGGGCACTTGGACCTGAACTTGGATCCTCTGCTAGGGCAGTAAATCTTCTTCACCACTGACCCTTTATCCAGCTCCCTGTTTTCTGATTTTGTTAAGGTGTTCAAACTAGCGAAAGTTTAGGCCTCATGTGCAAAGAGCTCCATGTGACCCCATTCTAGGCACACATTTTTTCCAGCCTACTTTAATAAATGTTCAGCCTCCCTCCTAGCCCACCACCCACCAGAGATAGTGGAAAATAAAAGTTAATAAGACATGGGGGTAGGGTGGGGTAGAGAAGTGGACCTGTTTATAAATAGTCCTTTGGGGGTGGTTTCAATCGTCATTGTCAGGATATTAGCAGTTCAGTCCATTAGCAAACACCAAATACAAACCACCAGCTGCAGTCCAGCCCACTTGGCAGTTACCACGCATAAAACAGAAGGACAGTTCAATCCAGAAGAATTCTCAAGGTTTGTCAACCCATTTGAGGTCACCACTGAAGGGGCAAGAAGCCACAGGAACCTCACAAAAAGTTCTTTGGCAAGTTTCTTTCAATGCCATCACCACAAGTGATGCTCAGCAACACAATGTAAGGCGAACCAATACATGCAAGTCATTAACAAAGAATAGTGAGGTGGAGCAAAGCAAACCAATGCTCTAGCTCCCATTTTCTGTGGGGTCATATTTACGTTTCTTCTGAACATCATGTATCCTTTCACATGTCTGCTATAGCAAAACTTCCCTTCACCTGTGTCTGGTTCAGGAAAACATTCTTTCACCTGTGTACCCCAGCAAAACATCATTTGACATAACTGAATTCCCAGAGAAACCAGACATTTCCACTTCACCCTGACTAACTGTAAACATAGACAAGACATTTCATTCCCTCATCTAGAAATATGGTCCATGTGTAGCCATATGGATGACATGAAAATGTCCCTTTTCATGCAGTGACGGGTTGTATATTCATGGTGTACTTTTGTATTTCAAGATGTAATCAAGAGGGTAGTAAACCCATATTCCAGGGTATGAGCAAATGACTCTGGGTTTTCCTCTGGTCTTTTGTATTTATCTTTTACATTTAGAATTTGTCCTGCTATATACAGGATGGCTTTGGAGTTCTTTCTTTGCATTTGGCTATCAACAAAGCATAACCCAGCTTATTCAAAAATCCATCTGTTCCTCATTAGTTAGGGATGCCACTTGTATCACACATGAGGTCTTCAGAATTTTTCTAACAAACAAATGATTGAGGTTTACTTCTGAATATTCCAGTTTTTCCACTTGTCTGATTATTTATATATAAAGCCAAACTTTTAATTTTAAAGAGGTTTGGTATTTTTTAGTACTATATCACTGCTTTTTTAAAGGGATTTCCCAGCAATTATTTTATGTTTATTTTTTTAATGCTTTATATAATCAATTTGTCTAAGTCTAGAGGAAATTTTTTTCAATGACATTTTACTAGGGTTTCATTAAATGTTTACATAAACATGGGAGTAACTAGGACCTTAACAGCAACATGCTTCATGAACACAGTTTACCTTCCTAATTATTTAAGGCCAATTTTTTATCTTCAGGGGTGTTTATAATTTTCCCCATATTATCTTTGAAATTTTGTTGTTAAATTTACACTGAGGTGTTTTATTTAGTTGCTAGCTATTATACAAAGTCTTTTTATTCTATTGTATATCCTAACTGGCTTTGCTCATATCTGTTGACTCAGTTATCATGTTGTTATGATAGAATTGGTTCTGATTTTTTTAAACTGTTGTGTGAATATTGTGGATTAAAGTAAAACTGTGTGTGTGTGTGTGTATGTGTGTTTGTGTGTGTATATGTGTGTGTATATGTGTGTGTTTGTGTGTATGTGTGTCTATGTGTGTGTGTATGTGTGTGTATGTGTGTGTCTATGTGTGTGTATGTTTGTGTACGTGTGTATGTGTGTGTATGTGTGTATATGTGTGTGTATTTGTGTGTGTATGTGTGTATGTGTGTGTATGTGTGTGTGTATATGTGTGTGTGTGTGTGTGTGTGAAAGAGAGAGAGAGAGAGAGAGAGAGAGAGAGAGAGAGAGAGAGAGAGAATGTGTTTGAGGATTACAATTTCCAGAAATCATAAAAAGAGACAAGATATTTATAAGATCTTTGTGGTAAAGACTTTTGTTTAACCTAAATCAGCAATGCATCAAATACACTGATAGATTAAACACATTAAATGTGCTTTGTGTTCACACAATATTCATTTTCTAGTTTTGTCCTGAAGCAATGGCCAACTAGTGTTAATAAATACTGTAAGAACCTTGTATATATCTCTTAATATTGAGATGAGTTAGGCTTCCTGGAGTGATGCTTAATTCCAGGTCTGAGGAAAGAAGATTGTTAGCTAAGACGGAAATATTTCATCATACCAGGGTATAAGGGTATAATGAAAATATCTAAGGTTCTTTCTAAAGGAAAGATCCTACCGGTCAAAGATAGAATTATTTGGACATCAGTAGGATACTAAATTATATTAATTAAAATATATCAAGTATATTTTAACTCAAATCCAGAGATAAAGGCCACACACCCACTTTTTAAAATGCTATAGAACCAATTTATTATATTAAAGAAAGAAAATTGGTCTCAGAGTAACCAAAAAGTCAAGGGGAAATTTCTCATTATAGAATTTTTCGAGCTAATAAATGATTTAGTAATGACAGAATTAGAATATCACCATTTTGCAAGGTCCTAATTAATTAATGGCTTTGAGCAATGATCGCCAATGGCTGCTAACAGCACCAAAAAGAGACCGTCAGATATTCTCTATGTCCTACCAGATGCACAGGAATGCATATGGAACATTCTTGACAAAGTAAGTGAGCCTGAATCTGAACAAACTTCTAAACCAAACCATAAACAGACAGTGTACAGTGACAGAGGACTGTGTTAAATATCATCTCAGAACTCAATCAGTAAAATCCAAGCAGGAAAACAGTTTCTCCGACAACTATGCTTCTCAGAAGTTGAAAGACATATGATGGAAGCCCCACCTATTCATTTATGAGCACGTTTGTTTATTTTGTCATTTCTTATTTAGAAACACTGGGGAGAATCATACTTTGTTCTTTGTAATTCTCTATAAGCAAACACTTTGGAAACCTCTGAAGAGATGGCCATTAATATTCTAATGGGCTTTTTTTCCCCCTAGGCTCTCCTGTACTTCTTTTTCAGGGTGAGAAAGCTTGGTGTTCAGGACAATGGATGCCAAACAGAAGATATGTATTTGTGCCTGCTAAACACTTTTGCCTATAAGCAACACAGTGTCTTGGCTTGTCCATTATCTCAAGTCACTGAACGAGAACACAGGAAAGCATACATTTTAGGTCATTCACAAAGTTGGATAAATTTAACTGGAGTTTAATTGTCCAGTTCCTTCTTTTGATTGCTAGTAACAGAGCTCAGACCCTTTGCCCAGGAGGGCATCTGTGTTGTGTTTTGGTTTTCTTGATTTGAAAAACATTGGAAAAGCAATCTCTGAGTGAGCCAGAGAAGTCAGAGAACTCTAAGAGGCAAATCAAAGTCAGTGGCCAGTGGAGCCTGAACCCCAGTGATCATTCTATCCCTGTCATGTTGATAGTCCACATAAACCCAATAGGAGAATACAGAATAGCTATAGGACATTGAAACAGAGATGCCTCTGCCTAGAACTGGATATCACTATAAACCTTGGGTTCTCAGCATTTCTGCCTTTTATGTTGAGGAACTTTGGGGGCTTCAGGCTTTAAGAGTCCATGTTCGGGTCAGTGCAGTAATATACTTGGTTCTTGTGTAGTCTTTATACATATACAGCGTTCTGCATTCTCCATGGTTTGGAGACAATTGATACCTTCATATGGATGTTCAGCTTCTTTTAATGGCAAGAAACCTTTTTCAGAATATGAGAAAAGCCTGTCCATCTTCAGATAGTCCAGGATTGAGAAGCTAGTTGCCTCCCAAGCTTACTGCCCAAATAAGTTGAAAACTGGTTTCAGACTCACATCTAACATTGCTGTGTTGTAACAGTAGCACAAGCCTTCCTGTGCATGGTAGTATACATCTCCCACATGCTGTCTGGCAAGCTCCCAGGTTTGGATTTATGTTGACAGATATAGAATCCTCTATGGTGAGAGGAGTATTTCAGATCCCATGAATTATCCTCTACTACCTCATGTATACAGGGCCATCGCTCTACAGTCAATGTAGAAAATTGTAGCATCACAATAAGCGTCCAATCATTCCCATGCTATCAAACCAAATATGACCAGGTTTGTACTCATTAGCAAGGTTGTATGGCTCAGGCATTATTTTTGCACTACCAAATGCTGTATTGTGAAGCCATTCTCCTTATCTCATAGGTAGCATGGATAGGACCATTCTAAGAACGTGCTCCTCCTCACGACAGCCATTCCCAACTCTCCAACCAAACCCCAGTGGGGTCCCGGAGCTCCAAAGATCCATTTATGAAACACGAAGCTTGGCCAGTTTCTGAAGCCTTTGAGATGCTTGGTGATCAGGCCTATGCACTTGGCCTTGCAGTCTAGAAAGAATAATATAGTTCCCCTAAGACAGTGAAAATATGCCATGAGTGAATTCTGTGCAGCTGAAGACAGGTGGATAAGCGGAACACATAAAGTGGGGGTACCAGAGCTGCCCAGGCCCTTTGCTATACCAGCATTAAGACCATGCCCCCGCTCGCAACACCTGCTCCCCCAATATGGCTTTGTCAAATCAGTACATTATTAGGCTGGAGTTCAGACATTGTCAGCTTAGCATGGACTGTCCCACAGTCCTGAACAAGGCCACTTTGAGTATCAACACTGGCAGTATCACAGCCATACCTGGGACCTCACCTCATGAAATGCCTCAACTTGAAACTAACAGAGACTTAAATCCACCAGTCCTGATGAATGTGCCTCTCATACGTCCTGCCTCAATCCCAGCGTTGTTACATCCGCCTTGACCAACCTGGCATCTATGCAAGGAGGTTTAAGCTCCTGCGAGGACTGCAAAGGACTGGGCGGTTGAGAGAAATGTAGGCTTAGAGAGCTGAGGCAGGTCCGTTCCCATCTCTGCTGTACTCATCCCAGCCTAGTTCATTATCCATTGTCTCTGATCTGCCCCCTGAGGAAATAATTTGGTCTAAATAATCTCAGAATAGGGCTCTAGAATAAAGTTTTTAAAAGACTAGCTGCATTACACCATGTACTCCAATTCAACTGGAGATTAAACAAGAGAGAAAGGAGACAGAGTCCTCCAGATCCAGGTCTCCTATCTTCAGTTATGTTTTATGGAGAACTTATGTCATTCACAAAAGAGATGTAGTTTCCCCAGGGGAGACAGCAGGTGTGCATTTCCTCTCGAGGTTATTTAATTGCTGTCAGGAAGACATATGATTAACAAAACCAAATGCTGGAAATATGAAGTATAGACAATTTTAAAGTTGTTTATATAGTTGATTACCGTATATCATACAATGTGTTTATTTGCCATAAACCTGCCTATCACAAACTGTTTCCACACCTGTGCATTGGTACTAAACAACCCACAGCTTAGTTCTGCATAAATCCCTGGCTCTGAGGATGGCCAGGAATACAGAGTGGCTTTCACTGGTGGCTTGAGTCACCTCCCAAGCACCAGCTTGACCATGTCTTTTGACACCCTCCTTCTGAGGCCAAGGCCTGTTGCCCCGTAGTGTCCTCTGCCTGACAATAACCCTCTATGGGAGAAAAACAGTATGGAACTGGCAGGCCTCCGCAGTTCATCTTTGTTCTCTATGCAGTTGCTGCTCTGATCAAGGCTGACAGTTTGTCACATACTGCTACTGCAGAGGCCAGAGCATTTTGGAAGGTGGGGAGTCATTTGATATCTTACATGTGTGTCTGTGGAATACTATAACTTGAAAAAAATGAGACTTGATTGATATATATGTTATTGATTTTTAAATTTTTGCTTCTAGTTTTTATGTACTGTACCAAATGCCCATGGGCATTTAAAAACAGAATGGCTCTTTTGACACAGACTAGGGGATTGGCTCCTGGTCAGCTGATATCCCAGGACTGTGCCCAGTTCTAAAAGTGAGCCATTAGAAAGAATGTGGACCCACAGAGATGATCTTTCCAAAGCATCCCTCAGAGATGGAAGCAGATCACTGGTGCAATGCACCTGCTAGGCTCATGTCAGAGGCTAGCTCAGCTCTAACAAAACCAAGTCCATCCAGTCCGTAGCAAAATTCTCAAGCCATTCCATCCTAGCAGTGTGATAAATAAACTGAGGTCTGGAGGGGAGAAACGGGAGGTGATGAAGGGGATAGAGGAGGAAAACAACTCCACAGACTCACCATGAATCAGATACTGCCCTAGACAGTATGATGGATCATCTGGTGACAGCCATGAAGGCTGGCAGTCACACTCAGTCTACAGCCAGGGAGTCAAAGGGCATGAGCATTGACCTTCAGCACACCTTTTCCTTCATATTCAGTCTGCCCCCCCCCCAGCCCACGGGGTGGTAGTGTTCACATTCAAGTGGGTCTTCCCTCCCTGGTTGAATCTCTCTAGAAATGCTGTCACAAACATGTACAGATTTGCCTTTTAGATGATTCTAAATCTCATCGAGTTAACACGAACAATAATCGTCACAAGCATCCAGTCCATTTACAATGATTTCTTGAATAGCTGAGAAATTTTTACCAACGATTGTTTTTTTAATTGAGCACTTTAGAAATTGTGCTGAAGATGTTTTTAAAAAGAGTAATTAAGGAATTGAAGTCTGATACCTAGGAAATAAGTGATTTCTACTTAGAGGTTGGGCACAGAACATAGATGGAGAAATGTTAGAACTGAACAGCATGGAAGTTAGGGAAACATTAAGTTTATGGCTTGATTATTTCTGTTGTGTGTATTTGGAAATTTTTAGGCAAGAAACAGAACGGAAATGGAGAAGAGAGCCCAGCATGACTTGCGCCGTGCCAGAGGAATACGTGTGAGTTGGCTTCGTGTCATCGTAACAAACCCTGTGGTGATTTTAATGAATGAGGTGATGTAATGAAAAGAGGGTTGTTTGGGCTTATGGTTGCCATGACTTTCTTATTCAAGACTGTGTAGGATCCATGCTTTGGTCTTCTGGAAGGTCTGTCATTGGGTAATGGCAGGGAGTGTGTGGTTAATGGACACTGCTTGCCTTATGGCTAGAAGACAGAGAGGGAAAGGCAAGGACCTACAACTTAGTTAGAAAGCACTCCCTCAGTGACCTAAGAGCCTCACAGCATCACACTGGCTCCCACCTCCTAGGACTCCTCAGTTCTTTCTAATAGTGATACCCTGGGGACCAAGTCTTTAACACATGCTCCTTGAAGGACACCTACCAAACCATAGCAAGGCATGACCTGAGCTGCAGCCCTTACTCTACTAGTTTAGCTATTCACCAAAAATGGGCTGTAAAAGCGGGGCAGGTTTCAGGTAGTTGTGCATCCTTTGTTCCAGCATTGGCTTTTAGTAAGTTTGAATTTCCTAAAGTTTATTTCACAAAATCTACCTACCCCACTCTCCCCCCAGGTTGAGCAGCCTTCAATTCCCTCCTGCTGTGTCTATCTACACAGGAACTGCCCTTGTCACTGTCGAAAGCCAGACTCTCTGCTGCACCTTAAGATGGTCAGAGAAAGTTGACTGCACAGATTTTCAGTGCAGCTGTAGGGGTGGAATCAGGAATTTGCCTTAGGGAATCATAAATGGTGGTAATGGAACAGTAGCTCTCACACAGCTTCCCAAAGCCCTTGTCCATATTCCTACACTGTGGACAAGCCCTTGCTTGATTTGGCAGAGGTCATGTTTGGTTTCAAACCCAAGTAAGGTGGGAGTTGTTTTCCCTCAACTGGTTAGAATCTCTTCCCCTCTCCACAAATTTAACACCTAGCAGTAAAATGGCAATGTTGAATCCCAATCAATTAATATTGACTGCTGTTCTGGAACATTCCAGAGCTGTGATTCCTGCCCTTGGGACTTTTACCCTAATTAACCATTATTCTCCAAAACCTTTCCCAGATTAAGTGAGCACCCTTAGACTCAAGGTCATGGCGATAGATCTCTCCCTGAAGGTAGAGAACAGAGGAGAGAGACTGTGGCAGCAAGTCAAGACACAAGGTAGGTTCATGGAAAGCCAACAAAAGTCTATCTGAGACTTTGTATGGACATTTATAAAAAGCCATTTACAGAGAATATACCTCTCTCCCTCCCTCCCTCCCTCCCTCCCTCCCTCCCTCCCTCCCTCCCTCCCTCCCTCCCTCCCTCTCTCCTTCCCTCCTTCTATCTCTTCCTCTCCTGCTTCCTTGTTTTCCTGCCTTTTGTTTGTCAGCTTAGGTCCACTCTTACAAATGCCACAGGGAAAACCCTACGATGCAGACAGAAGATCTGGGATGATATTAGTCATTCCATTTTCATTTTCTCAGGCAGAAATGTCTACTCTTGAGCCTTCCAGTGGCCACTGGTACCTTTGGAGCCTGAGCTGGAGCTGCAGCCTGGAGTTATTATTTAGCTTTGCCCTTTGTCTTTGGTGAGTAAAATATAAAACCCTTGGTGAGGTTGACATGAACACTCTTCCTGAATTTAGAGTTGACGAGGTGGGCAAGTTGATTGCATTTAAAGCTGATGTCCTTTAAGACTTTGAACTTGGCTCCTTTGGGTGTTTATCTGGCATCCATAGCCTTTTTTGTGTGTCCTCCATGCTCTGCATTGGTTACCTAAACCTCCTTCTGCCTTGTTCTGCTTATCATTCTTGGCAGGTGCTTATTTCCTGGGAATTCTGGAATTACTCCCTTGAGAAATTACTATCATGGAGATAATTGTTTCTCAATGTCATTTGTATTACATTTTCAGGGCAAGCTGAATTTGATACTGTTCTTGGATCTGGCCATTTCTATATCACAACGCAGTACAACCTGAAGCTTCCATAGCTCCAAGGTCAGGGAGGGCACAACTCACTTCTTACTGTTAATTCTTCCATCTTTAGATAGAACCCAAAAATCGATCAGATACTTGAATAATGTCTTCAAAGGATTACGCTTTTTGTCTTTCCAAGAATGTAATGAGATAGAGGTTGATATTTCTAGGGTACAGGAGGAAAGTGAGAGCTAAGAAGAACAGGCCTTGGCCTGAGCCACACCTGTCGGAGAGAGTCGGGATCTTTGTTGAAACCCTCGGCCTGCAAGCCCAGCATTCTTTTGCGATGACAGCTGCCTTTATGGGCTTTTCCTGGATTTCTTTTTTCCTTTAGGATGTTTGATGTTTTGAATGCTCTACAAATGTTTTGAATTTATCCAAAGTGAAACTGAGTTTTTTTCTTCCAATCTTTCTCCTCTCCCATCTTCTAAACAGTTACCCTTAACACCAGATCTCCTTCATTCTCCATGCTCAAACCAACAACAGTTCTCAGCATGTTTTGCTTCCTAAATATATTTCTTGAAATTTTTATTTGTGCTGCTTAAGTCAATTTATTTGTTAAATAATTATATTAATGGAATGTGTCAATTAACCAAAAATATAGAGCAATTAGTAGATGAGTCAAAGTTCCTTTTAAAAATAAAGATTTTTGAAAAGTTTCCTCAAAATAAAAAAAAATTAATTAGCTTGTGAGTAACCATATTTGCTTTATTATGTTGAGTGGTATGAATGATAATCACAGAGATATTATAAATTTGTGTATCAATATCTTCTAAGTGAAACTAAGATAGTTTTTGGACAAAGCAGTTTAAACTTGATCTGTTACCATTCAAGAACAAAAGACAGTGATACAGGGAGTAACACTATAGAGAGGTGTGGCCTTGTTGGAGTAGATGTGGCCTTGTTGGAGAAAGTTTGTCATTGTGGGCGTGGACTCTAAGGCCCTCATCTGAGCTGCCTAGAAGTCAGTCTTTTCCTGTTTGTCTTTCAAAACAAGATGTAGAACTCTGAGCTCCTTCTACTCCATGCCTGCCTGGATGTTGTCATCCCCACCTTAATGATAATGGACTGAAACTTCGAACTTGTAAGCCAGCAACAATTAAATGTTGTCCTTATAAGAGTTGCCTTAGTCATGGTATCTGTTCACAGCAGTAAAACCTTAACTAGGACATCTGGCTATGACATCTAGCTAGATTGACCCACATGACCACATTCATAAAGGTGTGTGTGCATATGTGTGTCTGTGTGTGCACGTGTGTGTGTGTGTGTGTGTGTGTATGTGAGTATACACGTAAAGGACAGATATTGGATGTCTTCTATAGTTCTGAGTCTTATTTTTGAGACAGAGTCAACTGAGTCTGCTGCTCATTAGTTGGCAGCATTGCTTGGCCAGCATGTCCCTGGACTCCCTCATCTTCATTTCCCCATCACTAAGATTACACGCCTAGACTTTTTTATGTGGGTTTTGAGAATCCAATGTCTGTTACCCATAGAGCCATCTTCTTAGACCCAGGTAGATTTTTCTTATTCTTCTGCCTTTTCTTCTTCCTCCTCTTAGTATAAAGACGTTTCACATGCTTCAACAATAAGAACTAAGACCTTAAAATGTTTGCTTTATTAGTAGAATAAAAACCCAGAGGAGAATGAAAGAATCCACCAAGATCCATTTTGTTGAATTTTTGAGATTCTCTTGTGCAAGGAAGGATTTGTTTTTGTCTTGGATACAAATCCTTCAGGACTGTTAACACTGCTCATTCTTTCTTTTCAAATATCCTTATGGTTGTTTTAGAAACCAGAAGTGATGTAATTTAAAGAAATTCAGAGGCAGGCTAGCAGAACTTAAATTTTTACTCTTTTAGATTAGGTCAGAGCAAAATGCAATCTTCTTTGTCAGGTCTCTGATGTCTAGGCAAAGCATTTCTTCTCTCCCCAGGTCTGTGTGATTGGGAATGCTTTGGTTGGACTTTAAGAAACCTGGGTCCTGGGCTGGTGAGATGGCTCAGTGGGTAAGAGCACCCGACTGCTCTTCCAAAGGTCCAGAGTTCAAATCCCAGCAACCACATGGTGGCTCACAACCATCCGTAACAAGATCTGGCGCCCTCTTCTGGAGTGTCTGAAGACAGCTACAGTGTACTTACATATAATAAATAAATAAATCTTTAAAAAAAAAAAAAGAAACCTGGGTCCTATGATCAAAAGCACCCCCCCCCAACATTCAGACTAAGATATTGAGTGGGAAATTCTCTTGGGGATGTAGATGAAAATGAATGCTAGAGCAGCAATTTCCCAGGCAGCAAAAAGACTCCAGTGTTTACACGACCCCATGAGCACACATAGCTTCATCCACATTTGCCAGCTCAAACTCACCTGGCTTTGCTCAAGCCCCCAAGTGCGGTGAATTCTAGACAGCACCTAATATTTATTCACAGCATTGTCGAGAACATCTTTGCAGTCCTTGCCAAGGTCTGTCACTGAATGTGTTTATCCAGCTGCATGGCGAAAACATAATACACAGTCATCATTTTACTCAGTCACCTACTCAATATTTTCTTCTGTGATTAAATTAGCTCATAAATATTACACTTTTAATGCCAGAAAGCCCTGGTTCATCCAGTTGAATGCCTGCTTGTCCACTTTCTGAGGTTGCCAAGTGTTGGGCCACTTCATTATGGAGTCTGAAATGATGAGAATTATTGCATTTACTTAGCATGCACAATAGACAGCAGGACCCTTCCAGGACCCCCATTTACTACGTTAGGCAAGGCTTTAGAAGAACTGTAAGAAGTACAGAAGACCTAGGAGGGCTGTGCTGGATGTGATTTCGACCTATAAAAACAAAATCTGCCCGGTTTGTCTAAAGCCAAAGACAGAAATGCTGGCTCTTTTTTTTTTTTTTTTTTTTTGAAGCAGGCTGGCACAAGTAGAGTTTTACACACACACACAAGCATACACACACACAAACACACACACACACACACACACACCTTGCCATTGCTTCTGTTGGATTCACCACTAGTGTAAGCACACAAGGTATAGACACTGTTTCCACTGTTGATTGCATACTTGAAACTTCCTCCTCAAAAACCTCCATACCCAGTCTAAATGTTTTTGAAGTAGCTTACAGACATCATCCTTATATTTGTCTGCCTTTTCTAAGTTTTTCAAACTGAGGGCAAGAAAGGGCCTTTGCCTTCCCATAGCAACTCTGGTGACAACAGTGAAATCCATAGCCACATAGCTTCTGGGCCCCTGGAGGCGTGAATCTTATTCTATAGGATCCTCATCGAATCACCTTCTAGATGAAATATTCAGAGATGGAACTGCATGGCCATTAACATCTCAAGAATTCCTTCCAGATTTATTCAGTCATTCTGGGAACAGCCTTGGTTAGCGACTGCTCATAATGTCAACGCTTCTGAAAACTTTTTTATGGTCATTTTATTGTTTTTATATCAAAACTAAAACTTAAAGGAGCTTGAAAAGTAGGATTTTAGATGATCACACAATGGCCTGGTTTCAGTTCTGTGCTTTTTACTTTATGTGCACAGAAATTAAGCAAAATCAACCCATATTTGAACAAAGACTCTGGATACAAATGAGCCTTGGCTTCTGAGACTCCTCAGAGCAGTGACTAGCTGGAGTGTTTGGAATGCATTGGCCCTAGGAGGCGAAGAAGTTATAGCAAACAACATATGGGCCTTAAAATCTGGAACTACCCAAGACAGAACAAGAGAGCGATTCTCACTCTACTTATTCCTTATTTTTTCCCCTCCCGAAGATGAATAACTTATAATCATATTTTATTCTCATCTTCAGAGAAAGATCTTGAAAGGTCCAGGTTGGTCCAAACCTGCTGGCAAGCCTGCAGCCCCATCCACCGATTACCTAATGCACTTGTGACATCTGCTTTCCTTGTTGTAAGAAAACACAGGGAGGAAGTGTGTAAGTCCACTGAATTGTTCCTGACTCCTCTATTCACCTTTCAGCATGCAAGTTCCTTCCCTTGGCGTTGATATCATTATGCATTTGTCAAAGATAGACTGTCACTTTAGGGCCTCTATTATGCACAAGAGTTGGCAGCAAATTTTGCCACTGGGATTTGCTTATGTCCTCTGTATGTTATTGTACTTCCCTGGCATTCAGTAAATTCCGTACACCCACTCCTTTGATGTTCATTCCAGCCCCTAAATGTGGAAACAATGACTGAAATTTTGGATCAAAGCATCCCGTAGACGGCAGGCAGCATAGCTCTCTGATAATTCACTAGAACACAGAGTTCCATCCCTCCCCCCCTCTAAAAATCTAGGCCAGTAGTCCCCTAAGCCCTCTGGCTTCCCCAGGCCAAAGGCACACGAGGAAGTTAAAGAAAACAAGCTCAAAGTTGGAGTCAAAAGAAAGACACTGAACTACACGGTGCCGTTGAAGCTCACGGTCATATGGAAGGGTGACTGTTGTTCCATCTGTTAATCCATTTCTCTTCACTGCTTTAGCTGGGCAAGGTGTCCCCCCCCCATCCCCCCAGCATTTGAACACTCTCCAGGTCCAATTTCTGTATAACGTCAGCTGCACAAAATGTTATATTTTTCAAAATAAAATTTTAAGACCCGAAGTGTCCATGGAGTACATAATGTTAAAAATAAAAATTAAAAAAAATTAAACTGAAGAACTAGCAAAATTTCAACAAGTGATTTTTGCAAACTGGAAGCTGCCTGAAGCATACATTTAGTTTGCTTTGCTCCGGGCAAAGCCAGAAAAAACTATGACTTCATTGCCTTTATTTCACACCTCAAGTTTGACTCTGTTAAGAACTAAAGCAGGTAGCTCCCTAAGAGTGCTGGGAATCAGATGAGCGAACAGATAGGAAACTGTTGGAAGCTATTTGAGGGGTCGGGGAGGGCACCTTATAAATCCAGGGCGTCTATAGCTTAATTTTTGCCTTACTCCACTTGGAATTTAGAGTGTGCTCATTACAATCAATATATAATAATGTTGGAAACCATCATAAAAGGATAACTCTCCTTTTAAATATAGTGAATTGTTTGAGGACCCTCAACTGGAAAGATGAGACTTCTCAGTGGAGAGGGACATTTGAGATTTGGACCAACTTCTCCAAAAGGGAAGACAGTCTATAAGTCTGATGGCATCTGTCCAGTCAAAAGGTAACCCCTTAAAATCTTCAAAACCCAATGCCGGGCTAAGTGGAAAGGTTTTTCACCAGATGTATGCAACAGTGCCATCCAGCGGCTATCGCAATAATTACAAGTGTATCTCATTTTTCAAATGTAACCTATTTTATAATCATATATTCTTATTGTTTTAAAATTTTAAAATGGTTAATTTTAGAATTGAGGAGTATCTCTGATTCCTCTAATCCATCTGTTTCTGCAGGTGCAGAGGGGGTGATGCTTGACCTACACACGGGCAATACTGGAAGTTTCACTTCCTTCCGTTGGTAAACGCTTCAGGGAAGGCATCTGCAACCCTGAACGTGTTTTATTGTAGAACCTCACTAGGAAAGTCATCGATATTTATTAAAGATGAATTAAAAGAAGGAGGAAAAGGAAAATGGGATAATGAGGAGGATAGATGAATGAAAAAGAAGCAAAGGGAAGGGAGAAGGAAGGAACAAAGAGGGCAAGAAAAGAGAAAAGAGAGATGAGAGACCCGGGACTTACCACCTAACCTTACCAAACTTTTTCAGTTGATCTTTTAATGGGATACTATTCCCAAGAGTAAATTCAAAAAGAAAACCACCTTGAAACATCCTTGCTTTTAATTGTACTCTTTCAACTGCCAGGAAATTAATTAGGTAAGACAAAAAGAAAATTTTCTACCTTAATAAAAAGAAGCCAACACCCAGGAACAACTGTCTTTGCTTGAGAACAGTGTCACGTGTACAAAGTTGCCTACGAAGTGTCTCCCCCCCCCCCCCCGGTTCAGGCAAGAAACTGTGACAGAAGTCTGTGATGTTATACCAGCCTGGGAGTTGTGCATGGTCATGTCAGTGTCAAGTGCACCAGGTGACACAGGGACATGCCAGGCACCCCTCCTCCAGAGAGACTGCCAGCTATACATGTCGCTTCTCTCCCTTAGGCTTCACAGACTCTGTGGCCTTCCTCCAACCACCTGTCTCCTTAGGAAGTTTGAGAGAACGTTCTCCTCTGTGATACAAACAGTAACAAAACAATCCAATGTGGAAAGTGCGTACTAAAGCCAAGATTTAATGCCACTGAAATAAAATCATAACAACAAAAAAACCCCCAAGTACCCTTTCTTTGCATAATGTATTTCATGGTGCCCAACTACAGAGACCAAGCCTGTGATTTACATCAAGCACAGAGTCCTGAGAGAAAGAGGAGGAAAGACCGCCTTTGACTGGGACAAGACTCCTATTTGTGTCAAGGAGAGTTAGGGAAGAGATGGTTGAGGCAGAGCAGCTGACGGCAGTCTTTATCCAGTTTGCATTGCTTTGGGGAAAGCCTTTTAACTGCAAGCTGGATGGTCCAGATGCTGGGTTGTCCCGATGCTGGATGGTCCAGATGCTTCGTCGTGGTTGTTCCCTCTGAGCTTCCTCTGGCTTCTGGCTCCTCTTAGTCACCTTTACATCAGGGCTTTATCAGGACTCTGGAGCATCGGGCAAGCTCAGGTCTCACCTCTCCTTTTAATTCTGCAGGAGTCTATGCCATGTACTTCAGCCCTGCATAGGATGAGTTCTGGAATTCACCTGGAGCCCACGGAGAGTGGATGTGGAACTTTTCTGTAGAACATAGGAGCTGTCTGTACCGGCAGGGCTTCAGCCAGCAATAGGCATTACCAGCTTCTGCCAGAGGAGCAAGAGGCAGGTACAAACAGTTGGTTTCTTTTCTACTTAAGGAAAAAAGAGAAAAGAAAAAAAAAACAGACCTGTTTTGCAAAGTTTTCTTTGGTGCTTTAGGATATGAGAAGAATGGGGAGGGAGAAGGAAGAAGAGGAGGAGGAGGAAGGTAAGGAAGAGGAGGAGGAAGAAGAGGAGGGGGAGGAGAAGGAGGAGGAGGGGGAGGAGGAGAAGAAGAAGAAGAAGAAGAAGAAGAAGAAGAAGAAGAAGAAGAAGAAGAAGAAGAAGAAGAAGAAGAAGAAGAAGAAGAAGAAGAAGAAAAAGAAGCAGCTGCTGCAAATTCAGTCACATGGCATGCATATCCTCTCCTCGACCACACATTTTATTACAGTATATAATCCAATAATCCAGTTAATTTCTTTGGAGAGATGTTATATATACAGGTGACATTTGGATGGAATCACAGGCTGTAAACCTGTCCTCTCCTATCGGGGTTTAGAATACAGAGGAAGAACCTGTTTTACAGGCTTCCTAGAATTTTTACATGGTCAATTGCCTTGCTTTTGTATTCTGGAACGTATCAGATGAATATATACATATGCATATGCTTATATATGTACACACACACACACACATATATATATATATATATGTGTATATACATACATATACATACATTCTATAAAATGGTGGCAGGGTTTCTGATTTACTGAAAAGGCTGGTTTGAATTCCCCCCAAAATGTTTGGCTATAGGACAATGTATTAAGCGTATTCTTAAAGGTAAATAACTGCAGCCAATAAAAGTTGGGCCCATAAAGGGTCCCATCTTCTCCCAGTTTTCTGCACTGAGAATTACTACCAGTGTAATCATGGCTCCCTGCACACTAATATTTCCTCTGATACAGTATGATCAATGTTGTGGAAAAACATTTATTATATTTCTTCTAGCTACTTAAAGGCATTACTGAATTATGGGCATCGCAAAACGAATCCACTGTGCATTTTTTCTTTATGTGACGTTTTTACAATCTTCATTTTCTGCTTTGCAGCCACTGAGCTATAGAGATCCACACTCCGTCCCTCGTACAACTGCTACTGTGACCACCTTCTCCTTTCTGCTTTATTACATCTGAGAAGCACTTCATATGATAACCTTCCCTTTCACTCTGGCCTGGACCCTTATTGAAAAGGAAGAAGCAGTGGAAGAGATCAGACAAGCAGTTTTTTTTCGAGACACTTCCTAATTCCCTTAACAAGGGTTATGAAGTTTCGGCTGGGAAAAAGGACAAGGGGCGGAGACAGTGTTTATTTACAGAATAGTTCCGGAAGAGCTGACAGGCTTCGAATGGCCTTGGGTTGTACGGTTTTGACATTTAACAATTTTATTAACATCTTTGCTTATTATTCACCTTAATCTTCAGCGTCTGCAGACAGGAAGGAGTGTGTCCAGCTAACAGCCTGTGTCTCAGGCCCTGCCAGGGGATGAATCAATTAGCAGGAGAAGCCATGATGCAAACGTTCTGGGGTCACTTGAGAGGCTGTTTGCCTTTCTGATAGAGAAAGCACACCATAAATACCATCACACCTCAGGAAATCATCCCGGGAGGCCCAGATGCTAGCATGACTGCTGTCTGGACAGAGGGGATCGTTGGCTCCCTGGGTGGATTTCCCTCATGCTGGTCAATAGAAGATTTGTAGTGAAATCAAAATATTTTAAAGGACAGTGTGCGGTAACGGAGGAATGTTTAGCTTTTTTTTTTTAAAGTACCAGAACCCATGATTTATGACCCACAGTTACAACCAACTTTATTACAAAAATGACTTCACCCATAATAACCTTATTCAGGAATCCTTAGAGAATGATGTAGTGCCCCCAAAGCATTATAATCTAGCAAATATTCACAAACAATTCCTACTGCTGTCCCTTTTCCCCACCTACTCAGTGGTAGGCTAGGATCCCCACCACACACACACATACACACCTTTTTTTTTTTTTTAACCACCAGGGAGAAAGAGGTCCCAGACAAGCTTCTATATTCTTTGGGTGGACATTTGCCAGGTCGGGTGTTTCAAATCACCCAGGACAGAGGCTGCCTCCTAGCTTTGAACTTTATCTTCCCCAACCAGTGCCCTGGGCAACAGCACACAGGATCCATTCACCTTCACTGCCTCCCTGAACATCCCTGTCTCCCTCCCTCCTGCCAGACTGAGAACTTGGATACCCAGTATCTGGGGGTAGCTTCATGAAATCCCTCCCTTTTTAATTGCCATGGTAGCCGACAGCTGCATTAAAATGGCCAGGACTTGGGGGTCCAAGCAATGTCCCTCGGGTGTGCCTGGATGTAGAAACTGGTCCTCTATCTTATTAAACTCAGGTGTCAGTCCCTAGCAGTTGTGTTAAATTTACACCCTCCAAGTGGGTTAGTGGGATTACATGTCCATTTGCATTAAAACAGGTTTCTGTCATTAAACTGCCATACAATAAGCGTCCTTGGGACAAATTAATGAGCTCTAAATATCATCAAGTAGAGAAGTTCACTTCACCAAGACAGCCACCGTGGGGTCGGAGGGGGTAGCTGTTCACTGTTCTCACCCAAGAGAACCGTAAGTGCCAGCTGAAGACGGTCTCATCCTGCTTCTCCATCGAAAGATGAGTGTCATGATTTAGAGCCCTCTGAGGAGCTGGTGAGTTCTCCCCTAGCCTGGCCCTAGAGCTCATCTCTTCCTATTCCTTATTCCAGACATGCTGATGGCATTGACCTTGTCTGCTCAAAATCGCTGAACAACCATTGGCTTCCTTCCTATGTGACAGTGCTTCGGCTTCATTTCTCTTTCCTTGCTTTCTGATGTTAAGGACCATCTGTGTACAGTGTGGCCTGGTAACAGAATGCACACAACACAGTGACAGGTGTAGCCACAGAGTGGGCCTCTGCTCTAAAACACCCTCCGGAGTATTTGTTAGTAGAGCGGTTGGCCCATGAGTTGGGTGGGGCCTATACTCTGGAAAACTGGTTTTCCTGGAAGTTCCTTTCCCAGTTGTCTAAAAGATATTTGTGTGTGTGTGTGTGTGTGTGTGTGTGTGTGTGTGTGTGTGTGTGTACGCACAGGAACACATGCCTGTGTGCCATAATGCATTTGTGGAGGTCAGAGGACAGCTTGAAGAAGTTGGATCTTGACTTTTACCGTGTGGATCCTGGGAGCTGAACTCAGCTTGCCACACTTGGAAGCGGGTACCGGAGCCATCTTGGAAACCCCTAGGGGAGACTTCCTTTAAGACTGAATTCTTTCTGTTCACAAGCATAGTTAGTGTTTGCCCTCACAAATGCATAATAGGTAGAAATTATTTATCAGAAACCAATAAGTAAAGCCCCAAGCTTTCTCTTACATAAAGCCAAGAGGCTGCTAGATGAACCTCCTCCACTGCACTCTGATCTCATTTCTGTGCGGCCCTAACAGGGGACAGTAATGTATGATTGAGACACTGCTACATTTAGGAATGACAAGATGGGCATTATTAATAGCTTAATTGACATTAAGGCAATTACCCCTACCCTTATTACAGTTTGTAGAATTACTCAGAAAATATTGGCTGAGCCCTTTCTTTCCCTAGAGCTACCCAAGGATACAGCATTTTATTTCATGCCAGATCTCGGCTTTGACATTAGATACTTAGCCATAGAATGATTCCAGTAAATCATTATAAATGCATTATAATAAAGATGTTATGAGCTATCAGATATTAACCCCCAACCCCTAAAGAGAGATAAATAGTTCAGTTGCTTGGTTCCCACTATTGTTTCATCAGAAATAAGCTTTTGCAAGGAGCAACTGACTAATGAATTATAAAATGGTGTGCTGAGCTCAGATAATTAAACAATGCATTTTAGTGTCTAGTGCAAGATGAACACTAAATCATACACAGATAAAAAAAAAGGGGGGGGGAATCTAAACCCAGGCCCAACTCCTAATCTCAAAGATAGTTAAGGTAGTAGGCTACAATGCAGCTATGTGTTGGACATTTTCTCACCTGATTCCAGGGGCCTGCCAAATAAGATCAAGATACAAATGGATTAACTCAACCAAGAGACAGAACAGAGTTCCGGAGGTGTTAATTTCAGATAAACCTACAAGGCTATTTTAAGGGAGATTTTACATGGAGGTTACTTTTTTATCCCCCAAAGTGCTCATGGGCCCTAAATATAAGAACCTAGAAATTTCTAAGTTTCCTCGGACTCTCCAGCTTTTACTTTTGATCTCTGAACTCACAGTGAAGCCTATTAATGGAAGTTTGCAGATCAGTGTAGAAACCATGGTGTTGACGATTGTCTTGGCCGTAAAGCAGTGCAAAGACAAAGCCTGCCCCTGAGGTGGGGTGAGGAGGATTTGAATTCGGATCATTATGCTCAGGTAGGTCTCTACACCCCACAAGGCTCCATCTAGTGGTCAACTTTAGATGATCATGACATTTTCTCTGGCTTTGCCACCAAGGTTGGTCTGTTAAATTATGTGTTTTAGTCACCCAGCCTCCCTAAAGACATGGGGACCACCTTGGGATAGCTTCTTGTTTACTGCTCAAGCTTCATACTTCCAAGGATTTGAAAGAAAAACTGCCTCAGGTCATTCAGGAACAAGGGCTGACCACCTGTGTCCAGGGACAGGGCTTCTGTCAACTCCCGGTCCATGGTGAATCACTCGGCCTTTTCCTGTGCTCTGGTTAACCTGGGCACCATAACTGGATCCTTTCATCGCAACCACTTCACTTTAACTGACCTCTCTAAAGTTTATTTCCTTCAAAGGTACAATGAAAATAATACAATAATGCTTACCCATCACATCAGGCAGACATGAATAAATCTACTCATGCAAAATAATTGTTATCTCTTTTCATTTTATTGCCTCATTTTTAATCCTATGACTCTCCTTACCCGTTATCTTTTCCAATCCCCATATTCTCTCTCTCTCTCTCTCTCTCTCTCTCTCTCTCTCTCTCTCTCTCTCTCTCTCTCAGACACACACATTTGTGAATCTATGACTTGAAAACTTCTGCTATATTTACTCAAGCCATCTTCCTTGGGTCTTGCACGGGGTTGTTTGTGGTACCCATCCTGTAAAAGCTACCTACCCCTGAGCTACATTAATCATCACAGCTACTGGTAACAGTTAATGTCTTCCGACTGCTTAATATAAGCCTGGCGGTATGCTAACTATCATCAGCTTGTTAAATTTTCACAAGCATGTGAGGCAAGTACTATTTTCATCTTCATCTTAAGGGAAATTAAAGCTTAAAGATGTTATGTAACTTGCTGAAGGTCATGAAAGCTCCAAAGCAGAAAGCCAAGCTACTTGCTAAGAATCAGCCTGTATCTGAAGGCTCATTTCTTCAGGCTGGTTTTGTCATCTCTCTCTCTCTCTCTCTCTTCTTTTACACTGGCATTATCAAGGGACCTCATGAGCATGCGCCCACTCTTAGCTGGAGTGCAACCTGGTTTACAATTGCCGCAAAGTTACTTATTGTGAAACTCCTGGGACATTATATAATACCACCCCTAAAGACCTTTATTACTGTCAACAACTTCATTTCATTTCGAAAGAATACGTCTGCAGGAGGTGACACACTCGGTTGTGCATTCAGGTTGGAACAGTCCCGCCTCACTTGACACCTTAGATGGCTGGCAGCCACCCTCCACCACTGTCACAAGAGACTGATAACCTCCCAGTCTTGCTCAGAACACTGGTGCTTCCTAATGACCCAAGACTCACACATCTCATCCCTTCCTTAATTGAAGGTGTAAATGAAGGGGAGGGAGCAATCCAACCTTAGGGATACATTATCTTAGCAATTTAAGATTGCTGTATTATCAGATAAAAGGCAGGTGTGAGTTTGCTGAAAGTGTTGTGCCTGGAAACAAAAGTCCACACAAGGGGTTGCAGTGAGGTTATGGGGGCATCTGTGTAGCAAAAAGACAGAGGAAAGGAGGGTGTCTAGCTGAAAGTAGTGGTCTGTTTGCTTTAAGCTTGTCTCCACTTGTATTTCAAAGCACATCAGATGGGTATTTTTCCCACAGTCTTCACACATGGTCCTGATTCTAACCAAGTGCTGTGGATAGTCACTGCTAGTGTCTCAGTGTCAGGCACGCTGTCCTTTGAGGCACATGGCAGCTGTACTACTTGGCTCCTTTGCAGTTGGACAAGCCAGTGGTCTGTCTACTATTTTTTTTTTTTTTTTTTTTTTGGTTTTTCGAGACAGGGTTTTTCTGTATAGCCTTGGCTGTCCTGGAACTCACTTTGTAGACCAGGCTGGCCTCGAACTCAGAAATCCGCCTGCCTCTGCCTCCCAAGTGCTGGGATTAAAGGCGTGCGCCACCACGCCCGGCTCGTCTGTCTACTATTTTGATCGGAGTTACTACTATGTGTGCCAAAAGCATGTCCACAGAAGACCCTTTAGCCCTCTCCCTGCAGAAGTGACCTTGGTAGCATATGTTGAGAGGGCTGAGTACTGAATAGCCTGGATTCCTAAAAGGTTTGGTGTAGCCCCATGTTCGACACACAGCATCAGCAAGGAGTAAACTTCTGTTAGACTAAGCACTGACATTTGGAGGTTGTTTATTACAATAACAAAACCCAGCCAATCCTGACTAATCCAGGATCTGGCATTTTGCTCAGAAAATATGGGCCTCTTCTTTCCAAGTCATAAACCCGTATTCCTTTTCCAATAGTTTGATTCACTCACTAAATAGTTTAAACTTTTCATCTTCTCGGCATACTCTCAGATGCCTAAAACCAGTAGAAAGAGCTGGGATTGTACCAAGTTCTGTCTTGTCCTTCACCATTGACAAGTAATTGTCACAATACCCTAATAGACAGAAGAACAGAAAAGACAAGGTTGGTCTTTTCAGTGTCGCATAGGATCACATGACAATGAAGAGGGGAGAAACTGTGAAGAGGAAAGAGTATAAGATGGCAAAGAATAAAAAGAAAATGTAGGTGGGAAAATCAGAGAAAAGACAGACACAAAACATAGGCCCAGTCTTTGGAGTTAGCGGTAGATAGTTGCTTGCAGGCAGGTTCCACTCCTTGTGGTGACACTCGGCATCTTTGACTTCTGCATCTATCTTTGACGTCTAGCTTGCCATGGTACTCAGGAAAAATTGGCTGAAAGGGTAAATAAAGGAAGGAGTCTCTCATCTTTACAGTCTTGGATGCTTGTGGAGCTAAGTGGTCTGTGACTATAAATGGGTATTCCATCACACCCTGAGAGACAGTACCTAAAGGGAGAGCAATAAGTGCGTTTGAATAGCTCCTCGTAATCTTTAAACCCAAGTCCTTGAAAAGAGCAACTATGAGGTCAGAGCAATAATTCTTTGTCCTAGAAACAGAGCATCATGGATAACTCAGGGCAGTCCATTTTTAAAAGCTCTTCACATAAACTGGTTAGAAATGCCCTTGTTTTGTTTGTGTCTGGCTAGTCAGGATGAAGGGTACAGTGAGCACGGAGGTGTCTGTGACCATGAGGTGGGGAGAGGTGGGAAAATGGAGTGGAATACGATTTCCTGAGTAACGGTTTTTAATGCTTTCCATGGAAGGGATTAAAATGTGCGGTGGGGTTGAAGAGGAAAAGCTGCGACTCATTCACGGGATACGGCCCTGGGAGACCTTAGTAGATGATTTGCCTAGTTACAGGATAATTCCTCTTCTCTGAGATCTGCAGAATGCCTCTGGTCAAGCTGCCCTCCAAACCTTACTCAAGGATTTTCACAGGCAAAACTGATAGAATCCAGAAGGTAGCTGGACCTCTCTCTGGTGAGGAAAGAACACATCTAGGTTTCTAGTCTTGGGGATTTATTGGTACATGACGCCATGACTCTATGGTTGTGCACATGGGTCTGTCTGAAAAGCTCAGAGGCCCAACGCTTGACATGAGAATGCAAACACGTTATCAGTTAGCTGTCACATACCAGCTGCATGGGGACGGCAACGACATAGAACAGACATGAGCCATGAGCCACATAGGGAGCCAGTCTCAGAATCCCATCAAAACACAGCACAGGCTGGGCTCCATCCAAACAAGCTACAGTTTGAAAGAAAATAAAAATCCCTTGGCTTGAGCCTCTCTTAGGGATGAACACTAAACTTCCTAGTTTAAATCCATCATTTTGTATCCGCCATAGCAAACTATACTCCTCTCTCATTGTTTATCAGAAGAACAAACATTCTTACTTCCCTAGCTTGAATACCCCAAATCGTGAGCTTTTCTTCTGTTTTCCCCCTTTGGCCTGACTAGTTTTATGGCAACTGGACACAAGCTGAAGTCATCTGCCAGGAAGGAATCTCAAAGGGGAAGAAGAAAAAAAAAGCCTTCAGACTATAGGCAGACAAGCCTGGGCTGCATTTTCTTAATTAGTGATTGGTGGGGAAGGGCCCAGCTCATTGTGTGTGGGGACACCTCTGGGCTGCTGGTCTTGGGTTCAATAAGAAAGAGAGCTGAGCAAGCCAGTAAGCAGCATCCCTCCATGATCTCTGCATCACTCCTGTCTCCAGGTTCTGGCCCAGCATGAGTTCCTATCTTGATTTCCCTCAATGGACTGTGATTCAGGATATGTAAGGCAAATAAACCCTTAAGTTGCTTTTGGTCATGGTGTCTCTTCATAGCAATAGGAACCCTAACTGAGGCAGATTCTTTATTCAAACCCTTTCCCTTAAATGCTTCTTGAATTTGTCCTTGTCTTCTTGCCAGGAATATACTGAGGCAGTATATCTAATTCCCAACCATTGCCTTCCTATAGGAAACAAAGCACACAAACAATGAAATACTGACTATCCCATATTCCATGCAGAAATGATGAGTGTTGCAATAGCAATGGCTCTAAGTGCTGGAGAGTTTAGGTCTCGTGTAATTTTATTGTTATTAATAAAATTAATTTGTTAAAATTATGTTGAAGAATATAGACTTTGGTTGAAAAGGAGTCTCATTGGGTAACCCAGAATAGCTTCAAATTCATAATCCTCTGCCTCAGCCTCTGAAATGCTGAGACTGCAGGTCTATAAGTCCCCAGACTAAATTCTATTATTACTTTGAAGCGGATGTTTCTCCTTTGTCCTCTTTTTCCCTCTAGTCAAGCAGCTGGGCATATCTATACTCTTTAACTAGGATTAGGAAGGAGAAAGTATTGCCCTTTAGGCAAAGCAAGTGTAGAGACAAAAAAGACTGGCTCTTCCCCTACACCTTAAACATTATCGGCCTGGGTGAAGAAGTAGCAGACAGCAATGGGAATGGTCCATGCTTCCCACCGATGAGAGCCTACGAGTCATAAGACCCCTGTCCTAGTTTATGGAAATAGATGTAAAGCAATAAGGCTTGGAGAACAGCATGCCTAATTGGAGGTTAATTTGATGTCACTTGATAAAATTGAAATTCTAGGGAAAGTTTTACAGCTATAAATAAGAGATCCATAGATAAATGTTTATTGCAGCACTACTCTCAATGGGAGAAACAAACTTTCAACAACCTAAATGGCCATTGATAGAAGAAATAAATACAAAAAAAAGGTGAAGTTATTCTGGATATAGATTATTACATAGCAATGAAATGTAATGGCTAAAATAACAGGAAGAAATTGGAATTTAGACCTCAGACTCTTAACTACTAACTCTGCAGAACGGAACTGAAAGCACCTCCTTTATGGATAGGGAAAAAATGAAGGTTAGGATAAATGTTTGTATGAAAGCAGGCTATTGTTGACACTTCCAATCTGGTCTTTTGTCTGTGCTGACATAGGATGCCATGTGTGCTGTAATGCAAATTTTAGTCTCTTCTAGGAAATGGAAAATTGCTCCCCTAAAGCCCCCAATGCTAGCACAGAGGAACAAGCAACAGAGGGGAACAGGGACAGGCAGAGACTAGGATGCTGTCTTTGCCTTTGCAATCTCAGCCTAGATGAAGAAGAGAATCATATCACAAACCATGAAGAGCAGTGCCCAGTACTCATGGTTGTCTTAATCCCCATGTTTACAGCTGGGTACCTCAGAAACCTTCCTGGCTATCTAAATTCTCACCAAGAAACAAGGGGTCCAACTAGAAAGAATTACCACCTTCAAACTGTCCTTGCAAGAAATCTAAATTTTAACTCCGAAATCTAGCTGTCTTAGTTTCACCAATAAAATGTACACTTGCAAAAGGAAAAAAAAAAAAGTTTCTCTTTGACTTTTCCCAACCCTTTTCTTGATATCTGGACATTTTCTGATTGCCCAAGATAACATAAGAAACTGCCTTCTGGCATAATGTTAAATATCGAACATTCTTATCCGTTTATGGGAACAATCTCTCAGCTTTCTAGACAGTTTCTACAAAAACATTTCTGCACTAACTGGCAACCTGGGTATATTCTTTCCAACATCAGGAGCCAATGTCAAATAGAATGGCCTTGGCTCCATCTCTGCCGGGCTGAGTGGGAGCAGCTTTTCCCCGGCACGGATGCTGACCTGTCAGCACGGTCTGGTGAGCAGCAAGGAAGTGGGAGTAGGAAACTCCAAACTAAGTTCTAATTGTGTGTCTGACCCAGGCGACATCAGATGGACCTACGCGACAGCTGCACAGCCTCCTCAACAGAGGAGACAAGTTGCAAAGAGAAAAGGTTCTTTGCAAAGCACATCGTGTTCTAGTGACCAAATGCTACAGTCACTAAAGGAAAAAGGGGACTTCTTCCTCAACAAGAACTCAGTCACTGAAGCACCCCACCCACCCATACGGGCTGGATGTCACAGCCCAGTCGCCAGAGACATAGCACCTTCCATGCAAATGGCTCAAGTCCACTGTACACCTTTCCAGGAACATACATCGTGTAGTTATTAATAGTTTCTTCATGCGATTGCTCATGAGTGAAGGGCACTGCCATCTCCCACATCTTTAATGGTGAATAATTAATGATGTGTTGGAAATTAACAACAATTAATAGTGCTTGTGGACAATGGCAAAAGGTCAGAGACTCTAAGGAAATGTGGTGTTTGGCTTCTTAGGGTGGAATCTCACCATTTCCACAAGGGGTCCAGGAGTATGGTGCCTGGGAAATATCTTGCTGTTGCCATAACTTTCCAAAAGGAAAAAAAAAAACATCGACTCTGGCTCCGATACATATTACATCATTTCTCCGATGAACCATGACAATTCCAGTGCTTCCATGCAGCACAGGGAAAGCCATCTCTGCAGGTTATGTTTGCAAAGGCTCCTTCCTATGACTAACCCTGTTAATGGAGGAGAAGCCAATACCAGCTCCTTTTAATAAGTTTAATGCTTTGTTAAAAAAGCAAAACATATTTTAGATTAGTATTAAGAAAGATCACCTAGAATGAAGGACAAACTTGCCACTTAAGTCATAAGATAAACATTTTAGTCTACAGAGTCTAATGAATTTCTGAAGTTGACTCTTTTTTTGAATGAGATGTAAATATAGAGTAATTATAGAAATTATATGTGTCTATCATATTTTTTAGTTTAATTACGTGATTCTTTGCAAGGACAGTTGTAGATGGGCAAGTTAATAAATAAAGTACCTTAACTTATTTGTAATAGAGAAATAAATGCCAGAGATGCTACCAAGTGTGGCTTCCACTAGTCTTGCTCTATGAGACTTTTCTCACATAAATATCTCAAGTATGTCACAATCTTGAAAATAAAGCCAGAGAAAGTAAGTCAGATTCAAATATACAAACTGATGATCTAACCAAGGATCTCCACCAAGGGTGACCTGCTATAAACAATGAACAGGATAGATATATTCTGCTTCCACCCACAGAGTAATTACAATTATAATTACATTACCTGTAATTATAAACATAATTAATTATATTCCTGCAGTGCTTTAGAGCTTACAACGTACATTCACATGCATTAATTATTTAACCTCATCAGGATCTTGTGCTGCAGACGTAGCAGAAAACCCACAGAACAAAACCAAGGGATTCACAATGAGTCCAGACCTATTGCTTCCAGGTGGCCATCTCCTCCTTTCTCTCTTGTGATTGCTTCCTCATACCAAGCCAAAGCTGAACATGCGAAAAGAACGAGGGTTCTGAAACACTGGTGATGCTGGCTCTTTTGTCAAACAATATCTTGGAGAGGGGGAAAAAAGAGAGGGCGGGGGAGTTTAGAGGTGTGCTCAGAATGAGTGAGGAGGGGACACCAGTCACAATGGCCTCAAGGTTCCGATTTACTTCAGGCATGAAGTACTAGTTAGGAGGCTCAAGTTTCAGCCTATGGATTCCCACAGGATGATGACACAGTTAAGGTTCTTGCGAATCTAGTAGATGCAGAGGGCTGGGAACACATAGTATTCCAAATATCCTGATGGCTTATGGCCAGTAGAAAAGAGCTATCCTGAGCAGACCCCACAGACAGCTCTTGGCTTTTGCATCTCAGGAGATCCAAGCACACTCCAGACTGTCTTTCAAGGTTCTCCTCTGAAAAGTCATGTACCATATTGCATATCTGGCACAATCTCTCTGGGGTCATCCAGAGAGGGTTAACAGATGGGGTGCCTTAACATCTGTCCCCACCCCACCACCACTCCTGAGATATCTCAGCTTATGGCTCCATATATCTATTGATATGTTCAAACCCCATATAGCCTTCATGTCCCAACCCAATGCCCATCTTTCCCAGCTATAAAGAATAACAAACTTTGGCCCTCCTCTAGAAACTATGGCCTTCGTGGCAGAGGATATTTGTACTCCAGTAACTACAATAGAAGCTATGCGATTCAGTGCCCTGAATGGAGGTGCCAAATGTCTGGGCCAGCAGATAAGAGTCATCTCAACACTTTTTAGATATACAGATTCTTGAGAGTCGTTTGCTTCCAGGCAAACTTTCAAAAGGAATGGAAGTGTGTGTGTGGGGGGGTCCTTTAAACATCAGACACCTGGAGAGGAAGCACATAGAGAAGCCCATAGATTTATTTCACTTAGATTTATTTCATTTTATATATGCAAGTGTTTCCCCCTATGTATATCTATGTACCACAGTGTAATGGATGATTGGGGACCACCATATGGGTGTTGGGAATTAAAACTGGGTCCTCTTCAGGAATAACTTAACTTCAGAGCCATCTCTCCAGCCCTCCTACTCTATTTCCTAAATGGTAAAAAATACTGAATTACACTATGAGTGATTTACAGCACAGGAAGATGATACTTGCTTATGAGAATTAGAAGATTATCAAGCCCTATTAATAGTGAAGAATCCATGTGAACAATATGTATGGGATATGATGTTTCATGATTTATCTATTATGATTATTGAAAGGCAAAGAAGTGGAGAAAAATGGAGAGTTTTGATAGAGGATGAAATCAGATAGGCTGCTATGTAGGTTATCTGGGAGACCTCCTGAGGAGCGACGCTAAGTCATGATATAAGCGAGTCCTAAAGGCTAGCTATGTGAAGATACTGGGGAAGGTAGCTCAGGCAGAGAAAGGATCAGGGCAAAGGCTTGACAGGTCCAAGGAGATGAAAGGGGAGTGCAAACCAAGCCTGTTGAAACCATCAAGAGGTGTAGAAGGCAGAAGGTTGGGGAAACCCTTAGGTGTTCGTCCCATTTGTATTTTCAAAGTCTCTGATAGCTTCAACCAGAAGAGTAAAATGGTTTGCTTACATTTTACAAACATATCTCCGTTTGTTGTGTGGAGAACGGATGGGAGAGAGGATGTTTAAATGACAACATGTGAAATGATGAGAAATTGCTTAGACTAGGGAAGAGGGAGAAAGAAAAAACAGACAGATTCAAGTGCAGTTGGGAAGTGGAGTTGACTGAGGCTGTCAGCATACTGAACTGAGAAGGTGAAGGAAAAGGGGAGATTCCATGGGAGTCTGAGCTTCTTCCTGTCACCATGCATAGGTATGGAAAAGCTTGAATTTAGGAGGGTGTGGGACCTGCCAAACAGATTGTTGGCAAAGAAACAAGCTTGTCAGTCATAACCCAGGAGAGAGATCATAAGAGGAGTTAGAACCAGAGCAATGGGATCCAAGAGGAAGGATGATATGCCGGCTGCACACACAAAGTAGTCATCACAGAGGAGGGAACCTCAGTTGAGAAAATGCCTCCATAAGATGATGCTGTGAGATATTTTCTTTATCAATCACTGATGGGGGAGGGTCCAGCCCATTGTGGGTGGTCCCACCCCTGAGCTGATGGTCCTGGGTTTAATAAGAAAGCATGCCGAGCAAGCCATGGTGAGCAAGCCAAGAAGTAGCACCCCTGCGTGGCTGCTGCATCAGCTCTTGCCTCCAAGTTCCTGCCCTGCTTGAGTTTTTGCCTTGATTTCTTTGATGAGGAACAGTAATACAGAAGTGTAACCTATCAATAAAAACCCTAGTTAACACAGACGAGATTCCAGACACTGTAGGGGTCAGAGGAACAGCACTGGAATAGAGATGAGAAGGGAGGACAAAGGAACTGCTAGTGTCAGAAGGCTCTGAGAGCTTGTTCCAGGAGGAGGACTGCTGTTAATCAAAGCAGAGAGCAACTGTAGCAAACATGCCAGCTTCTTTTTCATGTGGCACATAAATGCTAGTCTACAGGCTCTATATAAAAGTTTAATTTTTTACAACTGTCTTCAGAAGCCATTATCATTATGCAACCATTTTACAGTTGAGACCATCGAAGTCCCAAAAGGCATAGAAATGATGGTTGGGAAGATGTATCAGTCCTGATAATGTGTTTGCCAGAGTTCAGTCTTCGGGACCCATGTGAAAGATCTGGGCGTGGCTTTGTGTGCTGTAAACCCAGTGCTGAGGAAGTAGAGACAAGAGAACACTGGGTTCTCTAGCTAGCCAGCCTAGCCAGATAATTGGTGATGTCAAGCCAGTGAGAGAATGTTTCCTAAGAGCAAGGTAGATGGCTCCTAAAGAATGCCACATGAAATTGTTCTTTGGCCCCCCATACACATACATGCACATGCAACACATGCATTGTACATACATTAGTTGTAGTGCCTTTCCCCAGAACCACACAATAGGCCTGATCTACTGTGGTTATAAAACAGTATGCACACTCAGTGATCTCGATATTTGTTCCTACTGTTCCTAGTTTCGGTAGGTTCTTCTAAAGTTTAGGATCTAAACCCAGAAGCAAACAGAATATAGCCACAGAGAGCAGAAGACCCATTGATATAGTAGTTTCGACCTTCACCATAAATTAGAACTCCCTGTAGAGCTCCACATACCTACCAATGCTGGGAACAGAAGTTAGAGATTAGGGTTTAGTTGGTGTAAGGTGAGGCCTGTGGAGAGACATTAATTGCCTTGGTTTTGTTTGTTGTTGTTAAAAAACCTTCCATGTGTTTAATGAAGACTGCACTAAGTCTACCTAGCAAATCAACTGACAGTCATGTATTACGCTCCTACTAAGTGGTATGTGTTACCTAGCATGCTGTGGAAACTCTAAGTGTGAACGAGACGCTCCCACAGCCCTCGGAGTTCATACCTTCCAGAGTTTGTGTGGAACTAAAGGAAAATATAAAAAGCATATTGATTGCTGAGCAGAGGTGGTGAATACAGTCACTGACCCAGAATGAATCCTGAGAGGAAGATGCAGACTCGAGTACAATGCTGGTATTAAATTAGGCAGATGAGGTACCTTCTGGAGACTGGTGTGCAGAGCACATCTCCACTTCAGAGGTCAACTGGTGGAGACCAATCTGTCACTCTGTACCACCCTTCTCTGCAATAGGACCTCTCAACGGCTTATGGATCCAGGCCCTTGTCGGGTTCTGGTGCCTACTCTTCTGTCAGTGGGGCACATCTTTTCCTTGTCCAATGGGAAGAGAAGAAAAACACTTCAGCAGCTGCTGAATTCCAGTGTCTTTATTTGAACTTCCCTGGAACAGCCAAGCTAGTGGTATTTATGACTTAAAAGAATTTCCATTTGTAAGTTTATCTTCTTGTTAAAAACCAGCCATTCCCTACCCCCAAACATCCAAAGACAATAAATCAAAACTTAAGGAGCTTATCTCTACAAATAGGACCCATATAGTTGCCAACATACTAATTTTTAGTATCAAGTATAATAAAAGGTTAAGTGGCTGGGGGCAGGAACAAGCTCCCTTTCACAGGAGATGCAGAAGGCATGAGAATGAGCCCAGATGTTTTCCAGGATAAGGCAGCAACTGCTAGGCTAGCATTTCCCTGTGAGCTCCAGCAATGCGCATGGGTATTACCTCTTCTGAAAGACTCTCATTCCTACCATTTTTTATTCTCGACCGGTTTTGCCAGTTCCTGGTCCTGATGTCGAATCTGGTTCCCTTCTCCTTCACAGAAACAATGGTGTCAAAACAAGAATGTCTCATTTACAAACGCTGAACAGATGTAGAGTTCTACCATGTCATCAAATGATGACAGGTGAGGTTGATGGAAGCCAACTGGTATCACAAGCACTGTGGGTATATGGAATCATAAAAGAACTACTCACTGCCCAAGTGTCTCCTCTTCCCATAGGATTCTGCACTCTTCTCGCCATGCCTGGCTCAAGTACAGTAGTGGGCCAGGGCCAGACAATGGCTTTCCACCCTAACCCCCACCTGGCTTCTGTCCTTATCCTGTCACATGTTGGGAGTGTCATTTTCCTTCTGCTTAGTCGGCATTATTCACAAGTCCAACAGGAGCCCATGGTAGCACAATGCCTTTTGTCACTGTATGTCACCTGATCAAGTCGCCATGCAGTTGGGAAAAAAAAATCTGGAGAATATCTCAATATTTAAAAAAAAAAAAAAGCAAACTCTCTAGATATTCTTAATTCAGGAGCATCACCTATTCTCAGAACACCTCTTTTTTATTCCAGAAAATCAAATGTTATTGACAATAGACAGATTTGAGGAGAAACACATTGTAATGAATGATGAGACATTGTGTATTTTCTCAACTGTTAATGTTAACTACTAGTAAGTTGGTAGTAAGAGGATTTTTTCAGTCTCTCCAAAGTTTATTGACTTCTTTTCCCTCTTAACTATATTTTGATTCTTATTTTCTAATCTTATCCCATTCTAATCAAAGTATATGATTTATTTATATTTCAATTTCTTAAAAGATGCTGGGATTTTTTTTAACAAGATGTAACT
The DNA here is from genome assembly GCF_978045245.1 of Mus caroli. Taxonomy (NCBI): domain Eukaryota; kingdom Metazoa; phylum Chordata; class Mammalia; order Rodentia; family Muridae; genus Mus; species Mus caroli. Next base: position 105,076,267 of record NW_028227257.1, on the reverse strand, counting down.
CTATACATTTAGCACACTTTTCTTACCATATGTATTAAATGAGGCTTATAGTTTGTTACCCATATATTTTGTATTCATGTTTTCTTTTTTTACCTCATCTTTTCTCATTGAGGTGTTTTTCTTTTTTAATATAGTGTGTTTTTATTAACTCCTTTAGAATTTTACACAGGTGTCCAACATATTTTAATTATACTCATTCCTCGATCTTATGCCCCGACCCTTCACCTCTCCTAACCAGACCATCTCTTACATACACTTACCTTTGGAATTTAAATACCACAGCTTAATCCACTTTCTCTCGTTTATTCTGTGCCACATAGAAATGTTTCCAGTAAATTATAATTGACACACACACAAGTATAAAATTGGAAGCACACAAATCATGCTCATGAAAATTCTGTGTTCTCAAGCACTATCCCCTTGTGGGCACTGGGGCTGTGAGTCACCCCTGTGTTAGAAATGGCTGCCTTGTTGTCTGTGGTAGTGTGGAAAGATGGGAGGAAATGGGCTGTCGTCAGAAGTTTCTTCCAGAGGAAGTTAAACATTAGTTCACAACTTCTTTCACAAGAAAGCTTGCAGACTCTAAAGCTCAAAGGAAAAGCTCCATGATTCTTTTCCCCGAGGGAATTTCCTCCCACTCCCACCCCTTCTTTAGAAATTTAAAATATACAGAAAGTTTAAGCAAATTCTCACAGCCATACTTCCCAGAATCAACAGCTATTGGCAACTGGTCAATATCTTTTTTTGAATGATGTATTTCAGGGTCCAAGCACAATCGCCTTCAATTCGTCTCCTTCCTATTGGTCAAGGCAAATTGTTTTCTAGAGTTGAATCCTTTCAAGTGAACAAATATGTGGTGTCTTTGCATACTTACGTGTGGCACAAATAACACATGATGCCAATTCTATATGTGTTCTGTGGTTTAACTAAATGGCATCATCTGTTAGAATGTATGCAACTTTTCCTCTTTTTATTAACATTGGGGTTTTGACAATTTATCCTGGTTGATTGTTTCATCTCTCCCTCCCTACCACTCCAGGATTTCAAATTTATGCAAACACTAGGCAAGTGCTCTACCACTAACCTGTGTCCTCAGCCTCCTTTTACCGTTTGTCTCGACACAGGTCCTAAATTGCCCATGTTGACCTTGAACTCACTCTACAGCTCAGGTGAGCCCTGATCTTGCTATCCTTCTTCTTCAGCTTCCCAAGTACCTAGAACCACATTCAACTCCTGACTGAGTTACATACACCTAGCTCTACAGTCTTTGTGTGAGTCATATTTATAATCTCTAACTCCTGGATATTTAGATTCTCCTCAGGTTGCTTCTCTCTGTGTCTCTTTCTGTCTCTCTCTATCTCTATCTCTGTCTTTGTATCTGTCTCTGTCTCTCAAATTCTATAACAAACAATCTTGCATTGGTCTTGTATACACACACACACACACACACACACACACACACACACACGTTTCTGTAGAAAGTAACCTAAGCAGTAGAGGGTCTGTGGGCTGAAGGCATGTAGAGTTTTTATTTTGCTGAGCTATTGGCAAAAATTTTAACAAGTGACTTCAGCATAAAATGATGGGCCCATTCTCCTTAGATGCTGGCCCAGCAGGGTGTTACTAGTTGATAATTTCCCCCCCACTAAACAGTTAAAAAATATCAGAGATTGAAGAGATTGTTCAGTGTGTAACGTGCTTACTGTGTAGCATGAGGACTTGAGTTCCGATCTCCAACAGCCATGTAAAAGCCAGGTTCCAGGGCACACAGCTATCACCCCAGCATTGAGGGATGGAGATGGGTGGATTCAGGGCTCACTAGACAATAGGCAGCCAATCTAGCCCAAACAGTGACTTCTAGGCTCACTGTCTAAAAAAATAAGGCAGTGATCAATAGAGAAAGATAGCAGATGTTAGCCTCTGGCCTCATGTACACAAATGGTGAGTACACCTTATGCCCATGCGTACAGCACACACACAGAGAGAGAGAGAGAGAGAGAGAGAGAGAGAGAGAGACAGAGACAGAGAGAGAGAGACAGAGAGATAGAGACAGAGAGACAGAGACAGAGAGATAGAGACAGAGAGAGAGACAGAGACAGAGAGAGACAGAGACAGAAAGAGACAGAGAGAGACACAGAGAGAGACAGAGAGAGACACACAGAGAGAGAGAGAGACAGAGAGAGAGAGAGACAGAGAGAGAGAGAGGGAGAGAGAGAGAGAGACACAGAGAGAGAGAGACAGAGAGACAGAGAGAGAGACAGAGACAGAGAGAGAGAGAGAGAGCCAGAGAGAGAGAGAGAGAGAGATTAATAATGATAAGACTGGAATTTGGGTTACTGGTAGACTTCTTTCCTAGCATGTGTGAGGCCTTGGGTTCAGTACTCACTACAAAAACAAGCAAATAAGCAAACAAAAAACCTCTAAACATTGGTTTTATTTTTCATTCCCCCCCCCCCCCTGCACAGCTTTCTTGACATAGAGATTTCTATCACATCTGTTTTTCTTTCTTTTTTTTTACTTTGCAAATTTTTTTATTATTTTATTTATTTACATCCCATATGTTGCCCCCTTCTCAGTTCTCCTCACAGAGTTCTTCCTATTGTACTATTTGTGGAATTACTATCCATTTTCAAGAGGCCTGTGCATGCCTTAGATGTTAATCATGTTAATAATATGTACATTGCAAGTGAGTCTTCTTGTTTCTGCAATGGTGACATGCAGTGCAAAGAGCACAGCGACACGCCTGTCCTTGGATCTAGTCTCACACTCCCATTCCGTTTCCCTTGAAAAAAACAAAAATGCTCGAGTGTATTCTTCAAAATGTTCTATGTGCATATAAAAAGGTAGTCTCTGAGTTCCTTTAGAGATCCTTTTTATACATTTAAAAGATAGCACACTGGATATTTGCTCTTCACTGTGTTTCTTTGACTTAAATATACCCAAAATGTAATTCTTTATCAGTTCGTAGACGGCCATGTTTGTGTGTGAGCGTTTGTGTGTATGTATGGGTGCATGCAGACCCCTCAGGTACATGTAGAGACTGTTGTTTCCCGGGATCCATCCACCTTATTTTGAGACAGGAACTCTCACTGAGACCTGGGCTTCACAGACTAGTCCTGGAAGGCTGGCCATCGAGCCCTACCACCTTACCTGTCCCCACTTCCCCAGTGTTGTGATCACAGTGTGGACCATTTGAGTGCTGGAGTTAAACTCAGCCCATGTGCATATTTAATAAGAACTTCATCAGTACTGAGCTATCTCCCTAGTACCGTGGAGTTACTTCTTTTAATTTTTTTTTATTGACTGTTAGGTCATGTTTCTAACAATCCAGAATGTCATTAACTGACAATTAGATTTCGTTGCTTTCAATTTTCTGTTATTAAAAATATTTTAGCAACTATGCATATTATTTCATATATGCGCCAATATCTCTGGAAGACATAAAAGTGGAAGAACTAGATTAAAGACTTAGTCTTTTCAAAACCAAGTGTAGGCAAATCATGCTCTCTAGAGGCTGCCCCACATAGATTCCCACCAGTAGTGAACATGCTGCCTGCCTTGCTAAAATTAATGTGATAAAAATGGATAACATTCATTCCGTATTTGCTATGTTCCAAGAATGATTTTAAGTTTACTGCTTTTATAAGCAATTTAATTTTTAAAAAATCAATAAAATAAAATAACACCATGAACTTACACACAGCCTTCTTCCAGCTCTGATAACCAAGAGCCTTGGCCACATTGATAAAGCATAGAAACTCACGCCCTCTGTCTTTTCCATAGCTGCCAGTCCCTGTGAACTCTAAGCACCATTCAATGTCATTCACAAATACTTGAAACACCAAGAATTAAAAAAATAAAACAAAACAAAGCCCAAGGGAAAAAAATACCACTGAATCTCATCATTCTTCCTTGAACATTGATGATGATTTTTTAATCCTGTACAGTAACCACTCTGCATTCAAACTCCTCTGATATGCTGACCTACAGCACATCTTCCCATACTTGGTTTCCATGGGTCAGAATCCAAACAAGGTTTCATTCCGACTGCCATGGCTCTCAAGTCTCTTTTAGCTCCTAAGAGTCCCATTCTTCTTGTTTTCTCACCATTTATTTATTAAAGAAAAAAGAATCATTTGTCTTTTTCAGCTGTGTTTTATCTTTGTTTGTAGTAGGCTTAGGGGGTTGTTTCAGTTTCAATGTTTTCCACAAAAAAAAAAAAAAAAAAACCCTAAATTTTATACAATCAAATTTCAGTTCCTTTTACTCTGTAGTGTGGGGTTTTGTCTTTTTAAAAATAAAAGTCTTTCATACTCCAAAAATATTTATGTATTTTTCTTATATGTTTAGAATTACTTTATTTACATTTTTTGGTCTTTAATGGCCTGGGATTTATGTTTGCGTATGGTGTGAGATAAGGATCTCACTTGTTTCACGACAGCGCAGGTCCATTTTCTACCTTTCTGTTTATCCTTGATTTGCATCAAAACAACATTTTAGTGTCTCTGTGGATCTGTCTCCAGGGCTGTTTGATTACTCTGTATATCTGATCTCACTCTTACACCACATTGTTTCAATAACTCCAGCTTTTTGATATGCCAGGCCATTGTTAAAATTTGTTTTAGATTTTCTTTTAAGTGCCATAAAATCAGGCTATCCAGAGCCCTCCCATGTCCAAACAAGAGTGGACATTTGGCAGACGAGGACCTGCGCTAGGGCCTGTGTTGTCCCACTAGATAAAGTTTAAAGGGTAGATTTCCTTTGTTTAAAAAAAGTTTTATGAAGATCCTCCTCCTGTAAGCATCGCGTTCATGGTGTCATTTCAGGTCACAGGAGACTTTTTTTTTCCTTCTCTTTTCTTCCTTCATCCTGCTCCATATGTGTTGGGGCAGAGAAAAGCAGGGGTGGGAAAGACTTGGAAATTAGGATCTAGGAAAGGGGAACTCATAAGATCTGGGTTTACAAATTAAGAATTGGAGGGCCCAGAAGTGGGAAGAGGACAAATCACAAGCCACAAGCGCTTGCTATTTGTTGCCCTGCTGGCATAAATGTAGCAGATTTAAATTCTGCAAAGAGCCAATGACTGAGTGGTTCATCAGATACACGGTGATTCACTGATGTTTACAGCATGGGGAGGATGGTGGCAAAGACTGTCCCGATCTGCACTCAGATGAGACAGAAAGGCTCTTGCTCCAAGGGAGGGAATGTGTGGAGCCTAAACAGAGACCTCTTTCAACCCTTGGAGAGGGTTTCAACCCTCCCTGTGAGAACTGCTATCCAAGGCAAACAAGTGCCTCTCTCACATCTCCAAAGGTCTGTGTACAGCTTCATAGGGCTAACTAAACAATGTTTTGATGTGGAACTCTAGAACCAAATAAAATGCACTCCATAGACATTAATATAGTACACAGCATGACATTTGAAATGTAGTTGGGTAACTGGAGTTACACCACACAGGGAAGGATGCCCATTCCAGAAGTCATTTTTTTGCCAAATTAAAAGCCCATTGCCAAGTGCCCCACCTAAATTGTTGGTCAGAAGTGTTCCAGAGACCTCCAAAACAATACAGGCTGTTGCCATTGCTCTTGGTTGCTTGCTAGAACTTGATGGTAAGATCCTATTGCTGAAGACACTGGGTATATTGGTCACAGAGCATGGAGCAACTACCTCAGTTTCTTTCCCACTGGCTAGCTTTCATAGTACCAGAAGGTGTTGAGTAGCGTGCTGTGTACGCAGGATCATCAATAGTCCTATCCAGCTGTCAACTCTGTGAACTACAATAATGACCAACACGGCAAGATATGCCCATGGGCACAATAGTGGCGTGAATGGAATGGGTTAGCCAACCAGTTTCTAATTGTTATTAAGGCTTGTCCCACAGGAGGAGACATATGTACTATAAATCTGGCCAAGAATCCAGTCAGGGAGAGCATAAACGTTCATACCTACTACTATTATTATGCTAAATGGATGTATCAACATATCAAACTGCCCTGTGAGTGTGCCTGCCTCTGCCTGTAGTTTAGTGCAGGTGTCAGATCTCATGGGAGAAGTTTCTTTGTGAAGAAACTCACAACTTGCCCAAACACAGTGAGTATCCCTGGAGTACTGAGCCTCAAATGGCACATCATATCACACCCCTTCCCCAAGGCTCAGAGACACCATGGAAGAAGGAAAAGGAAAAAAAAAACAACAACAAACCTAAGAGACAGCAATCAGGGAGGACCTGAGAACATACAGCAGCTGAGGTTTGCTTACACAAGATCAAGCTGGACCAATGTTCTAGAATGCAGTGGAAGGGGATCTATGAGCTCCTACCTGTAACAGAGGATCTATGGATAGCTGATGGTTGCTGCATTAGAAAAGATAGCTTCCTTTAAGGATGTAGTTCCTGGTAAAGCAGCCATTCTCCAGAACCAGAAGTATATGGGCAACTCAAATTGGACTTAGGAGGCTAATTTTTACAAAGTACAAAAGTTGTGGGGTCAGGGGCTTGGGAGTGGATCTGGGAGTATTTAAGAGGAGAATTTGGGAGTGGATATAATTTGTCTTAGTCAGGGTTTCTATTCCTGCACAAACATCATGACCAAGAAGCAAGTTGGGGAGGAAAGGGTTTATTCAGCTTATACTTCCATCTTGCTGTTCATCACCAAGGAAGTCAGGACTGGAACTCAAGCAGGTCAGGAAGCAGGAGCTGATGCAGACACCATGGAGGGATGTTCCTTACTGGCTTGCTTCCCCTGGCTTGCTCAGCCTGCTCTCTTATAGAACCCAAGACTACCAGCCCAGAGATGGTCCCACCCACAAGGGGCCTTTCCCCCCTTGACCACTAATTAAGAAAATGCCTTACAGTTGGATCTCATGGTGGCATTTTCCTGGCTGAAACTCCTTTCTTGGTGATAACTCCAGCCTGTGTCAAGTTGACACACTGAAGTTCTCCAAGAATTAATTTTTAAAAAGAAAGAGATGTGGTTTGATCTACTACTGCATAAATAAAATTATCTTTCTGAGTTGTTGAGACTCTGGTTTGGTGAGACACAAAAAGGTAACAAGTAACTTCACATTCAAGATGGGCTAAGGGACTTTGACTCTTGAGAGCAAAGATATTAAGAGAAAGAAGAGAATCAACTAGCACTGTATTTTCTTTCTTTTAAAAAAATTTTTAGATTTATTTCATTTTATATATGCCAGTATTTCCCCCTATGTATATCTATGTACCACAGTGTAATGGATGATTGGGGACCAACCATATGGGTGTTGGGAATTAAACCTGGGTCCTCTTCAGGAATAAGAAGTTCTCTTAACTGCAGAGCCATCTCTCCAGCCCTCCTACTCTATTTCCTAAATGGTAGAAAGTACTGAATTACACTATGAGTGATTTACAGCACAGGAAGATGACACTTGCTTATGAGAATTAGAAGATTATCAAGCCCTATTAATAGTGAGGAATCCATGTGAACAATATGTACGGGATATGATGTTTCATGATTTATCTATTATGATTATTGAAAGGCAAAGAAGTGGAGAAAAATGGAGAGTTTTGATAGAGGATGAAATCAGATAGGCTGCTATGTAGGTTATCTGGGAGACCTCCTGAGGAGTGACGCTAAGTCATGATATAAGCGAGTCCTAAAGGCTAGCTATGTGAAGATACTGGGGAAGGTAGCTCAGGCAGAGAAAGGATCAGGGCAAAGGCTTGACAGGTCCAAGGAGATGAAAGGGGAGTGCAAACCAAGCCTGTTGAAACCATCAAGAGGTGTAGAAGGCAGAAGGTTGGGGAAACCCTTAGGTGTTCGTCCCATTTGTATTTTCAAAGTCTCTGATAGCTTCAACCAGAAGAGTAAAATGGTTTGCTTACATTTTACAAACATATCTCCGTTTGTTGTGTGGAGAACGGATGGGAGAGAGGATGTTTAAATGACAACATGTGAAATGATGAGAAATTGCTTAGACTAGGGAAGAGGGAGAAAGAAAAAACAGACAGATTCAAGTGCAGTTGGGAAGTGGAGTTGACTGAGGCTGTCAGCATACTGAACTGAGAAGGTGAAGGAAAAGGGGAGATTCCATGGGAGTCTGAGCTTCTTCCTGTCACCATCCAGAAGTATGGAAATGTCTTTCACCAATTCAAGGGAAAGAAAGGGGTGGGGGAACAAATTGGAAGTGGAAATTAACCCATCTGGGCCAGCCAAGTTGCAGGGACGAGCCTGAAACTCAGGAGATGCTTGGGCTAGAAATGCTAGGTTGAAACTTGCCAGTAAAAGTCACTGCACATGGAGAAAAAAATAAAACTGCTGGGGAAAGAATCTGAAAACAGACCAGAGGGTCTAGGACCAAAGCTGAGAAGCACCTGTATTTGAGGGATGAAAAGGGGGCAAGAAACTCACGGTTTGGTCCAGGAATGAAAAAGGAAGCCAGGTGAGTTGCTCTAGAATCCAGAAGAAAAGCCTTCGTAGTTGGAAGCACTGACTTTATAGCAGTTGCAGTATTGAATTAAGAACCCAGAGCCATGCACATGCCGAGCAAAGGCTCTACCATTGAACCACTAAGCCAACACTGCACACTGCCATGATTCTTGAGGGATATGAAGAGATTAACCAAGAAGTCCCCTGGAGATTCTAGCCTCTGGCCACCAGCATCTCAGAAGTCTTCTGTTTGTAGTATAAGCAACAGAAACTCATGGTGGCTGTTCAGGCAGATTTACAAGTCAAAAGACCAGTACTACCCCTCTGAGGTGTATGGCAAATTCTGATTGTGAACTCCAATAAATCTCACCATGGGAGGTCAGGAACCCGGCTGCCTACCACAACACCGCCATTCTAAAGCATCTTGTTGGCTGTCATGTTTCTACACACTTGGTTCTGGTATTATACATCAGCTCAACATTTTCCCTTCAAACACCACTCAAAATCGGCATCATATCTTTTCAGTACACTTTTTCATAATCTAATAAAATATAAAAATGTTCATGTACTCTAACCTGGCATTTTTATTTCTCTGTCTCTCAAGAGCAAAGATAAATGTTCAGAAATATCCCAGAGAAGTATTGTTTGTGATAGTAAAAATTGAGAGCCATTTAAATGGGTGCCTTTAAAGAAAGGGAAGTATTAAAGTGTGGCATATCAGTTCAGTTGATTGAAGCCCAGAAAGGGAAATGTGTTCTTTCTGAAATATGCAGATCTGAAAAGGTAACTGTGACATACTGTGTGGCTGGTTCCCATCACAAGCTGCTTTGTTCTCTCCACACCCTGCACAAGGCAGCTCATGAGTCAGACTTTAGCCCACCCATGCTTTCCCCTAGATTCTCTAAATGTGAAAGTCAAGTCTGTTTTTATTTCTATAGCCAGAGACATTGTTGAAAATCTAATTACATCATCTTCTTCTATTACCCTTGGACTAAAGACCAAAGTCCTTATGAAGAGCAGCAAAGGCCTGCACCATCTGGTCAACCTCTGACTAACCACCCTTCTAATATCATTTTGTCTGCTTCTTCCCCTGGCTCCAGTAACACTGCCATTTTATGTTCCTCGGGTCTGAATGTCTTTTTTTTTCTCTACCACAAGGCTTTTTAATTTTTCTGTCATCATTCTTCAAATATTTCAAATGCCAGATTCTGAAGGGAGCCTTCGTGATACCCCAAGCTATATCTTCCTGCTGTTCTGATTCACATCACTGTGTCTTTGTTGCCTTCCCTATCACATGTATTCATTCATGTATAAGCTGTGTCTTAAACATATAAGTAATAACCTATGTCACTCAAACCCAAAGCCAAGGAAGAAGAGACTGTGTCTGTTCTGTTTATGACTTTAGAATCTAGCAACAATACTTAGTACACAGTGGGTGTCCACAAATGCTTACCAAATGAAAAGGACTGAAACTATAGCTCCCACACAGGAGGACAACAGTTACACAGGATCGAGTTGGAAATGGGGATTTCCATTTGTCCCATTAATTTTAATGAATCAGTATATGTGACTTTCAGATTTAATCTAGGAAGAAAAGAGGAAACAAAGCTGAGTGTGTGGTACAGAGGCAAAAGTATGGCCACAGTTAAAAGCCAGTCTGGTCTACAAAGTGAATTCCAGGCTAGCCAGGAGTGAGACCCTGTTTTAAAACAAACAAACAAACAAACAAACAAACAAACAAACAATCAATCAAACAATCAAACAATCAAACAAACAACCATAATATATCTTTTTTTCTCCATCTAAGCCATGGATAAATTCTATAAACTTTACTTCAGAATTACGTCCCAAATCTATTCCCTTCCCTTCATCTCCACTAACACCACCTGTTCTAACCCACCATTAGCTTTTCTCTGGGCTATTTGAGTAGCTTCTCCATTGGCCCCTGCTTCCACCTGCGTTCCAATAGAGTCATTTTCCAAGAGGTAGACAAGACAAACCTTTGAACAAATTACACCCCCACCATCACCCCCACTCCCACACTTTAAACTCACCCCTTTCCAACATACTTGGGAGCATACCTGGAACACAATTCAAAGTTCTTACCTTGGTCTTTCCTGAAAATCTCTCTAACATAATTACAACCGTCTCAGAAAATGTCTCTGCCCTCTGAGATGTTCCTCTTTATCTCAGTCTTCTTCTCCCGTCCTGAGGCCTGTCCTGGCTGGTGTCTTTGCTGACAGAACTTCTCATCCACCAGCCATCTAATCTGAAGGAACCACCTGCCATTACATCATTCTGTGGCCTGCTGTTTGTCTTGCTTATCTCCAGTGGTTTATTTACTACTGCAATCCCCGATACTTAAAACAGTACTGGGTCCCTAAGACATGGTGAATAATTTTCTGTTGAATGACTGTCTGCCTTACTCAATTCATTACAAAGTGGTTCTCCGGCCTTGCTGAGAGGACTTTAAGTGGCTTCCAGAGACTCTTTAGTCCCTTCCTCTTGTTGCTCCCTCTGCTTCCCCCACCACATCCTTCCGAGCCTGCTTCCTCACTCTCTGACAGCTCTTTTTCTTTCCCTTTCAGCAGGGTTCTCCCGTGTTCTCACACTTGAACATCCTCCCTGGTTTGAATTCTTGCCTGAGTATCATCACCTCCTCTGCGACTCCCAACAAACTTTGTTTCTTAGCTACCTGCACCTCTTACCCCAGCTTTCCACTCATCTTTGAAATGTTCAGATTCGACCCGCTGCGACTCCTTCCTTTCCAGCTAGTTTTGCTTAGGAAAACTTTTCCTTAAAGCCAAAAGCTATGCTTCAGTTGTGCCCCTGGGCCAGAAATTGGGTTAGAATTAATCTTGTTTTCTCTGTGTCTCAAGAGTAAAGACGTCATCTTGGCCTTTGAGAATCCACTCCATAATGTTCTTGGATTCAGTATTTTTTTCCACTTGCATTCCAGAATCTTATGTTCTTTACTCTCAACAATTCAAACTTTTCTTACGCCATAAATGCCCCATCTTAGTTCCAAACCCATAGAATTACAGAGGAGTAAAATGGAAAGCTTTTTGAAGACATCTCCATCATTTTTTTTTCATTTCATTTTGTTTTTGCATTTCTGAGACAGATCTCACTATGCAGCCCTAACTGGCTTGAAATCCCCTATGTGAACCAAGCTGCCCTCAAACTCACAGAGATCTCTGCTTAGTGAATGCTGGGATTAAAGTCATATGCCCAGCACCAAGCTCATTTGTGAAATGAGGTGTAATTTGTTCAATGGACCAGCTTAGCATTCACTTTGCAACCTTCAAGCTTCCTCCCACATGCTTTCTTGTCTCCAAAATGTACTCTCCAGCACTCTTTCCTAACATGGAGCCATGTCGATCATGCTCAGAGCTAACATGACTCTCCTATTCTCTGCCTCAGATAGCCTCAAGAGCTTCCATGCTCCCCTAAAACCAGGACATCTGCTCACTCTTCCTGGATGCGCTGCTCCTAGATTGCCACTCAGATCTTCAGCCTGGCAGCTGAGTTAGTATTCATAAGCTGACACCTCACTGCTAGCCACAGAGATCAGAAGTGAGATCAATTAAAAGCAGTGTTAAGAGAAAAAATATGAGATCAATATTAAGAAAAGGCTTCTGATTATTAAAACTGCCATTTGATGGCACAATTCTTCTAGGAAATAATGAACTTCTGATAAGCCTAATGCTCAGGAATAGGAGTCTAAATAACACTTCAAAGACATTCTGGGAAGAGTGTGTCCCTGGTCATGGAGGTGAACAGAAGTAGTTAACTTCAGATTCCTTTTAGCTCCTGCATTCACCCTCTTCCCTTGATACAGAGGGTCAGCTCCTCCACTCCCAGCCTGGCAACCCTGTATGGTCAAACATTCTTTTATTCCAAAATGTATTTCCCTTTATTCTTTACTAAAAGTTATATATTGCCCTCATTCCCAAAAAGAATTTCTTAGTTAAAAGAGCTACTCTTGTTTTGTTTTGTTTTGCAACTTGGAGCCAGGAGTTCATGTTTTATCAACCTCTACTTTTCTTTTTAAAAAATATTCAAAATTACTATTATTTTGCCTGTATGAATATTTTGTCTGCATAAGTGTCTGTGGACCATGTAAATGCCTGGTGCCCACAGAGGCTAGACCGAGCGTACGGACGGTTGAGAGCTATCACATGGGTGCTGAGAATCAAACTCGGCTCCTCCGGAAGATCAGCGAGTGTCCTTAACCCCTAAGCCATAGCTCCAGGACTCCTTCCCCATTTAAGATTTACATGAAAATCTTTTCATTTTAAGCATCTTGACTTCTCACCTATGGTGTAATTATACTGATAATGGATTGTTTTCCACCTGTAGACTATTGACATCTTGTTCCTCTTTGAGAACATGAGCCATCTCATATTTCTTTTGCACCCTTCCACTAACACCATACCAAGACATGAAACAAGTTCTGACATCATTGTGGCCATTCCATGAAGCAATGGATGAAGCTGTATGGTATACTCTGAAGCAAAATTAGAAAGAGGAGATTGGTAATGGGAAATAGAGACCAAGAGGAAAAGGAATCTAGCAATAAAACAAGAAGGAAATAAGCCCTTAGTAGTTCCTTAAAGAGCAGGTTACCAGGCACCCAGGAACTCCTCCAGACCAGTGGCACAGGTTCCTTCTGGTCTGGGCCAGTGCCCTGAGCAGACCTTGGATGCGGACTCTGCAGTCAGTCTAACAGTACCCAGAGGAAACTCTATTCCTAGGTGCTCTAACACACCCAGGATCATAGAATCAGAGGTGCCCCTAGCAGACCTTGGGCGCTATCTCTGCACCCAGTCCCATAATACCCAGAAGAAGCTTCACTACCAGGTGCTCTAACATGCCCAGAATCAGAGGATCTCAGGAGCTTGGTCACACCAGGATCTCAAGGTCCCAGAGGCAGCTCGATTACCAGGTGCTCTGACATACCCAGGATCTCAGGATCACAGGATCACAGAATCACAGGGTCCCAGAGACAGCTGAACTCTGAGAAGTTCTGACACAACCAGGATCACAGGAAGAACAGACTCCAGTCAGATATAGCTAGGGCAGGTAGCACTAGAGATAACCAGATGGCAGGAGGCAAGCATAAGAATATAAGCAACAAAACCAAGGTTACTTGGCATCATCAGAACCCAATTCTCCCACCATAACAAGTCCTGGATACACCATCACACCAGAAAAGCAAGATTCAGATCTAAAATCACTTCTCATGATGATGATAGAGGACTTTAAGAAGGATATAAACAACTCTCTTAAAGAAGTACAGGAGAACACAGGTAAACAGGTAGAAGCCCTTTAAAAGGAAACACAAAAATCCCTTAAAGACTTAATGGAAAACACAATCAAACAGGCTAAGAAAATAAACAAACCATCCAAGATCTAAAAATGGAAATAGAAACAATAAAAAAAAATCACAAAGGGAGACAACCTTGAAGTTAGAAAACCTAAGAAATAGATCAGAAGTCATAGATGCAAGCATCACCACAGAATACAAGAGATAGAAGAAAGAATCTTCGGTGCAGAAGATACCATAGAAAACATTGACACAACAGTCAAAGAAAATGCAAAAAGCAAAAAGCTCCTAACCCTAAACATGCAGGAAATCCAAGACACAATGAGAAGATGAAGCCTAAGGTTAATAGGTATAGAAGAGAGCAAAGATTCCCAACTTAAAGGGCCAATAAATATCTTCAACAAAATTATAGAAAAAAAAAAAACTTCTCTAACCTAAAAGAAGAGATTCCATGAACATACAAAAAAAAAAACCTACAGAACTCTAAATAGACTGAACCAGAAAAGAAATTCCTCCTGTCACATAATAATCAAAACACCAAATGCACTAAACAAAGAAAGACTATTAAGAATTTATGAAATTCCTAGGCAAATGGTTGGAACTGGAGGGCATCATCCTGAGTGAGGTATCACAATCACATAAGAACTCAAATGATATGTACTCACTGATAAGTGGACATTAGCCACTTAGTAAACTTAGTATACCCGAGATATAAGAGACAATTTGTAAAACACATGAAACTGAAGAAGAACGAAGACCAAAGTGTGGACACTTTGCCCCTTCTTAGAATTAGAAACAATCACCCATGGAAGGAGTTACAGAGACAAAGTTTGGAGCTGAGACAAAAGGATGGACCATCTAGAGACTGCCATATCCAGGGATCCATCCCATAATTAGCCTCCAAACAATGACACCAATTGCATACACTAGCAAGGTTTGCTGAAAGGACCCTGATATATAGTCTCTTGTGAGACTAGGCCAGGGCCTAGCAAACACATAAGTGGATGCTCACAGTCAGCTATTGGATGGATCACAGGGCCCCCAATGGAGGAGCTAGAGAAAGTATCCAAGTAGCTAAAGAGATCTGCAATCCTGTAGGTACAACAACATTATGAACTAACCAGTACCCCGGAGCTCTTGACTCTAGCTGCATATGTATCAAAAGATGGCCTAGTAGGCCATCACTGGAAAGAGAGGCCCATTGGACATGCAAACTTTATATGCCCCAGTACAGGGGAATGCCAGGGCCAAAAAGTGAGAATGGGTGGGTAGGGGAGTGGGGGTGGGAAGGTATGGGGGACTTTTGGGATAGCATTGGAAATGTAATTGAGGAAAATACGTAATAAAAAAAACTTAAAAAAAAAAAAAGAAAGACTATTAAAAGCAGTAAGGGAAAAAGGTCAAGTAACATATAAAGGCAAACCTATCAGAATTACACCAGACTTCTCAACAGAGACTATGAAAGCTAGAAGATCCTAGGCAGATGTCATACAGACCCTAAGAGAACACAAATGCCAGCCCAGGCTACTATACCCAGCAAAACTCTCAATTACCATAGACGGAGAAAACAAGATATTCCATGACAAAACCCAATTTACACAATATCTTTTCATAAATCCAGCCCTACAAAGGATAATAGATGGAAAACACCAACACAAGGAGGAAAACTACACCCTAGAAAAAAGCAAGAAAGTAATCTTTCAACAAACCCAATAGAATATAGCCACACAAACATAATTCCACCTCTAACAACAAAAATAACAGGAAGTAACAATTACTTTTCCTTAATATCTCTTAACATCAATGGACTCAGTTCCCCAATAAAAAGACAGACTAACAGACTGGGTACATAAACAGGGCCCAGCATTTGCTGCATACAGGAAATGCACATCAGTGACAAAGACAGATACTACCTCAGAGTAAAAAGGTTAGAAAACAATCTTCCAAGCAAATGGTCCCAAGAAACAAGCTGGAGTAACCATTCTAATATCAAATAAAATCAACTTTCAACCAAAAGTTATTTTAAAAGATAAAGAACGACACTTCATACTGGTCAAAGGAAAAAAATCTCTAAGATGAACTCTCAATTTTGAACATCTATGCTCCAAATTCAAGGGCACCCATATTCGTGAAAGAAACTTTACTAAAGCTCAAAGCACACATTGCACCCCATACAGTAATAGTGGGAGACTTCAACACCCCACTCTCAGCAATGGATAGATCATGGGAACAGAAACTAAACAGAGACATAGTGAAGCTAACAGAACATATGAACCAAATGGATCTAACAGATATTTATAGAACAAACATTTCATCCTAAAATAAAAGAATATATCTTCTCAGCACCTCATGGTACATTCTCCAAAATTGACCATATAATCAATCACAAAATAGGCCTCAGCAGATATAAGAAGATTGAAATAATTCCATGCACTTTATCAGCTTACCAAGGACTAAGGCTGGTCTTAAATACCAACAAAAACAATGGAAAGCACACATACACATGGAAGCTGAATAACGCTCTACTTAATGGTCAAGCAAGAAATAAAGAAAGAAATTAAAGACTTTTCAGAATTTAATGAAAATGACACATCATACCAAAACTTATGGGACATAATGAAAGCAGTGGTAAGAGGAAAACTCATAGCTCTGAGTGCCTCCAAAAAGAAACTGGAGAGAGCTTACACTAGCAGCTTGACAGCACACCTGAAAGCTCTAGAACAAAAAGAAGCAATTACACCCAAGAGGAGTAGATAGCAGGAAAAATCTAACTCAGGGCTGAAATCAACCAAATAGAAACAAACAGAACTATACAAAGAATCAACAAAACCAGGAGCTGGTTCTGTGAGAAAAATCAACAAGATAGATAAACCCTTAGCCAGACTAACCAGAGGGCACAGAGACAGTATCCAAATTATTAAAATCAGAAATGAAAAGGGAGATATAACAATGAAATATATCTTAAAATAATTCTTCTGTATGTCAAATATTGAAGTTGAAAATATTAAAATCATGCTCGACAAAAAGAAAAGAAAAAGAAAGAGCAGGTTACCATTGCTTTGAACCAGGAGACATGAGAGGTGCTCAAGCAATTTCCAATATCAGGCAGGTGAACTAGAAGAGTTGCCCCAAATATTTCCCCCCAGGTGATATGTTATGTAATGAAAAGCTTGTAATACTTTATTGCTGTGCCTTTGACATATGGTTTAACCCATTGGAGCAATGTCAGGATTCTCTGATTTGCCACTATCTGCCCTTGCCTATAGGAAGGAGATTCTAAGATGAGGACAGAAGCACATCTATATTATATTAGGGTTTGACAGAGAAGGTGAAGTCTTTCTGAAGAATCATGCTGGGAATTTATGAGAAGCATCCCTGAGAGAGATCACACTGAAGTCTGGCTCCAAGTGTTCTTCCCACGTAAGCTTCTAAGGCCAAACGATAACAGACAAATACATTGCTAGAAAGTGAAGGTGTAGCATTTCACTCTTGCAAATATTTCCAGAAAGGTAACTTTCACTACTGGAAAAACCTTTAATACAAAGTAGAAGGAAATTTAGAGATCCTCACCCTGGCCTGATGGGTGGTCAGTTCCTGATACTGGTCAACAGGTTCGGTAACAAGGGGTCCTTAGCATTCTAGCACACTCAGAGAGTTCAGGTCAGGGAGAGAGAAATGGTTCCCTCCCATGGAACCTGCAGGCATGTTCACCAAGAGTGATTAGCCCTGCCAAACTGCTAGCTGAAACCTCGCTGCTTCACAATCTATAGCTCCTCGATTATTTTTACCAAACTACATCATCCCTTCACTTCGTGGTAAGGCTGTTAGCTCATTTGAAAAAGAGAAAATGTTTCATGGTCTCTGTACGTCTTCCCATCACACATCTGAGCCATCCCAGACACAGCTCATCTATGGCCATTTTAATGAGTTTCTTTCCCATCTCTTTTTCATCATTGAGATCATCTTTAAAACATGTAAAAGGAGTGGACTCTGCCCAGAGCTCAAACTCTTTCCCTCTTCTGCCTGCTGGTCATGTTGACCTGGCCTTGGCGAACCCTGCTATGACTTCAGCGCCGCTAACCCAATGCCCAGCTAATATGCTGTGATTTAGTCTGCTTGGAATCTTCGAGGATTACTGATATGTGTGGCCTACAGAGGTAGACGACATTGTAAGTCAGACTGTATGGCTACATCCCTTCACTCTATCAGGCCTATCCTACTGGTCTAGATCCAGACGAACTATGACATGTGTTCTTACAGTTACCTTGATCTTAAAAAATAAAAAATAAATAAGGTCTCAAAAGTATCTTTCCTAGTTTGATGGGTTTAGCTAAACAGCACCTTGTTGTTCCTGGACCAAATGGAGCAGTCAGCCTGCTGTTCTCTTTCGTGGCCTCTCATACCAATTGTCTCTGCACATGCTTTGAATATATCTCTATTTTGTCTCCAAAAGGACTCCCCCGTCCTCCTCCTGCTCTCTCCTTGATCCTGGTTGCTGTCCAGAAAGAATGTAGAGCAGACTTCAACACTGGGCCAGTACTTTTCCACTGTATCATTTCCTCAGCTTCTGACACAGTCCTAGCCTACCATGCCTTTATAGAAACATTACTTGGATTTAATAATAGGTTCTCACCTTCAGACTTGCAAGGTGTGGTGGAGCCAAACCGTACAACTCAGACGCTCCCATACATCTAACAAATGAATCAAGAGAATATGATTCTTCTTCAGTAGCATTCTTCGAAGGGAAGGAGAGAGGGCGTTCTGGGCCTATTGTGTGAAGCTGACCTCCCTGACACGGTTCTGTTCGCCCACAGAACAGGCTATTCTGACCTAACAAGGCCATCTGAAAATTTTGCCTTAGGAACTAACAAACTTTGTGATTCCTCTAAAAAGGAGTCTTCTTTGAAGTGGGTGTTCCAACAGTGTGTGGAATACCACAGCTCTGACCGGCAATGAGTTGTGACTGGCTAGTGGTGGGTGTTTAACTGATGCTAAGGGGAGTAGCTCATCTGAGGTTATGACACTGAGTGAAATGCCCGATAATAGCTTCTCTGTCCGTTTGAGATCAAAATAACAAGCTATGACCTCTAAGAGGTTTAGCTGAAGGAGACACAGACTACCTTATTGAAAACCCTTTCCTATTAGCACTAATATTGATTAATTACAAACATCTATGCTGATTTATGGACACCTGCTTAGCATCAACCACACAGACCCACCCTTCCAATTATTTAGTGATACAATGTCTCATTCATTTTTGCTCGGGGGCAGCCAAGACTTTTCTAATTTCCTGTGGCCACCTTAGGCTCTGTGTATATCTTCCTCTTCCAAATTACCAACAGGCCTCCAGCATATTTGCCTGGTTTGGAAAACAGCAGGAGGCACCATTTGAACTTTCTGAAACACTGATACATGCATGAGCACGTGGGCGCACACACAGAGGTCACTTGATGCAAGCACAATATGATAAGGTCCTTTATATGCAAATGTCCTCAAGTCTTAACACTCAGGCATACACAGCTTCTATTTTCCATCTTACTTTAAAGCTGTACCACAATTAGATGTGCTTCTTATTTATAACACTATTTTTGCAGCAGTAAAAAAAAAAAATACAAGATAAGTGATGAGCAGAGTGACTTCAGAAGTCAGCCTAGGACATTATTTCTCACTCTTAGTCCTTACCAATGTCAAGTGCAAATTTTAAATTAACAGGCACTTCCTTTATTGAAATGACTTCAGCACATTTGCTGTCTTCCATTGATTTCTATTTACTTTGGCATCCACAGGCAAGAAGAACATATTTTTGTGCCTGACGAAGCTACCTACGGCTTCACTACGTCTATAGCATGCTGGAATAAAATGCTGCTGTGAGCTCCTGTAAGGATTAACATAATACAAGAACACTACTTATATGGTTCCTCTCCTGACCTTACCACACCATTGGCTCTCCCTTAGAGACACCTCTCTGCTCTATTTTCCTATTAATAAGTGATCTATAAGACTCTAAACCCAGCAGTAAATATACTGTCAGAAGCATTTTAATACTAAATGGTTTTTCTGTAAATATGTTATCTGTCAGATAATATGGGTAAGGGGTAACCTCAACCCCCTTCTAGCTTATGAAAAAGTCCCTAAGTCACTGTGTGAAGGGTGTGTGGGGGGGATATTATTCATCAGAAACAGCAATAGTAATTTTTTCTCTGTGGTCCAAGTTGGCTACAGAAGAGCCCAAATAAGTTTGGGTTCATTTGTAGGTTTGGGGTTTGTTTTGGTGTGGTTGGTTGATTGGTTTTTGGTTTGGTTTGGTTTGGTTTTGTCTGTTCTTCAAAAGCAATTCATTTCAGAGCTCTTAGAGTTGAAAAATGGAATAAAAGTAATGAGAAGGTAGCTGTGATTAAAATGAAACCATGGTGTGGTATATTTGATTCAGCCAGCAAAGGTAATGAGCAGCAATGTGAACTACTATGCTTTGCTGAACCCTGCCTCCGACAATCTGCCATTCCAAATATTTACCAGTGTTCCACTGCTTCACCACAACCATAATACTGAGAATAAAGAGGCAAAGTTAAGCTAAATTAAAAAAACAGAACGAAACAAGAAAAACTAAGCTCAGCCGGGCGTGGTGGCGCACGCCTTTAATCCCAGCACTCGGGAGGCAGAGGCAGGCGGATTTCTGAGTTCGAGGCCAGCCTGGTCTACAAAGTGAGTGCCAGGACAGCCAGGGCTACACAGAGAAACCCTGTCTCGAAAAACCAAAAAAAAAAAAAAAAAAAAAAAGAAAAACTAAGCTCAACCTCAGAGAGCTATCTCACTCTACTTTCATACTAAGATGGCCCCAGTGATTCAATGTCAACTTGAACCTCGCCTTTGGGCACTAGAGGTAAAGTCAGGAAGTATTCCTGGGACAGAGCAAGGACATGCAGGCTCTGTCACCATCACCAGAAAGATAGCTAAGCCTCCGCTTTCTCAGGAATGTCATAAAACAAGGCATGTAAAGACCAATTTGGAAGCCTCCTAGACCCATTGAAGTCACTGTGGCTTTTTTTGAACTTCCTGGCTAACTTTCTATGGTCCACAGCCCCCGACAGGATACAAAAAACCCTGTGTGACTCAAAAGTTGAGTGGGAGGGGGATGTGGTACCAGGAGAGAGGCATCTAATTCAGTGGCAGCCCAACCAGAACACCTGAGCTCACCCTCTGGTTAAGGAGAGCAGGACATGAGCTGTTTTAATGACCCCAGATAGCCAGGGCCTCTGTTTTATGTCTTATGGAAATTACTGGGAAGCCAGGAAGTGTGTGGGGAAAGCATCTGTTGGGCCATGTGCACGTTAGCCACGGGTGTGCTGCTCCTTCGGATTTAGCTGCAACAGGGGCCAGGCCAGCCCAAATGTATTTCTTTGAAGCATTATGTACAAAGGCCACTTCTTGGAAATTCTGAGTTGCTCTAGAAGGATTCTGGGTACTTACTTGCCAAGCCTTTGAAGCACCAGCTAATGAGACTGAGAGAAATCCACTGGCCAGGCCCTGGTGTAAGTGAATATTTCCCAGGGAGAAATTTTATGCCGAGGAAAACGCTCACATGGAGTCTTCTGTCATAGAGATATGTGGTTTCCTAGACATCTGTGGTCACTGGACATGGTTCAGCCAGGCCTTAAAATACCTCACCTCTGTCAACAGTCCACACCCAGGATCCAAGAGATTGCAGCAGGCCCCTAGCACCGGGCTGCACACAGCAGTGAGGTTTTGAAAGGGCAGTCATGGAGGCTCTTTCCCAGTTGTCTAGATGTAATGTGTAACCCATACCAGGCCAGCAGAAGAAATGCCATCAGTTCACGCCCAGGCACATGAGGGAGAATTGATTTTACAACAACGAGCTGCGGGCATCTGCCGTCTTGAGCCGCTAAATTAACCACCTGCAGTTATCAAACCAGAAGGGGGAAACACGGGCAAGAAATGCAGGTGAAAGCTATTTTCATGGATAAGAATGAGTTCTCTGACCCGAGAGGTGTTCAAGCATCGCTTGGTCCAGATGTGACAGAGGGAATCCAGGCATCCAGGTGTTTCAGCTAGACCAATGAGTTTCTATCCTAGTCATTCCCCATGGTCTCCTGAGAATCTTTCAAAGACTACATCTTGCTGTACCTGTGCTCTATGGGGAGAACCACCAGGCTGGGAACAAGACTTAAAGAATTGGTCATTCAGAGATTCTTGGTCGTCTTTACAGAGGATGGCATTTGTGATCCCTGTATGTGCAGGAAGTCTGTGATTTCCTACCAAGGTTCTGAGCCTTACCTACCACCTATGTACAGGTAGGAAGTGGCCTGTGTAGACAGCCAGATACTGGGGAATGCCCCCCCCCGACACACACACACACACACACACACACACACACACACACACACACTATAGTGTTTTGCATATTTGCTGATGTTCCCCCCAAAAGCATGCAGAAATGAATCACTATTGAAACCATTTACTTTCCGTTAGTGCATGGATGCCTTCCCATGATGCCCTGATGCTTTGTTTGTCCTCCTATAAAAATTATTTATGACCCAAGTGTGATCTTTTAAATCAGAATACTTATTCCTGAAATCAAAGCTCCAGCATGCTAATGCCAGTAGAAACCTCGATAATTTTTCAAAGCCATGTTGAATATTCAAAAGCTGGAGCTGAAGGAAAGGAGTTAACATTAATTAATATTTGAAGCAGTAAAATAAAAGCAACAGTGAAGCTAATTTTGCAGGACAATTAATCATGAGTCTTGCTAATTACACATGGGATTTTGCAAATGATTTTTTTTCGCAGGTAGCAAAGTAAAAATGATAATCCACTACCCATCAAAATCATTGGCTTCTCACCAATGTCCCCAGCAAGAGCAATTAGTGGAAACAGCAGAGCCCTAGTAATTGCATGTCAAGAGAGGAAAGCGGTAGGATTTTAATTGCTCTAAATAAAGACCACTTGCTCATCTGTACACCTGATTGTCCAAAACAGCCCCGTAAGCCAGAGCAAGCATGCCACCACTTCCAGGTGCCCACATAAAAAGAACTCTGTGGGAACGCTCTTCTCTCAGCAACCCATGCAGTTTCTGGAGGAAAATATCAATATGCATTCATGCTCTGAACTGCAGTGTCATCACTTGACTATAAGAACCAAAAGAAAAAAAAAAACACCCACTTGGGAAAATGTGCATATTCTTTATATTTGCCAAATATTTATTGCTGACATTTTTTTGAAGAACTTTAACTATCTACAAGGTGCCAAGGGCTTCAAATTTACTGAATTTTAGGATCCCCAATAAAATGTTTTTAACAAGACATCTCAAGAGGGCATAAAATAAAAAATTACCATATTCATGAGTGTGAGCCTCTAAGATTGCAATGCTATAAACTGGATGTTTATAATTTGCTTGTGGCTTTCTTAATTAAAAACTGGTAATTAGGAACTCAAGTATTATTTTTGCACTTCAGCTCCTGTACTTTCCCTGCCCCTGTTACTTCTCAGTTTAATACATGTACACACGGATGCACACAATTGCAAATGATCAATAATATTTAACTGTGTGTCTAAAACCTAAATGATGATGGATACATTTAAATATTGCTTTCCGGGACATTATTATTCCAGCGGCCCTGCCGGGGCTTAAACACTGAGTTTAAACACGACAGCTCCCCGTTTCTTGCTCTTCCTATGCATCATTTGCTCTGGTTTTAAATGAAATTGCTGAAGAGCTTTCCAAGCATTACTGTAGCCATTGTCATCTGCCGCTCCCCCCCCCCCTTGCCCTTGCATGGTTGATCATTCCATCCTGAGAGTTCAACCCCCAGCTCTTCCCTTCATTAGCTTTGTGGAAGGGAACAGTAACCTCAACTCAGGATCACACCTTCCCCGCACTTCCAGAATCATGCGCCTTGTCTCCTGCACCAGAACCAAGAGCAGCAAGCGGAATCCTGGGAGAGCTGCTTTCTTGGCTGAATCACTAGCAGATCACAGGTGTGTGCCTGATGCCCAGAGGTGATGCAGAGCACACTAGGATGGTGGCTTGAAAGCTTCTCAATGGAAGTAGGTCCTTAAATCCTTATAGTTTTGCAGATATTGCTCTCGGTGGCAGCTCCTTTACCTTGCCTCCTTAGCTAATTACTTTCAGCTTTTCTTACATTTTAAAGGAGTCTATAAAGGTGGGAATTCAAAGAGTACCCATGCTGGAGTTAAAATTCCCCTGAGGTTGTTAGATGCACACACCTCACAAGACCATATTTTTCTCCCTGGCCTTTTTATCTTTCACTAAATATCAACCAGAGACCAAATGGCTATTATTTGCTTAGAAGCATTTTACCAAGACATGAAAAATATGCTGTTTAATTTTTTGAGAAACATCTTTAGGAGGGCCTGGAATGAAATGACCCTTCCCTTCCAAATAAAATAAATCTCCACCACAGAAACAAAGCTATAGCTACATCTCAGATGGGACCAGAGAATGGGGCGTAGCAATAAAACAGCTGAACAGAAACAATAGATTTTTTAATAGTTCATTATTATGAGGACAGACTATTGTTCTGAATTCTAGAGGAATAAAGTGTAGGATGCTTGAGCTTTCTTCTTTGGGCTGTCTGAATTCTTTGGAAGTCTGCAATGTTCATTCCTAAGTTTTGTTTCCCTGCTTGTCTGGCGTGGCCATTAGGAGATTGCTAGCATGCTATTTATATTGTCACTCATTACTGAACGAGGAGGATGGAGGTGCTGGATCAAAGCATATAATCTTCTAACATAAACGTGAATGAGAGGGTGCTATAGTCATAAGGGTTTGGGTGTGACAACAGTTTCCAAATCAAGGGTCAAACCACTCCAGAGCTTTCCTAGATTATAGCTACTCATTAAGGGAGTGGAGGAGAGCTGAGTGTGACCTTTGCCCCACAGAGCCCCCAGGACGTTTTGTGCTTTTCCGTAACTATAGCATCTGCAGATTTGTTGGCAGTCTTTAACACCCTGCAGACTCCCATTGTAATAAGCAGATCTAGCACAGTGGCCCCTTGATGGCGTCCATGGTGCCATATCAATTAAAGGAGGCAGAGAGAATGACAAGCAGGCTGTCTCTCCCCTTTCTTCAGGAAGGAAGTTATCCCCAGCAAAGGGATAAATTTTGCGGTCACCTAACAAGTAAATAGCAAAACTCAACAACAAAAAACAAGAACAAGAAATAAAGTCTGGGGAGTGGGATACTGAACAACAACCCGTTTATACTGGGCTCAGTGACTCCCTTTGGTTCTTGATCTCTGTTCCCTGGATCCCCAGGAGGACCAACTGCTAAGTTTGATGATGTCCATAAACCTTCTGTAGCCCAAATAGTTTGAACATTGCATGTTCATACATATTCATGTTTTCATGGGTTCAACTGTATAGCTTTTGTGATGCTCTCAATGGTGCTGGTCCAGGTAAGGCTTAAAACCACTTTTTAAAAAGATGATTACCTTGAGCTGCTACGTTCTGACTTTTCCAATAGGGACCATTTGGTAACACTGTCTCCAGATAAACGGTCTCCAAATGAACTCTACCAACTGCCACAAAGGAAGAAAAAGAAGATGCAGTTTTCCTCTATGATGGGTAGAGCCACTAGGATACTTCATCAGCCTTCACAGAAAAAGCTCTTTTATGAATCTGAGTTTGGCTAGTTTCACTAAAATAATGAAGTGAATATGTAAAACCCCAAACTATAAGGTGTCTAAAACAAAAAGAAAACATTGTATGATGTTGAGCAGGGCGGGGTGGGTATATATACATGCATATGTGTAGTCGTACTTGTGCACGTGTGTGAGTGTAGCACAGACAAAAAAAAGCAAACTACAGACAAACTAAATTGGATCAAACTAAAGAGCGTCTACTTACAAAAGAAGCAACCAAGAGACAATGAGCAACTTGGGAGAAAGTACTGGAACTATCCATCTGGCAAGGGACGTATGAGGGAGTCATACAGATCAACAGGCAGAACGGGGCACAGCACGGTGTGCAACAACATTTGCTCCCCTTCCCTCGCTGTCCACATTCAAGACATGGCAGGTATTTGATTTCATATTCAACAACTCAAGATGTGGAAGCAGAAACGACAGACTACCTGGGAGGAGAAGTGGGTGAACAGGAGGGAGTGGGGGAGGGGGTAAAGGAGGAAGATGAGTAGGAAAATAGTATAACAGAATAAATGGGAGAAACACCCCAATAAAACCCACCACTGCGGTAACTCAGAACTAATAGTTAAATAGAAACAAGATCACTTAGGTATTTCTGGGAAACACTGCCATTTAAGTGTACCTCTAGTGACCTTAAATCCTTATGGTGTACTCTAGTTACCATGGAATTGAATACCCAGTGGTGGGTATTTTTTTTTCCCTGAAACTTGGTGTATTGACCCAAACTATATAAAGCAATTATGTGGTTATTAAGCAGATGAGTCCCAAGAGACATTTCTAGCAGTGAGGGAAACAGACTGTGCACACCAAGGTAAAAGCAACCTTTGGAAAGGTTCCCCGGGCTGGGTGTAGCTGGTGGGTGGCTCCCAGGGAAGGAGAGTCAAACCCCTCTGAAAGGAGGCTGAGAAACACCTCAGGCTTCCACAGTTGGGGAAGTCCCTGGAAGTAAGGCCTGGCTGCCCCCTTCCTGTGCCAACTGTACAACTTTCCAATACCAGGAATAGATAGTTGCCTATACAACAGCCAGGGCCTGCCTGTAAATGAAAGAACTCTGTGTTGACAACCCTGAAAAGCCACAAAGGAAGAAAGAAAACCATCAAAGTCAAGGTTGTTTGGAAAGGGAGGACAAACCTTGATGTTCTAACAGCCTTTGTCTCTTGACTTCGGGAAGGCTCTCGCTGGAGTCGAGACCTCCTTCCTTACCCTGTAAAGGGGTCATCGTGAGCCACAAACCTAGGCTTTCCCTGCCATTACTCACTCCTCCTCCTTCTGCACCTTGAACTAAACAGACCTGCCCTCTCCTGTCCAATGTCAACCTGTCCGTCCCCTAAGCTCTGATCACAGGCGCAGCCATTCCCCATCTCTGCTTGCATGTCTGGGCCTCTTCTTGACCTTATAAACAAGCCGTTGACCCATTTTCAAACAGAGAGCTCTCAGAAGTCACCAGGGAAGGGAGAGGAACAACAGCAGGCCTGCCACCAGGATGAACTGGCCAAGTAGTGGTGACCACAGAGGCCTCCGCCAAGAACAGGAGAGGCCTTAAAACCCTAGAGAGAATGCCCCATCTTTAAAAACAGCTTTTATACTGGATCCATTTTCATGTTTTCCTACTTCAGTCTGGCAGAAGTTATCTGGCAAATGATGTTGGGACTTTCCTCTGTTTTTGTGGTACTGAGGAATCAAATCCAGAGCCCCGTGCTTGAAGGAAGGGACTGTGCTCTCCAGCACAGTTATGTTTGTGCAGAATGTTGTAGAGGCTAGATTTGTAGCCTATAATTCATGTGATTAGTCAAAACAATAAAATTGCTCTTCAGATATGCTTAGAAGGATCTCAAGGTATTTCATAGCGGTCGTAGTTTGAGAGAAATGAACAGGATCTTGGCAGCTGGCACGTTTTTAGTTTTAGTTTTGTTTTGTTTTAAGAGAGTCAACCATTTTGCTTAAGATCATCTCTGGATACACTTTGAGGAGAAGTTGGAAAAGCCAAAGAATCATGCTTCACAGGAGCTTAACAGTGAGAGAGTTAAGCTTGTTTTCCCAAGGAAAGATGAACGGAAAATCAAAGCGGACCAGAATCCCAGAAGGCAGCAAGAGGCAGATGTTCAGAGACAAAGTGACTGAAGGAAGCACATGAGGCAATGTGTATAGTTAGAGGGAATGACTCCAAAAGAGACACATAACTCATCTTAGAGCAGTGGTTCTCAGCCTGCGGGTTGCGAGCCCTTTGTGGTTGTCTACTGACCCTTTCATAGAGGCTGCCTAAGACCATCAGAAAACACATGCATATTTACATTATGATTCATAACAGTAGCAAAATTACAGCTATGGAGTGCCAATGAAGTAATTTTATGGTTGGCCATCACCACATGAGGAACTATATTAAAGGGTTGAAGCATTAAAAACAGTTGAAAACCACTGGCTTAGAGCTATAAATTTTGGGTCAAGTAAAATACACCTGTGTTTACAGAAGGCTCAGGTGAAGTGTATTGAACACAGGACCTGGAAAGACTTTCTTTGAGTCAAAAGTCAAAGGAAGGGTCACACCCCCTAATGTATGTACATTGTCATCATCACCAGATGCAGAATGGATCTTCTACAATGGATGGACAAATGGACTCAAAAAGAGAAGTCAGAAGTGTCCGTGTGAAAACACATCTTCTCCTCTGCCCACATGGCCCACCTCAGGAATACATAGGACTTCTGGAAAAAACTGCAAGTACTGGCCAAAACCCATCCCTAGAGATAGGAGGAACCTAGGTAACACCTGAGTTAGCTCTCCTAAGTTGCTGTCTATGCATAAGATGAAATGACAACCTTACAGAAGGATGCATCATTTATTTTCAAGTTAGCCATAACTGCTGTGTCTTACCTATGTGTTGTCTCTACTTGTGAGATATCTTTAGAAGGTTTGAAATGTACCTTCAAGACAATGGACATACAAATTAGCTTCAGTGTGTGATCATGTAGATGTATTCATGATAAAAGTAGCCCGATATATTTTCATTGGGCTCTTGTTATTATTGGAAGCACACCCAGCTTTGTTCTAGATCTGTTATCTCAACCTTCTTCTCCATCTTCACAGAGATGAGAGGATACCACAGTGGGAGTATTACATTCTGAAGGAGAGGAACTGAAGAACACATAAGGAGCTCAAACAGCAGAGGTGGGGTTTGGATCCAGTCCCCATGCCCCACAATAGTGACACCTTTCCTTGGGACTAATCTGTTATTTCAATTACTACTGCTGAGGTGGTCACCTAGACTAGAGACTGGGCATCCGTTTTACTAAGATCTCTTAGGAACAGCAGGTCTGAATGGTTCAAGAGACAGCCTCAAAAGCAGCATGACTAGCTTCAAAGGCCAACTCTGTAATTGGCCAGTTCTGGTCAAGTTATTTAACTTCTCTGGTACCAATTTCTCATCCACAAACAGGAAATAATAAAAACAAGTTATAAATAACTCATTGTATTTTGGATCTTGTTTTACTTTAAAATTAAGCAGTTCTACAATAATCCTTATAATCAATCACACACACCAAAAATCAGCAAAGTATCAGAGATTCTAATGTAGAAGTACATAAAAAGAATAGTATGCCACAACAAAATTTGTCTATCTAGGCTCACTCAACATTTCAAACTCAATTAAAATAAGTCAGTGTTTGTCTTGGTTACTTTTCTATTACTGTTTTTAAAAAAATACCATGACTAAATTAACTTATAAATGAAAGCATTTGATGGGAGGGTTGGCGTCTATGCTGGTGGAGCAAAGGCATGGAATCTGGAGAAGCAAGCGCTCACGTCTTGGCCCTCAATCAGGAGGCAGCGAAAGGAAATTGGGAATGGGGCAAGTCTTTTAAAACTTCAAGCTCATAACCAGTGACACACATAGCCCCTAACAAGACCATAACACCTAATCCTTTCCAAACAGTTCCAGCAACTGGAGGCTAAGTATTCAAATATATGAACCTAGGGGAACCATTCAAACTACCACAGTGTATTAAGAGACGTGAGGAAAACTGCATGCAAACAGAACACATAAAGGACTTTCAGAACTTAAAAATAAGAAGATGAATAAAGAAACCCTTACTCATTTTTGGAAAGATAAAGATGGTATTTGGGTGGCATATAAGTATTTGAAAAGATGCTTAACATAATTAGTTGTTGGACAAGGTGCATTAAAATGGCACTGAGCACCAGTGCACACCCATTCAAATGAATAAAGTTTCAAAACCTGATGTTGACAAATTGCCACAGGTATTGTCCTCCTGTTGCCTTCATTCCCCAAGTCCTTTTTATCACAAAGCCAGCAGCTTATCCAACCTCTCCTACAGAGGAATTATTCTTGCCACAGAGGTATTTATGGTTGTTCTGGAAAATATAAAGCCTTGATATTACAGCCTTTTGCTTATATTTATGTCTCCGTGCATGCTCTGTCTACTTCAAAAAGATTGAGGTGACTTTATTTTAATTTCATTAAATAAATATTGAGTTCCTTTTACATGCTAGAGGCAGGAAATATGAGGCGAAATAAAAGCCCTGTTCTAAGGCAACCCAAAGACTGATAAATGAGATCACAGACAATGACAGTGTCCCGCCTGGAGAGCCGTGGTCCAGCGCGTGCAGGCTGCACTGAACCCCAGGACAGGAGCTCAGCATCCCTCCTAGAAGCCTTACAAGGTAACAGGGGCCCATTTGTTGTTGTTGTTGTTGTTGTTGTTGTTTTTATGTAGCTAACACTAAACATCCCTCCTAGAAGCTTTAGAAGGTAAAAGGGGACATATGTTGCTGTTGTCATTGTTATTGTTAATGTTGTTGTTTTATGTAACTAACACTAAAAAAAAATCATTTCACTCCATTTTACCTAAATGTGAAGATTTTCCCCAACAGTATTCAGCCTATAATTCAATTCAGTTCTGATACTCTCTACCCGGAGATCCACAAACTGAGTGCTTGATCTCATAAGATCATCCTATTTCCCTCGATTCTTAAACTTTGGATGGAGCCCCCATATGAGCCTTGTCACTGAAAGGGTTGACGCTGTTTGCTAAGAACAGGGCATATTGTGCAAACAGGAGGGGTGTTGCTGGAGAAGTCTATACAAATCAGGTCACAAGGGGTCTGATGCCTGGTATAAAGAACTTTATCCTAGATGCAGGGGCGTGCCAAAACCTGCTTTAGAAAGGCATGTCTGGCGGACTACAGAGGGAGAGACCTCGATAGGGCTAGGTAAGAGATGGTGCAGTTCTATAGCACTCCAGGTAAGAGAAGGTGGGTAAGTGGACCTAGACAGAAGATAGGGTATATTAGAGAGACAGAATCACCAGAATGACTATATACTAAGGGGATTCGTTAGGTTGGTTTATATGATAGAATCAAAGTAGTCGAATAATGGCCATGGCTGTCTCAAACCAGAGGCAAAGAACCTCTCAATTCTAAGTTCATGCAGCTTGAGGTCTTAGTAGACCCTATCTCCCACTAAAGGCCTGGAAGTCTCTGGAGGGTTGTTTGGTCTTCAGTCGATGCTGGAAGAAGTTGATTCTGATACCCACAAAGCAACAGTAGCAGCAGCAGCAACGAGCCCATTGCTGTTTCTGATGAGAAACACCCAGTCATTCCAGTCACTGTTTCTCACAAAGTAATGTATGGCTTTCCTCCGGCTGCTTCAAAGATTTTTCTTAGTCCTTCATGGCTTGACTGTGACGTATCTATGCATTAATTTTTATTTTTCATCCTGATTATAGATTTTTATCTGTTATCAAATTTAGGAAGTTTTAAGTCGTTATTTCTTCTTCAAAGAACATTTTAGTAACATACATTTTTCTCTTCTTCACCTGAGACACTGATAGCACAAATATTAAAGACGCCCTTTATATGCAGTGCATCTCTCTTACAACACTTCATTCTTTCCCATTTTTTGTGACATTGCTGTCATTCACTTTACTCCTCCATATGCTATGGTTTTCAGTGCATCGTTATTCTTTATGTAAAGCAGATATGTTTACATAACTTCTAGATTAGTTATAGATTAAAGATGAAGGATTCCTTATTTTTGTTCCTTGCTTTTCTGACATTCTTCTTTTCCTTTTCCTTTTCCCTCGAGTTTCTAACATGCCTTCTTTCTTCTGTCTGAGGGACTTTTGAGACTTTTCCAAGGCCATGTCCTCTTTTTTACTTCAGAAAGCCTCTGTTCCGTTTTCTCTTTGAAGGATACTATTTGTATGATTCCACCTGATAGAGACACAAATGGACCTTGGGTATGTATATCTTTCAGGATATCTCTCTAGATTTCAAGGTAATGCTTAGTCCCAGGATCTCAGTTCAGGGAGCAGGGCAGAGGGAGTCCAAAGAGCGTCATCAATTTCTATCTTTCCTAGTTTTTTTTTTCATCTTATTAGAACAGAAGTTGTGACTTCTAAACTTTTTAGACAATGGTTCTCAACCTTCCTAATGCTATGACCCTTTAATACAGTTCCTCATGTTGTGGTGACCCCCAACAATAAAATTATTTTTGTTGTTACTCCATAACTGTAAATTTTGGCACTCTTATGAATCATAATGTAAATATTTGTGTTTTCCAATGGTCTTAGGTGACCCTGTGAAAACATCATTCAACCCCCTCCAAAAGGGGTTGAGAATTCCTGCTTTAGATGCAGCAAATGAACTAGAGGACCTTCTGCATATCTTTGTTCCCATACACCCTCCCCCCACAATCACCACACATAGTTGAGTTTGAATTATTTCTATTGACCTGTCTTCAAGCTCACTGACTTTTTAATCCATTGTCTTCATTTTGACAGTCTTCCCCACCCACAGTTTTTAATTCAGTCCCTGTATTTTGTAATTCTAAAATACATGTTAGTCATATTATTATCTTACAGGTCAGTTGAGGCTTCCCCTGTCCACCCCACAGGTGGACAGTGATTCTTTGAATGTCAAACAAGATTAAATGCCCCCCCCCCTCAACAGTTCTATTATTCAACTATTAAGCTCTGGGACTTGTTAAATGTTATGCCAGATGTTGGTATTTTTATTTACCGGGCAAGTCAACCAGGTTTAGTTCTGGCTGTAAGTTCTAAATTGCTCCTACAGTTTACGTGGATCTTTTATTAACTAAATTTCTTCTTTCACAAGTTTTGGTGTCGCTTTAGCTTAGGGAGACTTTTCAGTGATATTTTGAGCCATCCCATATATGCATCACCTAGTGACTGGTCTGGGACTTGGACTGTGTGCTTCTTTCAATATTCTATATGCCCATTGAGACTTAACCCATGCATGCACAGCCCAAGGAGAGCCCTGAAGGTTATAAATATTCTAAAGGTGTTACCTTCCAAAGTGCCTTTTCTACTTGATTACTCTGTCAGTTCTTGCCCTGGGTGTTCCTAAGGACATATCTCTGTCCTCTAGAAAAGCAGGCAGGACTTTAGTTGTTTTCAGTGTAGAACAGGGAATTTCCCATACAGGCAAAGTCTAGGACCACAGTTCTGTATGTTAGGGGAATGTTTACCTCTCTGAACATTTGTCTTTCATGCCTACCCTTCGACTAAAAAATTACTGGAGGAGTAGGGGGTCAAGGAGTAGAGAAAAGGTGTTTTAAAATGAGAAATGGACGATCGCCCTACACAGTCCCTGTGTGTTCAGAGTTCTCTCTGGTTTATACCCAGATGTACAGGGTTTCTGCTGAAGTCCTCCTTATAGCACACAGTCTTTTTCTGAATTTGAGGTGGAAGTGCATCCATGCCAAAGGAAAAACAACCCCACAAGTTGTGATACTTCAGATTCCGATTTTCTTTCTCAGCTAACTTACCTGTGAACTTTTGTCTTCAAATAACTGATGCCCACATTTTATTCAGGTTTTGTCACTTCTTACAGTCAGAACGGCTTGTGCTTAGTTTGTCTTCCTTACAGAATTTATTACTTAATAAACAGATAGTATCCAAGCATCGGTCTCTCCATGTGTAAAATGGCAGTGACCGTGACCATTAGAGTCTGTGGGGAACAAAGGTGGCAATAAACATTATAATGTGTCCAGCATGGCAGGTGTGCTATTATACTTATTGGCTGCTGTTGTCACTGCTGTAGAGCTAAAAAAAAAAAAAAAAAAAAAGGCAAATGGGACACAGTAGGAAATGGTGAGCAGGAAACAGTACCTCCCACAAGTATGAAAAGACACAAGTCTGTTATCTGTTTGACTTAAACAGTTCATCTCTAAAAAATGTATTTTGCTTTTGCTTTCTGTGTTGAAAATTTTCATCTATGTGATCTATATGCCACACAGCAAAGGGTTACAAGTGACAACAATATGCCAATGTATGATCCTCTGTTATTAGGTGTGCAGAGTGTCTTCAGTGGACACAGTAATGTCTTGAGAGGAGATAAGGAGGAGCAAGGTTCTGTTGATGCACTGCCTGGATGCAGATGTGGAGATGATGGAGGTGAGCATGTCACTGCCTGGATGCAGATGTTCAAGAAGAAAGCAATGCTACAGGCATTCAGTTATAAAGCACACATTCTAGTTAGAATTTGCTGTTAAGCTGTCAAACAGGAGCACATAGGAGCTTACAGAGAGTCTGCAGGAAGTCTGAAGGGAGTCTGACCCATGCTCTCCATGCATGTGTTACAGTTGTGAAGCTTGCTCTTCTTGTGGGATTCCTTAACAGTGGGAGACAGAGCGGTCTCTGACTCTGTTGCCTGCCTTTGGGACCCTTTCTCCCTACTGGATTGCCCTGTCTAGTCTTAATAGAAGAGGAAATGTCTAGTCTTACTGCAGCTTGATTTGCCATGACTGGTTGAGATCCACTAAGGTGATCCCTTTTCTGAAGAGAAATGGAGGAGGAGTGGATGACGCACAGAGAAGGACTGGGAGAAGAGGAGGGAGGGAAAACTGCAGTCAGGATGTAAATAAAATTAGAGGAAAAAAGATCTTAAACTGGAGCTAGAGAAATGGTTCCACAATGAAGAATACTTCCTGAAGCACCCACATCAGGTGGCTCACAACCCATACCTCCAGCTCCAGGGAATCTGATGCCCCCTTCTGGCCTGCATGGGCACTGTACACACACACACACACACACACACACACACACACACAAATTGGCTTTTTAGGCTGGGGACCAAATTCAGCAGCAAGCATTTTACCAGCAGAGCATTCCCAATGGCCCTGCAAAGATATCTCTCAGTATACAGTCATTGATACAGTAGATAATTCTTTGGTATTGAAATTATTTTATAGGACCAAACCAACTGTCTGGAAGAAACAGAATCCAGCCTAGCTGCTTAGAAGAGGTTTAAACCAACTGAGTCACTTGGGAAGGACACTCTCTCACCTGTTGAGTTGCCAGCAGGCTGTGCAGTGGGCTCCAGGTCCCCAGCTCTGTGAGTTGTCGCCCATGCTGTGGTTGGCTTTGGTGATATAGCTGTCTGAGTTATTTCTACTCCTGTGAGAAACCCTTTGCCCATATTCCTGTAAGTAACCCCCCAAGAAAATTCATTGGTTCACCTAGTTGAAAGAAATACTTTATAGTATCACCTATATATTATTATAGCTGATATTATAAAAGCTTTGACTTCAGTCAGTCATAGAATAGTGTGTGTATGTGTGTGTCTCTGTGTGTGTGTGTGTGTGTGTGTGTGTGTGTGTGTGTAGGAGCCTGTATGGCAAATGTTACATTATATTTTCATTTACTATTTTAGAAAAGAAAAGAATTATTGAATAGTGATATGAGCTTTGTATGTAGATAGAAAAGGTTTAATTGTGTTGAGTAATTGAATATTGCACCAAAAGATTTATACTTCAAATCGAAATGCATTAGACATGTTAATATGCCTAAATGCACAAAGGGAATTTAAATATGATGATTAATTCATCACCTGTTGACAAATAACATTTTATACTTAATGTTAGAGGCAAAATGTTTTCACAAAATGGCCAGTTCTAATAAATATGCCAAACGCGCCTGTAAATAACATGCTAGGCTGTGGCTCGGCACCTCATGACTCTCCAAATTCAATCTTCTCTAAGTCCTGAGAGTGCTGCAGAAAAAGGTAACAAGGACACAAACAAGCCATTGTCTGCAGGGGAGAGATCTCGGGCCTGAAGATGGGTGGGCACACACGATTGGATCACCCATTGCTTCCTGAAAGCCTCAATTAAATCAAACAGGAAGACACCAACGGTGTCCTGGGGTATTCCTCAGTAAACCCCCACATCTTGGCCCTAAGGTTTTGTGAGAGTTTCTGTGGTCATGGCCGTTTTTCTCTTTTAAAAATATCTATGATTTGACTGGTATGTGCTGTTTCAAAATTGTCTATTTATTTGAGAACATAGATTACCATCCGCTTAGCTAGTAGGTAGCTAATAAATCTAATGAGTGAGTATGTTCAATTGGTTTCTGGACCTTTTCTTTTGAAGCAAATACTAATGATTTACCTTATTGCGTCATGACTGCTACATGACTGAGTATCCAAAGAGTAACTACCACTGTCAAATAGGGGTGCAAGCATAACAAATGGAAGGAAACAAATGCTTACTGTAACGTGGGCGGACCCCCCACTCCCTCATGCTCAGCTCTTGACACTCGCCTCTAAGTTAGGATGCAGAAGTGACCTAACCCTTCCCCTTTCCAGCTTCATGGCATTAGGAGAATCAGCATCTCGTTATCATGCACTGTTTGCTGATATCTAGCTATACTTTCTAAAAACCAAGATTTCTCCTACCAATACTCTTCAGTCTGAACAAGGCAAGGATACCAAATCTTTCATAATGATGACCTGGTGATGGACTACAGTTCTGCAATATCCCATATCACACTAAGTCAGGAATGAAGTATGGTCCATGGTGAGCATGTTTTGTTGCCCTTTGAAAGCTTCCTGGGTCTTATATCCATTTTAATATTGTTTCCTAAGCAAGCAGTTGATGCATGGGGCATGGCAATCACAACTCAAGCTGTTCAGAAAAGTAACCAAGGGTATATATCTAGGAAGTTTGAGTGATTTGACTTAGAATCCAGTTCTGCTTCTAATGAGTTGTATGACTTTGAGCAGGTCATTACCTCACTCTTCCCCTCTGTGCAATGGGCACTGCATTAGCCTACAGAGTTGTTAAAGGGCTATCATATCATGAAGGCAGAACATTTAACACAGACTTAATGTGTACATCACAAGGGAGAAAATTGCATATTGGCTTAGGTTTCCATGGTGATGAGAAAACATCTAATCATGTGTGTAGTGAGATGCTGAGGAAAAACATCTTCAATTGGGTTTGATACAAAAAGGCTCAGTCTCAATTAAATGACTTATCAAAATAGAATACCCTACCATAATCCTTAAATGAGAAATGACTGCTAGCCTAACAAGAGGGAACATTTCTCTCCGAGGTTCGTGCTGAAGAAGTAGCATCCATTTTAGACAGTTTTTTTTTAATGGAAAGAAAAAATAGCTATGCTGGACTCCCCCCAGCATTGCCAAGGTCACTGAAGCATTTTCAGGAATGCAGCTGGTGAGGAGAGTGGGGGTCATGGCCACGGAGCCCTGCGCCAGGCAACCCTCTCGGGAGACAGCTGCAGAAGGCCCTGTTCCTGTACTGCAGGCTCCTAAGCTGACAGAAAACCACAGACCCCTGCCACTGAGGCTTTGCACTGGCTTGTTTATTTACCCATCAAGAACCATAAGGACCTTTACTGCATAAAATGCCAAGTGTGGTGGTAATTGACATCAAACGATCCATGTCTACCAACAAATAAAAGACTAAAGTAATAAACATAGAGAGATGAGTGTTTAATGACCTTCAACAAATTTTTATTGTAAGATCCATAACAGTTAACTATATACACTGACATCTCTGGCCTGGAGCAGTCCCAGTTTTCAAAGTCAGAGGGAGAGGCCCAAAACCCGCCTTGCTGCAGTGGTTCACGCAAAGCTGGTTTGAGGGCTTCAGCCAGGCACAGGCTTAAGCAAAGTTGACAGATTCTTCAGACTTTCACCATGCCATAAATGCAGAGTTCTTCCATCTTGAATATCCCTTCATGCACACACACACACACACACACACACACACACACCCACACACACACAGAGAGAGAGAGAGAGAGAGAGAGAGAGAGAGAGAGAGAGAGAGAGAACTTGCTACTTCCATAACTAGATAGACTTCATCCCTTTGCAGGTACTTTTAGAACATACATAAATGTGTAGATGAAGCATAAGAAATACCTTTCCCTCAAGATGCTTTCAGACTTCCCAGAATCCCTGACTACGAGCCTTAACTTAGTCTTTACACCTGACTGTCATCTGAGTTGGAAGGTCACTTTGTTGCTATTAGACAGCTTTAAAATGCTCCCACACATAGATTTTATTTGTTTAACCAACCATAACTGTAGGAGAAAGTACCAAAGGTCCTCGTTGGCCATCATGATCCCTACAGGACATAGGAGCAAGCACACGGGTGTTTCTTTCCTCTCTGTCTCTTTCACCGGCTTCACTTAGGTCCCCTCTCTCTGCAGCAAGCATTCAAGACTGGATCTGTAGCTTCACTTGGGACTCGTTGACTTTCAGATTTGTTAAGACCCCAAAGTAAGAAGGCTGTGGGCCTCTCTCCTCTCTGCAGCTAGAAGCAGGTCTTGCTCAAACCTGCAACTTGCACATTTTGTCATTGAGGGAGTGCATCTGCTGAGAGAATTGGTTACATATTATTCTTGGGAAATAGAGAGTAATCACACCCAGGCAGTAGTGAGTGACCAGTGTTCATTAAGTTCAAGATTATAATAGGCATCTGGGAGACGAAATTTAAAAATGAACATATTCTTTGCCTTTGTGGTTTCCAAAATGTTATATAAATGTTACTTTAGATAAAATAAAAGGGCCTCAGAGTGTTCACTGTCAGTCAGTTGACAATGCTTTGAGGCCAAGGTAGAGGAGTATCCATTTGAGTGAGAAGATAAAAGTTTCCCTGTACCCCAAAGTCTCTAAGGTCATTTAAAAATAGCATAGACTTTATTTAGGTTCTAGTGTGGCCCAGTTTCTTGTTATTTGCAAGGGAGGAGCTTTCTAAAAGTTAAATTAAACTTAGGGCAGAGGCTCAAAGCCATGGAATCTAATCTTTGACGGCACTGAAGAGTGCACATCTCTGGCAAGTGCTCTTTGTAATGCAGGAAGCCATGGCCAGGTCGTAACAGACACTTGTGCTCAGTGTAGGTAAAAGACCAGGCACAGAATGCAATCTGCATCATGCCTGGGGCCCTACCCGTGCATATGACCCAACATGTTAGCCCAAGTTAGTCAGCTGCCTGCACCCTTTCTGTCTGGAGATGAGAGAGTGCTTGATGCTCAGTGCTTCTCTGACAGAGACCGAAGGTAAAGGGCACCAGAGAGCTGCTGACCCTAAGGCTCCAGCTCAAGGAAATACTGGTCCATAGGAGAGATTGGTATTGACATGCAGCAGGAAGAGAGGACACAGAACAGAGGAGGATGCTGGGGGCATCGGTCCCTGCTTCTAGAAGTCTGGATGCATCCTATCTCCATCACACAGACATGATGGACGTGATTGTGAATATGTGTTTTCTTCTGGCGCTCCCTGCTTCTGCTCTCTCACAGAATCCTGTATCTGCTATGAGATGAGAACCAAGGGTCTCACGCTTCTCCCGGGGTGTCAGCAAACCATCCTTCTACTTTGGCTCCATGACATTCTAAATTCTGATGACTACTTGAAGATTTCCATTCTAGTCCACTAGTTTACCTCTAGGTTTTATGACCAATATTTTTTGGCTCCAGTGAGCGGGTCTTCAGGGTGTGTGTTTGTGTCTCACACAGCATCGTTCTCATGACCTTTTACCTTCGTTTCTGAATCACACTACTTTTACTTCAGTTTTTTCAGGTTTCAGAAAAAGAAAATACCCATGAGGACACTGACTGCATTCAATTTTTAACCTCACACTTTGATGGACATGACACTCGCACCTAACTATAAAATATCCGTGATACACCTGATATAATCAGAGATTTGAGTTAAGATTGAACGTTAATTTTTGTCAAGTGATTTTCTGCCTCACAAGACTCACTTTTTTCTTTATATTTTTAAAAACAATAAATTATATTCTTGATTAACACTTCTGATAGTAACCCTGCCTATATTCTTTAGGCTTAGTGACTCTTAAGTTATTCTTTAAAGTCTGCATTTAATTGTGGTCTGATGACTTTAGTAGAACAGGTATGAGATAAGTGGATTCACTAATTGACTGGTTAGAGAACGAAATTGAAATCCGCTCATCTCCATGGTCATTCCAACTTGAGATCACTCTGTTCATTTTGTCCTCCTGAGGAAAAAAAAAAACAAGGAAACGCAAGGACCAAATTAATTCATTCCAGAAATGATGAATTCCAGCAAGAAAATATTCTTG
Source organism: Mus caroli (assembly GCF_978045245.1). Lineage (NCBI taxonomy): Eukaryota > Metazoa > Chordata > Mammalia > Rodentia > Muridae > Mus > Mus caroli. Next base: position 105,036,470 of record NW_028227257.1, on the reverse strand, counting down.
AGTGTTAAGTTTGGGTCCATGGGAGTTGGGCATAGCACTGCCTTCTACAGAGATTCTTGTACTCCTCTGCCCCAGGAATATTAAAGTAAATTGGAAACAACAGCAGTCAGAAAGTCAGCCCAACCCGGCAAATGTCTGGATTGCTTGACACACTGGGTAGTTTAACACCAGAAAAACAGGCCTGCTGTGCACCCCTTGGAGGCAGCTTTAGCAGGGACAATTTCCTGTGATACAGACCATGTCTACGAGCCCCACCGTAGACAGTGCTCCTTGACCTCTGTACGTGGTGAACACATCCTTGCTACTCCGTGTTCCAGTTAGAAAGTCTGACATGTTACCCATCCCAAAGGAGGACTACCTACCTCTTCTTCTCTCTACCTCCCCCTACACTCTAGTAAAATTTTGTCTAACTTAACCTGTGAAGAAATACGGCAACCATGCCTCTGAAAGACAATCTTTAGGCTTTTACCATCTTCCCAGTTAATAAACGCTTTCTAGCCCCTAGCCTTCAGCCTTGATTCCTTCCATCCTCTCTTTTATGTTTTTAAAATGTTCTTGCCGAAATCCCTTGCCCAACCCCTCAAAAAACTTTTAACTTTTCCAGGTAGCCTTCCTCATTAAGAATGTAAGCAATCAAGAAATACTTATACAAAATCCAATTTTCTCAGCTTCCACTTTCTGAGTCAAGTTTTATTGAGCACCTACTGTATACTAAGGACCAAGGACAAAATAGTATGTGGAAATGGAGAGCAAATAAACCCATTGAAACAAAGATGGCTATGGCCTGGTTTTGCCCAGAGACCTTTTGGGTTACGTGAGGGGCAAGCACTAGGAATATAAAAGTTCCCGTTGGGGGAACGTTTTACACAGCTCGTGACTTCCAAAGGAGAAATTCACATTTGGGAGAGTGTATCTTCAAATACAAAATTCCAAACAGTTGGTGCTACTTGATGCTTATATAGATCATTTTCCAAGAAAATAAAAGTGATTTATACCTGTTTCCTCAGTATCTACACATCTCCTCCCTGGCCAAGAACTCTGTTTCCCTTCACACACACACACATCAGCCTTTTATCGACTTCAAAGGAGGCTTGTTGCATACAGGGGGAGACCCACAAGGCTGGAATGGACACGCACTGCCATTAATCTCTGAGCACTTCTCAGAGCTAGGGAGGCAGGAAGTGCTGTTATGGCCGTTTAAAAACAAAGGGATTGGACATAAAGGTTAATCAACTTCCCCAGAGTCAAAATGGTTCCTAGGAGTCGCTTCAGCTCCGAAGTCAGGCTTTGGAATTTGAGAACTCGTCCCCAACTCTTATCCCTGGTAAGCTGCAAGCAGTTAACTAAACTGCTTCTCTTTTGTAAGTAGGAAATGAAAATGCACCTACCGTGCAACACAGTTTTAAGGATTGAGTCAACTGATACAAAATATTAAAATAGTGCTTATCACATAGAAGTTATTATACATAGTATATATTATGTATGATATAACATATCATATATATTATATATATCAGAGCATATTTGCTCCTATCCTCCTGTAGAAATATTAGATTCAGGTCATAGCCAATCCAACACATAAAACCTCAAAGATAGGTCTCCCACCTAAGCTCATACTGAATTAGAAATCACCATAGAACTAGGTGTAGCAAAGTTCAGGGGTGGGAGGGATCCCCTTCTGCCCTTCTCCTTTCAGTGTCCTTCTTTTTATGACCTTGAGTATCCTGATCTGAAATTTGATTCAGCCGAAATGGTGCGTTTCCTTCACTGTTTCTTCTTGTTTTTATCACAGGGCCACAAAGATGACATAGGGTCCGAGAAGGTTCGTTTTACCCTAGGAAGATGACCACGCTACTTCCAGAGAGATGCGGGAGACAGGTCTGGAGGGAGAGAGGAGCATCTCATTCTCAGGGCTGGGCTGCAAAATAATGTTTACGCTTAAATCAAATTGTCAGGTCATTCTTCAATTCCAGTTAGTTTCATGAAGGATGGATTGCTATACAATCATGATTACGAGCTTTGCTTCGATAGAACCCATGCACAAAACAAAACTTGGCATGATAAATCTCAATTTGCAAAAAACTTGCTTCCTGTCCCAAGCAGGTGTGTTTTCATCATTTAGGAATCTGCATTGTAAGTATATAGACAAGAATGGAAGCAAGAGTGATTAAAAACCCTTAAAAGTATCGCTATCCCATGCCCTCTGCCACCCAGCAAGCTTTAGATTACCTTCAGTTAACTAGTTAACTAGAAGATATGGCAAAATTCTAAACTCAGCTTCCAAGAAGACATTAACCTTTCCCTTTAGCATGGCTCCCTGGGCTTTATGTCACCTGAGCTGATGGCAAAACATCACAGATCAAATGAATGGGTCACACTAACTGTGACTTCAGGGACCCTGCCCAAAGTTGTAGATAGGTTTAGTATTAGGTTCATATGTCTGCTAACTTAATACATTTTAAACAATATTGTTCATTAGGCACTAGTATATAGAATGGCTTGCGACATGTAGTCAGTTTATAGATGCTTTGTGCAGCAATAGGATTAGGCACATAATAATATTATTTATATATTCAACTTGTTCAGATACAGACAATGTCCCTGAAATTTGTATTTTTGGCCTGGAAATATACCCTTGTCTAGGAACTGCCTGTCTGACTCTCCAGGGTAAGCCTCTGGTAGCTGAGTTTTGTGGGATTAACTACCCAAAGAGGAGGAGGATAGCACAGCCACAGTCTCTCTCCTGAGAATTTAGCATCTACCCTGGTGAATTTGCAGATAGTACAAAGGGAACTGGAAACCTGGATGGTGGGATTGGATGCTTTTGTCAGACTCACATTTACTTTGCCCAGAAAATCAATTGTTTTCCTGAAGAAAACAGCGGCCTTGTTGATGAAGACCTGGTGATATTACAGGAAGAAGGCTTGATCTGTGCAATCTACATAAGGCTCTGGAATCTGGGGAGAGCTGCAGTGTGCTTAGGTAGAGAGGTGGTGTTGCCAGGGATGTCTGGAAAGTGCTCTTTAACCCCTCTGGCTCCCTTCCTGATGCTACTACCTTCTGAGCTATCTGATGACAACAGCTCTCACTCTCAGGCTCTCACTCTCAGGCATTTGTTTAGCAATTTTTTGTTACGTGACACATTGTTACAAGCTGCCATTAAACTTTGTCAAATAGATCTCTTGAGCTGACTTCCACTGTGGAACCTTTATGTCTTTAGGCCAACATCTGCCCAGTTGTTCCTTCCCACTTTGTCCCAGTCTCTCTGAGTTGGAATTTCTAGAATCTAGTTGGAAATAAGATACCACATTTTCTTTACCTATTTATCTGTTGATGGATACCTATGTAGTTTCCAGATCTTGACACTTTTGAATAGTGATTCAATAAATACAGGCATGGAGTTATAAAAACAGGAGTGGAACCCTGAAAGTGTAGCTCAGTGGTACAATATTGTACTGCTTGCCTGTACATGGCCCTGGCTTGACTTTTAAGATCTAGAGAGAGCAAAACCAACCAACCAACCAAACCAAACCAAACCAAACCAAACCAAACCAAACCAAACCAAACCAAGCCAAGCCAAGCCAAACCAAACCAAACCAAACCAAACAAAACAAAACAAAACAAAACAAAACAAAACAAAACAAAACAAAACAAAACAAAACAAAACAAAACAAAAATGGGGGATATGGTAAGTGTGAAGCCAGGATACAGTCCTAGTATTTGGTAGGTGGAGGTGGAAGGATCACGTGTTCTATGCCAGCCTGGACTACAGAATGAGAGAGACCCTGTCTTAAAGAACTAAAACCCTTGGATACTTTCTCTAGCTCCTCCATTGGGGGCCCTGTGATCCATCCAATAGCTGACTGTGAGCATCCACTTATGTGTTTGCCAGGCCCCGGCATAGTCTCACAAGAGACAGCTATATCAGGGTCCTTTCAGCAAATGCTTGCTAGTGTATGCAATGGTGTCATCGTTTGGAGGCTAATTATGGGATGGATCCCTGGATATGGCAGTCTCTAGATGGTCCATCCTTTTGTCTCAGCTCCAAACTTTGTCTCTGTAACTCCTTCCATGGGTGATTGTTTCCAATTCTAAGAAGGGGCAAAGTGTCCACACTTTGGTCTTCGTTCTTCTTCAGTTTCATGTGTTTTACAAATTGTCTCTTATATCTCGGGTATACTAAGTTTCTGGGCTAATATCCACTTATCAGTGAGTACATATCATTTGAGTTCTTTTGTGATTGTGTTACCTCACTCAGGATGATGCCTTCCAGGTCCAACCATTTGCCTAGGAATTTCATAAATTCATTCTTTTTAATAGCTGAGTAGTACTCCAAAAGTATCCAAGGAGCTAAAGAGATCTTCAACCCTGTAGCTGCAACAACATTATGAACTAACCAGTACCCCGGAGCTCTTGACTCAAGCTGCATATGTATCAAAAGATGGCCTAGTAGGCCATCACTGGAAAGAGAGGCCCATTGGACACTCAAACTTTACATGCCCCAGTACAGGGGAATGCCAGGGCCAAAAAGTGGGAATGGGTGGGTAGGGGAGTGGGGGGAGGGTATGGGGAACTTTTGGGATAGCATTGGAAATGTAATTGAGGAACATACCTAATTAAAAAAAATATTAAAAAAAAAAAGAACTAAAACCCAACCAAAAAAATGAAAAGGGAAAGAGAAAGGAGAAGGACTTTAATTTCAGAGGCAGAATAAAGAGGAAGAAGGCTGGGAACGGCAGAAGGCAGAAGGGCCAGCAACCGGGACACTGGAGCCCAGTCTTATTTATTTCAAAGAAAACACAAGAGACAAAGCAAGCACTGGCTGCCGTGGAGACAATCAGGATTTTTCCAGGGAAGAGGCAAATAAGTCACTGGGAGGCTGGGGACTCACTAGCTAAAGCTAGTTCTGAGGAGCCATGGACACTGGCATAGAAAACTTAAGTTAGCACCGAGCCGTCTTTTAACTGCATTCATCACTCTCAGTCTGCCTCACTACTACCAAACAGCCACAGGTTAGACCCTTGACTCTCTCAGGAGCATGCAACTGTGCCTAACAGTAACGGGCGCCAACATCTGTCTGAGCAAACTTTCAGTAGTGTGCACTCTTGCATCAGGTTTTATTCAAATAAACTGTTTCCAACGGAGAGAAAAACTGTCAAAAAAGAAAAAGGAAAAAAAAATGTTCAGCGATTTAGTCAACAAAGAAATATGAGCTCTCTGGAGATTCCACTCACTCCCTATCTTTTGCAGCCACACAAAACACAAACTGATGTTTAGGATAATAGTCCTGACAGGAAAGATCCACAACCACCGAAGAAATACTTACTTATGCTCAGACACTTGGGTTAAGAGAATCTTAGCCTCTGCGCAGCTCTATTTCACTTGATCGTGATAACAATGCGGAAGGAGGCATTGCCTTGTTGAGAGTTAGCCGGTCAGCTTCGAATGAAGGATCTTCAGACCCAGAGCATCTAACAGCAAATTTATTTAGCAATTTTTTTAAGATAAATTTGTTTTTCCTTTGAGTTTCACAAATCAGAAAAGACTAAACCATTCATGAAGAAACTACCTAATGTGGTTTGAGGAAGCATTCTTGAGATAACCCATTTCTTTTCTAGAACTCTTTTAATATTATGGAAAAAAAGAAGCCAAAGCAGCTACCGGTGCTTTCCTATCTTCTCCCAGGCTCCGATATAAGTTGAATAAGGTACTGAATCTATAATTTTAGATGCTGGGATCGATCCTCTTGAAATATTTGTATCCCTTAACTATCTGCAAAGCAGCACAGCTAAATCAGAGGAAAGTGGGAGGAGATACCCCCATTGAAGATGAATCAACTCAAGCACAGACATGAATCTTGGAAGCAAAGATGCCAGAGTTACTACTAATGCCTTCCGATTCCCCCTCCTCATTATTCTATTTTGTTACTCTATTTTTCTATTTATTCACCTCTGAACTTGCTAATAAAGTTAAAGTGAGTTGCTCTAATACTGTATGCTAATGAATGAATCTTTTCATAAATCAAGACTAATGCAAACATTTCTCTATGTGATTGGAAATGACTAGCTATGGTGCACAGTGCTTTTCATAGACTCCCCCTACACACACACACACACACACACATACACACACCAGATGTTCTTCCTAGGATGTCTTTGTGAGAGGTTGCTTGTCGACTGACTCTTGATTGACAGATCCTTCTCGGTACTCAGCCATGGCTCCTCTATGGCCTAGCCATGTTTTCAGAGGGACAATGGCTACCTCTGAGAAAAGAGTTGCTTCAGGAAAGGGCATACGTACAAAGGGCAGCTGTTTCCTTTCTCTCTCAGGACATCCAGGTGCCGTGACTAAATTTCCTGTGTGTCAGCCCTGGAAGAGTTCGTTGACCTCAGCCAGGGGCTGGGGGGTAGGAAACAGCCTTTTCGTTTCAAACCGTCTTTCTTTACCCATTTTAGCCAGGAAAAAATCACAGCTCTCTGTATTGCCTTATAAATTATTCCTGCAGGATTTACAGGCATTTCTATGCTTCAAGTCAAACATTCTTTTAAGGCCAAGCAGAGTAATTTACAGGATTTGTGTCTCTAAACTATCTTATAAATGGTTGTTCTCTAGTTCAAGGTGAGTAACAGTCGGAGGCAGACTACTATCAAAGAATACTGATTGCAATTCAATTTTATTACCTTTGAGGATTCACCCAGGGGAATTGGGCAGACTGGTTAAAAATCTATAGGCTGATCTTCATGGATCTGGACTGGAAAACCCTTGACAATCGAACACTCCAGTAAGAATTTGAGCTTGGTTCCTTTCATGGGTGACCGTATTTTTTTATCTCTCTCCCAGAGATGCCAAGATGCCACCATTGTTAATCATACCTGCAATCACCATGAATCAAGGAATGTGCCCGATCCCTGGCTTGTAAAGGCTGATCTCTTGGATTGTGGCTGCAACTACTTGTTTAGATCCTGACACACCCAGTTGCCTCCCTCAATCCCCGTCATAATTACAAACACAATGTTCTGCCATCCCAGCTTCTCAGTCCTATTTCACTGCTATTTCAAGCACGAGACTTGCAGGAATCTAAATGTTCTGTCTGGGTGCATTTACTCTGTACTGGTCTGGAAATACTCTCACTAGCCTAAAGTCTTTGGTTTGATGTGAAATTTGATAATGCATCAATGTCAAAGGACACAAACACCTCTCCATTTCCCAGGTGTATACAGAATATTCCAAAACATTCCACTGGCTTATGGACCTCCAAGGAAAACTATGACCAGGTGGTGACGTAACATGAGGAATCCGAGATGGGGGAAACTCAGTTCGGGTGCTCATTTTAGCCTGGGGAGCACAATAAAGGTAAGCTCAGTTTTTATTTTATTTCCGTCTTCTTTCATGTCCTTCAAGCCTGGGGACCATTTAAGTAAAAGTTAAACATATAAGGCTTTGTCAAAGGTTCCTCTTCCAAAATCTCTACTGCAGACAGGAGCACTTCTCCAGAGCCAAGCTAGAGAGCAGTTGAGAGTTTACCAAATGTGCACATGTGCAGCCTTAGCAGCCAGACGCCTGTGGAAACTTAAAGGCAAGGAGTAGGAAATGAAGTGCAAATGGAATTAAGATGTCTGCATCCTGGTGTTGTTTGAGAGAAAGCAGTCAGGCCACTACTATGGGTAGCAGGTGCCTGTGTTAACGTAGCAGTGGGAAACTTCAGACTACCTTTCTGCTCCCAAAAGAAGGCTACTGCATCCAGGTAGCATTGGACCCCCATGTTCATCAGTTATTCTGCCGGTTTCTATGGCGACATCCTCCTAGGTATTTGTAAGGTCACAAAGGGAAGAGCTAACCCTCTTACTCCTAGAATAACTAATGTGGTTCTGTTACTTGCTTGATGTAAATGGTCTCAAGTGACAGCAAACTGTACATATAGTCAATTACAACTGCTCAAAGGAAATGATTTGTTGTAACAGCCGCTGTTCAACCTCTGTGACATCAATGTTTCTATGGAAACAGTTGCCCATTGCACTGCTTTGAATTGAGTATTGATCAAACTAGGGCCAACACTATTTCAGAGACTTGCTACTTTACTGTGTGGCAATTTACGATAGGAACTCATAACATCACTGTATATTTCAAGCCCCAAGGAACCAATTTAGCAGACAGTTACAGTGGAATATTAACAGAGGTCAATAATGGAAGTCTGATTATGGTCCTAGAACAATTATTCAGTGCTTTTGTTGTCTGCCCTTTCAACATTGCAGCAGCTATTACGGTTTTCAAATAATAATATTCATGCCTGGAGAAAGTGCTGTGTTCATTCGTCTTCCATTTTAAACTTTATTTTTCATTGTTATGTTATCTATCAATAAAATTATTCAGCTATATTAACCAAGCTGTGACCCCTCAGAAGTAAATAACTATTGATCAAGGAGTAAAGAGCCACTGGTGCACAGCACTGTTTTCCATTAATGATCCTATTGGCCCAGCTGATAAGACGGTTCACTCTAAACCACAGAAGACACAAAAGTAAAGAATAATTCTATGAAAAATAGGACTCAATTTCCCATCTCTACTGAAGATTGAATTCTCCAGCCTCTTTTGAAGGCGTAGTGACAATAAAAGCAACACCCAGAAGAACTGGTCTGTGAGACCTTCACTCTCTGCAAGATGTTCATTATCAATGTATCTTTTTTCAATTTTCTTTGAAAAAAAGTCTTTGTTACACTTTGTCAAGTTTCTCCTCAAATAAGCAGAGTCAGACAAGTTTATATGGATAAATTATGGATGGATAGATAAGGTAGATAAATAGATGAATAGGTAGAAAGATGCGTATATATCTTTTACATGTATTCATATAAGTGATGCTATATTGGAAAAAAATCATAATTTACCAACATCGCTTATCTGAATGAAAATACACAACAATTATTTCTGCTCTTGGATTGATTTTTCAATAACTTCAGCCAGCCAATGCTAGAAAATCATTTGCTTCTTTCCCTTTGAGTCATGGGTCGAAGTCTGCTGCAGTGACATTGACCATGGGACAGTTCTGTCTGTGAGAGAGAAGCTGAAGGTACGAAACTTCAGAGAGCACTTGGTCAACATGGCTACATGCCTAACGGGGTGGGGGTGGGGGTGTCTGTGAATGAAATGAATATGTGTACTAAGTTTTTATTACAGTAAATGAAAGCTAGGGCTTGGGGAATGGTTTTTGTCAGATAACACCAGATTCATGCATCTGCTTGAAGGAAGCCTTACTCATAAAAGGAAAAGGACATTCTGGAGAGGGAGGAATTGATTTCTAAAATCCTTATCTGGATAGCTCAAAAGTAAACACGGTTTGAAAAAAGATCAGTCCAGGGTAAAATCTAAAAACAATTCTAAAATGTCTAGATCTCGTTATTCCAGGTTTTTGTTTTGTTTTGTGTTTTTCGTTAACTAAGTCTTCTTTTTATCTTTGTAGTGAAGTATAACTGAGTTAGTAAGCAACAAACATGTAAGGCGGCCCAGGACATTCTACAGGTAGACAGGCAGACATTCGGTTCTGAGTTCTGAGCTCCTGAACAACCAAAGCACAGAAGAACCATAAGCAGCCATGATTTCCCACCACTGAGATATCAAAGCAAAGCGACAACAGCTCGGTTAAAGCCAACACACAGAAGGAACACTGATATTGACTCCTGGAATTAACCAGAGAAGATTGTGCACAAATTGTAAGGAACCAGGCTTGCTAGCAAGATAATGTCTTCTATAACCGTCTTCCTGGAAATGCAGCATCGTGCTCTATAGGGCTTGAACACAAAGGCTCTTCAGTGTAACTTAATAATCACAGTGCTATAGGAGAACCAAGCACCTTCCCTAAAGTATTGCTGGATGTTAATATCTCATTATTGAGAACCCATAAAATATTTATAGAACCTTAACAGCTATGTGCATATATCCGATTTGGAAAGCATAGACCCTCCCTGTGTATCTTAAATATCTCATGGGGAAGGCTTTCTGCTTCAATGAAATTTCCTTACTTTGAACTCTATGTCATCTAATTGCATCTATAGATATTCATAGGCATGTGTATGTGTGCATATGTGTGCATATATGTAGAATGTTTCACTCTGTAAGTGAATATGGAAGAGCTTTACACAAAATGTTAACACTAATTTTAGTCTCATCCTGACTCATCCAAACCAGACCATTTGTCATTTTAAAAACCTATGGCAGAGGGAAAAAAGACTGGAGTGCATCACTCTTGGGTTCAGCTATCTGAACGTGATACTAATTTATTTTAAGGCATAATAAGTGGAATAGAGCTGAGACACACCCTGCTTTACCTCTACCTCCACCCAAGGCTCTCATGGGGTGTCAGGGATTTATCTATTTGTCAAGGTAGGAAAAAAATGACAAAATCTCACTGGTGACTATAGGGTGGAAAGGTCATAGCAGAAGTCACAGGGCCTCGTTGAGATTTCTTTTCCCTCCTTACAAGATGGTAGATTAGAAAACCAAGAATATAGGGCTGGGGTATAGCTCGGTGGTACAGCACTTGCCTAAAACGCCAGGAATGTGGACAGTAGGAAGTGAAAGCTGCAAAGCCAAAAAGGGCTGCATCCGAGGCGCATTTACAAAGAATAATCCCAAATAAACCTCCAAAGGGGAAAGCCAGTGAGAGAGCAGAAAGCTTGGCCTGCTTAGAAGAATTGACAGGTAGCCCTGATCCAGGAGAGATGCAGAGAGGAAGTCCTCAGCTGTTAAATCCAAAGTTGAAAAGGAGAAGGTGCTGATGCAGTGACAGAGCCAGTGGATGACGATGAGGTGGTGGCAGATGAGCAGTAAGCTTCACAGTGCTTAGACAGTATCCCACTCTGACATGTCACAGAAGCTGATGAGCTGAGGCACAGAAGCAGCAGCCTAACCACTTCCCTAACATGATCCATACTCCAACTCTGGAGTTTAGCCTTAATAGAAGTCTAGAGTCCTCCAGGGAGTTTTTAAATTTTCTGGTGCCCTGGTCCCACCTAAGAACAAATCCTGTAGTTGAAGGATCCAGGGCATCCAGAATTAGGAACCAGAAAGAAATGTGCCAATATGGGAATGTGCTTCATTTCTACTTTTAGACAGCTCATAATTTAAACCTTTCTTCCTTAATATGGTCTTGTTACCATAGCACCTGCTAGAGAACTGATAAAGGACTTCCCTTACTGAGGGAAGCATAGACCATTGAAAGGATGCTGTAAGTCCCCATCATGCTGACGACTAGACTAGACACAGAGGTGGCCCAGCTGTCCCGCAATGTGGCCGTGAACAAATGGGGAGTAGTTTCAGTACTAGAATACGGCTGAATTCTCAAGGTCAGTGCTCTGGAAACTGGTCTGAGCTGCTTCAGACTAGTCCTGCATTCCTAATGGTGCTGTCTAGAGGATGCTATCAAGTCTTAGCAACAACAGCATCTCAGGAGGCAAGAAAGATTGAGACGCTTTAATAAAATTAGGTTGTTTAGTCTCTGTTCCAAACTGCTTTATAAGAATATCCGCTATACTCTTATATATGTATATAAGTTGTATTCTTATATATGTACATGTATTATATATAATTAATAGTCAATGTACATGTATCAAAAGATGGCCTAGTCGGCCATCACTGGAAAGAGAGGCCCATTAGACTTGCAAACTTTATATGCCCCAGTACAGGGGAACCCCAGGGCCAAAAAGGGGGAGTGGGTGGGTAGGGGATTGGGGGGGGTGGGTATGGGGGACTTTTGGGATAGCATTGAAAATGTAAACGAGGAAAATACCTAATAGAAAAATAAATTTAAAAAAAGAGCTAATATTCACAACTACACACACAAAAAAAAAATAGTCAATGTACATATAGTTGCCTATTAATTATAAAAGATAAATTCAATATTGAAGCATGATTTAAAGGTATTAAACCCCTGAGACAAGTTAGTGATTACTCTCTCACTGGCATTATTTATTTAACTTCTTCACTTCCTCCAGTCCTGACATCACCTCCTGCATAGGTCTGTTTAAACTCTGTATTTAGCACCAATATGCTTAGAACCACAGGGACTTAGAGACTAATTGAGCCCTCTCATCTGTGGCTCCGCACTCCCGACACCCAAAGTCCTGGCAGCATTTTGCCTAGGGATTACTCTCCTCTAGACTTTATTGTTTAGTCCACATATTCAGAATTTATTGAATAGGCTTTTTTCTTCATTTATTCTTTTATTCTCAAGGTGTTCACCCTTTTCAGGGTTGGAATATATTCAAGTGACAGATGTCACACTGTTCCTGGGAGTTCTGACTGCTTTCATCTTATGGACCTATTACCAAGACCACCTGCTCCCTCTCCTTACGGTGAGCCACTGTAACCCCAGACTTCTGCTCCCCTTTCTGTGGTTTGGAATCTCTGGTTTGTTTTCACCAGTGAGATGTACATATACTCTTGTTGCTGGTATACTTCGAGTTACTTTTCCAACAGGATAATAAAATAGCTCAAACCATTAAGCAGAGCAGCAGAGGAGGAGGCTCAGCAGGAGTCAGTATTAGCTGGATCTCATTGTGGAAGGTTTAGGTTGCACTCCTAAGACAAGCATATGACCGGAAGATTCCTACACGGTTCACTATCCACTGTGGCATACCAACTGCCTATCACACTCAGTCTGATGAAGTCCTGAGGAGGCCATTTTGCTGAGTCCAAAACTTTGGGACTTTTTGTCAACCATTTTAGCTGTGATTTTAGTCTCCAATACTTTTGCCAGCTAAGCAACAGAAAGGCCTGACCAACAGGCCTCAGAGAATCCCTTAGCATCTGTGGATGGGTCTCAGTGGAGGAAATGCTTAGGAAACATCCTGGAAATTTTAAATGGGGAGAATTAAAAAAAAATGTTTCGTTGAACACAGTATTGTTCACTGAATTTCATTGAATACAGCGTTGTGTTACATAGTGACACTTTGATACAAGTCACCAGTGCCCACTGCCTGTAGCTTTCTCTACCTCCCTCTCCTCCTCTTCCCAGCCTTGAGCCTATATTTCATGTCACATATGCACATATGCTTTTATTCATGTCTACAAAATTTAGGAATGACACATGAGAGAAAATCTTCAGTCTTTGCCATCCTGAATCTGACTAGACTAAATTATTACAAATGTTTCCTGTTGCATCTGTCTTCCTGCAAACAGCATAACTTTCTCTTCCTTGTGGGTGAAAATGTCCCACTCCGTACATAAAGCACATTTTGTACCCTCTACTCTGATGTTGGACTCCTACACTGGTTCCACGGCTCTTGTGTCTAATGAAACAATAAACAACCATCAGCAAGCACATGTGATGTGAGTCAGAACCTTTGGGGCAAACAGGAGTGGTAAACTTGGGTCACATCAAAGAGCCATTGTTGGGGGTTTTAAGAAACTTTAAAATGAGATGCATTTTTATTGTTGCCATCACCAAGAATGAGAGAAGTGTGACATGCAGTCAACTGGAGACAGTGATGCCAGACATCTGCCAACCATGAGGGGGCTCTGTTTAATGAAGACTTGTCTCCACATCAATGAGGATGTGCCCTGGAATTTCATTAAGTGAGCATAACAACAAAAGGCATACTGACAACATCTTAGCTTCTGACCTGCCTCCGTTCTACACATCACCACAACTTATGTGTTGTGCATTTCCAATAACTACTAAATTTTCTGGAAATTAAACTACTGTGAAAATGGTAGTAAGTTGAGTTTTGTTTTGTTTAGAATTTTTTTAAAAAAATACAATTTGTTTCTAGATATTCATCATTTCGAACATGGCAAGGCCACTTCTAGCCCATGAGTTACCAATGAAGATAGCCTCTCTGATCTAAAGTCAAAGGTCCTAAATTTCTGAACACTCTCCATGTTTGTAAGCACCTGACTATAGATAGATATTATGATCATTTCAAGCCTTTACATGTTGAATATTGTTATAATTCAACTGCTTTTATCTTATAATCACTCATAATGCAGGTAAAGCAATATACAAAGTATGTATAAATTTTCATTGTCTATAAAGGGAACATTATTAAAATTCTGGCTTTTAAAATGGTGTAGATGGGTGATTGACATTACAAAGACATCTTCATGTACCTTAAAGTGGAATGTTGAACCCTGTGTGGTAAGCCAGGCTAGTCTGAGTCAGTGTTCCACTGGCTGTGTCTCTATAAAATATTTGTAGTTTCTGGGTTTTAAAAAAAAATCGTTGAGCTTTCTTACTTTCAATATATAGCTCATAAAAATAAGGAATATGCTTTTGCTATATTTCTTGGAAAATACTCTTATTTTCCAATCAGGGCATGACACGTGAACAACCGAGCTCACTTGTGTAAACCCCTAGCCAATTTTCATATCACCCCCATTTTTCTTAGTGAAGGATGCTAAGTGATAAGATGAAGTAAGACCTGGACCCAAACCCCACTTCTGCTTCCCACAAGTCACCTGACCCCTCACCTCTGACCCATGGTAACAGAAAGCTTTTCAAAGTCTCTTCCCCTAGTAAAGACATTGTGAATGCACCGCCTCCCTTCCTATGGGCTGCGAAGGTTCTATGAGGTCTCCTACCTGAAAGAGATTTGTGAGTTCAGAATGTAGTTTAACTTGATGTGTCATTGATTTCTGCCTCCTCCACCCCATGAGCTGCCTACATCTCCAGATAAAAGAGCAGCACATGGTATTTTCAGTCTCTTAAGATTATGTCTGCAGCAGACCTGTTTTGGACAGACCTATACAGAAAGAGAGGACTAACTTTAGTAACATCATTTGGTGAGCTGTGGTGAGCAATTGATGAATCCCCAAACTTCACATCCTTGTCTCCACCCCATTCCATATGAGAGCACACTGAGAACAGGCTGTGTGCTTGAACCTCTGAGCTTGTAAACTTGAATTAATGGTTCCTAACCTGATAATTAGCAGTGAATGACAAATGAGGGTCCTTGGCACTTGGTGACTGCTATGACTATTTTACAGAGAAAGGGAAACAGAATTTTGGGAATCCTTTCTGGTCTATTGTTGGCTATTTAGGAAGAATTGGGATACAATTTAACCTTATGACCCTACCATGCCAGAAGCCCCTTCCACGAACCTACCTCAGTGAGGTTACAGAGATAATGCCTTCATCCTCATTCTGTAGGTGAGACAAATCAAGCAACTATATTAGCTGGTATTACATTAGACCAGAATAGAAAATGGGGTATCTGATGACTGTAAGTCTTGTGTTTGTATCTGCTTTGTCACGCCCTGCCAAGCACAGCAAGGTAACCTCTGGAGATTAGCCCTAAGCTCCACATAATAACAAAACTCTAGTGCTGGAGAGAAACACAGAGAGATCTCCCTATCTGCTTTGGGACATGTGTGGTGGCTAAGGTCATCCAGAGAAATTATTTTAAATGTGCATATGCATGTGTTTAATGTGTGTGTGTGTGCTGTTGTGTGTGCCATATGTGTGCAGGTATCTGTGGAGATCAGATGAGGACATTAGATCTCCTGAGGCTAGAGTTGCAGGCAGTTGTGAGCCACACCATATGGATGCTGGGAATCGAAATTTTGTCCTCTGGAAAGACAGGAAGTACTCTTAACCCCTCAACCAAGTCTCCAATATTTTCTAGAGAAATTTTAAGCAGGTATATAGTCCCCAGACCTTGGGGCAAATTACTTTACAGTACTGAATTTTGGTTTAAAAAAGAAAGCAGGAAGTACCCATGGCAAGAAGGGTGGTGGCTTCATCCTCTCCCAGGTCTTACAGTACCATCAGCCATAAATGATCAAACTTGGAGCCATATTGCAAGTTCCCCAAAGCCTGGGGATACAGCTTAATTGATAGCAAACTTGCTTAGCATGCACAGAAGGTCTGCATAAACCAGAAGTAGTGGTACACACCTATGATTCCAGCACTCGGAATACAGAAGCAGAAAGATCAAAAGCTCTTGGCCATCTTCAGTTATATAGGAAGTCTGAGGCCTTAGGCCAGCCTGGGATAGCCTGTTTTAAAAACACATAGTCCCCTAAAGTCGAATTTATCCTAGATAAGGTTTAAAGGAGTTCTGCTTAGCAAGAAGAACAAGAATCTTACTGATTTTGATTAACTAAAGTTTGGCACAGCACGGGACGGAGTAAGAATGGGGAAAGAATCAGCAGCCTCACAGGGCAGAGATACCTAAGTCCCTGCTGATGCTCAACGTTTCCAGACCTGACCTCCTCGGAAAAATAGAAGGTTGAGAGCCTGTGGACAAGGGCTGAGCCACTCTGTGTACATAGGTGGTAGGGAGAGCTCTTGGGAGTGAGGGATTAGGATAGGACCTCAGAGGCAGATCAGGGCCTTTTCTCAAACACAGAGGTGTGGAGAAGGAAGCACCTCAGCTTTGTTTCAATTCACAGTGATTTTCCCACAGAAACTCACTACTTCCTATATTTTAACCTCAAATTCTAGACATCAAAAACACTGGGTTGTGTGTGTACTAGGAGGGGTTTCTTCTTCAGGGTAGCACATCAGATTCACATGAGGAAAATGGGAAGCCCTCCAAAACATATGTCATAGTCACTTGACAGTGGATTTGTTATGCCGTAAGATGGTATGTGTACATTGTATTATACCACACATGTTATGTGGTATAGTATGAAATATGTGGAAATTAACCTCAGTCGCCAACTTGATGGCATCTGGAGTCAACAAGAAGACACAGTCTAAGAAGGCATGTCTAAGGGAAGACCCTCCCTTAGAGTGGTTAGCACCTTCCAATGGGTGACTCAGCTATAGAGTGGTGTGAGGGAAAGCATGTCACCTGTCTGCTTTCTGGTCCTGTTTAGCCTGTTCCTTTTGCTCCCTGCTGACATGAGACTCCAGCTTCTTGGGCCTTGCCACATGTACTGAATATCGAAGACAATCCCAGAGTCTTCCAAGCCTTCCAAGTCTCCTGGACAGCTGAGGCATCCAGTTCCACAGGCTGAGTAGCTACGGAGCTCTGTCTCTTCAGTAATCGGATAGCCATTGTTGAACTATCCAACACTGCTGCTTCTATTTCTCTAGAGAAGTCTGGGCCAATAAGGTACAGCATGTACGGAACAGTGTGGGATGGTGTTCACAGTACAGTATGTGCATGTAATATGTATGATTAGATTAGAAACCTTAAAGAGCCCTGCCTAGTAAGGAATAGCATGTGTAGAATAGGGAAGAACAGAATGCACAGTACAATACACACATATAATATGTATAAATAAATGTAAAACCTTAAAGAACCCTGCCTAATAAGGTATTGTGTGTACAGACTAGTTCAGAATGGTATGTACAACACAGTGTGTGTGTGTGTGTGTGTGTGTGTGTATGTGTGTATCTATACACATATATACACATAAGTACATATGCACTCATATATTAGGAACCTTCGTCGCCTATTAGGCCGAATCTGAGAGGAAGAGATAGGAACATTCTATTTCCAAACCCTCATCCTGCTCCCTGCCTTTCCTTCACTTTGGCGTCTCCAGATCTCATTAGGAAACTGACTGACTGACTGCTCAGGGTGCAGCACTGGGTTTCTCATTATTTATTTGGTTCTCAAACACAAAAGCACAGACCCAGGTCTGGGAATGGCACTCTAAGCTCCCTTTAATACAAAGATAAAGCTTGATATTTCCATAAGGCCACAAAGAAAGGCCCTGCGTCTGACTTGGTTATTCCCACGAGCTCTCTGCAGAAGTCAGAGGTAAGAAAAGCTGTATTTCCCAGTGTGGACACAGCAAACACCTTTATTACTGAAAGAGGATGTTTTTATTTGCACTGCATCGTGCCCATAAATTCCATCCACTCAGCAAGTCAAATTATTGCTGGCCTCCAAAATACATTAAGTTTGGGTTTAAATCAGTCACTTTTAAAGATATACTGCAACCCACTTCCTGGCCATATTTGTAATATATTCACGGCACAAATGTTCTTTAAAATGCATGGTTTGTGGAGTTGTCTTCCTTCAGTCAGCCATGGGAAGATATAAGGAAGAGAAGCGCTCGTTTGCAGTTTCTTTGTGTGTGACTGTTCATGATTGCTGCCGACAAGGCTAATGGCTGACAGATGCTTTCGGGCTATGAAGAGAAAGAGCCCTCTGATTCTAAGTCAAATTAGGATTAGTGAGATCATAGCAAACAAAAAAGAGAAAAAAATAGGACCCTGAGTAGTTTCTGTTAGAATTTGGTGGCAGTAGACAGGCTTTTCCCGATAATGGCTGGGAGCAAAACGACAAGGAATTATTTTGGATGCTTAATGGTATATGGCAGGATTAAGATGTGGCTAATGGAGACACTCACAATTCCTTTCCCTTGCTTTCTCTTCCTATTTTACAAAGCTACACATTGGTGTTCTTCATCAATTGTCATTCAACGGATTTCAACACAGCACAGAGATTTGGCGGATGTGTGACAGCTAGGCTGATTATCATTTAAGTAGCTGAGAAAAGGAGATGTTGGGAAATGAAGCCAGATTTCCATTGCTCCCTTGGGTAAGAAGTCTGGCTTTCTCTGAACTCCCCTGCAGAACGTGCGGTGTGTCAAAGATGTACATAGCAGTCACCAAGAAAGAAGAGACCCATCATTCTACACATCCGAAGCACCACCTTGAAAATAAGATACAGACCATTTACATCTTCCCAGAAATCAAGTCCATAGTTTTCCTGTGCAACGCTACCCGGGAGGCACTTTCCCATCTATGCATATAAGCATGCCTTAATAAATCTCCAACCAATATTAAGGGATGGATTTCATACCAACTCAGGGCCAGTTGATACCTAGACTATTTATCTTCCATGATAATCATAGTATTTCTGAATAGATCTAAAGACAGATATATTTAATTTCAAGACATAACAATTTAAATAGCAATTGCCATCTTGAGCACTTGCATTCAGAGGACCCACTGAACACTCGAAAATTAGAATTTCTTTAATCTTCCTATCAACCTGAGGTCAAGCACTTTCTTCTGTCTAGTGAGAAAACCAAGAGTCTCAGTTTTATCCTCCCCCACAGTTTCATTGCCCACATCTTTTGTGTGGGGGGTTGATTTTCATTATGTGTGGGTAACATGCAAGTAACTGTTGATGCAGGGAGAGGCCAAAAGCATCCACTTCTTGAAGGTGGAATTATATGCTGTTGAGAGCTGCCAGACATGGGTGTTGGGAACAGAACCCAGGACCTACGCAAGAGAGGTAAGTGTTTTTAACTGCTGAGCCATCAACAGCCCAACTGGTGATCTTTACTGACTTCTCTCACCACAGTTACTGAGTACTGAGAACCATTTCTGCTGAGGCAATGTCTATCAACTTGTAAGAGCTATCTGATAAGTTTTTAGGAAAATTACAATGTATGTATTATGTATGTGTTATTATCAGTTTAAAATTCTCTGTGATTAGAGTATTTCCTCCATGGGAATTACCAAGTATTATAAATTGAAACATATGTATGTATGTATGTATGTATGTATGTATGTATTGAGAAAAAGACTAAATACAGAGTTTTAAACATTTACAAATGCACCACTCTGAGGCTAGAAAGATGATTCAGCACATAAGAGCACTTGTTGCTTTTCCAGAAGGTCCAAGCTTCCACTCCCAGCACACACATAATGGCTTCCAACCATCTATAACTCCAGTTCCAGAGGACCTGACACTGTCTGCTATCCTTTCTGAGCAGTGTACACACACACACACGGTGCCTAGACATACATGCAGGCAAAGCACTCATCCACATGAAATTAAAATAAACATTCCCATATGCTGCTGTGAAGCACAGACATTTCTAAGTATCATAGAATTATTCTTTCTTCACCTCTCTATTATTTCCAAATCATAGCCAAGGATAAGTTTGCAATGAATCAACAGACAAAGTCTCCTTTTAATATTGATGCCGTGCTGGGTGTGGGCTTCTCTAGCACTGTCTGGGCCTCTGAGCCCTGTTTGGCTTGATGTTGCCCTTTCTCCCACTTTCCTGTGTGCCTCAAGGTGAGAAGCAGGACAAACTGAAATATTTAATAGTCATTCTGATTTCGTTTTTTTTTAAAGTCTACAAACCAAAATCAGTTCATGTATCTCAAGATTAATAACCTTAACCTAAGGTAGCAATTAGCCCTTGTACTAGGTGAGCATAAAGTAAATCCAAAGGAAAGTTACATTCTGAAAACAGAGGATATTCCTTTATAACCACAACCACATCGCCATGGGGGAGGGCATGCTCAATATCTATTTGCCTGTTTTACATGCACGTGGGTGTGCACCTGCGTGTGTGTGTGTGTGTGTGTGTGTGTGTGTGTATTAGATGTCTCAGAACAACTTTCAGGAGTCTGTTCTCATGTGTGTTCTCTAACGCACATGTTGGATCACAAGACGACTTTTCAGGAATCTGTTCTCCTCCCTCCACTATGTAGGTTTCAGGGACTGAACTCAAGCTCTGGCTTGGCATCCAGTGCCTTTACCCACTGAGCCATCTCACTGGTCCAATATATTTTACTATTATACAATTAACATTTATTGAGTGTTAATAGTGAGCTTATATATAACACAGAGACCATTACTGTACCTGGATTCCTGGCAGATTGTAGGCACAGCATGTTTTTGATATCTTGGATGGCACCAAGCTCTCTATAATTTCCCAATGAAGTCAGTTGCTACTAATTTCCTGAACATCTGTTCGTCAATTTCATTAAATGGCTAATGAATCCAGACATATAAGGTTCATAAAGATATTTATATCTGACATTAACAAAATGGCACTCCTGCTTTGTTCCTCTACGTGACACCCTTAAGACAATCAGGTTTGTGTCACTACCTGGAGCCTGAGAAATATCACTACCTTCGTTTTCTTCCCGTGGAACTGAGCCTCCAAGTGACCAGTGAATGAAGAACAGAGCTTGGTAGGTTAAAGCAAGGGTTCAGTCTAAAGTGGAAGATGTCCATAGCCCACACACACACAAAAAAAATTACACTAAAGTCTGAGGAAACAAGCAAGTGCAGGTTTCTGTGTGCATGGAGTCCCAGCTCCTTTGGGCAAACATCAAACATGACCTCTGGATTTATGACGAGTGTGTGTTTTATCTTCCAAGAAACAGCTGCCTGTCTTCCAAAATAGATCACTCTGTTTCTCACAGAAGTGATTTTTTTTTCTTCATGAACCAATGCTTAAGGCAATGAAGATACTCTGGATGATGCCACAGTGGCAGAGATGAGTCTCTATAAATCTGTCTGACTGGCACTGGAGGATCAAACAGGAAGGTAGAGGGAAGATGAGGGTGGGGGAGGGATGGAGAAGGACAGCTAAAACTGAGGACCATATGATGTAACATATGGAAACTCCATACAGTAGAAGTTTCCTAAAATATATACATATTTGAAGGTGCTCTAAATAGAATCATCAAATAATTCGAGAGCCGGGCGTGGTGGTGCACACCTTTAATCCCAGCACTTGGGAGGCAGAGGCAGGCAGATTTCTGAGTTCGAGGCCAGCCTGGTCTACAAAGTGAGTTCCAGGACAGCCAGGGCTATACAGAGAAACCCTGTCTTGAAAAAAAAAAATCGAGAGAGAGAGGCCCAACTGGACATCTCTTGCCATCAAACGCACCCTCCAGTTCCAGGAATGGATTACAGCTAATTGAGTTCTTGGCTGAATGGGTCCTATGGGAAGCCCAAAACAGCCCAGACTATTGACAGTGCTACTGGTTGCTCTCTGCAAACTGATGGTAAAGCCCTATTGCTGAAGACCACACCTATACAACTCACTGAACATGAAGAAGTGCACAGAGCCTTCACTTCTACTGACTAGTGTTCATGCCACTAGAAGGTCCTCTGCATGCCACCACAGGAGAAAGGTCAACACCAACCCAACCACAAACCCTTCTATGTACAGTGATGACTTGCCTGCAAGATGAGCTAATGCAATAATGGCTCAAAGCTTGTAGGACTAACCAACCAATTTCTAATTGGGTTTAAAGTCCACTCCATGAGATGGAATCCATCCCCGACACTGCCCACATGGCCAAGAACCTGAAACTAGATAAGCCATGGACATAGAGGAAAACCAAATACTACTGTTCTACTAAAGGAACATTACTAATTAATAACTAACTTTTAATAATTTCATTAACAATGAAATTATTCCTAACAACATTCTTCTGTATACAAAGATCGGTGTCTTGCTCTACCACCCTTAGTGAAGCTTCCTCCTGCAGTAGATTGTAACTAATGCAAAGTCCCTTGGCAGGTCAATATGCAGAGAGTGAGAGACCATGGAATACTTAGCCTCCTACATCTCTCAACTCTAAAACTTCCAAGGCTTTTCCTATTGAGGGGGAAAATATGAGGCTAGTAAGAGATGCTCATCCACACTTTTGAATCAGAAGCTTAGAATCAATCATTCCTGATACATTTGCACCATTTAAGGAATGGATTTCTGAATTAGAGGCCTGGAAAAAGAATCATTTAACCCCCTCTTCCCATTGGATGCCCTCCCCTCTTCCCATTGGATATCAAACAGAGTACGTTTGGTCAAGAAAAGTGGGATCTCAGAGAATCCAGAGCTCTGAAACATCATTCCTACAACTGTCTGAGGAACAGTGTTCAGGCATTAGAATTTGGAATTGCAGAAAGGGATGAAACACCATGTTTTACCGAAGGCAGGGCACCCCCTGTATTTATCCCAGCTCATCCAAAAGACTTCTGGGGTGGGATTCCATGCATAAGTTTTCTTGGAGAGACATATATGCAGTCATCTAGTCATCCTAGATTGGGCATAATCTACAAGCCAAAGAAACACTTCCATCTCCGTCAAGTTGAGCAAACCAGTATGTGTATGGAAGTTACCAGAAGCATGGGTGAAAGTCTGTTTACAGGAACCCAGGTGACTCACATATATTTATGTGTTTCGACACAGCAGCCCACACCACATTGAGTGATGGTTCCCCAAAGCTCCAACAGTGCAGTTCCCTGCACAGCTTGCATGCTGCCCACCCCAGTCTCCTCTCCCGGCCTCAGAGATGGGCCTTGGGAGTCTTTTAATTTCCTGTACCCATTGAACTTTGAAAACTCCCTTAGGTGCTTGAGTCTTAGGAGCCTCCCTCCTCCTAGAGGTTTTCCAATTTGAAAAAAATAGCTACACAATATAAAGCGGTCTCCATCATCAGAGCTGTGGACATTCGACATTGACTGCCTATCCTGTTTAGCACCGCACTTTCAAAATGTGTTCTTCAGCTATCATTCCAGTAAGCTAGGGAATGCAGAATTCCAGTAAGCTAGGGAATGCAGAATTCCTGGTCCTCATTTGATTATGCATTCCTCTAGAACCACTGTCCTGTCTTGTCTTTGCCCTGGAGTGTCCTACAATGCCCTGCTGAGTCATTCAGAGTAGACTTGGTGCTTCGGCCTCTCCATTCATAGAATATAATACCCACATCTTTTACTTTATAGGCCTATTTTGAGGCAAAAATGGGGTTATGGGGAGCAAATTATGTCTGGTTCAATAAATATCACATAGCACATTTTATTAATATAAATAACATTGTGTCAGGGCAAAGATAAGAATATATGGCTAGAAACTAGAAACTCTGGAGTCTGGTCCCATCTCCACAATTAGTAATCCTGTGACTTTAAGAAAGACAGTAAAAGGCTAGGAGCAGAGCTTGGTGGTGAAGTACTTACCCAGCATGTACAGAGCTCTGGGTTAGTTTCAAGCATGGAAGAAAAGAAAGGGGAAAAAAAAACAGTTATATTTATGTTTTAGGAGCCTCAAAATTTTCAACCAGTAAATCAAATTTCATTGCCAACTTCTTGTCACTGTAAAGATCATAAATAATATCCTTGAAGCACTGCAAGACTGTACCATCCCTTGGCACTCAGAGAATGCAGTTTGATTTGAGAATTATGTCCTTATGGACAGCTTCCTTCCTTCCCTGTGTGTCTCAAAGGGCACCTGCCTACATCTACAGCTGGTCTTTGGCTACTTTGTGAGTTCTTTCTCCCACCCTTCTCCACTCTTTCAACCTCCTAACACTAGATCAGAGAGAAAAGGTGAAAGAAAAGAAAGAGGTCGACATTATCCTAAATCCTTAATCCTGCTGATTAAGGGCATGGAGTTCTTTGTTGTTGGTGGTGGTGGTGGTGGTTTGGTTTGGTTTGGGTTGGGTTTTTTTTTATTCATTAAATTTATTTTCAAAATCATAAATCGTTTCTTGCACAAGAGCACTCCATTCTGCACACCGCTCTGAACAAATGCCAGGGACACGTGGGCTATTACTTTCTTCCTCCCCTTCACAATAATTACATGGGAAAAATTTAAAACCACCAACAATGACAAAAAAAAAGTCATTCACTCTGCTGCTGTTTCAAAGTTTCAATGTTAGTTTTTGCATGCCTTCCCCACAACCCTGTATATATATATTCCAAAGAAACTAAAACTCCAAAATTGTCGCCACATACATCGTGTGGACTTAGGGGCAAATGGAGGTTCTCTGAGTCTTCAGGATTTCCAACAATTGTTTTATTTCTAGGAAACTCATAGCTCTCTGGCTGTCTAGGATGGTGGTCCAGGTGTCTCTGCTAAAAGACTATACCCGTATCTTAACCACTTAACTTCTCAAGCAATGGAATTTAGTATCTAAAAAGAGTATCTATACCAGTAGATCAAACACACTAACAGGTCTCTCAGCCACTTGACTGTTTTGATTAATACAAACAACCACGTACCAAACAGGGTACGTTCTTGACCAAACGTACCCTGTTTGATTTCCAATGGGAAGAGAGGGGGACATGGAGTTAACTGACTCACTCTTTCCCCAGGCCTCTGATTCAGAAGGCCATTCCTTAAACGGTGCAAATGTAACAGGAATGATTGATTCTAAGCTTAGATTAGAAAGTGTGGGTGAGAACCTATTACCACCCTCATATTTTTCCCCTCAATAGGAAACACCTCGGAAGTTTTACAGTTGGGAGATGCAGGAAGTCCACTCTACACCTTTGCCAGTACCTGTAAGCAGAAGGAAAACACAGAGTCAGAAAGCACTGGACTCCTTAGAGATCTCTCAGATGCATCCCTTAAGGACAGGCTTTCCCCAGCCTGGGCACAGAGGAGCCTCAACTCAAGTACAATGTAAGGATTCCTGGCCACGGTCCGTCAGGTGCAGGGAAGAACAATGCGTCATCAAGTAAATTGCAGGCGTGGTGTTCTGAGTTCCTATGGATAACTTCCTCCCCTCCCTGCAAGCAAAACACCCATTTTCCCCATGCAGCTTTAACATAGGTATGTGGTGGTCTCGTGCCAGAGGCACATCAGGAACACAACTAACACGTAGCCACTTATGAAGTAATTATTTAACTTGTGCAAGGGGGCTATAAAAATGAATGGCATGACATGGCTATTCAGTATTATTTGTATAACTTACCTTTAGGACTGTGAAGATGGGATATTGGCTGCTATATAATGTTTCCATTAGTGTTACTTTTGGGGAAAAAAATAAGTATTATTTGAGAAGTAACATGGTTAAGATACTGAGAATTTAGTATTCTTGTCTTTGAAGACAGTGAAAGGCGAAAGATCATTTGGAAAAATGCCTTGACATTTTGATACGCTCCCACTCATTGCTCTGGTAAAAATGAGAAATATACAAATGTATTTTTACCTGGCATAACAAAACAACCCAATAAAAGGTGAAGTACACAGTCTTTATGATATTCTTGGAATGACTCTGCTTTTATAGAGAATATTCATGCTAGCAACAGCTGTAAAAAATATGGAAATGTAAAAGAAGAGAGATTAAATGTGGAATTTATCTACAGGCCCCAGAACATTAAACCCTTAACACCTTCAAAATATGACAGTCACTCTGAGCCTCCACATTAGAACCATGGAGAGGATTTTAATGGTAATCTGAGCCTTTACTTCTAAGATTTGACTTTTTGTTGTCTTGGGACTTTTTATGTACTTTCTTGATTTGCTTAGCTGCCTCAGTTTGTCAGTATAAACCCCATAAGGTTAAAAAAAAAAAAACCTGAAATCTGTGTTGCTAGGCAAATCCATCCTGACTTTACACAGAAATGGACACTGTTCCTTGTTCCTACTCCCTCCCCCTCCTACAGAGACCCGAGGCTGAATGACAGCAGCAGAGCAAGTCTGTGGAACCATGTGATGCCAAGTTTTAAAAGCTCTGCCCATGAACATGTTGGGGCCTGGGTTGATCTGGAATCTGCAAGCTGTTAGGCAGCAATACTTACATTCCTCCATCTGTTGCCTATGACCACCTCCTAAATAAAGTGCCCACTGACATGCTGTGCCTCTGTAAAAGGTGGAAGGAAAGGGTAAGGCCACTCCAGGAGGTATCATTTCCTCAAGGATTGAGGTTGGGACCATGGTCCAGAGATTCTGATGAGTAAAACTGCAGCTGTCAGTAGGCAGTAAAGGGAGCCCAATGCCTGGATCAAGTATATGGGAGAGAATGGATGCAAGATGGGGCTTAACCCAGGGTCCATGCCTGAGAGAAAGACAAAGTGCAAAGGGCTGGGAAAAGGTCCTGAGGTACGGGGGTGCAACAGGGAGAAGGAGGGCAACAGCTAGTGGCAAGGCACCATTCGTAAGCCTGCCTTCTTCCTCTCTTCCATGGGAATCTTTGGAGTAGCATCTACATCTCACATGTATGCTCAGCCGATAAAGGCAACCTGGCAAATAATTTATAAAATGACAGGTCCCTAAGGAACACCAATTTATATGGTTTCTGGCTAACAGTCCTGCTAGTCTTTCCCACACCACCACCAAGTCTCTCTCTCTCTCTCTCTCTCTCTCTCTCTCTCTCTCTCTCTCTCTCTCTCTCTCTCTCTCTCTCTCCCTCTCCCTCCTCTCCCTCTCCCTCTCCCTCCTCTCCCTCTCCCTCTCCCTCCTCTCCCTCTCCCTCTCCCTCCTCTCCCTCTCCCTCTCCCTCCTCTCCCTCTCCCTCTCCCTCCTCTCCCTCTCCCTCTCCCTCTCCCTCTCCCTCTCCCTCTCCCTCTCCCTCTCCCTCTCCCTCTCCCTCTCCCTCTCCCTCTCCCTCTCCCTCTCCCTCTCCCTCTCCCTCTCCCTCTCCCTCTCCCTCTCCCTCTCCCTCTCCCTCTCCCTCTCCCTCTCCCTCTCCCTCTCCCTCTCCCTCTCCCTCTCCCTCTCCCTCTCCCTCTCCCTCTCCCTCTCCCTCTCTTCTCTCTCTCTCTGGCAAAATTTTCCATTGCCCCCCAAAGTTAAAGCTAACAGTTGACCTTACCACTAACTGTAAGGCCAATGGACCTAAACTTCTTTAAAAGGCAATTAGTGGCTCACCTGTGCATACCAACAGACCCAGAGAAAGCCCAGCTGACTGAAGGGAGAAAGGCTTGTTACTCCATCCCCACTGCCTGCCACCTGGCTCGTTAAGTTAGCCAGCCATTTCTCCTCCACACAAGTGCCGCTTTCTATGTCTGAGTGGTATTTTCCTTCCATATGGAATCCTTCAGCAGGCTGTGTGTTGGTTGGTTGGTTGGTTGGTTGGTTGTTGATGCTTATAAAGTCAGACTCTACTGCTGCCAAGAAAAGAACTTGTCAGCAAGAAGGAATGGCAGGCAGGCAGGCATTGGGGGTGCCACAAAGGTACACTCTGAAGAAAGTATGATGAAAGGAAAGAGAAAACAGATATCCCCTGGCAAGCACATCCACTAATTATTCCAGCTTGCAGGCTAGTGAAGTGACAGTAGGAAAGAGCTGTTATCATAGCAGCACATCAGTCACCTAAGACCATTGGAACACACAGATATTTAATGACCATTTATAACAATAGCAAAATTACAGTTATGAAATTGCAATGAAAATAATGTTATGGTTGGGGGTCACCACCACATGAGGAACTCTGCTAAGCTTTAGGAAGGTTGAAAACCACTGACTCAAAGAAAGAAAGTAGATCAAACTTTAGAAATAAGATAAGGGCTCTGGGCATCAATTTGCCTTTCAGATGTAGTTCTGCAAAGGGAATCCAGTGAGAATTTCATAGGAGCTGATGGAGAGGCCAGGTAGAGAGAGATGCAAAGAAGACAGGCAAGACCAACAAGTAACAAAGCCACCTCGGACAGAAGACACACTCCTCCGGACTGAGAGGGGTTGGAGCTAAACAACACACAAATCAAGCCACTCTGCTTCCGAAGACCTGGCAATGAGCAATGAGAAGAAGTTTCACATTTTAATATCACATTAAATAATTCTTTCCAAACTTCCTTGAGAAAAAAAAATGTGTCAGAACTGTCCACCATAAAATAAAGGTGTTATATAAAAAAGTAATAGCCACGATACGTTCAAGTTAGCAGAACGGGCAAAGTGGAGGGGGAGAGAGAATAAAAGCATGTTAACTTTTTAAAGTTTATGGCCTAACTCTTGACTTTGAAAATCCGAGAAGCACTAGAAGATGGGTTCATAAGCAATTTGGAGAAAATCCAACAGTAAGTTCAAAGCAATAAGATGATCGTTCAAGACTACCTTGGAGCAATAGAAGTAAATAAAACACACTTCACAGAGCAAATGAGAAAATGACACAGAGACAGAAAAGATTCCAAAAGAGGAGGGAACCTGAGTTATAAGAAACACTGAAAAGCAGGTTAAACCATCCCGTTTAAGGGCTGATGTTTTCAAGTTGGCTTCAAAACCAGCAATCAACTGTGTGTTGCTTAAGACGAAACTAAAACCTAAGTAAGAAATACTCAAGGGAGTAAATATGTGTTTGATAACAATGCAGAAGGTGTGTTAGGAGACATGCAAACAAGCCAAAAAGCAAGCAGCGGGCCACAGATGCCAATTCAGGTTGATAAAAGGTTTAGTCCACATAAAGGCAAAATAGCCATAAGCATTTTGTGCACCAAAGAACAGCAATGTTCAGAAGCAAGGCCCATGAATTAGGTCATAAAAACATTTTAAGAGGCAATTCCCTAAAGCAGAAATTATAAAGGGCACATATTTCCAACCACCATTCAATCAAACCAACCATTATTATCACGTGCTTCAAGGAATGAATAAATAAGCAAAACAATGAATAGTTTGGCTCCAAATCTCCAGATATAAATGTAATTCTCACCCCTCATAAAGGAAACATCTCATTGCAACAGATGGGGACCATTACAGAAAACCATAACCAATCAAAATGCAGAGCTATGGATCCCAGTCCCAGGGGTCATATCTACAGAGCATTCCCACACCTAAGGCTCAGGGATCATTAGAGAAGAGGAAGTGGGAAGACCATAAGAGCCAGAGGATCTGCGAGTTTGCTGTTAGGATGTGTTGCCTAGGAACATCAGAAGCTACACCCATTAAGTCTCACCAAAATGATCGCCTAAACACGAGGAAAAGAGAGATAGACATGCAAAGTGAACAGGAGGAAGCCCACCAGGCTGCAACCAAACAGGAAAGTACCACAAGAACTAAGGAATGGTGAGAGCGAGAGAAATAGAAATATATGTAATAACAACTTATGAAAAAGGGGTCAAGAATTTGGCCAAGTAGGGGTATATGGGAGACTTTGGAGAAAAAAAAAAAGGAAAAGGGGAAAATGATGAAATTTCATCCCAAAGAACAAAAGAAACTTGAAAAGCACTGCTCTAAACTGAGTTCCAAAGGAAATTATGAATAAATCAACGAAGCAATCTTCAACGATAGACAGTTAACACAACTAACAAACAGCACAGCTAAAAAGTGTAAGAGGATGCCAAGGTTCCATTCGGAAATGAATTCACACTCTAAACTAAGTAAATGTGTGCTCTGACAGGTTGGTAAATCCCGTCAGTAATAATGTAAATAAGCTGAAAATAAAACTGCTGCATTCATCTCTAGCACCATGAAAAAAACAGAAAAAGGAAAGACAACAGTAAATGTAAATTTCCAGTTAAAGACAGAAAGAAAAGAGGATGCGTGCACACTGCCCACAGGGTATAAATTACTGCAGTCACCGTGCACAGCATGCAGGATGGCCTCGAAAATTTCAAAACAGACCTGTGTGATCTGAAAATGTCCTGTCTATGTCCATATCCAAAGGAATCAGTGTGTAAGAAGCATTGCCCTACACTGTTGACAGCAATGGAGATCAGGATGGTAACTATGTGTCCATCGACAGATGAGTGGATAGAGAAAACATGGTTTATACACACAATGGAATGGGATTCAGCCCTTAAGCCTCAAGAAAGTCTGCCACTCACAACAATATATGAACCTAATGGATACTGTTAAGTAGACACAAACACAGGAAGACAGATTCTACAGGATCCGCTTTGTGATAGATAGGGTCTAATAGTGCCACTCACAGGAGCAGAGAATACAGTGATGGCTGCCAGGCATAGGAAAGAGGGGCATTGGGAAGATTTAGGTCAAAAGCAAAAAAGAATATTTAAGGAATCTATGATACAATATAGTGATTATAAAGAAGAGGAATGTACTATGTTGAAAAAGATGGAGTAAATTTTAAGTAATTTTCTCCAAAAAAAAAAAAAAAAAGAGTTCTGTGTTTGAAGTAATGTACATGTTAATTGGCTAAGCTTAACCATTCTACAGTGTAGTCATGGATTGTTTGGTTTTTGTCATAATATCCTTTTATTTTTATCAGTATGTATTAATTATGCTAAATGAAGGCTGGAGAGGTGGTTGTGGTTCACAGTATGTAATGCTTTCTCAGGGTACTGAAGTTTGGGTCCCAGCACTCGTATTAGGTGGCTTCCGATCACCTGTAAGTCCAGCTCCAGAGAACCTGATGCTCTTTTCTGGACTCTGTGGGAATCTGCACCCAGAGTTTGATTCCCAGCACCACATGGTGTCTCACAACCATCAGTAACTCCAGTTCTAGAGGATCTAAGCCTTTTAACCTCCATAGGCACCAGGAACACGCATGGTACATAGACATGCATGTAGGCAAATATACATATAAATTAAAATTAAGTTAAATTTTAAACATTTTTGAGAATAAAAATATTCAACCTATCACATGTTAATCTTATAGCAAACAAACAAATATATGTTCTAAATTAAAAGATAGAAGTAGCACTGTCTTACAGTGATTTTTAAGATTTATTTATTTATTTTATGTATATGAGTACACTGTAGCTGTCTTCAGACACGTGGGATCCCATCACAGATGGTTGTGAGCCACCACATGGTTGCTGGGAATTGAACTCAAGACCCCTGGAAGAGCAGTTGGAGCTCTTAACCACTGAGCCGTCTCTCCAACCCTGCCTTACGGTGTTTTAACATTGAGTGTAGCTTAACTGAAGACAGCTAGATACTCTTATTTCTTCTATGACTGGTGTAGTGCAGAATCACAAGGCACAGGAGACCCCACTGACTCTGAACAAACAAGGGTAAGAAGCCCTGATCTCGTGAACACAGTTCAGTTTTGTGGCACGATTAAGAAAGATATCCCATGGTCCACACATCATGAACTCACCAGCCAACATCTCTGCTCACACCATTTGTAATGTCTCTAATTCAGAAGCAAACAAAACAGCAAACAGTCCAAAACTTAGTGATATGGTTTGTATATGAACGCTCAAATCACCAATCACAATTAAGGAGAGCACACTGACCTCCTTCTTTGTTTTTTTAAAGAGCAAATGAATGAATAAACACTTTTGAATGTTAAAGGGCTATGAAAACTGTGTATGTCTTTAAAACTAATTCCATATCAGGTATTTGATTATTTCCCCCTGCACAGACCCACTCGTTACCCTACAGGAGTTTGAAGCCGCACATTCTCTGGTTGGCTCTTTGAGAGGATGGAACTGGTCAGATCTCTAGGATGAGATGGCCTTGACTGGTCAGTGTCTAACAGCTGGCTGCCTGGCGCTCCAGGGTGCAGACAACAGGAAGTTGGGCTATTTGGACAGGCCCTGTGCCTTACTATTTCTCTCCTTAGTAGAAAGGAAATGTGGCTAAAACATCTTTAACTGACTGTGCGTTAGTTTCAATGGCAGAAGTGAATCACATACTAACCCCCAAACTATTTACTGGCAAAGAGGAGCAGGATTTTCATGGCGGCTTGGAACAATCCCAGGCTCCTCAGACTCTTAGGTCAGTCCAGTTCTATCCTTCTGGGTTGGAGAGGAGGCTGCCCTTCACGGGCACGTCACTAAATCAAACCAGAAAGGTTCTCTTAGACAAAGAGAAATGTCTATGAAGCAGGCAAAAGCAGTGTTTGCCTCTCCTGATTTAAAATGGCTTCTCCAGTTAGCCATTCAACGTCAAGCGTAAGCATACAGCTTTAGAAGGTATACCCATACTCGGTTATTAAGATATTTTAGGAAGCAGAATCCTGTGTTTTTATTAAAGCCTAGTATGAGCATGGGGGCGCATGCCTATAACTCTAGCATTCAGGTTAGAGACAAGAAAACCAAGTTCAGGATCAACCTCAGATACATACTAGGCGAGAGAGAGAGAGAGAGAGAGAGAGAGAGAGAGAGAGAGAGGGAGAGAGAATACATATATGTACATATACATGTGTGTGTGTGTGTGTGTGTGTGCGCGCGCGCACATGCGCGCGCCAGCTAAGCCCAACCCAATCAGCAATCTTCACTCTGCATAGTAACTCATTTCAATATCCCCAGGGCCCTTCATTTTCTCTAGATACCAAGATGTCTCTTTTTCCTCTTTATTTGTTAGCATTATTCTGTCATTGTATCAGCTATATATGTGGCCAGGTGTTCTACATATAAAAGAGCATCACTGTATAGTAGGATTATTTTCCCAAAATAGTTCAGGGACATGGATAACATTCATAAGCATCTAGGGACATAGCTGTTGTATGAACTCAAGTCTCTTTTGTTCCACACGCAGAGTCTTTACAATGAAATCTTGCCTTCACTTGAAATATAAGGAATATTTTAAAGAAGTTCTTAAGAGAACAAAATTGAGAAGATTCAAATTTCAAAATACAACTGAAGTGCATTGGTCATCAAGTCAATCGGTGGAGTGATGAATCTGCCTTGACAAGCAGAGTTGCAACAGGAATATTATCTTCTGCTTCCGTCTTATTCCTGTGTTTCACTAGGTCAAACAGAATGGGAGCATGGATGAATGGAAATAGATATGACTTGTAACTGTATATTAACAGTGACATTTATTCCAAGCCACACACTGAGTAAATAGCAATGACAAGAACAACTTTGTGCTATATTGGAGGCGGGTATCCGAGTTCCCAAGTACGAGGGCCAATTATGTGCTTATCTTGGCGAGTTATCACTATGAGGCATCTTTCTCTCTTGCTCTCCACTTTATATTTTGAGACAGGGTCTCTCACTGAACCTGGTACTCACCAGTTAGTTAGACTGGCTGGCCAGAGAACCACAACTCCTGAGTTCTGTCTACATTCCAGCCCTGGAACTAAGGGCATGTACCACGTCATCATGCCCAGCTAATTACATGGGTCCTTGGGATTAGAACTCAGATCCTCATGCTTGCCCACATAGTTATCTCCCCAGACCATTTTGTTAACTTTTTAACTAACCTGCTTCTGTCAGTTGGCATGTTAATTTTCCCAGTGTGGTGGGGAAAAAAAGAAAGAAAATAGTATATCTTCAATGCATTTACTCTTATTACAACCTCAGTCACAGTTTTAAATGTATTTAATACTGTAAGATGAAATTCTTTCCAAACTTACCTGAAAGTTCAATGCAAGCCCAGTCAAAATCCCAGCAAGCTTCTTAAAGAACTCGACAAACAGATGCTAAGATTTATTCGGAAATGTAGAAGATGAGGAATTGCTAAGAAGTGATTACCCCTGAGTAGTAGAGAGTATGTATCAGGCTCTGGGCTCGACCCCCAGTATCATAACGACAAGCAAACAATAGCCAACTTATAGTAGGCAAAAATAATTTTCAGCCAAATAATAATGCTAAGGGGTTTATCTAATTCTAAGACTTGTAAGGAAGCCAACACAAGACAGTTTGGTATCTACAGTAAGTAGAGTCACAGGTTAGTGAGACAGAATAGATAATCCAGAAGTGAAGCTATAGTCAACTGGTCTTTAACCTAAATTCTAAAACAATTAAGCGAGGAAAGCCACCAGAAGGGTCCTAAAATAACTAGATAGATACCTGTAGGGAGAAATTTTAATCTTCATCTTAATCCAACACATATACAAAAAAAAAAAAAAATACAATTGAAAACAGACCCTAGGCCTAAACCCAAGACCTAACCCTATTAAATTGCTGGCAGAAATAATAGTAGAAAAAAATTAATAACACTTGTTGAAAAAATTCTCACTCAAGACTCAAGATTCACAACTCAAAAAACAAGATATGTGTGAAATGGATATCTTCAGAATTAAAATTTTTACTTTTTAAAAACTATGAAAATGTACCAACAAAACCCCAAAAGCCATTCACTACACACATGGCATTACCTAGTACTGGCAAGGAAGTGGGCCACTCACACTTTGCCTTACACTTTGTGAAAGGGTAAGGTTGGGGTAAATTCTTCAGTGATGTTAAGCCCACTCCAGGCACACCACCTAACCATCTCTCTCAGTCACGAGGTAAATTAAGACCTATGTCCACACAAATGTGAACATGAATGTTCCTAACCATGTTACTCTTAAGAGACAAAAACTAAAAGCAACCCAAGTGTCTATTAACCACTGTGTGGATAAACTGTGATGTAGCCATGCTATGGAATCCAGGCTGCCATTAAAGGGAACTAAATATTAATATACTCTACAACATGAATGAATCTCAAAAGCATGCCAAATGAAGAAAGCTTAACCAAAGACTGTGTGCCATGGATCTATTACCATCACATTCTGGAAAAGGCAAGACCACCACCACCATCACAAGCAAAGCAGCAGTAGCGTGGAGCCGTGAGTTCAGGAGGATGGGAGCTTTTGGCAGGGATTGGGATCTTCTAACTTGTTCGTGGTAATGTTCACATAACTGTGCAAAATTCAACATGTTCGATTGAAATTCTATCCTATGTAGAATATATGTAAAACAATGGAAATGGATTTTTTTTTAAAAAAATAGGTTCTGGAATAAGAACAGAAAAGTGTTCTCTCGACTGCAAAATCGCCCTGTGAGAAAGCGGTGTTGGGGTGTCACTCAGTGAGAGAGGATTTGTGCTTACATGAGAGAGGCCCTGGGTTTGATCTCCCAGAAAGTCAATAAACAAATATTTTTAAACTGGAAATTAAGCCAGAATATGGAAATATTGCCCTGTTGCCTTTTTGATGCTAATCATTTGTCTTTT
The DNA here is from genome assembly GCF_978045245.1 of Mus caroli. NCBI lineage: Eukaryota > Metazoa > Chordata > Mammalia > Rodentia > Muridae > Mus > Mus caroli. The sequence continues at coordinate 105,001,247 of NW_028227257.1, read as the reverse complement.
GTAATCTCCCCCTAATTTCACATAAGTCATTGTACTTATTCTATGCCTGTCGGTTGCCTTTACTTTAGACAGAACTACAGAATGCTGAATAGGTTCCCCCCAAAACCCTGTTTAATCAGAGGTTTAAAGGGAAGGGTCGGTGACTCTCTTGAGAACCCACACCTATAGATTGAGTGCATACAGCCTCTTTCCCAAGTCTTATCTCTTTCTGTGTCTCTCCCTTAATGTTTCCTTCCCATAATGTTCATGCTTAAATCTATGTTAAATCATTCCTAAACAAATTCCAATTGTGCTTTGAAAAAAATAATAAAGTAGGAAACTGTTTTTGGTTTGTCGGTTGGGGCCTTTGTTGTCGTTTGTTTCTATGATTGTTTGGGTCTTTGTTGTCTTTCTGTGTGCTTAGCTATTTCTCATGCTGCACTCTCTTCAGAAGTGTGTGCCTGACCCATCAGTCAACACCCCATGTCAGATAATTAGCCATTAGCATTGTCACCTGCACTGGGATAAGAACACTATCACTACTTGCTTGAAAACAGACCTGTAAGAGATTGCGGCCACATGTTGTTTCAAACCTGTATTCATTACATCTCCTGACGGCATGTCATAGAAAAGAAGCCAAACAGATGTATAAAAATAGCTGTTTAACAGGGGGGAAAATACTGTAAAATTGTTTATGGCAGGACAGTGGGTTCTTATAGGCAAAGTAAATTACAAATAGATTTCTCAATTACTTTTTAAAGCCCGGTATTTGATTCTTATATAACAGTCAAAAATCAATTTTGCATGGAATTTATGTGAATGCCTCATTATTAATAAAACAGCGGTTGGCGGCGGCTGCTTCCTGCACATAACAGCAGCACGCAGTGGGGAAGCACTCACATGCCAGGCTATACAGCCCCGTATCTCTGCATCCTCCTGTTAGGGCATCATTAAAAAGAAGAGGGAAGGGCTGAATCCCCAGCAAACTAAAAGCAGAAGCATTTGGTGGCACCCATGACAAGGGTGCCTAGAGGGGGACCCTGCGAGGGCTCACTGGTGTCAGAGAAGTCTTGGCTGCCCACTCCCCGATCATACTGAACCCTGAAGCTTTTTTCAAAATTCAGCTTCTAATCAAATAACTGCAGTATTGGATAGGCAGTTGAGCTCTGTCTCCGGCTCTACGCCCAGTGTTCCCTCCCACCCCCGAAGGTCACTGTCCAACAGGCTCAGGGGTTCAGTGGTCTTATCCTGCTAATCACCTAACTGCAAGCAATTTTATTTTCTTTCAAGTCACAGGTTCAGTTCCATGAATATCCTCAGATTGTAAAGTCCTCTCTGCTCACTTTGCGCTGGATTCATAGGACTTTGATCACTCCACCTGTCAGGAAGCTGAGGTGGGTGAACACACTGGCTGTTCTCCACCTGCGTGATTCTTGTTATGTCATTGGCTCAGGCTGGACTCTTCATAGGAAACTCAGAGGTGTACAAGATGGCTTAGCAGCTGCTTGCTACCAAGCCCGATGACCTGAGTTTTATTCACCAGGACCCACGTGATGAAAGGAGAGAACTGACTCCCACAAGTTGTCCTCTGGCCTTCATACACATACCATGGCATTAATTAATTAACACTTTAAAACATTAAAAATAAAATAAGAGGGTTTTCAGAATTATCTGAGTTTCTTCTTCAGAAGACTCAGAACAGAGAAGATAGACCATTCCATCCCATAATATACGGAAAAAAACAAGTAAATACATAAAACTGCATTTTTGGCCACCAACTTATAAGAGGGCTTGGCTTTGTGAGTTGAATCCAATTAAGGGGAGTTGTATGCAGTCCTACGTGTTCCTACCATACAAGTGTCAGCAGGGAATAGATAGGGAAGGAGACACACTCATGACTGTGGCACATCTCAAAGAATGGTCTCCACTTTGGTTTGAGCTTCCGTCCAATGTCCAGTCACCCCTGGAAATGTCGAGCACACTGCAGACAGCATTGCTGTATTGACAGTTGATTTAGAATGTCCTTAAACTGACCCCAGAACACTGAGAGGGTGGATTCCACTTCGAGATCTCATTCCAAGCACACACGACCTGTCACAGGTCCCCCTTGAGACCAGGAGGCCATCATGGCTATGAAGTTCCTATCTATAGATATGTCTTTAAGGATTCAGTTTGATATGCAGCTGAGAAACAAAGAACCTTAAATCTTACCAAGTTACTGTGAGGCTCAAAAGGGCCTTGCCTTTATTCTTCACCTGTGTGCCCGATGAGTCGAATTCAACCTGTCCCTCCTGAGAGGCATCCAACACAACTAAAGAGAGCAAAGCAGTATTCACTTAGAAGTAAAAATGAACATTTTGTTCTCTCTAGTCAAAATTACTTTTGTCCTGCTAATAGTATGAAAGTCAGACTTGGCCACTGTTGCGTGCTCCCAGCCCCTGTCTCCTCCTATAACTCAGTGATGCTCCATCAGCGCTATCAGCTCGGCTAGATTTTAGACTCGTTTAGGGGCCAGGCTTCTGGGTGAACATGCTAGGATGTTTTGAAAGGTTTAACTGGGAAAGGGAAAGGCCCACCCTGAATGCAGGCAGAGTTGTCCCATGGGCTGAGGCCTTACACTGGATAAAAAGGAAAAAGAAAATGCCAGCAGCCACTCTTTGCGGAGGCAATGTGACCGTCTGACCCAAGCCCTGTGTTCTCATCACCATGTCTTCCCTGCCACAATGGAACCTCAAACTTTGATCCACTTTCTTCCTTACATTGATTTTGTCATGGCAACAAGAAGAGTAATTAATATATTCCCCTTTCCATGTAAATGTTCAGATTCTATTCTCAGAGGGGCAAATCTATTTGCCATCTGGACCTGGACACGTGACTCAATGTGGTAAATCGGATGAGGAAAAGAGGCTTTTGTGCCAGCTCTAAGCTGAGCCCTCCAGAGGGCTTACTTGTTTGGGCTTGTGCAGTCTGATGTCAATCGCTATCAGGCAAGAACATGGCTGGGTTAGCTGGGGGTCCCAGGAGAAAGACAACGCATGAATAAAACCCAAACCCAAACAAGACTGAGCACTGCTCAGACACACAGGTTGCCCAGCCAAACCTCACTGACCTTGAAGACAGAAGAGAAAAGATGTCCACTGCCTATGCTATTGAAGTGTTCTGACACAACAAGTTCTTGCATAGGCAGCTAACGAATCGACCTAACATTACCTGTGGTTGCCGCTGGAGCTGGCTCTGCCAAATCATCTCAAAAGATCTGTCCCTCTGATCTCCCCAACTTTCTCAGCATAACTGCTAGCTACATTCATTCTGCATGATTATAGCTTTATTATTACTCATTTTTGTTATTTGGAAAACACTAACTTTTATGTTCTCTCAGCACTTTAAGCAGGGAGCTCTCGGATCTTGCTCTCAGAGAGCATCTTAAAACACAGATGGCTGAGGGCCATCTCCAGAGCCTCTGCTTCAGCCAGACTGGGGTTAGACAGGAGTCTGACAATGTATGTTTCCCACAAGTCCATACAGGTGCTGATGCTGTTGGTCCACCTCGGTTTGCTCTGTAAGAACTTAGGCCGTCAAGGGTTAAGCCTGAGGTTGCTGGTCCCTCTACCTTTCCATGATTTCATTCAGCATGTTTTTCTATCACCTTCAATTGACCAATAAATGAGTGGGGCCAGAGCCAAGACTGTGCAGCCTTGCAGATGAGCTCCCTCTGGACGACGACGCCTTGCAGCAAATGGCAAGCAGGATTGCCAAGCCACACAGCAGGGACTCAGCACCACCTTTGCCCTGAACTTAATGTCATCCTCATGGTCTGGGAGACTTTCTGGCTTGTACCCAGGATGCACTGGCTTCCCAGGATAAAGACAATCCACAGTATTCTCTGCATCCACCCTCAAGTTCCCATTCTCAAGTCCCTCGAGGCAGAATGTAAGAGTTTCACTGTCAGGCAGAAGCCTTAGCCTCATGTATTTAAATGTGTGCAATCAATTTCCCTCTCAAATCCCCATGGCAGGTACTCTCATTTCTTCCCCTTGCTGCACATGGATGGATCCCCCGCTGGGACAACAGAGAGCTGTGGCTAGTGGTGCCTCTCCCACTCTGTCCAAACCTCTTTTCAGTACAGTCCATGGTAACATTTGAACTCTGGCTCTTGCATGCTTTCTTCAGCCTCAGGAGGAGCTGGCAAGACTCTGGGTCCTCTGAGTTATGCTTACTGCAATGCTGTCTTGGAAAAGTACGCCAGATTTAAAAGCTGCCCTGAAGCTCCAGTTGTTAAAAGTATCTTGGGGAAAATGATTAGCACTTACAGAGAACTGGCCAGCCTGCTTCACCTAAGTCCTCTCTTTATTCTGCATGTATAATATATATGTTTCTGCAGTACATGGGAGAGGGGGAGGTATGTGCATGTGAGAAGGAGCATGTGCACATGTATGTATGTGCATCTAGAGCTCTAATTTTGATATCAGGAGTCTTCCTTGATCACTCTCCACATGATCTATTGAGACAGGGTCTCTTCACGTAGACTCTCAGCCTACAGTTGTTTGGCCAGCATAGCAAGCCAGCTTGCTCTGGGGATCCTGTGTTATCTCCTGAGCACTGGGATTACATGCTTGGCATTTACATGGGGGCTGGCATCCAAACTCCAGCCCTCACCCTTGTGTGGCAAGTGCTTTACCAGCTGAGCTATGGCTTGGCACTGTGCTGTTTTGTGTTTTAGTAAAGTGTGGTTTCCATCTGCTAAACTGAAACGTTATTCTAAGTGGTAGTGCTTTGAAAGAGAGAGTAGCCCGGGATATGTGCAAACACTTGCTCAGATGTCTGGGGCAGGGGGATAGCTGGGACTTTTTGTAAGTCTTGAAAATGTTTCCAATCTATTTTATAGAAGTAGTTTGGCCATATTCTGGGAAAAAGTATTTATTCTTCAGTGATCCTTTCATATAGGATCTCAATGCTATACATTCACAGGCAGTATTATTCTTCCATAAGTAAAACTGTACATTACTTGACACACGGAAACTGAGAGGCTGTTCTCAGTCAGCATCTATGTGTCTGGCTCCCACCACGTGTTGGCTTTCATGCTGGCAATTAAGACATAGAAGGGAAAAAAATCAGCTTCTTGTTTTCAAAGTGATTGTGGTTGTTTTGATAAGATAAATTACAAAATGAATACTGGCTCAGCTCACCATCTGACATGTGTGTAATGAGCACCTATTAGGTCTAAGCAGGGGTTTACTGTGTAGAGTACACAATGATTTAAATGTAGTTTTGTCCCTGCTCATAATTTAATCTTGTGAGTCAGTGATGTTTTTAAAGTATAGTGATGTTGTGGCGTGAGGTACCCATGTGCCAAGAAGATGGAGCAGGAGATCTGATCTATGATGTCAGAGACAGCTTTTAGAAACAGCGAGCTGAGATCTTAAAATGCCAAGGAAGCTGAGGAAGGAGGCATAAAAAAATGGAGTGGGGAGGAGGAGGAGGAGATCTGCAAGGTCAAAGGTTGAGGGGATTGATACTGGATTGGATCAGAAATCGAAGCACTTTAGTATGGTTAGTAAGTATATGGAAGGGATCCTTCAAAGTGACACTAAGGAATAAGACCTTAACCAATTACAGGGATTTCTCAGACATCCCACTGAGAGATGACCTTCGCTTTGACTGATGTCTTGGCAGTGGAAAGAGTGAGGTGGTCAGACACAGGAGAAACTGATAGGACTTTGGTTTTGGTTGAACAAAGGATGTAATGGAAAGAGTTTTTAGTTAGGGGCAACGTGTAGATAGCAACAATACTGTAAGAATTAGGAATGAACACCAGTTTGGGATTCAGTTTGTGATATATTCATTTAAATTTCTTATAAGGAAAATATCAGAGTTAGAACTGTCAAGTTGGCAGAGGGGTATACACATCTAGAGCTCAAATGGGGGTCTAGATGGGCACAGGTTGGAAAGGTGAGAAATGGGGTCTAGGAGATCAAAAGAAATCTAGGAAAGATGATCATGTCACAGGAAGTTGGAAGTTAACAGTGTCTAATCCAGGGGCTCTAACACATAGGCCCAGGAAGAGGTCTTTGATTTTGTTATGTGGAGGACATTGACAACTTCTGTCCTACTGTCTTGACAGAGTGTTTAGAACTGAAATCAGAAGTAAACAGATTAATTAACAAATCTTCAACTTTAACCCCAGCCAAGACATCATGGAAACTCATACAGAGGCGCTAGATGTTTCATTTAGAAAATTTGCCTCCCAACAGTTAATAAAGTGTTAAGGAGCCAATACATAAATTTTCACTAAAGAAACAATGGAGATTGGAAAGCCACTGGCAAAGTGGGAATAGGGATGGAGACTTCAGGTTGAGGGTGGGACATTCTGAGGGTGCAAACAAATAACAGACTTGTGAAAAGGGATAGACAATGTAAGAACTAAAGAAAGAGAGTCTGTCAGAACTGAGGAAGACAGAACAGAGATCTGGATCCAGTTCCTAACTTTACAAATGAGAAGACACATGGAAGGAGGCATGGGCACCACTGACCAAACAAGGTGTCAATTTATCCATATTGATTGCCACCAAGTCGACAAAGGTTTCAGACTCATAGTTAAACAAAAAAATTAAAACAAGAAACTGTCTCAGCTTCCCAAGAGATGAATGAGTGGGAGACCTATAGGCCTCTGCTTTCATCTTAACGTTCCTTTCCCCAAAACACTGAATTCCTGAACTTAGAAAAGCACTACACAAAGCATGAAGCATGTGTGGAGGCCCAGAACATTAGGTTTCTGCTCAGCTTCATCCTGGTTCAAGTCTAGACAGCAGAAATAACTGAGAAAGCTCTATTAGTTTCCATGTAAATCTTCCTGATAGCCACTGCCCTGAGCCTTCATACCGCTCAACAATCCTCTTGGGCAGCTTCGCTCGCTCCGCAGACTCCGCTGTCTGGAAGACTTAACAAGACATAGAAGGCTCATTCCTTCTGAATTTGTTGCTCCATAGAATTCTCAGCCCCTCCATCTTTATCAGAAAGCCAAACATCCCAGAGTGCATCTAGATGCCATGAAGCGGTACTCCTTGTATTTGTTTCAAACAGTGGCCCTGCTGCCACCTGACTTCTAATTCTGAATTTTTCTCTATTTAAGAAGCATTCCAGTTTTCCATTCCCTTTTTCTGATCAATAGCTGGCCTCTACCTACAATCGATTCCTTCTTCAACTAGCTCTAAATCACAGCTTGCTGTAAAAGCATGGGGCTATAAAGAGTAGTCACAACAACACTGAAATACAGCATTGTAGCTATTTGTATAAAAAAATCTGACTGGGTTCTCCTCTCCGGTTTTTCCTCCTTGCTTTTTAAACACCTCCAGAATGCCAGTATGGTCAGTCACATCAGTGCATACTTACACCAGTCTTGGTGTTGCACGTAATGAGCCTCATTTCTCCAAACACAACAACCTTCTGTCTTCCCTGGTCCCCAGACAAATGTTCCCAGTCTGAGTTTAAAACTAAAAGCATATTGATTTCTGGATAGTGGGAACCTTTTATGTTTAAACCAGTAATTAGGACAGGGTTGATACTGAAGGTGTGAAATGCAAATGTTTTCTAGACCTTCTAGAGCCTCTAGACTCCAGGGTGGTCCTCAACCATGTGCATCACAGGCACCTTCCTAGAAATGCAGAATGGAAGCTGCACCAGAGGCCCGCTGGATCTGATCCACGTTTTCACAAGTGTCCCAGGTTTACAACATTACTAACCAAAAGGGAAAAAAGTGTCAATAAGACAGTGGTTGGTTTGAAAGTGTTCGTTCAACAAAAGAGCAGAATGAGCGAGAAGAAAACATTTGTAACCACATGTACACAGGGCCTTGGTGCCAGTGTGCCCTGATTCTCAGCAGGGTTTCTTTAAGTGTCACCCCCTTCACCAAAGCCACACCCCCCACCGTAGGCAGTGTAGCATAGAAGCCTGTGGAGCCCTTCTGCACTATCCATCTTCCCTGTGCTTTGGCTTTAACTCCGACCACCAAAAATTCCTCAGTCGCATGGCCTTCCAACCTAGCCTGTTAACAAAACAGAGCCAGAACGTGACTGGGAGAGTGGGCTTTAAAAAATGCAATAGCTCACATATTAATTAATTAAAAGTAAATAACATCTGAAATTCTATTTCTCAGTCACACTTCTCACATTTTTAACTACTGAACAGTCGTGTGTGGCCACAAGGCTATGTTACAGACAGTGAAGGTCTGGAAGATTCTCTTGCAGTCTCTCATCTTTCTACCTTTTGGTTGCTGCTTAGGTGTTTGTATGTCTTCATTTAATGTTCGGTCACAACTCAGGTGACAGCCAAAGCAGTGTGTATGAAAGCAAGCAGAAGTCTCTACATAAGGCTCCACCTGTCTTTACAGTAGTCGCTTTTAGTAGAACTCTCTGTAGAAACCAAAATTCAAAAGAAGATTTAAAAAATATCACACGGTGCCTCAAAAAATCACCCCAAAAAAATGACAGCTTTGTATCACCTTCTTTGCAGATAAACTGCTCTGAGAGTTTCTTATTTTGGAGACAACTTTCAAAGGACAGCAACATTGCAAGCTTCGCCGTCAAGCATCTATACGTGTAGGGAAAGAAAGCAAATATTCTGATTGGCTAATAAGAAGTCTGAGCAGGAAGTAATGAACCATAATTCTCTGTTCTGAATTTATGAGTAATCCATCGTCATTTAATTAACAATATAAATATTAAAAAAACATTTTATAATAAAATTTTATAATTGTAATAAGGCACCTTACAGCATGAATTATGGGGTACTAATTCCCTCCCAGTGTTGTTGAAACTGGACATGAGCGAATACATTAAAGTGCGTACTATGTCATGTCTTAGCACTTAAAAAATAAGGTGGCAGGAAAGCATTCGACAATCCTGTTCCCTTAGAGTATAAGGAAAGAAATTCAATGGAAATATAATTTATTGGGTTTGAGTTCTTATTCATTTTTCCACTAGTAATTATATTATCCACATAAGAGACAGTTATTGAAGAGGTTCAAAATACTTCAACTTTTTTTTTATTCTAGATTTGTAAGCTTTCACCCCTCTGCAGAAAGCCCACATTTTCCCTCCTCAATCACCTCATAATTTAAGAATACAATAATAATAAAATATTAAGTCTGCAAAGCACAGAGATAGGACTTTTCCAGAGGACAACGCCAATCATCAGGACTCCCCGCCACTAATCCATAGGCAATCCTGGGGCTCCTAGGAAAATCCTTGGGACTGAACAAAGGCTCAGAACCTCATCTGATGGTTTAAACAGAAGCTGGTTGTGCATCTGAGACTGAGGAGTCAAGAAAAGCCAAATCCTAAAGACCATAAACTTTCAGTGACGCCGTGACTAGAGAGACGTGTCCTCAGGGGGCCAGCTGTCAGCGATGAGATTCCAGAGAACACAGAACAGACACACAAGCAGGCGCCTGGTCAAGCTCTCTGCAGAGTGAACGTGGCTGAGATTCCGAGAAGCACGTGCCATGGAAAATCAGTCTCTGAGATCCACATTCCAAGGAGGAAAGGGCTAGCCTAAGGCAATCTGTGGTGTCCTTGAGAGCTCGGGAATGCCTCAAAGAGGGCTCAGTACAACCCTATCATCCCACCCTCCACTTCCACAGACCTAGTCCCTTTTGGATTTGGGACTTCCTTCCCTCCTTTGTGGGTGAGGTAGGGAGTGGAAAGGGAAGCAAGGTACACCACTCCTTAACTCATTATGCATAGGAGTGATCCAGGCAATTAGCCATTGTTATCCATACATTGGACTTACTAGGAACTCCAATGTGCGCCAAGACGTGAAACAATTACTGTCTGTTGTTGATAGTATCACCTGTCATGAGCATCGTTGCTGAGGTCATTCAGAAACTTTTAGGTTGAGACAAGGTCTCCTCAGCTAGCCTAAACTGGGCATGAATTTGTTATCCTTCTTCAAGCACCCAAACTCTAGGATTAAAGGTGTGTACCACCATGCCTGACCTAAGACATTCTTTAAATAATTAAAAAAAAAAAAAAAAACTGGATTTTTACAGCATGTTGCTAAATAACTGTACTGATTTTCTACTTGTCCCACCAAATCCTTCTTTGTATTCATCAAATGAGCCTCACAAATAGAGTGGCCCCCTCACTGTTAATCATTCAGTTACTTGGGTTGTCACGGTAACAAAGCTTGGGCTTATTGATAGGACTTTTCAGCACAGTCTGTTCAATCTGTACCCTGAACATACACAGGTATATGAAAAAATCATCCAAGTGCCAGCTGCGGTGTGCATGCCTTTAATCCCAGCCCTCAGGAGACAGAGGTGGGTAGATCTCTTTAGTCAAGGCCAGCCTGGTCTACAGAGTGAGTTCCAGGATAGCCAAAACTACCCAGAGAAACCCTGTCTCAAAAAAACAAAACAAAACAAAAAAGTCAAGGCTCATGCACATGTAAATGACTATTCATTGGTATTATTGTTTTCTGACAAGGCTGAGTTATTTCTTCTAACAAATTCTTCTTTCTTTTTTTTTTTTTTTGGTTTTTCGAGACAGGGTTTCTCTGTGTAGCCCTGGCTGTCCTGGAACTCACTTTGTAGACCAGGCTGGCCTCGAACTCGAACTCAGAAATCCACCTGCCTCTGCCTCCCGAGTGCTGGGATTAAAGGCATGCGCCACCACGCCCGGCTTAACAAATTTTTATTTAATGGGGGATTGAAATATATGTTCTAGACAGTTACTAGGAGAATCTGAAAACTACTCTTAAATTCAGCTCATGTTAAAATTTGGCAAGAGAGGAGTCCATTGATGGAGACAGACATATCAGAATTTCACACTGCAAGTGTTGGGATAATTGAGTTTTACAGTTGTTTGAGTATTTGGCTGTGATGAAAACCATGTTGTTTAATGCACAGGAGCAAATCAGAGAATGAGGCAGCCACCTGAGTTCTCCCGGATTTCAGCAAGAGTTCAAGGGCCAGGGCACAGGGTACAGCAGGTGGCTGGTGAACTGGAAAGGATAGCACCAACCCAAGAAGCCTGCAGTGCCAGAGCAGCAGCATTTTAGCATCTCTACCTTCAGAAGCATTCCAGTGGGTCTCAGCCAGGAGCAGACTGGTTTGTAGAACCTGTAAGGCCTACTGTGGCAATCTCAAAATGTGGAAACTGGAACACAGAGAAAGACGTTCTGTGATTGCGCCTGTGACCTGGTTTTCCCTTTAGACTGCTATGTGGAATACAGGAAATGCTACTACAAAATATGCTATCCAGAGATGCTGAGTAGGTTAAGTTAAAGGAAACTGAGAAGACCTTAGAAGCCAGAAGATCTGACTGCCTCCAAAGCAAGTCATGAAAAAAGTATTTGATCTTCTTTCTTTAAGTAAAGATCCTAAGAATGTCATTCCAGAAGGGTCTTTCCCAACACCAGGAGGCCAAGAATTTGAAGAATATGGCCTTGCTAAGTGCATATTCATCAGCATCAGGCCACACCCTTCTGTCCACTTTGACAAGACTGTCGTCAAAGATAGTTTTCCATTGGTCTTTGGGGCTTCATTGCTAAAGGGTCTTGAGTCACTGAAAATCAAGTACGTTGGCTATGCTTTCCATTCCTTATAGGGGAATCAGACATGAACCTTGCCATGGGTGAGGGGGTAGGGGAAGCAGTACTACATGACCCAGGAGGAAGAAACATGGTGATGGTGCCAGTCTAATGATGGCTTGGGACAGAGCTCATGCGGAAGACAAATGAAGTGAGCGCTCTGGTGCCAGCCAGTGGGGACTACAGGAGTACGGAGAAAGGAGAATTCCATGAAAGGTAGCTTGTTGAAACCCGGGGCTTTATGCCGTCATGACTGTGTGACCCTTGCCATTGGCCACACACTGTTGGAAGTGCCCAAGTGAGGAGTCAGTCAGTGGACCTTTCAATAAAATTCATATCACTGATTTACCCCTATCACAACCCCACTGCTTATTTCACAGCAATACTTCACCCTCCACCCTGCCCCCTTTGTCTGTTGCTCCTCCTGGAGTCCACATGATCTACACCTGAAAGACTGACTTTCCCAACCTTCATCAGGCTCTTTGTGCATGTTTTCTTAAATGTTGTCTGGCATGCAGAACAGTGGGTTTTGTTGTAACACTTCATACATTGTTTGGTGATCTTCCCTCCACCATCCTCCCCCTTCTCCTTCTGGATGCTTTCCTTATCTGGTAACCCCCATCTGCCTTTCATGATATTAATACATATACTCTATCATTCTCTTTTTCTTTTGCCCTACCTCCCTTAAGATCTCTGTTTGTCTCTGCTTGTGGTTTCCTTTCTAATTGTATGACCTATACACATGAGGGCACATGCATGCTCTTGCACACACATGTGGGGAGTGGCATATAAAAATTAAAATCAACGTTCTACCTATTAGGGGAAACATGTAGTATTTGTCTTTCTGGATATTTTTCTATAAGCATCTATAATCATAGAAAATAAGAAAAATAATGCTTTAAAACAAACCTAGGCATATTATACAAATGAAAGAGAGGAGAGAAAGGAAGAGAGAGAGCCTTGCTTGGTCCAACCTCTTCTCTACCACGTTAGGATTTTGTGTGTGTGTGTGTGTGTGTGTGTGTGTGTGTCTCCCAATAAAACTGAGCTGTAACAGTAGACTCAGTGCTGATCAGTATTAAACTGAACAAGTAGCTAGCCTTTTAACTATGACTTTTCATAATCCTTTTCTCTGGAAATGAGTGTGGCTTCAGGAGGGAGAAATAGGTATTTGTTATTTAGAAAGTAAATTAGTAATTTATCAATTTGTAAGTTAACAGTTTACCCTAGGTTGAGAAAGAATACATTTTCTTCACCACCAAGAATGAATTCTTCAGTAAAAATTGTTTGCTATCTAGGAATAAAGTTTCACTTCTTGCATGCTCTAGCTTACTTAATGAGCCAAAATGTGCAAAAATAACCAATATCCATAGCAGGTAAGTCAGATATTGGTTCCTGTGTTATTTTTTTTGAGGCTTCAGAATAACATTTTTTGCTGGATCTCAGAGTACCTTGCACACAGCAATGCTCATGTCTAAGTGTTCTGAGTGTATCCCTATGATAGCCTGCCTTGCCTGCTTCATGGATGTACTCAGACATGGTATCTCAAGATCAACGCCAGCACACATTTAGAATACAGCTAATGAAAAGTGAGGGCCTCTATGTGGTTAATAACAGTGAGAAAGGGATTAATGAAGATCAGATGGAAATTTCCCTCCCGATTAATGATGGAAGACTCATGGGAGGTGAATCTTCAGTCAGGGATTTACTAGGTCATTGACAGCACTCAAATGCCACTTTAAGCAGTAACTTTCAGAATTTCCCTTTACAGAAAAAAAAAATATTTTTACAAGAACTGACAACAGCTTTAAAAAAAAAAGAATGTACAGCAATTCCAGTTTCTACCTCAAGAGAGTTTGCAAACAAATACAGAAACCATTACAAGAATAATGCAGTGTCTGGGGAGATAGTAACCTATCTTGCTGCATAGCATGAGGGCCTGAGTTATAGCCTCACCACCCATGAAAATCCAGGTGTGGTGGCATATGCTTGTACTGAACAGGGAGAGACAGGAGAATGCCCAGAAGCCCATGGACCTGGGATACACAGCATCAATCAACAAAAGAGAAACCCTGTCTCAAATAAGGTGAAAGGTGAGGAATGACAAGCAAAGCCATCCTTCCCCAATGTATACCATGATATGTGAATATCTGCATTCACACAAAAATGCACATACATGCACATCACACACTCACACACACACACAAACACACACACACACACACACACATGGATTGCTGTTAAGGGACCAAACTGAAGATTGACCTCTAGCCTACATACAAATATATTCATGTTCACATGTGCACCCTTACATACACAAGCACACATACAAACACATATACATGCACACACATAAGAGTGAGAATCGTGTGCCACTTGAAGAATATTTGCTATGAAATTTACTAGCTCCAAGGTTCCTGTGATGTCTCAGTCGACTCCAGGGTTCATTGTAATTCTTTGTATCAATGTGTTTGAAAGTTGCCATATATGTCTTTTGTCTAGCAAAGGGGATACTGAGGCTTTCCTGTTCTGTTGAAGGCCTGGGAACTGATGGTCTGTTAGACACATATCTCCAACTGTAGGAGAGTATATTGTCTACATCAGATAAGTCAACTCTTTCTTAGCCCGTGTAATGGGTAAACATATTTAATTTTTTGGTTTTTGTTTTTGTTTTTGTTTTTGTTTTTCGAGACAGGGTTTCTCTGTGTAGCCCTGACTGTCCTGGAACTCACTCTGTGGACCAGGCTGGCCTCGAACTCAGAAAATTGCCTTGCTCTGCCTCCCAAGTGCTGGGATTAAAGGTGTGTGACACCACGCCCAGCTCAATTTTTTTTTAACAAAACATATTTACTTTTATTGAAAATATATACATTTTCATACAATATGTTCTGATTACAGTTTCCCTTCCCCCTTCTTCTCCCAGGTCCTCTGTACCTCCCCTAATTCAAATCTGGATCAACACCCTGTCTGTCTCTAAAAAATAATAAATAAATGAATCTAAGGAATAAAAATAAAATAGGATAAATAAAAAACAAACAAATTAGAATAAGACAAAACAAACAACAGAAGTAAGCCTTTAAAAAAAGGAAAAAGCACAAGAAACACAAATAGACACAGAGACACACACGTTTACACACATAGGAGTCCTAGGAAGACACAAAAGCAAAAGATAATGCATACGGAAAGGACCTGTAAGGTAAAAGTAAACAAAGCAAAAACCCTAGCGCCCTTACTCAACATCACAACCAACCACCAAAGATGCTCTTGAGCTGGTTTTCTATAGGCCATCGACTGCTGGGCATGGAGCCTGCTCTTGAGAGTCACTGTTTCCCCAGTTAGAATCCCTTGGAAGAAATTAAATTTTCATTTGCAAATGACTATTAATTAGAGATAGTTTCTGGGTGAGGAATGGGAGATGTGTCCACTTCTTTCAGCACTAGAGCCCCTATCTGGTGCAGACCTGTGCAGGCCCTGTGCATGCTGCCCAGGGCTCTGAGTTCATGGGTGGACTGACCCTGCTGTGTTTACAAGGCCTTGTTTCCTTGGTGTCCTCCAACCCCTCTTGTTCGTACACTTGGTCCACTTCCTCTTCCACAGTGTTCCCTGTGGAGGTGGGGAGGTGAGGTTGATGGAGACATCCCTTTTAGTGCTGAGTAAACATAGTCAATTTTTAAACTAAGATAAAATATACTGGGAGTGGGCAATTTGGGTAGAATTCGCTAACTGGTCAACCATCTCTAACTCCCCAGGCTCAGGCATTTGGTTCAATGTTGCTCCTTTGTGAACATAATAAAAGCTTCACAGCCTCTTGCCTTTCTTTTTTGTTTAAACACAGGGAATAACTAACAGTGGTCTCGATTTATTGAGAACATAAATGTAGTTATCTAAATAACAGATTATTGTTGTAAAATCTATCAGTGAAATTCAGTGATTGAAGGTATAAGTGTCAGGCTTGTTCCAAGTCCCTTGGCTCCTATTGAATTAGAGTAGATTTTTTTAATAGAATTTTTCAGGAATGAATTTAATTGGGTTTAAAGATATATTGCTAGATATGGCTTCTTTATTAACAAAAGGATCAAGTCAAGAAGAAAAGAGGAAAAATGCAGGGAAAGAAAGGATGGAAAGGGGGAATAAGAGGTAGCAGGTGAGGGAGTAGGGAGAAGGCACGGAGCCAGAGGTCCTTTTGCTGCTTTTTGATGTCCCTAAAATGCCTGCTGTCATTTCAGTACTCTTTCCAAAGTATTAGGGATGCTCCTGGAACCTGCACAGCCTGCAGTGTACCGTCTGGATCTCTCATTTCCACAGATCAACTTGTTTCTCTATGATGAGCAAATAAATAAATGAAGAGAGAAAGGAAGGAAGAAAGGAAGGGAGGGAGGGAGGGAGGGAGGGAGGGAGGGAGGAAGGAAGGAAGGAAGGAAGGAAGGAAGGAAGGAAGGAAGGAAGGAAGGAAGGAAGGAAGGAAGGAAAGAAAGAAAGAAAGAAAGAAAGAAAGAAAGAAAGAAAGAAAGAAAGAAAGAAAGAAAGAAAGAAGGAAAGAAAGAAAGCTCTATGCTACCTAACAAAGTAGACCCTACTGTCTTCTGTATGCTTATGCTATGCCCTCAAAGCAGTAATTTGGAGTCTCCCACAAGGCCCAGATGGGATGTATTCTCCCCTGTAGTACCTATTTGTTAAGACTGCCCAGATCCTTACCAGAATCTGTCAGAAAATCCTCATGATTGACAAGCCTTTGGTTTTATAGCTGAGGTTTGCCTGGTCTAACTGACCCAAAATGTTTAAATCAGCCCAGCCTTATCTCAAGCCCTGTAAGTTGTTCCTCTATTTATGAAACCCTAGTCAAAAGTTGCCAGCCATACACAGAAGTCCATTATTGGTGTTCATCTCTGATAAGAGATGGTCAAACTTGAACACATTATATACTGATGCACTGATGCACTGTCTTGAAAAAGTAATAAAGCTGTTTAGTAGATGGTGAGGTCCAATTTGGCTAAATCCCTATAAGTCCTCTGGCAGAGTCAGGTATCTCCAAATTCGAAAAAGTCACCCAAAACTTGTAGTCTTTATAGGAATGTAGTGGGAGACTCCATCCAGCTGCTGCTCCGGCTACTATATCTGTTGCAGACATTTCCTTGTTCACAGACTCTGGCAGGCACCTACTGAGCTGACAGTGAGCTGTTGTGAGACCTTAGCTAATACACTCCCCATGCCACTCACCCAGGAAGTGAGTTTATACTAAAATGGCTGTCGGAAGCCACACATTGCCCTCGTACCAGCTCCTCTGCCTCTGGCTTGAGGATGAGAGAGCTTGGCTGCAAGGTTGTACTGTGAAACCACCCCCAACCTTAGAAAGAAATAAGAAGAGATCCCCACTTCTGGCACATGAGCCCAGGTTTTCTCTCTCCAGAGTCCCTACCATGTCTATCTGTCAGTCTGTCTAATACACTCCCAAGTTCCTCCCGTAATGTATCTGTGTCCCTCTTTAATTTGTCTTCCAATCTGAAACTATTCAGTCCCTCGGGAGTAGACTAAAAGGCCTTCTGGGTTCTCTCATTCCAAAGTGATCCCTACTGGAATTAAAATTTATTACCTTAACCATGTTATTGAGAGCCTACAGGTGCCACACTGTTCTAGGTGTTTGGTGGTGTGGAAGAGAATAAAACAATGGCTGTCGTTCTTTGAGCCTTACACTCTAGTAGAGGGATGAACACCAAGGAACACGAATAAATATGTAGAGAACCAGGAGAGTTTTTTAGAAAGCTCAACTCAGATCTATTTTCTTCAACCTTCCCAATAATTCTGCAAGCTAATTAATTCCTTATCCTGCTAAACCTAGCCAGAGAGGATTCTTTATTTCAGTAACTGAACCTCAACTAATGTGATTAGCCAGCCTGCTTTGTGAAGTCTTGACCCCAATTTCTCTTTTAAAACTATAATAATGGAGTATCGCCCAATATACTGTCCTTGGTTTTAAGTAACTACTTCATTTAATGGGAGGAAAGAAATCACTGAAAGGATTCTGGGCAGCCTTTAGGACTACCTTAGGGACCTGAGATCCAGACTAGAAAAACAGATAGATGCAAAGAGAGGACAGGCCCCTGGAACTGCTGGGAAGGGGTTTTCTTGTTCACTGATTTCCACCTCAACACAACACATCTTGGGCTTTTTCACTACTTGCCCATGCCAGGTTGGATGTTGTACTTGAATGTTACATGAAGAATCAAAAACATCACACATCACTAGATTTAAAATTGATTAGTTTTTTGCATCATTTTTCTATTCCATTGGGACTTCTGATGTAGTATACTCTTCTGGCCAGCTGGAATGGAGATGTTACTTGATAGCCTCATATTACTTAGCCTTCTTCTTCATAATATGTCACCCAAAACATAGAGACCTCAGCAATATTTGTTTATTCTTGCTCACAAGGCATTGGTCAGCTCCAAGGTGCTGCTGGACTGAGATGGCACTAGCTGCTTTGGACTCACGCCGAAGCTGTTGTGATCAGTTAAATGGTCAGCTAAGTGCAAGAGAATTCATAATGGTTTCCTCGTGTATCCTGAAGATTGTCTGGAGTTGGTTAGAGCCCAGAGTGTAACCAAGTCATGCATCTTTCAGCTCTTAGTACCCCACCTGAATATCTTCATGTGATGGCAATACCCAGAGCACTTTACATCTATGTAACAACATTTGGTATTATTCAATGGTCAAAGTAAGTTATGGAGTCAACCTAAAACATGGGCCCAAAGAAACCATGAAGGATTGACATCCAAACAAGCACATACTCTTGGCCCAGGGGAATTTCATTCTTCAACTTCCCTAAATTATCTATTCTTCTGAAATACGTGGCGGTGTGAAGCTTTTAAACTTGGGAGTTGCAGGATTCCTTGGCACTTCAGATTCCTTCCATGTATTTCCCAATGGTCATGTGTAAGCCTGACCAAGACCTAAACTTTGCATAACAGCACCCATCCAGATAAGCAAGGTTTGGAACTCCCTGCTCATTTTCACAGCCATTGATTGACATGAATCTGAAGTTTATATAGACACAGAGTTTTGTGAGTCCCACTCCTGCTATCTGCTCACAGCTTGGACAGGGTAGTAGGAGGTAATTCAGATTGTTTCTCTTGATCTCCTACTGCATGCATTCTTTAGGGTCTGAGATATAGGTATGAAAGATTTAGTCCTTGTCCTTAAACAGATCACAGCCTAAGATGGGGGAAAGTGAGCGAATTGATAATTAAGTCATAATGTGACAACTGAGACAGCAGCAAAAGCCTGGTGCACTAGAGGAAGGACTGGAAGAGTGAGAGTGCATAGAAGAGGCAAGGTGAAGGTCCTTTGCTGGAACAGAGGTAAGAAATGGGGCATCATGGGGGAATCAAGGAGGAGTGGGTTGTGGATATGATTAAAATACACTGTATATGTATATGAAATTCTCAGAGAATAAATACAAATATTTTAAAGAAGTTATACAGACTAAACTAAGAAGCAAAGCGGGGGGGAAGATGACAACTGAGCAATGGAGGGAAAATTGGCTTGTCTTGGTGACTGATTAGATGTGGAAAGGGGCTATGGGGTAGTCATGGAAGACTGTGGGTGTATAGCAGTGTGTACAAGAAACATTTCCCCACATTGGGAGCCCAACTAGAGATCACAGTGCACAGATTCAAAGGGGCTACTCCATTGTCTTGATAGTATTTTTTAAGCAAAAAGAAACTATTCTCAATAAACATTCATGAGTCTCTTAGCCATACACACCTTACAGAATCCTTTAAACTCATAAGTCTGCAATATTCTTGTAATTGCCTTTTCAATCTCTACTCTACCCCACCTCAAACATGTAATCAAACCTAAACTTAGTTAACTTATTTTCCCATAGAGTAATATATTTTTATTGTTGGCATCCACTTCTAGAAGCCAACCGTCTCTTTTTTTTATTGCTATTATCTTACAATCATAAGAGCACTGTAGTTGGGTTATGATTGCTTCAAATGAAGAAACTTGGTCCAGGTAATTTCTCACGACAGAAGTCCACAAAGAAGGTTAACTCTGAAATCAAGCACATCAGATAATGCATCTAAGTTCAGACATTTGATTTATTGCCTTCCCTCCCTAATGATTAAATATTCCGCTACCCATCGAAACCACACATATATTCAGAATGTAATGGTCAAAGCAGGCTCACCGCACACTAACTTTTCACCTTCGTTCTCTAGGGAGGTGCGTGAGCACACAACCCTGATAACAAAGGACTGGGTACCAAGATCCAAGAAAGAACAGAAGCAACTAATGAGGGCATGCGAATCAGATCTCCCTCCCCAATACCGGGCTCTCACAAAGTTTTCCTCTGTGGTAAAGGGCCTGGAGAACAGCTGTCAAAAATATGGCACTGCTAACCCTCAAACAAATTAAAAAACACCATCTGCAGGCACTGCAGTCTGATACACAGATGTGCGCCAGCACAAAGCCCAGGGAAGAGAAAGCGGGTTGGCGGGACCGAGGTTAACGCGACTGAAAGCAGACAACATATGGTTCTCCAATGAGAAGGGCGCTCCACTACTGAAGCCAACCATTTGTAACATTTATAAATAGCTACTGAACCTCTAACGCACCCCTAAATGCCTGCATTTGTGTGTTTAAAGTTTCTCTAAGAACAGTAGATAGAGCAATTACAGAGGACTACAAATTCAGCATCTTTTTGTGTACCATTAGTCGTTCAGGTAGCCAAAGATGGTCCCTACACTATCTTTAATCTGTTTCTCCTCCCCCCCCAGCCCCACCCCCACCTAGTAACACCTCTCATTAAAACTAACTCTTTTGAAATATGCAGCACCAGCTAGCTTGTCCCACTTGCTAATGGTTCTGAATTGATTCTTAATTAGTTACAGTTTTGGAAAGAATCCAATTAAAATAGTAGGAGATTCCAATAGCTGAGAAGAACTCACTAATACGCGCTACTCTCTGAGCTGCTGTCCTTTGCATTAAGACTTGCTCAGGCGAGAGGCGACTCTACGGCAGGATTCAAATCATACTAAACACGCTCAGGTTTTAAACAGAAACCTTCACGTGGTAATTTATCCTCCAGCCATAAAACATGATCAAAGAAAGGCAGCCAAACGCTGTTAGAAAAATTACATTCCTTCATCCCACTTTCTCTTCTTCCTAAAAGGACAGGTTACTAATTCAGAAGACGGCAGAATCTTTTCAATATATTATATTTTTTACTTGCCGTGTATTTTCCAGCCCCCTACAAAAAAATTCCAAAATGGGGGAGCCTAAAGCTTAGTGTGGGAAGAAATGAGGGGGGGGGGAGAGAAGAAAATAGTTCAGTGTGAGAGAGAAGGCTGGAGGTAGTTAAACAGGACATTTTCCAATGTTCTTTCCCAAAGCCTGCCTGCTACCAGCAAAATTCCCAGTGTTGTTTATGAGGGCGGCTGGAGGTCATTTGACAGGTATGGCTTTTATGGTTCGGATTTAATTATAGAAAAGTGAGGGCTCAGAAAAGCAAGGTCTCAGGAAACCTAGGCAGGAGGACTCCTGCCACTGCTGGTAGGTGACAGTCACGTGGCCAGCTTTTGTATGCAGCGGTAATAACTCATTGCCCCAGCCTGGGATAGAGCCCGGTTCCTCTATCCCCAGAGGAGCTCCACCAGGCGCAGACTCACAGAGCCTTTGATCTGCAGATTAACATGATCAGAATTCAGGCTTTGTCTTTTACAAACATCCCTGTCCCGAAATTTGTATCCAATGAGAGGTTGAGCCCACTTTTATTTGAATAATGAATTGCAGTAATTAATACACACATTGATTTTTTTTCAAGTCTCCCAAAGGCTCTTTCTATTTTTAATTTCTAAAAAATACGTATCATTCCCTTAATAAGAAACTGCTCTACATTTCAAATTTCATATGGAAGAGGAAGCAAGCACAAGCAAACAACAAAAACACTGAAGCAAGTAACGTTCAAGATGGATTCAAGAATTCACGCTGCTTTGTGGACAGAAGCTGCCCCTGTGGAATTTCACTCTCTGCTCCGGATCCGTGGAACTCTTCCGAATGCTTTTTAAAGACACAATTATTTCAACTGTGCAGCATTCATGTGGATAAATATCCCCTTCCTTTTAAACTACGGGTTTTCCCCTTCAACTATTAATAAAAAAGACATCCTGTACAAAAAGAAAAAGAAAAAAGAAAAAAAGAAATCTAAGTCCGTTGAAATTGTGTAATTTTAATTTTGCTTTAATGAGGGTCATACGAGTTCTTCTAGTGCCTCTAATGAGAGAGAAAGAGGGAGAGAGACAAAGAGACAGACTGAGAGACAGAGACAGGGCGACAGAGAGAGATTGATTGACATCTTCTTTTAGTTGCACCTTAAGGACCGGCAGGGACTTAGACTAATGGAGCTTCTCTCACTTAGGAAATAATTCTTTTCTTACACCAGGGTTCTTAATAAATACCAATGCAAAGAGAAGTGTGTGCGTGTGCGTGTGTGTGTGTGCGTGTGCGTGTGTGTGACAGCATCTGATGCTTATCTGGAAATCGCGGGTACTAACAGCCGGGTAGGAGGCAGTCTGAGGAGGCCCGGGAGGAAGGAGGGTTTGGAGGCGCATGCACACAGAAGAGATACCTGATTGACCTTTTGCTGACTCTGAGCCACGTGACGCGCAGGCCGCCTTCTTAGAGTGATGGCTTTAGAAGAAGATGTTAAATTTAACCTCTGGCGCAATGATAAATTGACAATAAAAAATTCAATGGCTTGGTAATTACCAATCACTTTGGACATCGGCAACATTTTTCAGTTCTGTCACTGCACATTGGCACAAAAGCTTCAGCAGGAATTCTCCCGGTCTTCCTCTTTTTAACTTTGTTTTCATGATGCAGATTAAATCTGCCACCCTATTACTGATTCATTTTCCTAATTTTTCATGTCTGCACCATGCCCCAGCTGCACCAGGCTGATAATTGTGGAGCCCAGCCCTGATGATTAACATCAGAAGAATTAATTATGCCTGCCATTAAAATTCTGGGTTGCACATGGTGATCAAGAAAAATTAAGTTTCTCTAGGCCTCTAAATCATTTCACCTTTGCAGGAAAGGATAGCGCCTGGACAGCTAGGCGGCAGCCTGTGTTCCTGCTGATGTCGGAACCACATGCCCTTTGTGTAATTCAACGAAGGCTATCCAGGCTTTTTTTTTTCCCCAAGATTTGGACGAAAAGATTTAATGCTTAGAAAAATAAAGGGAACCTGAAAGATATTCTTAATCTTTTGCTTGGGAAGGGGGTGTGTGTAAAAACAGTGCTTGTCAGCATCTCAGATGCTTCTCCTGAAATATCTGTTAAACTAATCTGTAGAGGAATACATTCCGCGGAGAAAAGAAAGACGACCCTTGGAAAGAGCTGACGAATCGAGGGTGGCAAGGGGCTCCAGCCTGACAATCATTGTAAGTAGGGAGACAGGAAATGTTACTTCAAGCTGACAAAGACTGCGGCATTTCTTGGGAATAAATTGATGACGGAATAAAAACAGATTCCTCAGATCTTTAGGCTAAATAATAATGAGTAAAAGACGCCGGTTGACTGACGCATTTCCAAAATGATTGTTGCATGAGAAACCCAAAATGTATTCGGTGTACCCTAAGGTACAGAATTTACTAGAGCTGTAGAGGATGAGATGCCCTGCATTTATCACGCTCTCTTCCTACTCTGTGTTCTGTTTTTAAATTACCATAATAATGTATATTACAGGCATGGCTTTCGAAGTCTACAGAAGGAGTCGTATTTTGATGAACAGATGTAAATATCTTTATACCAAATAGTAAATCTCTCACTCACCTCTATGCAAAGAGTATGCATAAGCTATGCATCAAATTGGTTTCCTTTATTACATTTAATAAGTGATACCGAAAGACAACTATTTCAATAGATGCTCTTGTTAGTTTCTAGTGGTAGTAAATTTACAGGGGCAGGTTATCCACACACCCACTCCAGGTAAGGTAGTGAGGCGCAGGAAAAGTGAAAAGTTCATTTTAATACAGCTATTTCAGGGAAAAAAAAAAACACAACCAAAAAAACACAACAAAACAAACAAACAAACAAAAAACTGTTTGTTTTGAAGCTGGTGTCCCTTCCCGGAAATCACTGGACTTTGTGACCTGACAAAATCCCCGGTGTAATGAATTAGACCCCACCCCTTACGCAGCCCCACCCCTCTGTGTCTCTCAGGAATCGCCTTCCATAGGCACACACGTGCTCTGACCGCCAGTTCCGCACACAAAGGCAAACTGACTGCAAGTTTATTCTTCTTGCCAGGACACTAAACTTGCCAGGAATTTTCAAAAATGATAAGGTCATAGTAGGCAAGTCTACCAAAAGACCAGAGTTTAAAATGTCAAGAAGAACGAAGACCAAAATATGGACACTTTGCCCCTTCTTAGAATTGGGAACAAAACACCCATGGAAGGAGTTACAGAGACAAAGTTTGGAGCTGAGACAAAAGGATGGACCATCTAGAGACTGCCATACCTGGTGATCCATCTCATAATCGGCCTGCAAACGCTGACACCATTGCATACGCTAGCAAGATTTTGCTGAAAGGACCCAGATATAGCTGTCTCTTGTGAGGCTATGCCAGGGCCTAGCAAACACAGAAGTGGATGCTCACAGTCAGCTATTGGATGGAACACAGGGCCCCCAATGGAGGAGCTAGAGAAAGTACCCAAGGAGATAAAGGGGTCTGCAACCCTATAGGTGGAACAACAATATGAACTAACCAGTACCCCGCCCCCCGCCGCCGCCCCAGAGCTCGTGTTTCTAGCTGCATATGTATCAGAAGATGGCCTAGTGGGCCATCATTGGAAAGAGAGGCCCATTGGTCTTGCAAACTTTATATGCCTCAGTACAGGGGAACGCCAGGGCCAAGAAGTGGGAGTGGGGGGTGGGGGGTGGGGGGGAAATGGGGGGACTTTGGGATAGCATTGGAAATGTAAATGAAGAAAATACCTAAGGAAAAAAAGTCGTAAAACCTGTTCAGAGAACCCCAAAGACAGAGGGGATCCAAGCAGACAGCTAGTTAAGCTCCTTACAATTTTCTTCCTGATGACAGAGCAAACTTTTAAGAGGTTGCTTTCTAGAAAAAGTTCAACTCCTTCAGGAGGCCTAGACACAGAAGGGAAAACTGGCTACAAGCATTTTAATCTTTCCTACATAAAAAACAAAAAACAAAAAAAGCACTTGAATTAAAAATTCAAGTAAATCTTGAGAACTAGACTCCTCAATAACAAGGAAGTTAAAGAAGCAAAAATAAAGCAATAGAGAGAAGGGAGGAAAGAAAAAGAAAATCAGGGGTGGGGGAGCCAGAAATATATATCACTTGGACCCCAATAGTATTCAAATTAAACACATAGAATGCAGCACCTAATAATTCTGAAGTATTGATTAGTAGCATAAGAAACAACATTGTAACACTTAACTCTAACCCAGTGATTCTCAACCTGGGGGTCGAACAACCGACACACAGGCATTGCCTAAGACCTTCCAAAGACACAGATATTGACATTGTGATTCATACCAGTAGCAAAAGTACAGTTATGAAATAGCAAGGAAAATAAGTTTATGGTTGGGGTCATACTCTACTAAAAGGTTGCATCATTGGGAAGGTGGAGAACTACTGTACCGACATTACCATAGATGGAAATCAAGATGGCGGCTCAGAAGACATTCCTGTCCTTCTCTCATAGGTATATGAGAAGCAGCAGATGTGGTGTGGGGGAAACACTGGAGAGCACAGGAAGCTGTGAGGAAATAGACGAAGGGCTTCCTGTAACTATATTGAGTAATAAGAATGGGACAAAAAGATACAAGGGTTTCCTGCCTGCATGCATTTCCCCCTTCAAAAGGACCCATTTCTTAGTTAATGCTAAATAAATGGGCTCATATCTGTAGCAATAAAAAGAGGACATAAGAGAGAAATCCTGCTATCATAAATATCAACTTTGATTTTGCTTAATACATCATTTCTGATGTGATGCTAATGTTCATTGTTAACACTGGTGCTTCTGTGCTTGCTGCAGGGGGTGTGGGTGCGTGGGTGGAAGTGTTCCCCTGAAATACGTGAAAATAAGTGCTATTCTCTAATTAGGAAAAATAGTAAGCCGTTCATATTAATTAACTTTATTCCCACTGCTAATAAGCTTTTTTATTACCTAATTTTATTTACTCATTGATTTTCTGTTGTTATTTTATTGAAGTAAAATTGTCCAAAGTGAGCAACTCTATCCAGACAGAAATTTGATTGGTTGATTGTCGAGGCTTGGAGTCTATTGGTAACTTGTAGTATTGGCTATATTTGGGGTTATTATTTTGGGTAAAGAAAATGTCCTAAAGCTGATATGGGATGCAAACATCTATGTGCATCCTTAAAAATCATCTACAACTGGGCGTGGTGGGCACACGTCTTTAATCTCAGCACTTGGGAGGCAGAGGCAGGTGAATTTCTGAGTTCAAGGCCAGCCTGGTCTACAGAGTGAGTTCCAGGACAGCCAGAACTACACAGAGAAACCCTGTCTCAAAAAACCAAAATATAATAAAATGAAATAAAATTTAAAAATCATTTACTTTAATGAGTTGTATGGTTTGTAAAATAAATCTCAATAATGCTATTTTTAAAAGAATAGGTCCTAAACAACCAACTATTGGAGGCATTCCATTCCCCCTTTCTTTTGACAAAAGTTGGATTTGTGCTGCAATTTCTTGATTTGGCAAATATTATGGGCCACCTTCTATAGGACAAGCTTTGTCCTAGGAGATAAGGATGATATCAACATGGCATGCAAGAGTCCTGGCCTCATGAAACTTTCTCATCTAGGGAATAGAAACAGGCAATTCAATAAATTAGGAGAACCGTTGAGATCATGGTAAGAAACAAAGCCTTGACAAGTGATTGGGTGTGAATGGTGGAGGATGCTATTTTAGATTGTTGTAAAGGTATCTTTGAGGAGGTGGTATTTGAGTTAAGAATGACAAGAGTCAAGTCATAGAAATATCTGGGGACTGACCAACCCAAAATGACTAGTGTCCTGGAACATTAACAGGACTAATGTCTTCAAAGAACAAAGTCCTCCAAGGCAAGTGGGACTTTAATGAGATCAGGTCAGAGACCTTCATAGCAGGTTAATAGTCTGAATGACTACAATGCATATGTATAAACCCAAAGATTACATCTGAGAACTAAAGGGGAAGTTTTCTAATTGTTAAAAGTGTGAGCACAAAATGGGATAATCCCAAAGTAGGGCATCTACTCACAAAATAGAAAAGCCAAGATTTCACTCTAACTTAAAATGGAAAGCTGTTGGTGGGTATTAAGCTGGATTGCAGAGAGTTTGAAAATAACACCTCTAAGGGGTCCCCAGAGCCAATTCTTGATTAGGGAGATTGGGGATGGAAATGGCACAGGCAGGTGGCAGATTTGGCATATCTGAGGAAATCTAGAGGTGCCTCTAGACACTCCACCACACAGGGTTATGCTACAAGAACTCTTGCAGCAAGACCAGACAGAATTATTCTCCTTCCTCAGTTTAGGGTCAGTTCCAGGACATGAAAAGTGTTTTTGCTGATTCCCCAGGGCTCTATGACATACCATAGAGCAGAAAGCATTTAGGCTTGGAAAAAGATCAAAGCAGGTGCTGCCAATCACTCCTACAACCAAGAGAAAGTTCAAAAATGCTCCAAAGCAACATCTACTCAGGGCATGGGAACTCTGTGCTTCTCAGAGACCTCTCAAGGGAGAACAGACTGTGAAACACATCCCTACCCAACTGCCTAGAACAGTGGGTCCAGCTTACTGACTTTTAAAGCTTATCTACCCAAACCAATTATTTTTCTCTTAGTTGAGTAATGCTGGTATATGTTGTCTCTCTGACTCTAGTTAGACATCCCAATGTTACTAATTCAGGAATGAATAACAACCAACTGATTTCCTATGAAATAGTGTCTAATAATTGAATGGGGCCAGGGAGATGACTCAGTAGGTGAAGGACTTCCTGAACAAACATGAAGTTCTGCGTTCAGGTCCCAACATCCAAACTTGGCACAGAGGCATGTAACTCCAGCAGGGTCAGAGATGAGGACCACAAGATGAGCGTGGCACCTGCAGATCACAAGGGGCTCACTGGCTAGCCTGGCTAGCTGAATCAGCAAGCTCCAGGTTAAGTGAGCAACCTTGTTTGGAAAATGAAGTGGGACGAAATAGAAGATACCTAACATCAGCCTCTGGCCTCCACACATACACACAAGTATACAAACACTTGTACATATACATACATACTTGCTGACACACATACACACACACACACACACACACACACACACACACCCCACAAGTGGAAGGGGAGGGGGAGGATGGAGGGAAGCAGGAGTAAAAGAAGGAGTGTGGGAGCCTTAGAGCTAGTTGTAGTGGCTCAAGCTTGCAATAGCAGCTACTCAGGAGGCTGAGGAAAAAGAAAGGCCAGCCTGAACTGCATATCAACCTCAAAACTAATCTAGGTGACTTGTCAAGATCCTATTAAAACAACAACAACAACAGTAGTTCCAGGCCTGTTGATTAATACCTGTAATCCCAATATTCAGTAGCCTGAGAATTTGAGACCAGCCTGGGCTATACAGTGAGTCCATGTCGAACCTGAGTTACAATGTCAGGCTCCATACCAAAAAAAAAAAAAAAAAGTTTGTGTTTGTCTAGCATGTATAAGAACTAGAGTTCAAGCACCAATGCTGCAAAAACATACATGATAAATAGATAGATGGATGATAGATAGATAGATAGATAGATAGACAGACAGACAGACAGATAGACAGGATAGGTAGAAACACTTGAGAAATTTCAACTCCAAGAAGCATTGTTAAGCCCCTTAGAACTCTTTTTAAGCAGGCTGGCAAGATAACTCAGTAGATTAGAGCTCTGGTTGCTCTTCCAAAGGACCTGAGTTCTATTCCAAGCACCCACACGGTAGCTCACAACCACCTATAACTCCAATCCCAGGAAATCCAATACCTTCTTCTGGCCAATTTGGACACTGAATCAAGTGGTACCCAGACATACTTAGAGGACACACACCCACAACCATGAAATGAAATATTTTTAAAGCACTTATTGGAAGCCAGTTTGAAGTGGAAATTTTTGGGTTCTTTGGAGACTTGGTTGTGTCATGCGATGTTTATCTGGAGACCATCTTATGAGAAGATTTTCTGGCTGAAGCAGACACATAAGAGGATGTTTTGCTGAAAACAGACAGGTGGTGCTTTTCTGGGAGCTGCCTGGTAAAAGAGCATGCGATGTTTTGTTGGAGCAGACGCTGAAGAGAACACATGATGCTTAGAAAGAGTATAAGTATAACCCGACAGACAGCAGGTCATGCTCCGGCAGTGGTTGGCCTGGCTTTCTTCGATGATCTTTGCTTGTGGAGATTTTGTAGAGAAAAATGCACCAAAGAACATCTGGTGGTGTTCCAGCTGCTTCTTGCTCCTTCTGCTGACTTGCGCTGATAGGCAGAGCCTCGAAGTTTCATTGGGGTTGAGCCACACTACTGATTCAAATTTGGGGTTTTGCAGTTGGACTGGACTGCTGCTGCTGATTTGTGTTTGGAATCATCCCCAAGGAACTGCTTCTAAACAAGCCCACATCCCTCCTTTCCTATTAACCTTTCTTCTCTCTTACCTCTGGTCAGTGGGCTAGAAGGGAGGTTGAAGCATTTAAGAACCCTTATTAAAGCAGGTTTTTAAAAAATCTAAGCCTACACAGATTTATAACAATTATATTTTTACTGAGTGCCTATTTCCACCAGGCACCATAACAGATATCTTGATTGCTTCAGTCACCGTTTACCACAAATTCACAAGGTGTATGATATTCCCATTTTACATATGATGAAACAGAGGTATCTCTCTCACCATCATAGCTTAATAAACTTCAAACTTAAATCTAAAAATCAGTCTACTTGTAATCCAAATGCCCCTGCTGTTCCCCTCTGGTGAGGCCAAGCATGCTTGGCTGTACACATCATGCAATCCCACAAGCTTCTTGCCTCTTCTGCTACCTCGTGATGATAGGTGGAGTCTTGCAATTGTGCATGACTGCAGGATGTGCACAGCACCTTTGGAATTAGCTGTGAAGACTCACATAATGTGAGGTCACTGTAACCTCCCGACGTTCCCTCTGCTCTGTTCGTAGCACCACCCTCCATGACATGCCTTTATAGTTTGCTTTGGAAGTTTTGATTTACATACACTTGTTCAAGAATGCCCCTTCCGGGGGTACTGCGGTCCAGATTTACAGCCTGTCCTATAGCATATCTATGTCTTGGGTTTCCTCAAGCTCCATCTCTTTGCACAAAACATTTATGTACCCAGGTGGTAGCCATAAAAACCTAAGAGCTTCAGCAAATATTCTAAGACTCTTTTTAATAAGCTTGTTGAGATGGCCTGTGGCACTTGTATTTCATTAAACTTCCCTTAAGACAAATCTAAGAGAATGTGTGTGTGTGTGTGTGTGTGTGTGTGTGTGTGTGTGTGTGATGTACATGTTTCTGCCCATGCATGTATGTGTGTGTGAGTGTGTGTCTGTGCGTGTATGTTATGCACATGTTCTGCTCATGCATGTATGTGTGTGAGTGTGTGTGTATATGTTATGTACATGTTTCTGCCTATGCATGTATGTGTGTGTGTGTGTGTGTGTATGTTATGTACATGTTCTGCCCATGCATGTATGTGTAGGTGCATGTGCCTGAGGAAGCCAGAGGCCCACGCTCATGTTGAAAGTCCTAATACTATGAGATGCCATGCCTGTAGTCCCAGCATTGAGCCCTACCGGATGTGATTTGAACTGATTGCAATTTCTCTTATAAACAATACTGACTACACATGTGCACACATTTCTCATTTCTATTCAATTGGTCCCATCAAGGAAGTAAATTTCCAGAAGTGGAATTCCTAAGGCATGTATACATCTTTAATTCACACCATCAAATTGTCAATAGAACACATTAGACCAATTTCTAACACGATCACAAATTTATAAGAATATGTTTCCTTATTTTTCTACAAGATGAACCATTTTCAGCATTTGTCCGTGTCATAGGAGAAAATGTGTATCCGTGATTCAATTTGTGGTTCTTTGCATATTCATAGTTTTAATATGCCCTTGTGCAATTTGTTCATTCTTTTTTCCTGTTGCCGTGTTGGCATTTTTTATTTGCGGGAGGTTTTTATACGTCTGAGACGTAGTCCTCTAACAGTGAGTGGTAACTGACTATTCTTTCCTTTGCTTGCGGAGTGTGTGTTTCTACTACAGTTTTGTTTCTAAAAGAGTCAAGCTACCAGGCTTTTCCTTCATGGTTCTGCCTTTGTTAGCATTTGCTTTTGGTATTTTGAGTAGTTTACAAAATTTATAAATTCCAATTTATAAAATGACACTGGAAAATAGAACTTTTAAAAAATACATCTTAAACTCTTACACAATCATAGACCTTTTCACAACTAGAAAAAAAAAAGAATAATTGTCTAAATTAACTTTATCAATATTTCTGAAAAGAAATTTTTTTTTAAAAAAAACATCCTATCTAACTGGCAATGAGCCGGTGACATTTTTGCTATTCTGTATTTACAACCTGCAACAACATAATCACAACAGTTAAACCCAATTTGTCAAGAAAATGATTTCCCACGCTACTGGAGAATGAACCGCATGCAGCACAGCTTCAGGCTGTGAGAAGAGATCCGGCTGGCGGCGGCTGGCCGTGTTCCGATAACGACCACACATGGGATAACATAACTAAAAATCGTTCACTTCCACTAGCAGGGAAGGCATTCTCGTTTTCCCTTGCTTTGCTGGAGATGCTACTTTTGTGGAAGCATCGCAGGAATAACACAGCCTGTGAGATGACCTCCACACACTCGCACCCACGCACACGCACCCACTCACACGCATCTGCGCACCCGCACCCACGTACCCGTACCCACACACGCTCACACACATACCCACAACTGCACCTGCAACCGCGCACCCACATCCACACACCCGCATCCATGCACACGCACCCACACACACGCACCCACACATCCACAACCATGCACCCACACACTCATGCATCGGCACCCGCGTACCCGCATCCGGGCACCCACACCCACGCACTCACACCACTTGTGGATGTGGACCTGCTCTATGAGCCCACATTTCATTCCACATATATGAGGGATATGAGGTAGCCATAGAAAACAAACAGAGTCAAAGTTATGAAGAACTTGCCATGGGAAGGGTGGAGGGACTTACGGAGTGGGGTAGGGCGGATAGTTCAATGTTTACAATGGAAAACACAATGAAGAAGTAAAATCTTGTTAGGAAAGAGAGAGGAATTGTAACCATGACAAGAGACAGCTCAGTCAGGCCAATGGGATTGAGTGGGGCTCTAAAGAAACAGCTTGGCTGAATGAGGAAAGAGAACCACCGTTTCACCAAGAACAGAACCTGGAGCCGAGCTCCGTCCGCATGCGTGGGAGAGCCAGCAGAGCCTACTACTGTCTTGGAGAGTCACTGAACAGGAAAGACAAGAGGAAGGAAGAGAACGAAAGATGAACACAAAGAGAAGTTCCAGGCCAGAGTGAGAAGCTGTTTGAGGGGTGAGTGAGCTCTTTCCACCTCGAGACTCAATCTCCCCAAGTCAAAGGTAGGAAGGTTGGTTTTTCAATATGAAAAGTTGCTTTCAGAGCTACGGATAAAGGCCACACTCCATGTGACTCCGTATCGTGAGCCCCGCCCGCCCTTACCGATCCTCATTACTCCCAGACCGTTGTCCTGTACGGGGGTGGGGGTTGAGGGGTGGTCAGCAATGGAAGGTAATCTTAGAAAGAAGGAATAAGGAAAAGGAATCAGTAGAGATTTCAGAGAATTAGGAGGGAAGGGGGCAGAGAGAAAGGACCAAACTGAAATACAGATGAAAACTCCATATGAAAACCTATTGCTTTGAAAAATATTTTTTTTAAAGTAATTTAATTTAAATTTAATTGAAAAACAGAAAATGAACAAATTATTGAATAAACTAATGGATAAGGAATCATGATGAAAATTGTTTTTAGGAGTTTATCATATACCCACATGAACATGACCTCCTACAAGGTCCAGAGAAAGGAAGAGAAATGGTGTGTACATAAAAACCCAGTACAGAATTAAAGCCAAAAAAAAAAAAAAAAACTAACTATAAAACGACAAGGACCTATGTTTCGGAGGGGGAAATACAAAGAACTTTGAAAAACTTCAGGCAGATCATTAATTAATTTGGGCTTATTATTTCCAACTAAGAGCCAGGGCAATTTTAAGTGGTCTGACTAAACTCTTACACTCATTCATTCACTTGGAAAACAACCATTGCTTCCCAGCCACTTTTCTGGCCCCAGGGACCAAAGTTAAATTTCTGCATTTATTTCCCCCAACTTTCTGACTGATTGAATAAAGCTCTGAACTCTGACAGCCTAGCTCATGCGACCAGCTACTGTCATAACGTTCATCCTTGTTTACCAAAATAGCCTGGCATTTAGTAAGAGAAAGTGGATTTTAAGGCTGAGCGGCATCAAAATGGTCCACCTGTGTATCTGCTGGAAACATTAAACAAGCAATTAAGTCCTTCATCTCCAGTCATTCCACACGGTTTGTCCAGGGGCGTCCGTTATCACCACAGGCTGTGTTGTTTTAAGAAACCTGAATTCAGCCAAGATAATGAAAATATGTATAGACAGACAGACAGACAGATAATTTGAGCATGTGGATCCTGAGTCGAACCCTCTCTGAATTCAAATGTGAGCAGACTTTACATTTTATGACATTTTAACACTAGCCTCCAGGCTCTAACAATCACCTGTCACTCTAAAAATCTATGTCAAGATTAGCCTTCCCTCATGTGCTGCCTAATTTTATGTCAACTTGATACAAGCTAGAGTCATTTGAGAGGAAGAAACCCCTCAGCTGAGAAAATGCTCCCTCCAGATTAGCCTGTGGACAAGCCTGCAGTGCATTTTCTTGATTCTAGTAATGAGGGAGGGCAGCCCCTTGTGGGCAGTGACATCCCTGGGCTGGTGATTCTGTATTCTAAGAGGACAGACAGAGCAAGCCATGAAGAGTCAGCCAGTAAGCATTGTTCCTCCATGGCGTCTTCTCTAGTTCCTGTCTCCTTGTTGGTTCTTCCTTTCTTTCAGTGATGAACTATTACCTGAAATAAACCCTTTTCTCCCCAGATTGCTTATGGCCATAGTGTTTTATCACAGCACCACAAACCCTGACCAAAACACCCACAACACAATGCAGCTAATCTATCCCCAGGGAAAACATGGCTCATGGCCCCTTCTTCCCTTCCTTCTGGGGTGCCTATGGTGCTTCAAAGATGGCCCTAGGTAGTCACTGCTCCCAAGTGAACCAATCAGACAGTTGTACTTTTGCTGGCCAACTGAAGGATGTTTTTGACCAGCACCATCTATTTGATAAGCCTTCCTAAGCAGGAGCCCACCCTTGTCTGAATTATCATCCAATCATCTCACCCCTCCCCCCTACCACCAACTCCCCCGCCCCCCCCCCCACACACCATACCGCTCACACCTCCAAGTCAGAGCAAGTGCTGCATATTCAGGGGGTTCCTGCAGTTTCTGCCTCTCCCAGCCTTTATCTTCTAAGGCCTGTATTAGTTACTTTTCTCACTGTTCTGATGGATACGACTTAAGGGAGAAAGGATTTATTTTGGTTCTCAGTTCCAGAAGTTAGTTTGCCATGCCAGGACAGGCCTGGTGGAGCATCTCTGTGGTCGGTGGCCGGAGTGTGTCAAGCCAGTTCCTCACATCTGAGAAGATCAGGAAGCACAAATACAACTGGACATCAGCTCAGGCTAAATGCCTTCCTCTAATGACAGAATTCAATCAGCCATGCCTCTAGTCCCAACATTTCCAACATCTTCTCAACATGTTCCTCCTGCTGGGATCATGTGTTCAAACACACGGGTCTACAGGGAACAACATTTCACATTTGAATCATACCACTCATTCACAATGCTGCTCACCGACTTGAAATACTCTGACATGGGTTTGGATTCTGACTGCT
Source organism: Mus caroli (assembly GCF_978045245.1). Classification (NCBI taxonomy): domain Eukaryota; kingdom Metazoa; phylum Chordata; class Mammalia; order Rodentia; family Muridae; genus Mus; species Mus caroli. Next base: position 104,966,553 of record NW_028227257.1, on the reverse strand, counting down.
TCTTTTTAGCTTCCGGGGCTTCAGTGTCTTCCCTTAGTAAACGACAATAAGAACACGTATAGGCCAAGGATGCCTGAAGAGTTAAATGAATTAGTATATATGAACGATCCCAGTAGAAGCCTGGGGGTGGCTTTCTACAGTAGTCCCGAGACTAGAACCTTTCTTCTAAATTCTCAGAGACATCTGCATGCCCTACTTCCCGCTAGAGGTGGAGGCAGGCTTCTTTGGCACCTCCCCATGCTCACACATGGGACAGTGTTTGACACATAACTGGTCAGAACCGGGAACGTGGAAGTTGGCCTCCACGGCCCATAAGTGGCGTTGCTTGGTGGAGTTTAAATATCCTGCTGAGTTTACAGATTCACCAGGCATTCGTATTGAACCTCTGAACTTCAATGAGTGTGTGAACACCAGGTCGCTGCACAATGATCTGAGTCTGCTCTTTGTATTGCAGTCAGTTGGGAACAAATGTAGACCCCCACCCCACCCCCCACCCCCGAAAGACTAGCGTTTAAATGATGTCCTCTTAACTTCACATTCTCTAGCTCCCTGCCCCCGGCTATGAAGGCTATGAAGCAGTTGTTAAAGCCAGACCAAGAGAAAGGATGTTTGCAATGCAACCTTCCCAAGGTCATTAGGATACAAAGTGAAACAGAGAGTTAAAGGGTTAATGAAGAGTCAGCACCACTTTATGACTGCTCGCTTCAACTTGTGCTCATCCCCAAACAATGGCTGCACAACCTTGTAAGAATGAAAACTGCAAGCCTGCACCTTCCAAGGAATAAGCAAGGGTGAAGGACTGGTTTTTCTAGGCCATTTCCACTATAAAACCTGTTCTTGTTCTCAAGCAAAAGCAACTATAGGAAGCCCTCCGGGAAGCTTCGGATGCCTCTCCAGCATCTCTTGCTGGCCAGCAGCCCCTTGCCTCTGCTAAATGTGTTCTGCTAAATCAAGGCCCTCCCTCTGCTCCATAAAACTTCCCTTATGTTCTAACCAGTCTTAACCAACTTCACCTAGACTTAGAAGCACACAAGCAGAAGCTACCAGAAGCTCCACCCACTGGTGCATAGGACAGCAGCTGAATGCTCAGGTACCCCAACTTGACACCCATGCCCCCTAGATTGGTCCTTCCTCGGTTGCAGAAACCTAGAGACTGTTCACAAGAAGACGATCTGCCTTCTTAGATATGTCTCTTGCTCCTCACCAGATGAATGGATATAATGACACCCCAAGAGGTTGAAAAGCAACCAAAGAGAATATACTCAAACACACAACCTCTTCGTTCTCAGACGTGCTCACTCTGGGTAGAAACTGGGGCATCTGATCCCAGTGAGGACTCAGACTAGGAAGGTCCCAGGTGCTAGGAGGTAGGTGCTGCTTGCTGAGATTCTCAAGACATTTAGATGCGACTGTTCTTTCTTTTCCAGGAAAATTCCCCAAAATGTAGAGGCAATACCTCCTTGCCCCATTCTAGTAAATCCTCTCTGTAGCACATTACACTCCCCCAGACACATTTAGAAAGTGCCATTCATTTAATTGCCTGAAAAACCCAAACCAGAGTAGCTGGAGCTTGGACCTCTATTTGTTGGCTGTCTACAGATTTACAATGTAGCGCCATGTGGATCTTCAGAGTCAAAGTGTTAGAAATCTAAGGTGCTCATTCGACCCCCAAAAAGTACAATGGGCAAAGAAAAGCAGGAAATGCTTCAGAGTCCCCAGAAGGCATCAACCCCAATTACACTCCTACACATGTGTGCAGCACTTAAGCTGCTCATTAAGATTTGGGAAATTCTTCTGGTAAATGTCTTCATATCCAATTTAGGCTTCTTTCCCCTTCGACCTACCACCCTGGTTCCATAGACAGGCTACGATAATGAGCTATATAAACGTAACTCCTTAAACGAAGAATGTCATCACTTCAGAATACAAGAGAGCTGTGCTTGTTGCATGTATGTCTCCAAACCACACTTGCTGTCTGTTAGAGTTTGTAGCAACTTTTAAATCTGTCATCACGGCATGAATTTCATATTAAACCCCTTCCCCGGTGCTTGAGCCAGGAAGTAAGAGGGGAACAGGCTGTGTCATTTATGGGCAGGCTGGTACCGGGTCAAGTGTGACATCATGCTCTGCTGGACCATAATGAGGTGAGAAGGCAAGCCTGCAACAACGTGGCACTTTGTTTTGTGGGGGGCTATATTTCAGCTTATGATAAAGCAGAGACCAGGGACATGGACTATGGATTTTAAACAGCCAAAGCAAGGGAAGAGCAAATAGGGTATGGGGGAGGAAAGGTATTTAAGAGGTTAGCAAAAATAATAAATATATATATATGAAAGTATTAAAAGCCAAAGGGTCAGAATAGGCTGCACACAAGACCGTTCCCTGGATCACATGTATTCAACTAAATTAACACTTCAACTACCTTATCTCCTTGTTGTAGTTAATACTTAAGCAGGCAGGGGAAACTAGACTCAAAATGAATATGTGCATGTGTGTGTGTGTGTTTCTTTAAAAAAAAAAATTCTGTTTTCAATATTCTGGAGTTCTTCTCTTGACCAAATGTTTCCTTCCAAAATAGCAGAAATGTAACCTAACAGAGCACGCCTCCTCAGTCTCCTCTTGTGTATCCATAGAGCTACCTAGATCAACATTCGAAGTCATGAATAGCCCACGGAGCACAGTAAAAATACACATGGCAAAGAAGACAAGGCAGAAGATGTTCAATATCCATTTTTTCCTAAAACTAGATAAAGCTGTGTTTATATCTGCAGATGAGAGCTGCCCTCAGCCTCTGTCAGAAAAGCTTGTCTTTGCAGTGGGTGACAGTGCAGAAATTCATGACTGGTCAAAGTTCTCACAATAAGCAGTTGCTGAGTGCTTATCTTTGAATGGGACAACTGTATCTATCGGGAATATCCCACCAGGCTCAGGAATAATTGTAGAAGAAAGGGAAGAAAGAATGTAAAAGCCAGATTGGACGCAGTTCTATGAAACACCACCTTCTGGATGTCACGTGACAACTGTGCCTATGACGTCGTGATAATGGTGGTTACTGGCATATGACTGGGTCTGTCAACCCTGCATCATGGATAGGGCAAGGGTTCAGGAATCCTCCTCCCCGTGAGAAGCTATTGACAGTCAATGGCTTCTGAAGGGTGAGGGAAGTCATTTTCTTCAGTGGTGTAGCCAACTGTTGAGTTACCTCTACTCCAGCAAATAACCGTCAACCCATGCCCATGCGTGCGACTCTAAGCAAACCTAAACAAAACAAGAGCGCTCCCATGCAAGCAGCATGGCAGTTCCAGCTTTCCAAATTATGTAAAGAAGAGGGAAGCAATGTCTTTTGAAGTATATATCCTTCCAGCCAAAATAAAATTTTGGTTGTAATGATAAATAATCCCTATACTTTGCTGTAATTATTACACTTAAAGTGGGCCCTATTTTCAGGAGATAGTCTATGGTAAATAACCAACAATGTGACAAGACAAAATAGACTCAGAACAGGGACCCACAGTAACCCAGAAGAAGCCATTAAATTCACTAAATACTATTCTAGCAACTGCTAAGAGAATGCCTCCCTCAAAGTTGCTGTTCTTTCCTGTCTGTAGATATCACAAAAGGCTTGAACCATTCCTGTAGGTGCTAAGGCCTCACTTATATGAGGAAAATGCAAAGCCTCACCACTAAGTCCCATTGGTTCCCTGAAGGAGTTTTTTATTCAAATTGTTTTAAATAGTTCTACTTCATTTAAGTGAGAAATTCATTCTAAGAGAAAACATTGCATTGTAAAGCTAAAAATCTGCAATTACTCTTTTGTTTTAATTTTCTCAGCTGTAATCAGATACACCCCAGAAGAACAGAACTGAAGCCTTATCAATTCTTCTTGCCTTTTCTGAAATATTGGCTTCTTCTGCCCAGTAATGGACCAATATTAATTGGTTTCATGCTTTTTTTTTCTAATTATGAGCCTATTAGAAGCTCTGCCCATCTCCATGGTGACCATATAGTTCTTCATCAGCTGTAAATTAACCCCTGGTTAGCTGCTTGCCATCTCTGAAAGATGCTGTTCAACCTGCCCAGATGGTTGGCCATGACTACAGAGTAAGTCATTTTCTTTTCTCTACCAGCAGAACAATTAAACCACTTGATTCTTTAAGTAATTGGAATAGTAAATACTGAAGAGTATGATTTCATAGAATTGGTGTTTGGGCATTTTGATATCAACTGTACCATACCCATTTGTGTTTCCTTTGATGATAAAGTAGTTTGCACCTCTGGACCTTAGTTTATACTACAAGAAAAATGTATAGAGAAACTGCCTGAAGATCAAAACTCGGCACACGAAATGCCTACTACAATTGAGGTGCATAGTGAATGCCTAAAAAGCTAATTAGCTAATTGTTGGCAAAAATAAATAAATAAACAAATAATTCTTATGTGAGAATAAAAATAATAAAAAATATCAAATGTGATAAACATATGTCAAACTGGGTTGTTCTTGGTAGGAATTCATGGGCATTCATTATCCAAAGCATAGGCCTATCTCTGCTTAACTACCTTTTAAAGCTATATGTTTTACCTGTAAGGGTAAAAACAGTGACAAAGAGGTGGAGAAAAAAGAGAGAAAGACCAGGGAAACAAAATTCAAAGAAAGACAGCCAATCAGTCAGCAAAGCCCCCACCCTCTGCGTCTACAATCAGCACCAGCTGTAGTCCAATTAAACTTAATCTAGTCACATGCTCATGTGCTCCTCAGAAATTAGAGGAAATCAATTCAAATGCTAATGAGAAAGTCCATAATTTATTATCTGCTGAGGAATGCATGTTACATTAATTTTAACTGTAAACAATTATTTTTATTGCAAGATTAATTACCCCATCTTATACAACTTCCTTTTTTCATATTCTTTTAAGGAATTAGTTTTCAGTTGCTGTTTTGGGGCTCTGTCACAGTCCTTTAGCTTGAGAAAAGTATAATTAATTTAGGGATGCTGCAAATGTTGTTTTCTATTCTTCTGCCAAACGAAAGTGGGATAAATGGCTGGGTCAAGCCTGGAGAAAAATGGCCGCAGCTCTGGCCAGGATGAAAGACATTTAAACTCAAAACAAAAGGGAGAGCAGCCACACAGAATTTTAAAAGTGGGCTTATCTTGGTCAATTCTGATCGGTGTACCCCAAAGGCTCCCTCGGGCAAGTCCAGTCTTAGAATTATTCCTAAGTCTTTCAAAGCCAACGAGGACTTCACGATTGTCACATTGAGCAACTCAAAAAGAAACAGTTATGCTGTCAGAATTCTGCACCCTTGACAAAGACACTCTCACCCTGACTTTACTTCCAAGGTGAATGAAGGTTTAATATGGCAGCTTGTGGGAAGTCGTTCTTAAACCAATCACTCTCAACAGGGAGAACAGGATTCTAGACAGCAGGGAGTACACATAGGGCTGATTCTTTCTGAGTGATTACCAGGTTGATTCTTGTGCTGTGTAAAATTTAGAGGTTCATTTTCTTTATGGGCACAAGTAGACTAACCATTTTAAAGGTAAATATTTGTGAAATAGCAAATCCATTTGTTTACTTCATTTGGGGCTTTCTTAATTTAAACTTCCAGTGAAGGCAACTGCAAGCCATCGATTAAAATTAAATTAGTTTAAATTAAATCAATAAGCCTACTGGTTGATTTCAGTGGGAATTTGGTTAGAAAATGGATAAGAGAATTGAGCCCAGGGAAGATTCAACTGCTAATTACTTATAAAAGTTTAGCCTTAAAGGGTAACAAGCATTTGACCCAGGAGTGGAAACAGAGGGAGAGTTGCTGGCTGTAGCAAACTCCAGCCACAGCCTCAGCAACAAGCTTAGCCATTACTTCAGGTCAAGGGAATCAAACTCTCATTGTCCCAACATATCCCAGTGTGACCATTTCTTATTACTAAGGTCTGAAAAGCCATTTGAGAATGTGTATCAACCAGCTGGGCTGGAGTAGAGCAGGTGACAAAGAATTTTCCCAAAAGTGACAATCTCCCAGCATATCCAAACTGGAAAGCAAAGAAGACCCGCCTGATACACATACCTTTGTGATTTCCATTGCATGGCCTAGTGAGCCCCTACCAGGAGACCATGCGCTACTTATCAGAATCACATAGAGTAGCTATCTGGAAGTGGTTGGAAGGGACAGGCTATGGTGATAGAGGTTACACCTGGTTTTAATTTGATTGTCAGATGGCATAGGGTGGACTTGTAAGACTTACCCCCATTTCTCCTCCACACCCACAGGAATCGTTGCTGATTTATTTTAGCAAAGAGTTCCATGCTCTTGATTTCTATTCCAATTTGTCTACTTAATAAAATAAGATGTCATCTGACAAGTTACATTGTAGGAATTATTTCAACAACCCAAAGCCATTCAACTCTACTTGAAAAGTTGCCACAAAGCCCAGATCTATCACAATTGCATTAGAATTACTCACCCCTAGAAGAAACCCTTCCTAGTTCCCAACCAACTGATTGGCACCACACTGGTGGAGCACTCTTTGATTTAACACACTAGGCTCTACCACCCTTTGAATCATCTAGTAACTAAATTCAAGTTACTCTCATTTTGTTTTGTTTTGTTTTGTTTGCCAAATACCAAAAAAAAAAAAAAAAAAAAAAGCAACAACAACAAAAAAAAAACCTACCATGAGCTAAACTTTTGACCATTTCAGTTTCTCAAACTATAAACTTCAAAGTTCATCTCAACAAAAATACTTAGGAAAGGGCTACCACTAATTTCAGCATTTCAAATAATAGAAATTTGCATTCAGTGAAAGCTATCTGATATGTGGAGCTCAGGACATCCATGCAAAGAACTGCTACACATCTGTAAGAGGAGTGTGTCTTGCCCTAGTGTTTTCGATAGCAGGAACTGGCAACAATTCATATAACCAACTCTGATCAATTGCACATGTACTTCACAGATCTCAAACCAACGAAGTAGAAAAGAAACTACTTTGGGCAGAGTCTATAGATCATAAATGTGATGAATGGGTCCCATCTGTAAGTGCTTATACATTCTATATATAAAGGTAGTGCTCCAGTGTACTGTCCTAAATCTCTTATGTCAGATACATACCCTTTTATGTCAGATACACATATAATGTTTTGCAGAGCATTTCCTTCTATCATGTTAATATGTTCTGGAATAAACATGATTGAGGAGAAGCTGAGAGATGCTATATCAAGCCACCTCCTGAGCTTCTCTTTATTGAGAAACAGGAAGTCCCAAATATCTCAACAGAAAAGGACTGCCTCTCATGATTTCTCAAAGAGAAACTCACTCTTAAAGGAGATAGAAGTTTGGATCTGGATCAAGGAAGCAATGAGCTCCTCTACTCCTTTGAGAAGGTAAGACTGAGGCCATCCAAGTGTTCCCATACAGCTGTGCTTCAGCTGATGCGCACAGGCCATCACTTTACTGCCTCAGTGCAATTTCGGCCAACCTCTCTGGCCTTGGAGGGACATCTGAGCTTCTACCTCTGCTTCTGCCCCACATGCCTCATGACTTTAAACAAAGCCACACAGAATCAATGGACAGAATCAGAACATCCCAGAACCTGAGCAAGAAAAGACTATCTCCAATCAATTCTAAGTAAATGTATCTTGCTTAAACTGTGACCAAAGATAACAAAGGAGAACGCAGTTAGTCCACTGGGACTCCATAGAGTCACGGATCATTTTTTGCAGGTACCTTATTTAGACTCATCACTACCTCACAATTTTTTTATTGCTAGACTATTAATACATATAATTTGTAACTTTAGCATAGCCTCCATAAGCATCCTTAATATAATTGGTTACTTTGTATTTTAGATATTTTATTTTGTGCATTAAAAATATTTTTTTCTAAACAAGAATTTATTAGAACATCATCAGACTTTCAAACATGTAACATAAAATAGGCACATATGTACAAACAAACAAAATGGGGAATGGAGGGAAGAAAGAAAGTGGGGGGTATATTAAGTATAGAATCCTAACTTTAGTATGATTCTGGAATCCATCTCTAAAAATTGATTTTATCTGGTCCCACTAAATATCAAGTTCTATTCTTGCCAGTCTATTTTTCCTGCTTCAGTCTCTCCAGAAGCATGGGCCACTCTCTATCCCTTCATGAGGCCTCTCATCATCTCATTGCTCTATTCATGCTGCAAGTACCAAGGGCTATGTGTCAAGTACCATGTGTTGTCATGGGAGATGCAATACATGACAAAAGACAAACGCTTGTGTTCTAACAGAGCTTCTCTTCTTGTGTGTGGGAGAGAGGGGAGTAACATAGGACTGACCTAGGATGAGAATGGCTAGATATCTAATAGGCAAGCAGACAGACAAATGATCGGTAGGCAGGAAGAATAGGCGAGTGAAGGAAAGTGGAAGGTTACGTAGAATACTGGAATCAGTTGCTGTCATGGAAAGTGACGGAGATCACATTTAAACTCTGATATCCAGATCATAGAAACGCTGACCATTTAACATTCAAGGAGAAAATCTGAGTGTCTGTGACTAAGGACTAACAGGGCAGTTGGGACACAGTCCTTTGGGGAGAGCGGTCAATATGATCAGAATGGTTAGAAAGGGGTGTTTTATGATGGACTTCCTAAATCAGTGTGAGAACTTTGGATTTAAAAAAAAAAAAAGTTCTGGGTAGCCATCCAAGAGTTCTAAGTAGGAGATTATCATGATCTGATTTACAATTTTTAAGATTGTTTTGGCTGGTGTACATTGATGAATAGGCTGTAAAATCGCCGGAGAGACAAAGGTTAGTGAGTCAGGAGACAATGGCAGCCTGGAATAAGGTGGTGGCCGTGAGGACGAGGAGACTGTGATGAACTGGAATATTTATCAAGCTGGGTCACAGCAGGAGACAGACTATATGGTAAAATCAATATAATCTGAGTTTTTAAAAAGGCAATTTGTAAATGTGATGGTTGACTGTAAAGAACCCTGCAAGGGTTGCACAGTAGCCTGAGGCTGTTGCTTCTACACCCCAAGGAAATGGGAAGCCACACAACGCAAGTAGATGAGGCTACTCCAAAAGAAGTGCTGTCCATCTGCAGGAGCACCAGACAGCCCTGCGCTGTGCTAGGCATTTTGCCAGCCTCGGGCACACCTCTTGCATTTCTTCAAATGCCCAGAACTCCCCTCCATTGGCCAAAGGGCACAGGCATACACCACCATATGCCTGGCACCATTAGTTCAGTTTTAGCCCCTTCTCTTTGGCCCTCTCAAATACCCCTTTACTAATGCCAGCCTGCTCAAATCCAATTACCTGCTTTTTAATAGTGTTTATCTGGAGCAATTTAATGTCTCAGGGACAGTAAACAGATGGCTCCCCTATGAGCTGATCTGCACTGTCATTGCAGTGCCTTAGAACCTTGGCAAATGTGCAGACGTGTCCGCACCATATTCATCTCAATGCCACAGACAGGACCTGCTAATGTGTACATCGACACGTGCTAACAGACACTTCTGTATAAACACTACAGGCAGATCTTCTTTGGAGAGATAAACTGAGCCTCTGTGTTAGCTGATGAAAATAAAATACAGAATATCAAGTCAAAAATGACTTTATTTCTGAAAGAAAATACAAACTGCTTCTTGCTTATCACCTGCTATATCTTGCCTGTCCCGTACAGTAGCAGGAACGGCTTTTCAACTCTGCCATCAACATGTGATAAATCTTCCCTTGGGGGCAGAGTGCATCTCTGTATTTATCCAAAGGAACAATTTGACTCCTGTCTACATGTTTAAGGGGTGGGGGTGGGGTGTTAGAGTAGAAAGGGAAGAGGAGGCAAAAGGTAGCACACTGTGAAAAGCTTAAAAAAAAATCAATCTTGCATCTTTGATGATTTAACCAGACACAAAAGCCCAGAAATGTATGAGAAAGCATTGATTGATTTTTAACTCCGTAATTCTTCCCTCCCTATCTATTATCCTGTATGGATCATATTAGCCATCATTATGACTAAGACAAGATAGAACCCTGACATCTGTCTGACATGATATAACTGTAAATGGAATCGGCTTATACACAAAGGCTTTTACCTGGTTATTAATAGTGCTCTCGGTGGGTGATGGACTGGGCTGATATTAAAGCCTCCATGGGCTGCATCAAGCCATCGCAATTTGATTTCAGTCCAAGAAGTAGCTCCTCGAGACACTGACAACTGCTCCAGCATCATTCCTGGATACTCACCCTTTTAAAAGGCCCATAAAACATTAGGGCTGGGTGACAGCTTGCTGGCACTGAGGACTCTAAGCCACTTCTCCTGGGCTGAGAGACACCGAGTATGTTCAAAATCCCTTAGTGACATTCACAGGCTTAGTCATCACCAATGTGAGTGCATAGTCAAGGAAGATTTAGGGCATTCAGCTTCGCAGGGGGCACTCACTGAGGTAGAGCACAGCTGAACACATAGCTGGATGTTGAGGTCACTTAGTGACTTTGGCTTTATCCACCTTCAATGAATCAATGAGAAATATTTAGATCTGCAGGGCACCGTTTACTTTCTCAGCTTTGGGGGGGATTTGAATACTGATTCTTGTGTAAGCAAGCCAAACACAGGAAAGTAGAGACAGGAGATCATTGGCCAATAGTTACAGAGACTGAAAGGCAGTCTCAGTTAGAAAATTCAAGTTTTCCATCTCCTATTCGATCAAATACTTTTCTTTAGTCAGCAGATATTTACTAAGATATGTGTATATATACACTCGTGTGTGTGTGTGTGTGTGTGTGTGTTTCTGTATGAACTTAAAACATGGATACCATGCTTATCTTTTTGCAGCTAACAGTCATTGTTGACCTCAGAAAATGTCTAGGAGATGTATTGATTCTCTTCACCTTATAATGGGATTAAACCACAAACCAAAAATGCATTTAATATATACAAATTTACACTGAAGATCACAGCCTAGCCTAGGCTCCCTTAAACATGCTCATAATTCTACTGCACAGAGATGGAAGACCATTTAACAAAAGCTTATTTTTTATTTGCTATCCACTTATGTTTGCATGTGTGGTACATGTTTGTGTGTGCACATGCACATGCATGGGGCATATGTGTGTAAATGTGTAGGGGCTGAAGGTGATTCTGGGTGCCTTTCAGGAAGACCACTCCCTGCTTTATTTACAGAAATGAAGTCTCAGAGCACAGAGATTACAGCCAGTCTAGCCGGCCAGCTTGCTTCAGGGACCCCGATTCTGCCTCCTGAGTTTTGGGATCTAAACTTCAGATCTCCTGATTGCAAGGCAAGTGCTCTATCCCCTGAGTCATCTCGCTGGCCACAGGAAGCCAGTTTTACAATAAATTACTGGACATAGCATGCACTTTACCAGATTTGTCACAAGAACAAAGACTTAGAAAGGCTACATGAACACACTTTCTGACCACTGTAAACCTGACACTGTAACATGCCTATCACAGACCCCAGACTATGCTGGCATCTGCAACAGCCACTGTTTAAATAAGGGGGATGAGATGGGGCAGATGGGCAAGCAAGCAGGTAGAGGAGAGCTCTACCTTCTCCTTAAAAGCATTACCACTGGGCTAGAGAGATGTCTCAGTAGTAAAGAGCACTGATTGCCCTTCCAGAGGTGCTGAGTTCAATTCCCAGCAACTGCAAGATGGCTCACATGCCCTCTTCTGGTGTGTCTGAGGACAATGGTGTACTCACATACAATAAAATAAAATAAAATAAAATAAAATAAAATAAAATAAAATAAAATAAAATAAAATAAAATCTTAAAAGAGTGGGAGGGGAGAACAAGATAAATTACAAATCAGTATTTATTTTTTAAAAAATTACCATACCCAAGATACAAGATACAATTTGCTAAACGCATGAAACTCAAGAAGAATGAAGACCAAAGTGTGGATACTATGCCCTTTCTTAGAATTGGGAACAAAACACCCATGGAAGGAGTTACACAGACAAAGTTTGGAGCTGTGATGAAAGGATGGACCATCTAGAGACTGCCATATCCAGGGATCCATCCCATAATCAGCTTCCAAACGCTGACACCATTGCATACACTAGCAAGATTTTGCTGAAAGGACCCAGATATAGCTGTCTCTTGTGAGACTATGCCGGGGCCTAGCAAACACAGAACTGGATGCTCACAGTCAGCTATTGGATGGATCACAGGGCTCCCAATGGAGAAGCTAGAGAAAGTACCCAAGGAGCTAAAGGGATATGCAACCCTATAGGGGGAACAACATGATGAACTAACCAGTACCCCGGAGCTCTTGTCTCTAGCTGCATATGTATTGAAAGATGGCCTAGTCGGCCATCACTGGAAAGAGAGGCCCATTGGACTTGCAAACTTTATATGCCCCAATACAGGGGAATGCCAGGGCCAAAAGAATGGGAATGGGTGGGTAGGGAAGTGGGGGGGGGGGGGTATGGAGGACTTTTGGGATAGCATTGGAAATTTGGAAATGTAATTGAGGAAAATACGTAATAAAAAAATATTAAAAAAAATTACCACTTTCCTTTTGAAAACTCGAATATATCATATTTTCCCATCTACCATGAAGATGAATTGGCCAAATCCATATTTTGAGCTGTTCAGTTCAGGGACCAGTTGTGAGAATTAAATGAGGTTTTGGACAGACAGAACCTGGAGCCTAACACACAAAAAATTATAATAAATGTGACTTCTGAGAAGATGTTAGTGATGATGTATTCGGTTGCCTTTATATCTACTCCCACACTCAATAATTTGGAGGCAGAAACAGCAAAATAGTGTTCGCTCCAGTGGGCTGTTCGTTCTTGAATGCTCCATTTCTGCCCTTGGATTAACATTGCTGCTGATGGTAACAAGCGAGATACTTGGTACCAGATATTTCTGTCTTCAGAACTGTCTATATCTAGACTGTTTGGGGAAGTTTGATATTATGGACAAGAGGGTCCAAGAAGTCCCAGGACTCCTGATTAGATGAGCCAGAAGATTTAAGTACAAAACAAGGAAAATACCCATCTAGTGAGGGCTCCAGGTCATGTCCGAAGAGACACATTCAACTCATCACAGGGCTGTGTGATTGGGAATGAAAGTGAAATACCTAAACATCACACAACTGCCCAGGGATACTGTGTGTGGATTGTCATGCACCACAAATGGTCCCAGTCAGAATGCTGGTTCAACAGCTGGGAGAGGAGACTTCTGTTCTTGTGAGATGGTCGCATGCACATTTCATGGTCAGCAGAGTTACTTCGGCACTCCTAAAGAGAACCATGACTAGTCATACATTACCCGTACACGTCTGGCTAAGGGAATCAGGAAACACTTTATGGTTAATCTAAGTCTTTCCATCTTCACTGAAAAAGTAACAAGGGAAGCTTATTCTGGGACATAGGACCCAACATCCTCATGTGAGAGTGGAACCACAGTGTAGCTGGCTGAGGAAGGGAGGTAAATGTGATGGGAGGTGATTATATCAACTTGACTGGACCAAGAGATGCTCAAATCTTAGCTAAACATCATTGCAGTTGGTGTTGTGTGAGAGGGGCTGCCGGATGGTGACTTTTACATAATACATTGAAGAAAGCAGATTGCTCTGTGTGATGTACAGTCAACATGGCTTTTGCCTGTAGGAAGCATGTTTTCATGTAAAGAGTCAGTAACACAAGTCTCTATATGAAATGGCCTTAATACACAAAGCCTCAATAACAGATTTATGGACTGGGTATGGTAGAATGGAGTCAGGAAGCTGGCAAGTTTGGGGACGGTCTGAGCTATATATACATGGAGATACTGTCACAAGTAAACAAATGATACCACTCTTCTTAAGCAGCAAGCACTTGGGCTCCAGGATGCTCTTTCCTGACCCTCAATGAGCCCCTGATCCTGGTTCTGGGTCCCCACTGCTCTGCATCCTTTGGGCAGGCGTTCCTAATAGCACTGTCCCGTTTCCCTTCTGTGCACACTGGAGTTAAACTGTTCTCTTGTCTCTTGCCTTAATACCTCACCACTGTGGACTTCACTCACATTCAACACTGTGAGCTTGAGTTTAACTCAACTTGCAAAGTTGAAGCAAGTAGAGAAAGTGGCCCAGCTGCTGCTGCAAAGGCCCTGTAGGTTCACTTGCTCTCAAATGCCCAGACCCCTGTGCCCTGTGCTCTGCACCCTGCTCCCTGTGCCTCCTCTTCTCTCTGCCTTGACTCCTGTGACTTCTAAGTCATCCTATTTCAGGTGAAGACTTTGAGTCAAAAGTCTTGATTTTTCTGGAAAAAAGATGGTTCACCTCCATCCAAATTTGATCCCTCGTTATATTCTTCCAGAGTGTTACATCATCTCATCAAACATCTTCTCATGGTCAGTTATGCATGTAGGTGATGACTTGTGTCCCACATCAGTTGCCCGGAAGCTTTGTGTTGCTTGGTCTATGAGCTGTAATATAAAACCAGGTGTGTACTGGTCACTTAGAGAATAATTGTAGATTGACTGGAAGTAAAGAAAGTGACTTTGATCCCCCAGAACCAAGAGACCCACTATAGCCACTCTATCTACTCCACCCTCATATGCCACTAAAAACAGTCTTTATTATCTCCCTTAGCCCTTCTGCTGGGTAAACACCATTAATGCAGACACTGACACTCAGATTAATGAAGGGAAGCAATTTATTGAGCTGATATTTGGTGGAGATGTCATTAGCAGGGCTCCCGTGGAGCAACTGCATCAGATTAGATACAGCCTCCCCGAAGAACACATAGAAAATCATTTAACTGCTTTTCGGTGGCCGTTTATGTGACGTCAACCCTCTGCTGCCTCTAAGGCAACAGTGGATCTTCTGTGGCTGCTCTCCATCGATGCTGGCTTTGTCTCCTCTGATAACTATGCTCCATTAATAAATCACACTGCTGCAGCTTCAGTTTCTGTTGTCGTCAACTCTCGTGTCTGTATTAAAGTCATCGGAAAATTTCCAAGGATGAGACAAGGTCAATGGAACTACAAATCACTTTACCTACAGGTAGCATCCAGAGGACAGTCTCAGAAATGAGGAACAGAGGTCTGGTGGGCTTGGGTGGGTTTGCAAATGCAGCAGGAAAATGTGGACTTTCATGGATTCTTAAGGAAGAAACACTAAAATATCTTCATTAGCCTCCCCCAAAAAAAGAAGCAAAAATGTAGGACAAGCATACGCATATGCGTCCCTTTCCCACTGACAAAGTAGGAGGTGGCACATACAGTCCCTGTCCTATACCAGCCTCCATCTTCCTAGTTCCATTTATAAGACATTTAGAGGCCCAACACACACACACACACACACACACACACACAGAGCCCTCCCCTTTCTTAAGTTCATTCACACATTTCCTTTAACGTTCGTCAACCTCATTTTAACGGACAGTCCTGACTGGCAACCAACCCTCCAGGCCCAACTGGCCAAACTATGAGATCCAAGTGTTTCTTGTTAATTTCCAGATGCTAGGAATCTCTCTGTGTGGTGTGTAGGAAGTCTTGTCTGGCTGAAGAGATGGCTCAGCAGATAAGAGCACTGGCTGCCCTTTCAGAGGTCCTGAGTTCAATTCCCAGCAACCACATGGCATCTCACAACTGTCTGTATTGGGATCGGATGTCATCTTCTGGAATGCAGTCATACATGCAAGCAGAGCACATGTGTGTGTGCATATGCATATATATGTATATGCTTTGCCTTTCCTAATTATGCCTTTAGACTTAATACAAATCATTCCTTCTTCTACCACCATCCCCAGGTACTTCTATCTAACATTAGTTTCATTGCTGTTAATAAATATAATAATAAACAATAAAGCAAGTTTCTTCCCTTATAAGTTAGCACCTAGCTAGAGAATGTCTTAATATTCAATGGAATCATTTGTTTCTAGCATTGGCCAGTGGGGGGAGGGTTGTTACATGCAATATCACAAAGATTCCAAGTTCAAGGGTACCTAGAGGTACAGGTGGAGGGTATTTTCAGGCATCGGTGGCGAAAAGCTGGCTGCTGGTGTTTCTCTCTGTAAAACTGTAATCCCACCACCAGTGTAACCTCTAATGAGCTCCCATATATATGATATTGACCTGCTCTGTATTTGATACTCTTGAAATAAAAAATAATAACAAATATGCATTTTAATCTCTGTGTTCTAGTCAATCTTCAAAAACCTTGATTCTCATCTAAATCAAGACTTCTCCTGTGGCACAGGAAATTGGGAATTAAAACAAACTCAATCTGTCAGATAAAGAGGGAAAAGAGATGTCCTTGAACGTCAATCTTCTACCTGGAAATGAGTACTATGGCATGGGCACACATTGAATAAAATGTGATTGAAAAATATTGCTCCCCCCCTAAAAGTCATAAAGTGAGATTAATGGTCAATTTAAAACTCAAATCAACTACCAGATGAAATTTCCTCCACTAAACACCACCAGTGCACATTAGCAGACACCTTCCGACACCTTATTTCTCCTGTCTAGATCTTCCAGGCTTCCTTCCAGCTGGGAGCAGGAAGCATGGATACCTACATGGGTACAATTCCCTGCAGGTTCAGCAACCCCAGTAAGTGCCCAGAGCCGTCGGACCAACAGTCCTTGCTTGTCAAGGGGCTCTTCACTCCTGATCATGCCTGACACTGGAAGCTCTGAGCCCTGGCTTCACAGGTAGACCAAGTCGGGGTGCCACACGGAGGGTGCTTTCCACACCTAGAAAGAGCTATCGAGGGTGTTACCTACTGAGTGTATAGGCAGGACTGGGAAGGCTACTAGGCTTAGATTATAAAAGGAAAATACAGGCAAAATGCACACTGGGATCTAATGGCACTGCCCTCTGCCACACTACCCTCTGTAGTTGTTGAAAATGTGATGGGAAGTCCATTGATCTGTGGCTTTATAATTTGATTATTTCTAGCTGTCTTTCAGCTAACATCACCTTCTTAGTTCTATGGTTCCCTGTGATCACAATAAATATTTTAATTTGGAAGCAATTCAAGCCGGGCTATGGTGGGTACGCTCCTGTAATCATGAAACTTGGGAGGCTAAGGCAGGGAGATCGTGAGATTGTGAAACAACCTGGGCTACACAGCAAGAATCTGTGTCAAAAAGCGGGGAGGGATATAATTTGACTTAGTGATAGTAAGTTACCAGAGGAAGATATAAATAGCTATGTGATATTTGTTTGGTATAATATTTTAGGATTACAACACTTAAATTTTTTCAATGTGTCTTTAACTATTATTTATTGATAGTCACTAAATCATGCTCCCAAAAAACATTAAAAAAGAAATTAATGACTCAATATTAGCCAACTATTATGCTTTTTCAGTCCAAATGAAAAATCAAGAGTCCAATATATACAAACCCATTCTTTTATTCAGGTAATTGTGAATCCATGTCCAGCAGGATAATTTTTTTTTCTTTTCTCTGTCCCTTCCTGGCCTCTTCTAGAATTTGAGCTGTCTTTGGAAGGTGGGGAGAGAGTCAGCCTTGGGATCTGTGGTGGTTCAAGTTAGACTTTGTGAGAAAATAGACATTGGTAAGAGATGTTCACCTTACATATTTTCATCCTCAAAACAGAAAAGGCAGCAGGTTTCTCTAAGTAACAGACAGGACTAGCACTGTCAGAGTCCTTCTGAGATGAGATCATCAACCTGGGAAGAGAACAGAAAGTTACAGATGGGGACCAATGGTAGGAGAACTGAAAGAGTCCAGAGAAAGCATGTGATTCCCAGGCCCTCTTCTTAGATGAGGCTGCATGTGCTGATGGGATAAGGAGAGAAGTGACAATGTCTGGGCTCTTTGTGTACAGTGATACCCAAGACTAAGAGTTCCCTCTGATAGCAGCCATGCATGGCAGGGCCCATACACGGATGATAGCATTCAAGCATGAATGCTCATACACTGATGATAGCATCCAGGCATGGCAGGCCCCATATGTTATAAGCATGTTGGGGATTTGTTCTTTAGTTAGATAATCATTTGTTCAGCATATAGCATGTTTAGAGTAGACACCATTCTAAATGTTATGATACAACTGTAAATTTATCCCCTGGAGCATCTACTATAGTAGAGAAAAAAGATGAACTGTAAAAGTAAAATGTAAAAATGCATAGCTCATGATAGACCCAACACTCTGGAGACTGGAGCCAAAGGATCACAAATTTGAGCTCAGCACTGGCACCGTAGCTAGACCTTATCTCAGAGCACAGAAAAGCCATGTGGTAGTAAATGCCTTTAATCTTAGCATGTAGGCAGAGATAGGAGGGTTTCTGTGAGTTCAAGGCCATCCTGGTCTATATAACTAGCTCCACACTGGCCAAGGCTGCATAATGAGACCCTATTTCCAAAAACAAAAACAAAACAAAAAACAAAACCAAAAAGAATGTGTGTGTGTGTGTTTTTGTGTGTGTGTGTGTGTGTGTGTGTGTACACACATGGGCAAGCATGCATGCGTACATTATGTGTTAAAGAGGAAAAAATATCCATTGAATATGAGGAAGCTAGTAAAATTTTAGACACTGAAAAATCAAATGGGATGCAACAATGGGTCTTTTTGTAAATTTTTACTTAATTTATTATTGGATATGTGTGTGTGTGTGTGTGTGCACACACACACACACACACACACTCTTTTTGGTTTTTTGTGATATATATGTGCAAGTCCAGGTTCAAGTGTGTAGGTCAGAAAACAACTTTTGAAATTAGTTCTCTCTTCTACACTGGCACCCAAGAGTCAATCTCAAGTCATCGGTTCTGCATAGCAAGCATCTCTACCAGTTGAACCACCCTGACAGCCCAACAACAGGTCTTAAGACAGGGGAAAGGATAATGGACTTAGGAGATGTGTTTTTCCTTTAATAAATAGATGGATAAGATGGATAAATGAGAGTCACTGCTAACAAGGAGCACTATCCTGGGCTCATCCCTATGGTTCCCCACTAAGCACAGCCTTAGCATGAGAAGGCTCATGCCCCGCCCCCAGCTCCATGCCCCTCCCAGGTTGATCTCATTAGTTCCCCTTAAACTTGTTAGAGCCCTAGAAAAACAGAAGAGTCACTACCTCTCTGCAGTCTTCCTGCCATCAGAGCAATACTCAGGATCCACCACACACACCCCAACCTACAAGATGCCTCCGGTACATTAGTCTTAAAAATGGCTCTGGAGGATGGCCATTGTCATCACTCTGTAACACAGCTGGAAACTAGGACATAAGTGACTTGTGGGAGGTAGAACACTTGCCACTGGCATCCAGGCTCTCTAAACCTAAAGCTGCTGACGATGGAGGAGTTAAGGCATGAGCATAGGCTCTGACCTTGAGGTCTTCACCTCATCCGTGGGACAACTAAGACAAGGTGCTTAACTAGTGTCTGAGTCTCAGCTTCTTCATTTGTGCAGCACTCAACAGAGAGGCTGCTGGGAGCCCATCCCAGTTCTAGCACCTAATGAGCACCAGTGTTGATCACCAGCCACCCTCTTCTCCCTCCCACGCTCCATGCGGCCCCCACCATCCTCACTACTCTCTAGCCCCCATAGTCTTCTCCCTTCCACACTTGGAACATGGAATATCTATTACCCAACTTGGTTCTTCTACTTTGTTTTGTTTTGTTCTGTACATAAATAGTGAGTTTTATACATACAGACACACATGCATACATACACACACACACACACACACACACACACATATATAATTAGAACTTGGTTATATTCTTCCTCTACTATTTTTGTCAGTTGTGATGTTCTCTTTCTCCCCCCTAATCAAATTGATTCTTATTCAAATATTATCTGAGATTCTTTATGTCATGTAAGGACCAAGACCCAAGTAAAACTATTTAGCATGCATATATATGGGTGTGTGTTATATGTGTGTGTGTATCATATATGTTATTATATTTGTGTTATATACATGTACATATATGTCATATATACATGTATACATTTACATATATAAATATAACAGATATGGTTTTTTCCAATAACTAACATGGGCAGAGACTGGCAAAGTCTCTTCCATAGAAGCTAGTCTGTATCACTGTCATTAGGGCTCCTGTGGTTTTCCCTGTCCATGCACAGGCCCCACTCCTGGCTGGCTCTCATCATGGCAGTAAATGTCCCCAGGACTCCCAACTTCTTTATCTATTACCACACCTAACAGCAGAAGACCTGGGCCCTAGTTATCACAACAAACAAGTCACAAGTCCCACTGAGGCCAAAAGATGGGCCAAACCCCACAGCCTTTGCACCTGTGATCCGTCCCTGATCGCATTTATAATCCAGAACTGATATCTTTGCCCATGTATCATAAAAAATAAAAGGAATATAAGGAATATGCATCACAGATAGATACTCCAATAGATTGGATGCCAGGCTACCATCAGGCCCTGTGGCTTCTCTCAGTGCTTACAAGGGGTATCACTCAGAGTGAGCAAAGTCTTGCCAGTCTATAGACATAGCTCTGCTAAGGGTTTATGGAACCAAATTCCAGGTCCAGACCCATAGGAGTTATTCATTTTGCACTGACCCCATAGTGAAGATAGACTACACTAAGCAGCCAGGGCTTGCATTTGGCCTGCGTTTCAGTTTTTACCCTTTGAAAGCTTTGTACTCTATCATCAGGGAGTAGTGTGTGTTTATAAAACTTTTATTAAATATGGCACGAGAGGATAGTTTTATAGACTTATCTCACCCACTTGGCTTTTCCTAGGAATAGAACCCTTCGTGATGGCAATGACCTTCAGCAAGGGTTAAGTAGGCAAACTGATTTTTTTTTCTTTTTTAAGTTTGTTCAGAACTCAACTGCTTTCATCTTCTGGCCTTTGAAGTGGATGGTTTTAAAAAATGAAATATTTCATTCTTGACATCTTGAGGGAAGGTATATATAAATAGGAAACACGCATTAAAATCACTGAGCATACACAGAAAACAAGTGGCTCTGTGTAATTACCCACGCAGAAGTGGAGATGGGAGGGAGGACGGCTGAAGGATGCTGTCCTTTGAAGCCACTTTCTGTCAGTGAGACAGAGATGAATTTGCT
This sequence comes from Mus caroli, assembly GCF_978045245.1. Taxonomy (NCBI): domain Eukaryota; kingdom Metazoa; phylum Chordata; class Mammalia; order Rodentia; family Muridae; genus Mus; species Mus caroli. The sequence goes on along the minus strand of NW_028227257.1, from coordinate 104,945,530 downwards.
GGCTTCGTATTCTCTGATCCACAGGTAGAATTTGCCAGCCACTGAGTCTCTGTCACCATTTCAAATATCAGGTGAAACCCTGCAATCCTCCGGGGTATTCCAAAGCCTTCAGAGACTCCTTGATAGCGATCACGTTTCTTGTGAAGTCTTTGTTGATCCAAGAATACATATTTTGTTGTGTGAGTTTTCATAAATCAGTCTTTCCGCCCGTTTATCATCCTTGCTGCTTTTCTCTGAACACTCTCCAGTATGTCTCCAACCTGCTAATAATGATGTTCGCAGACCGCAGTGCACCCTTCCAGGCTTGGTGCCTCTCATCACGGGAAGACAGACTTTGCCTTTTTGCCCCCGACCTGCTGTTTCCACTTACAAATCGTACACGGCCAGATTCTGCATGGACCCATGATTCATTGCTATGCACTGCGAAGCCTGGGAGAGCACTTGGTCTCCTCCTAATAAGCAAAGGGTGCTCAAAAAAGTCTGTTGGATACAGGAAGACAAAAAAGCAGTGGCTTCCTACTTGTGTAGTCCCCACATCAAGATATTAATTACAAAAAGAGCAACAGAGAAAGTGGGTGTGTGTTAGTCAGAAGTGTGTGCAAGGAAAGAGAGGAGCCACCAGAGGGGGTCATTCAGAGATGCAAATGGCTCCACCTCTTAGATTTGATTGACACATAGTTCACCTCTCATCTAGCACAGGCAAAATGAGGTTTAGGAAACTAAAAGATTTCCCACAGTGGTTGAAAATCAGATCTGGAATCTAAGCTCCAGGAGAAGCCATCTAAGGATGTCACGAATGGAGTCCCATCAGACTTACAAGCTAACATAACCGAAACTTGAGGTCCTCATGGGATTGTTGATCAAGGTTGTTCATGACAGGATGCCTTAGGATGAAGATGGTGGCAGTCCAGAGGTAATGTCTCCTCCTTTCCTGCTGTGACAGTAAGAACTTCAGTAAAAGTAATAGCAGCTGTTGCCATCATTGAGCAACTTCTGCATGCCTTTTTTTTTCTCTGCTTATCCCTTCACATAACATCTTTTTATGTAATTGTAAATGACAACTGGCTTGGGGTGGAGAGCAGTGTGGTGGCTCAGCCTATAAAGGCACTTGCTGCCAATCCTGACTACCTGAGTTCAATCCCCAGGACCTACATAGTAGGAAGAGAGAATCAACATCTATGAGTTGTTTTCTAACTTCCGATATGTGTGCGCATGCGCACACTAATATTTTTTTAAAGATTAATTAAAATAGACGTTATCAGCTCACGTTTACCATGTAGAAACTGAGTCCCAACGAGCTAAATACCCAAGAACCATGCAGCAGAGCAAAGGGGCAAGGTCGCTTCTGTGATGCTGCGCCTACACGTCAGGGTTGGCTCTATGTGACTTTACCCCACTCTTCTGATGAACATAGCTTGTTTCCTTGGTCTCCATACCATCCTGTCCTTGGCAGTCAATCCAACTTCCTAGTTGCTCTGTATTATTTTTGAGTATTTATTTCGTTTTCTGTGCATGAGTGTTTGTCTGCATGTGTGCATGTGTACCACGTGCTTGCCTAGTGCCCACGGAAGCCGGAAGAGAGTATCAGGTCCCCTGGAGCTGAGCTATGGATGGTTATGAGCTGCCATGTGATTGCAGGAAGTAGAATCCATGTCTTCTGTAAGAGTAGCAAGTGTTCTTAATTGCTAAGGCCCCTTCTGTATTAAAGACAAGAAACCAACGCTAAAGTATAGGAGAGGAGACTTATACCTCTTACTTAACTTAGGAAGTTTGTAGTTTTAAAAACAATTTTTTTCTCTAGAAAATTACAAACAAAAACATTAAACTAGCAAGCATGTCACACACTAACAGGACTAGTTAAATCAAAAACCATAAAAACCTCCAGTGGTGGTCCCAGTATAGCCACGAGCATCCATAGAAACTCAGTCACTTGCCCTCGTGTCCAGCCTTTTTCTTCATCTTGTTCAGTCTGTGTCATGGTGTGTGTACACTGATAACCTCTGGCCATGATGGAACACATCAGATCAATACCCCACTACACAGTAGTGGGATCAAACACTACACTGAAATACTTGATTAAAGAACAAAAAGCCCGAATTACTCCCTTTAAAGAAGTAAAGAACTAAAGTATAAGGCAAGACCAAATGCCCACGTGGTTAATGACATCCTGCAAAATTATCTGTCTATTACCGTGTTTTTAAGTTATAACTCCATACAAACTATCAGTTACATTAAAAGAGTCTCAAGAGGTAAAGTCTTCAGGTAATTCCATATGCCGTGTGAAAGATGGCACAGTTTTAAGGAAATGGTGCTGGGGAAATGGGAAGCTTTGGTAGGTGTAAGGCTTACTGGGTTCTTAGCAAGATTGTAAGGGAATGAGTTTTGAAAGCCCCCTGGGATGTTTAAAGCATTCTCCAGTACTTGTGAAATGTTAGTTGAATTTGTTGAACTGACCCTGGGTAAACCTTTCTGTATTTCTAAGCTTCGCTTTCTTTATCTATAAAACAGAAACTAATAATAACTTCCTCGTCTCATATGGCTATCCTGGGGCTCCCAACAGTGTAATATATATGAAATCATCCTTTAAGCAATAAAGCACCATGCAAAAGTAAGTTATGAAGAAAGGGAACTGGGCCATGGTAACAGCACCGGTGGTGTGGACACTGTGCCAACAGCCAGTGGAAAAGTTAAGGGTACATTTTGCTATTCATCCAGATGTCTGGGCAGATTCTCACTATCAAAACTAAAACAGCCCCTGGCAAACCTTCAGGCAAAGAATTGTTAGCAGGAGTGTGATGTGTGTTTCCTGGGTCTCCTGAATGCCAGAGAGCAGAGAAAGTTCTGGATAAAGATATTTATCTGTTAAAAAGAAGTTGCACATCTCACGCCCTTCTCAAAGAAAATATCTTGCCAGGCCGAGAGCTGATTGGATCTACCCAGGAGTTAAGTCTTTGTTTTCTTCACTGGGGAATAAGCCCTTCCGATCTTACCCTTTAACCCCGGTTCTGCAGCAATCAAACCAAGGCAGAAATCTGCACTTGCAAATATTTTTCAAAGATCTGACTAAGCCATTTTTAGATGTTTTTCCCGTCTTTCCGTGCCTTTCCCTCCCACCGAGCACAATTAAAACGGCACCTTTAAAAGGCTATTAAAAAACATTGATTGGCTTAACTGTGCTAATGCCATGGCTTTAAAATAAAATTCTATTAAGTCTTTAAAATATTGCAGACAAGTGCTTTGCAGCAGAAACGCAGGACAACCATCCTGAGGCCCTGACGCTCTCAGGGACTTAGTGAGTTACTGGTTGTATGTAGTTCATACCATCATTTTGTCTTGGTTTGTTTTAAGTGTCTGGTAATTCTCATTAAATACCTGCCTTTATACACACCAGATATCCTTGCCCATACCTGTTTCCAGGCCACAGTAATGACATCCTAATGACATTCAAAGATTTGTCTCGGGAATTATTTCAGATCCCGTTAAGCACATTGATCCGCTTCCTGCTTAAATACAGACTCACTTTTGTCCCTGGAGAAGCCCAGGAGCTGGGCAGAACAATGCAAAAGTATCTTCTTTGTCTCTATATTTTTCTCTGTGTGTTTGGGAGAGGCAAGGATATCGAGGTAGATTGAAAACTCAAAGGACAAAGCTCTCTTCTCAGGCAACTTTTCCTGCTACCTAACTCCACACAGCTATGACAGCTGTAAGTGAGGAGAGCACCCCAGGTGACAGAAGCCACTGCTGGAGCTCTGGAACACTGCCCAGGCTTGCTCAGATCCACCCCAGGGCTTTCCTTCCTCTGCCTCAGCTCCTCTCAGCCCCTCACTCATCCTTTTAAACTACACACTAGGGTCGCTCGCTGAAATCCACCTGCCATGCCGCCATGCCCTCTGCCTAGAATCACAGAGGAACTCTGAGCTTGTACACCTGCCCCATACCATTAGACAGCTTACGAATTAGCTATCAGGAACTATGATCAATTTCAGGAGCCCCCTGGGAGAAAGAACTCATTCAATATTGGCTGCATTTGTTTGACTCAACCTTAGGTAAGCTTTTCCATATGTCCAAGCTAAGGCCCATGCAAACTTACATTTGGCATCTTTCCAACAGATGCTCTTTAAGTACTGGTTTTTATCTGTCCAGTGGAATCAACAAAACAGATGCATGCCTGTAATCCCGGCACTTGGGAGGCTGAGGTAGGAACATCTCAAGTTTGAGACTATCTTGGGCTATAGAATGAGACTCTGTAGAAAAGAATAAGAGGAGTGAAAATGGGGGTGGGGGTGGAAAGGTCTCCAGGTTCAGACCATTTGCTGCTCTTCCGGAAGACCTGAATTCTGTTCCTGTTGTTCCCAGAACCCAATTCAGGTGGTTGCAAACTGCCTGTCTGCCAGCTCCAGGGGATCTGACACCCTCATCTGGCTTCTATGGGCGCATACAAGTGTAGCTCGCAAGCACGTAGACACACAGGCATAAATGCAAATTTAAAAATCCTTTGGGTTAAAAAAAATAGCAGAAGGAAAAGGGACAAAGAGAAGGAGAGTATTAGTGAAAATAATAGACTTGTTTAAGTGCACATATAAATTTAAACTACCCTGGAGCTGTCTTTAATTTTGCCCTCTTGTTGCTCTGTATAGTGGATTTCCTGTTGTGTGTTTCATAAACAGAGCACAAATGTCATGACCTAAGATCAAAATATTTACAAAGCCATATACTTCTTTCTGCAAACCCAGACAAGGCGCTTCTCTACCTTTTCCACCTTCAAGAGGCCCGTCACGGCTGGGATTTGTAGCGGGGGAATCCCCTCCAGCTACAAAGACTGTAACGCCATGTGTTTCTCATGCTGCTGTGTGTCTGCTCCTCTGTTCCACTATCAAGGATTCATGAGACTAGGCTGGACCACATGCAAAATCCAGAATAAACTTTCTCATTGTAAGGACATGATGGCATCTACAAAGTCTCCTTTTGCACGTAACAGCAGCATGTTTTCAGTTTCCAGAGATTGGCTGTAGACATCCTTAGGCGTAACTATTATTATGCAGGTCACAGTTGGGTTTTCCCTACTGACTTGGAGTGGATGTAGTGTGGGTAAACTACACTACACAAAGATGCTATGACAGAATCAGGCTATCATAGCATCCTCCTAGCTGGCCGGTACCTCCCTGGTACTAACTCCCCAGATGCTTCTGCCTCCGTCTTCCTATTGAGGGTGCAGTCGCTATGAGGAACATATTTTGGCTCTTTTTTGACGACACATATGCAGTGTTACTTTTACTACACTGATATGAATGAAGCTGGTTTGAGTCAAAGTAACAAATGAGTGTATATTTAAATGAGGTCCATAACTGGATGGGCAACTAACCTTCAATTACAGCAATTCCTACCAGCTATTACTTTTATGTGATATAAGAGAAATGGAAGCTGTAAAATAGAATTATCAAGGGCGAATAAAATAATCAAGTGCCCCAGAATAAAGGTAAAGTCAAAAGAAAGAAAGTGCTATTTTTATGTCTGTGGTATTAACATAGAATAGATTCTCTTGTTCAGTAGTATTTTTGAGTGCTCAATAAATATTCCATTATGAGTTACAGGAAACACAATACTTGGCTCCAGACCTCGCAAAGCTAAGAAAAACAGACATAAAAAGGCACATAGATAGTTGCTGAAGTTCCCGGTACTTGTATGCACACTGCATTAATTTATTTTTCCACGTGTTGCATACAAGTAATTACTCAGCTCACCTCAGAAGAAACAGGCTTGGGAGAAAGAAAGTAACTTTCCAAACATCCCACATTTTTTTTCAGCTTGGTGGTCTCCTCTTTTATTGATGCTATTCTCCTCTCTCTCTCTCTCTCTCTCTCTCTCTCTCTCTCACACACACACACACACACACACACACACACATACACACACACACACACAATTTTAATTCCTTTCATCTGCCCCCCACACACACACCCAAAAAAAAGCAGTAAAAGGGAGGGATTATTGAGGTTTGGAACCCTTTGGGCAGTTATAAAAGCAATAAAAAACAAAACAGTCTTTGGATGTGACAGTGGTTGGCAATCAAGAAGGCTAACAGAGAGTAAGAACAAAAAGCAAGCAGGGGGAAGAAAGAGGAAGGAAGTCTACCAGAGGCTGTCTGCTATGCCCCCTACAGGCTCTCAAGGAGGGAAAAAGCGTTTGAGCCCTAATGAGGAGGTGGAGGTAAGGAGGGTGCCACCTCTCTATGAAGAAGGGAACCCTTACACAGCTCAGGGACAGCAGCTTCCCAGACTGTAGACACCATCATCTCTGAAACAGATGTAGAGAAAGAAGTCTTCATGGAGCCAAGGTGGGTTGGACTGAAGTTGCTGGCAAAGAAAACCAAGCCATCCTCCGTATGAAAATTAATTCACTTCCCAGTCAAGAAGGAGAACTGGCTGCTGTGATATCAGAAGCACCCAGTGGTTTTGGTTGGGTTGGGTTGGGTTGGGTTGGTTTGGTTTTGCCGCTTTGGAGCTTTTTCTACTATCACCAGAATCCATCTGGGTGTTCTTTGGATGTTCTCAGCCTCAGAGAGGCACTTCTTTAATGACTGCTCCTCTCCGTACACTAACTTCATTTTCCCAAGAACCAGGCTGGACAAAGCTAGACTCCAAAATTCCACATCTTGCAAATGCCAAAATCATTTGAAGCTAAATTTTTCTATAGATCTGAAATGTTTGAACTTAGTATAAAGGTGAGTTTTCTCCCAATAACATAACAAGTAAGGAAATGGTTACAAATCTTTCAAACTGTATAAAGAGACATACACAATGTTAAAGACATTCAAAGATGGAGAACATGGCAGCGTTTTCTAGATCTACAGGCAATAGCAAATAAGCCAATAATTTCTTTTTTTTAATTTTTAATATTTTTATTACATATTTTCCTCAGTTACATTTCCAATGCTATCCCAAAAGTCCCCCATAGCGCCCCCCACTTCCCTACCCACCCATTCCCATTCTTTTGGCCCTGGCATTCCCCTATATTGGGGCATATAAAGTTTGCAAATCCAATGGGCCTCTCTTTCCAGTGATGGCCGACTAGGCCATCTTTCGATACATATGCAGCTAGAAACAAGAGCTCCGGGGTTCTGGTTAGTACATCATGTTGTTCCAACAATAGGGTTGCAGATCCCTTTAGCTCCTTGGGTACTTTCTCTACCTTCTCCATTGGGAGCCCTGTGATACGTCCAATCGCTGACTGTGAACATCCACTCCTGTGTTTGCTAGGCCCCGGCATCGTCTCACAAGAGACAGCTATATTTGGGTCCTTTCAGCAAAATCTTGCTAGTGTATGCAATGGTGTCAGCGTTTAGAAGCTGATTATGGGATGGATCCCTGGATACGGCAGTCTCTAAATGGTCCATCCTTTCATCACAGCTACGAACTTTGTCTCTGTAATTCCTTCCCTGGGTGTTTTGTTCCCAATTCTAAGAAGGGGCACAGTGTCCACACTTTGGTCTTCATTCTTCTTGAGTTTCATGCATTTAGCAAATTGTATCTTATATCTTGGGTATCCTAAGTTTTGGGCTAATATCCACTTATCAGTGAATACATATTGTGTGAGTTCTTTTGTGATTGTGTTACTTCATTCAAGATGATGCCCTCCAGGTCCATCCATTTGGCTAGGAATTTCATAAATTCATTCTTTTTAATAGCTGAGTAGTACTCCATTGTGTAAATGTACCATAATTTCTGTATCCATTCCTCTGTTGAGGGACATCTGGGTTCTTTCCAGCTTCTGGCTATTATAAATAGGGCTGCTATGAACATAGTGGTGCATGTGTCCTTTTTACCGGTTGGGGCATCTTCTGGATATATGCCCAGGAGAGGTATTGCTGGATCCTCCGGTAGTACTATGTCCAATTTTCTGAGGAACCGCCAGACTGATTTCCAGAGTGGTTGTACAGCCAATAATTTCTTAATATCTGTAACAAAATGTGTACCTAAACAGAGTCACAAAACACCATCATTAAATTACAGTTACTATGAATGGAATGTTTGTATTAGGCTCCCTCCAGACCACCTATTATAGTGTACCTTACTGGGTGGGTGGGTGGCTGGGTGGGTGGGTCCATATAGTGTTAGAAATGGGACCTAAGGCTTTGGGCAACCTGGGTAAATGCTCTTCTACTGAAATATACCCCATCCAATGCATCACACCCTTTTAAAACTACTTGATATCTTGTTTCAAAATAGATATATTTCTGAACTTTTCTTTTCATGCCCTTGTTCATTTGAAAGAGATCTATGCTCTGAGTTGTTGGACTTTGGTGCACTCTCTTTTAATTACCCCTCCTTAAAATCTTTTATCCACATATAGATATGTGCTCTACCCCTCTGCATCCCAGCACCTCCTGGCTCTTTCTCCATCTGAGCTTTGGTGTACCAGCCTGGTGTGATATATCTGTTGTTACTGACCTAGTATACAAATGAAGCACTAAGGATATTTTATACATCAAGCAAGGGACTCTGCCTTCCACATTCAATGTAAACTCTCTAATACTGGGTTGGCATTAATTAGTTTTTCACCTATGACCTGAGATGCCAGGTTTCATGTGGATATAATTCATCACACAGAAAGCTGGGGGCATGTCTTCTGAAACAGGACCATGTTCTCCATATGTAAGAATAAGAAACCATCCCACCTTCCCATCCTGCCTGCCTCATCTCACACAATCAGAATACACCCAGCTATTACAATGAACATGTGCCTCTCACAATCTGCTCCTGAGTTTTGCACAAACCAGAAAGCTCCTGTACAAGAGGCTCAATTGACTCTGCCCACTAGGTAGAAAAGACCTTTGGCCAGGGTTCATACTGGTCACCAAAACAGTCACAGATCTCCACACTGTGCAAAGGATTGAACAACAATGAAAACATGACAATCGTGAGATAATGGGCTAGAAGCCTTGGATGGAGACACTTGGCCTGAAAAATGGGGAGAACTAGATTAGAGATAAACTTAGGTTCTTGTCAACATGGTGATGACGATGGTGGTGGTGGTGGTGGTGGTGGTGGTGGTGATTGGGGCTAGAGAGGTTGCTCAGCAGTTAAGAGCACTGTGATACAATCATGAGGACCAAGGTCATATCCCAGTATGCACATGACAAGTCAGGAATCCAGTGCATGCCTATAACTCCAGCTCTCAGTGTGGAGCACAGGCTGAAAGATCTCTAGAGCTTGCTTGCTTCTAGCATAGCTGAGAAAATCGAAAACCCTAGATTTAGGCAAGGACACACACTCTCTCTCTCAAAGGAATAGGGAGAGAATGACAGAGATAAAACATCCAGTGTTGTTTTCTGGCCTCCATGTTTGTGCACAGGCAGACATACCCACACAGGCACATGTGTATGTACACAGACAAACAATTTATTCTTTTAGAGATATTATTATATGTCAAGAACACCCGAGCAAAGACTAGAGCAGGCAAGTCACAGTACAGATCATAAGGATTAACGTAGGACTTTTATGTCTTCACCTCTACACAGTGGATGCTTGTTAAACAGATAGCTGTTGTCACTGAGGTGTCACTGAAGGTGAGACGCCCTCCTTCAATCTTCCACGAGACTCTAGCACTTGCAGATCAATCATTATTCAGTATCCTCTCTGTTCTATCAGGAGCAGGAATACAACCTCATTTTACAGATGTGGGGGTTATCACTCAAGACAGGGGAAGAGGCTAGAGAGACAGCAAGGGTTAATAGCGTGCCTGATCTTTCAGAGGACCAGAGTTTGGTTCCAAACACCCACAGCAAGCAGCTCACAATCACCTGGAGCTGGAGCTCCAAGGGGATCTGATACCTCCCAGCATCTACAGACACCTGCACTCATGCACACAGACCCCCACACAGATACACACATGCACCCAGCTAAAAATAAAATGTATCTCTAAAAACAAGATAGAATGGCTTAAGCAAGATCACATAGGTGCTCATTTCTAGAGGGCTTCCTGGAACAAGGTTCCTTAGTCCAGAGCCGCTGGTCTCATCCTTGGAGAATAAACGAAGCCTAGAGTTGCTCTCCTTATCTACCTTTCTCATTACTGTGGAATCAATGGCCACATCAGCTGGGAATCCAAACCATTGTAACCCAGACCATTAGTCATGCCCCACCGCATAATGAGTTTAATCAGTGTTACCTCTGTGTTTCAGATTCCTCTTCCCTAAGGTGGATATTGACCACCTCCCCACCACCTTGCACAGGTTTGAGGATTAGATAAGTCAATGCATTGATAGCAGCTGGCGAAGAACGAATAGTGAGACTGAACCCTGTCTGCCGGCAGGTGTTCTCCACTCTCAGTTCAGAGCAAACAGCTGTTTGGGGGTTCTCAGTTGTATTTGGAGCTCAGGGCCATGTTGTGGCTTAATCCAGAGTCTGGAGCATTTCCCAACTCTTGACTAAAGAGTTTTTTTTTCTTACGTATATTTATGTTTTTATAGGATTCTACCCACTAAAAATAACAATGTTTGTGACGTTGTAGAGGAAGAACTAAACATTGCTGGTAAGAATATTAATTAGGGATGGCGAGATGGCTCAGCGGATAAGAGTTCTGACTGCTCTTCCGTAGGTCCTGCGTTCAATTCCCAGCAACCACATGGTGGCTCACAACCACCCATAATGAGAACTGACTCCCTCTTCTGGTGTGTCTAAAGACAGCTACAGTGTACTCATATACATAAAATAAGTAAATGAATCTTAAAAAAAGAATATTAGTTAGCACAGTTACTATGGAAACCATTATGGTGGTTCCTCAGAAACCTAAAAACAGAACACATATATGAACTTGGGAAATGAACTTGGGATATAAAAGAGATGCCTGCCCATCCATGCTTACTGCAGACTCTATTCATGATAACCAAAATATGAAGGCACCCTAGGTGTCAGGAGCAGATGAACAAATGAGGAAAATCTGGTACGCGCAGCAGCAGAGTTTGCTTAGCCGCAGAGGATGAAATCACGCTGTTGCAGGGAAAGAGGTGGAACCAGAAATTATCCAGAGCAAAACTGGCCTGACATAGAAAAAATAGTATTGCTTGTTGTCTCTAATATGTGGACTCTGAGGAGAAAATGGAAGAGGAGGAAGAGGAAGAAAAGCGGAGCAGAAGCACATGACCTGGAGAAACCGCAAGTTCTCAGGGGTCTCATAAGCTGTGCAAGATGATCTTTCCTGGGCCCCAAACTGTGTTGAACTCTGTTCTGAACACTGGCGTGTACATTGCCCCCAAACATCTAAGACTCCATGGACTCTTAAAAATATTTCTGCGAGAATAACCTGGCCATCAAGCTTTTGAAGACAGAATTCTGTTAACAGAACTCTTAAGTTTGGAAATGCTTGAGACAGAAAACAGGTCAGAATATCAAGTATTTATCAAAAAGGAGGACAGAGCGTGTTGCTTTGAACTCAGATGATAAATCCATATGCCAGTCTTTCCTCAGGACCTGATCCCCAGAGGGAGAAGTATCTTCAGAAGGCAGCAAGTTAAAGCCAGCCTGATCAAAAGGCCACATGGGAGGCTGGAAGAGAGAGCTTGGCAACAAGGGGCTTGGTTGCCCTTTCAGAAGGCTGGAATTCAGTTTACAGCAGTCACATGCCAGCTTAACACCACCTATGACTGTAGTTCCAGGGCATCTGACACTCCTTCTGACTTCCTCTTACCCCTGAATACATAAGCTGCACGTATATAGGAGGCATGTGCACATACAATAAATAAGCACACTGATAATAAACAAATAAATATAAAAACATAATCTCGGCACACACACAAAAAAAAATATATGTGGACTCTGAAGAGAAAAGAAATAAACAGACACGTCCTGAAAATAAAAGTCTGACATTTGTGGGATGTCCATGGTGGGGATGGGGTGGGGTAAGGAGAGTGAGAGTGGGGGGAGGAGACAAAGTGTGAGAGCAAGCAAAGCACACACACAACACACACACACACACGGGAACCTCCCAGTGAGACCTAACACTGGGTACAACTCATAGACCTAACGTTACATAAAACGAAATAATGAGAAAGGGCTTTGCCCACTACATGAATTTCTTTTATTTAAAGAAATAGTCTTATTAGAAACTAACATGGTTTCTTTACATCTTCTCAGACACTGAGAACAGTTCAGTTTCTCATTACTCCCTGAGGAGATCTGTTTCCTGGCTGAGAAAGGGAAGGCCCGCGACGCTGAAGGGCTGGGTCAAGGTCGCTCAGCTCATTAGAGTCGGAATCTCTCCCTCCGTGGGAGCCTTGATGATGTCCTCAGTCTAAATCCACACATGTACTCAGCCTGCCTTTCAGGCCAGCAACCATCGAGGCTACAGCCTAGAGTTGATGAAAGCAGCGACCCACCTCAGAATCATAGAAGGCTCCATTTTTACCACCTCCTGTGCAGAGGACATGTTCCGTTGACCTAGTGTGAAAAAGACAGATGATGACCTGCTTGTTCCAAGACATGGATCTTGGTCACAATTTGCTATATCTTAAGGTGTGTTGTAAATATCAGGTCCCGGCTTGTGCTGTGATGTTTGCTCTAGTACTACACATAACCAGCCTTCGAAACTTTTACAGTTCCCATTTATCTGTTGTTGTTGTTCCTTCCTTCATTCCTTCCTCTTTTCCTCCTCTTCTTCCGTTTTACTTACACAGTTTAATACCAGCTCGAATAAGAGGCAGACCACCACGCCCTGCTTTTTCATTGGCAAATTTATTGAACAAATTTCTATTCTCTCATCCCTGTCACTTAGGAAATGTTTGCTTAAACTGGACCAAGGGCCGCTGGTAGAGAAACCCACTTAATCTTCCCATTGGCCAACACTGACCAGTGAAATAATATTAAGCTCCTGTGAATCTTTCCAGTCATTCAGAAAAGACAAAACTCCGAAAACACAGTACTCTTAGCTGTGTTAAGAAAAACAGTTTAAATAGAAGAAGAAAAAAATGTCACCCAAGTTGGATATTCTAGTTCTCAGTTATGAAAGCTGTATCTCTCCCTCTGAAAGAAGTCTCACGTTTGAAGGGAAATGGAGGAGGCATCTGCTGTGTGGCCATGTGCTCTTTCACCCAGTGGCATTTCCCGGCACCCCCAGCCACCAGGGAGTTTCAAGGCAGGTCTAGCTTTCCCGAGCTAATCAACTAAAAGCAACTAACTACCCAACAGGCTTTGCGGTGTGGGCTGAGGCTGGCTCGTCTCAAGGAGGACAGGCAGGCTGTAGCCTTTAAAAATGGATTACAGTGAGAACTAAGAACAGTGGTTTTCTTCTGGAATGGACGAGCTCTTTTTCCAGTACAGTTCTCGGTTAGCCATTTTTCTTGAACAAGAACCTGGAAAATCTGTCATTCTATAGCGCACAAAGACACCCGTAATCTGCTATCAGCATACAGTTTGATAAAAGAGCCATTTCCCCTTTCTCACAATCTTCTACTGGCAGGAACAAGAGCCCAGTGCGATCCAACGCCGAGCACATGGCATTTCTGGCTGTGATACAAAGGACTCCAACATCCTTCTGCATATTTGATGACCCTGGGGACCCTGCAGTGTAGCGCTGCTGTGGGAACATCTGAGGCCGCCAGCGGGCACAGCTGTCTTTGTCTTCCCACGCTGCTCAGAGCTGTGGTTATGGGGAGCTGCAGAAACGGAAAGGGGGTGCTGGTTGAGAAAAATCATAAGGCTCACCAGGGCCCACATTCCCCCACGAAATCAGTCTATCTGGTTCTGAGTTGCTGAGTTCTGCTCCCACCCCCACACCGTATGTTGCCTATTGTGCCCCTGCATCTCTTTACCTCACTGAAGGCTGTGTCCCATAAAGAAAACCGGTCTCTCAGGGGAAGCACTGTGGCTTCTGGTGTGGGACTCTGCCCTAGAAGTGGTGGGGTTAGAGTGCTGCGTTTTCCTGGGATGTGATGAAAACAGGGTCCACACAGTGTTTACACGTCATTCAGAAAGGGACCGGGGGCTTCTGAGAAGGAAAAGGCTTCGGACTGGCAGTGGTAATGTTCACCTTTAATCCCAGCACTCAGCAGACAGAGGTGGATGGATCTCTGTGAGTTTCGAGGCCAGCCCGATCTAAATAGCAAATTCCAGGTCATTTAAACCTATATAGTGTGGCCCTGCCTCCTCCCTCCAAAAAGAAAAAAAGAAAGGAGGGAGGGAGAGAGGGAGAGTGGAGGGAGGAAGGGAGGGAGGGAGGGAAAGAAAATGAGAGAAGGAACCTGTTCATGTCTTGAACTAAGACATGTTTATCTGAGCAATGCTGAGTGCCCCCCTCACTGTAGTCTCCTACTTGATGCAAGTAAGGTACTATTGTAAGCTTGCCTTCAAACTACACAAGACAATTATTCTTAACTCTCTCTAAATACCAAAATAATCACGCACAAATCTTTTAAAAGTGCAAAGGCAGTAGTGTGTGATAGCATGGGCTGGAATCCCAGCACACAGGAAGCTGATGCACGAAGAACACAAGTTCAAGGCCAGCTTCAGCTATAGAGCCAGACCATGCCTCAGACAAGAGAGAGAGAGAGAGAGAGAGAGAGAGAGAGAGAGAGAGAGAGAGAGAGAGAGAGAATTTGCTGCTCGAATGCCAGCCCAAAAGGAGTAGGTCAGAATCTTCAGCATTAGGGATCAGCAATTCTTACACTGAAAGTCCCAGTGCCCAGCTGAGGTGGGAGTCCCTGGTTGGCAGCCACTGAGCGGGTGATGCTTCACAAATGCCCAGTGGCTCCAGCAGCAAAGATTTTGAGAATTCCTCTCTCTGGACATGGTAGGACTCTGATTTCCTGAAGCATGTCTTATGATCAGTCTAATGGCAGCCTGCTCAGTCCCACTAAGAGGACTTCCCATTTCTAGAGAGATCTTTTACCATTTTAAGAATAGGTGTATAGAGAGGAAGTGGAGGGAGGAAAAAGAAAGAGGAAGTGAATTAATTATATTTTAATCTCTAAAATGGTTTTAAAAGAATAAGCAAATAGCCAGGCAATGATGACATTCACCTTCATACCCAGGACTCAGGAGGCAGAAAGAAGTGAATCTCTGAGTTCAAGGCCAGCCTGATCTATGGAGTGAGTTCTAGGACAGCCAGAGCTACTGAGAGAAATTCTTGTCTCAAAACAAACAAGCAAACAACAAAAATAGGTATATAAGAAAAGCAAGACAGGCCTTTAGGCCTCCATCATTTAAGTTGAGTTGCACCAATGGACAAAACATGACAATACAAAGTCATTCGTTATTGATTCTAACTAAAGCCAAGCAATGGGTATGATTGACTCCATTGGAAGGATCCAAAATGATCAAGAAAGTGGTAGCAATGTGTGAGGTCAGGACATCACCCATTCATCCACTTACATGGCTAAGTTCATAATAATTAAAGGGATGTATGGATACTAGATACTATCTATAATGTTTCCACATACACTTAATATCTGCATAAACAAATATATGTCTTCAAATCATAAGGTTTCATAATTGAAATTATTATCAGGAATGCAGGTCTAGAAAAATAATAAAACGCATGGTCTCAGGTTTATAAAATGTTGGCATTACAACTTACTTTAAAGGAGTTTTTTTTTTTTTTTTGAGGTTTCAGCTTACATCTGGCAGTGAATATCAATGCTGACCAACTACCCACAGCTGGTATTAATAGGATAGAGAAATGTTATGTTCCCTGGTTAAAATGCCCAAGCCAAAAATGATTCTCACAAGCAAACTGGGCTGCTAGAAATTCGACCTGATGGATTAGTCGGTTTCCCTTTTCTATTTCCGGCCTATGAAGATGGATCCCGGGGCCAGCTTTCACAGGGAAAAGTCTTATTTAAAAGTTTAAAACCGCCGGGCGTGGTGGCGCACGCCTTTAATCCCAGCACTTGGGAGGCAGAGGCAGGCGGATTTCTGAGTTCGAGGCCAGCCTGGTCTACAGAGTGAGTTCCAGGACAGCCAGGACTACACAGAGAAACCCTGTCTCGAAAAACCAAAAAAAAAAAAAAAAAAAAGTTTAAAACCAGAGTTGCCTACCTCTGGCTTCTGCCATCAAAATGGACGGTATTTGGAGAGGACACTCCTTGGTCATCTCTAAATGCACCCCACAGCAGCTAAGACAGGAAATCAAGACCTCAGACCTGGTATTCAAACTGGCTCTGATCTCACTGAGGCCTTTTTGTTGTCCCAGCACTAGTGAGAAGAACAAAAAACGAAAGAACAATAACCAAATCATTGTTCTCTCTAGGAATAAACCTGCTTGCCATACATAGGCCAAATTCATATGGGATGTTAATGGTGCACCAGCCTTGAAGACGGGCTAGCTGTTTAGCCAAAAAGAGAAGTGAAGAGATAGGGTCTGCAGGTTGTCAGCACACAGCACAGCTACAACACCGGAGCACCCCAGTCTCCTCTGTTTATGTGGCTTACTTCACTTTCCCAGAAAGAGAACTCTTTATAAAGAGTCAGGGTTCTCTCTTTGACTGGATAGCAGGGCTGACCTTGAGCCGTGAGCATCACCTGGAATATAAATGCCTCACTGGTCCGGGGCCGAACCCTAAGGACTCTCCTCCCTGAGCAATGAACTTCTACTGCAAGAAAAGCCCATTCCCTCAAGTCACTGAGCTTTTTATACACAGCATCTTCTTCCACTTGAAGCAGTGTTGCCTCAGCGAAGGCCCCTTCCCCTACGTTCTCATGGAGGGACCGACTTGACTCTGCACCATGGGGTTGTGTGCATCCCCCTCCTCCATCTTCTCCCCATTTTCAGCACCTCTCTCTCCCAGCCCTTCCCCTCCATTCTCTGCTCTTCAATCTCCATGTGACCCTGAACAATAATCCTATTACATCCCTGAACTCTCTCCAGGACATTCATCTCCATCCACCTTTTTAATGGCATTGTTAATGATTTGAAGGGAGTAAATCACAGTCAGGATAATGGCTGCAAAAAATTAATAGACATGATTTTTATGATATAATATACTAGTGTACTAATCGTGAGAACAGTTAATTGAAAAGCACTAAATATTTTATTATCCTTTCAGCATTCTGTTTATTCTTTCTCCCATTCTGAACTTTTTACCTATTATTCTTTCATAATTTCCCATAAAGGAAAACTGCAGAGTAAGATAAAGGGGATTCTAATCTCTACATCTAATTACAGAAATGAGTAAATCAGCATTTAACATGTCATAATCTTAAGAAAAAGGAGCAAGGCACAATTCAAGGAGAAGCTAACGCCCTAAGCTTGGGAGAAATCTAATCTAACTGAAGAACTGTTGAAATACCCTTTAAAAAAAAAAAGTCCTTTTTTGTTTCTTTCTTCCTAATTCTAGAGAAAGATTATCCATAATCATTCTCAGAAACAGTGTTTTCAATAAACTGAACTGGTTTTTACTGGGTTTCGTGGCTGTGGTCCTGTGCCAGGGAAGGGGCAATGCTGGCCTCTCCTTCAACCCTGTAGCTTTAGCCTCAAGAAGCCCTGGTCTGACAGAGAGTGCACAAACAACATCGTGCACAACTCTGGAATCCTGTCCCCTTTAGGACTGCTGTGTGTCCATTCGCATAATTCTCCCCAATTGGAACATTCGCCTTTCCACCATCAGATACCAACGCAACCTCCCCTCAAGCGAAGCCATGCTAGTTTCACATCTAATAAATTCCAGTAAAGACTCAGCACTCAAACTTGACGGTTAGTTTACAAAGCGGTTGGATTTTGTTTTGTTTCTTGGATTGGGGAAGAGGATAAAAACCATCATCCCGTATAAATTCTTGAAACCCAACAATCCTCTACCCCGCTCTCTATCATCATCTTCATCTCTGAGGAACTGAGATGGCAGGCTTCCAGGATGGGTCCACTCACGCAGAGCTGGCTTCAAGCTCCACTATCAAATGCAAAGTTTCCCTTTGATTCTTAGGCCCTCCCTCTTGCTGGCTAAGCTCTCATTCGAGGGACCTCCCATCACCATCTCCCACCATACCGGAAGCTAGCTCCTGCTCACCACTACCCCACGCACTGGACCATGGCTTTCCCTATCTGGGATTCTTAGGGACTAAAGAGAAGGGGATTGTTGGAATTTCAAGCTCCGGAAGACAGTCTTTTGTTCCTAAACCCTGAACCTAAAAGAATTTCAGAATTATCTAGGAGCCTGTTACATGTACCAACTCTAGGGTCTGTGCTACAGAGTTTAGGTTCCCTGAAGAGCAGCCAGAATCTGCACAAGTGATTTATCATCCCTCAGCAGGGATTGTCAAGGCCTCTGGGATCATCCCACAATCTCCCATGTGAGGCCCTTCCCAAACATGGGGGCGTTTTTGATGGCTGGGATGGGAACTGGAGGGGTTAATTTCCTAGAAAAGGTAGAATCCATAATAGCATGTTCATGACAGAGAAAATCAATCTGTGGTATTAGCCATGGCCATAGATTTTACTAAACAGCATGCTACCTTCAACTCAATCAGCTGCGATCCCTCCAAATTAAGATGTTTGATCAGCTAATTGTATCCAGAAAGAAAATGGCATTGGCTCTTTGTAATTTTTTCATTACTATAAAAGGCAGGATTTATAGGTGTGCATAATGGTCTTTTCTTTCCTTCCCCAGAAATGAGAGTGAACACTGGCCATCTTCTAAACCCAGTTGGCTCCTAAACTACCTACTTTGACTAGGATGGCTGGACAGCGAGTTCCTGGGATCCACTTTTTTTCCTGCCACATTTGAACTGAGGTCATAGATAAGCTATCATGCTCAACTGTTTTTCTCCCCTCTTTGCATGGAGTCTGAACTCAGATCCTCAGGCTTGTGTGGCAAGAAACTTTACTGACTGAGCCATCTCCCCAGGCCCCTGAAAGGAGGCTATTGCTCCAACTCCACAGCTCTCCCTTTCAAAGGCTCCTCTTTTAGCATCTATAAAAAGGACCATCATGGCACCTAACCTCCTGAAAGTGACACATTAGGCCCCAGGATGCCTCAAGGTCTCTTTCAACACTTTGGTCTCAATTCTGCCAGCCCTCTCCAATTAAAGATGTCTGATGCAAATGAGGATGCTGTGGTTCAAGTGTGATTGATTTAAGGGATTTTTTTTTTATATCATAGTAAATTCCTATCTCAGTAATAGATAATTATAATGCAATTAGACACATTATGATGATAAATTAAGACTCTGATCATCTGAACCATGACAGTTGTTATTTGTTGAAGAAATAATGGCAGTGAGTTTCCAGATAGCCAAAGGTGGTTAAGCACAGCTTGGATGACCCTTGAGGGGTTGGACAAGGGGATTCAAGTATTGAGTGGCTATAACTTATACCCTCAAGGACTCTTTCCAACCTTAGAGTCTCATCCTAAACACTACTCATTATTACAAGTGTTATTAATAACAATCTGTCTCTTTTTTGCTGAAAGATGCATCCTGAAAATTTATATTCTAACAAACCAAATCATACTTCACTTTCAATTACTGCGATCCCACTACTCTAAAGGAATGGAGATGCCATTGCTTTGAAACCAAGAGAATATTTGTTGATGTGGAATTTAAAAAAAAAAAAAAAGCTCATTTACCTACATCTGGTTTTTTCTTTTCAAGATGTATAGACTTGAACAATGAAGAGAGATTTAAACTTTATGAGAAGATAAAGTTATACACTGCGGGGATGGAAAGGGTTCTTGTGACCCCCACCTGAGATGGTTTGTATCACTCAGCCCAGTGAGTGGCACTATTAGAAGGTGTGACCCCGTTGGAGTAGGTGTGTCACTGTGAGTGTGGGCTTGAAGACCCTCATCCTAGCTGCCTGGAAGTCAGTATTCTACCAGCAGCCTTCAGATGAAGATGTAGAACTCTCAGCTCCTGCCTGCACCATGCCTGCCTGGATGCTGCCATGTTCTCCTTCCTCTCCTGCTCCCCTTCCTCTCTTCTCCCTACTTTCCTCTCTTCTCCTCCCCTTTGCTCTGTTGTTGTTGCTGTTGTTGCTGTTGTTGTTGTTATTGTTGTTTGAGACAATAGTCATCAACCATAGTCTCATTCTGTAGCCTAGGCTGATTTAAAACTCACTATGTAGACCAGACTAGCTTTGAATTTATCTCCTGTTCTAGTTTTGCACCAGTCACTTTTCACTTCATCATCCTTGACCGGATTTAACCAAAAAAAAAAAAAAAAAGAAGAAGAAGAAGAAGAAGAAGAAGAAGAAAAGAAAAAAAAACCAATAATTGTGCACAAAATATAAAATACACAGTTATATGCAGATGGAAAGTAAGAATCGCAATGTTTATAATATTTTCAAGAGAGCAAACGCTGGGGAATTGACATGCCTCTCTCTTTTATTCTTGGAGATGTCTCTGAGCACACTGAACTGGCACCTCCCAGCAAACCTCCTGTGGGGCAAAAGCAACATCGAAGAAGAACAGATGGACAGATGGGAGAGACGATCTATATCTACCCACAGAGTATTCAATTTAAAGAAAGCACTGACATTGAATTGCATGTGGAGTAGAGCTGCCCAGTGTTGTAAAGAGCTGGCTCCACTGCCGTAAACTTGAAACACTTCCTACACCTTATGCTTGTCCACACTCCTGGCTCCTTGTAATTCACTGGCCTTTGAATCACCATGATGCTGTCTGTTTAAAATTCATTGGTAAACAAAGCAAAGAGCCCTTCTGCAGACCTGGATCAATACCTTGAATCTCTCTAGAAGACAGAAAAGGTAATCCTCCGTTGTTCAGACCGATGGCTACATTTTTCCTTTAGTCCTGATATGGAAACCAGCAGGAATTCTCCTGCAGAGGTTGCTCCACAGCCTGGCCAAAGGAGTTCTAACAGGGAGTGTTGAGGGTTCTTTCTTAAGAGAGGTTTAAAGCTCTATGTCTTCCCCCCCCCAAAAAATATACAAATTCTTCTAAAATCTAATCACCATGCAGGCTCTTGTAAACACAGATAATGTAACGTATTTTCAAAGGTAACAAAAGCAAGCTTAGTGATACTGGAAAGATTCAGAGAAAGGGATTCTGAGGCATTAGTACCTATCTGTTGCTGAGGGTTAACACAGGGCACAAAAGTCAGCATAAAGTTGCTTACCATCAGAAAGATACTTGGCAACTCTCAAGATTAGAGTTTACAAATAAGCATGCTGCTAAAACCACAACCTGTGTGAGGTCTGTGGTTTTGATGGGAAAAAAAAAAGCAGAATATGAGAAGATGTTTTTCATGAACACACCTTACACACCTCCATAAACAGTGTCTCCCTCAAAGCAAGGATCTTGAAAGCCACGCTATTCCCCATGGTATGTCTATTATTCAAAAACATTTATTTTATTTATTATCTTGGTTTTGTGTTTATTTTTCAAGACAGTTTTACTGTGTGGTTCTGGCTGTCCTGGAATTTACTCTGTAGACCAGGCTGTCCTTGAACTCACAGAGATTCAAATGCTCTGCCAAATGCTGGGATTAAGAGTGTACACCACCACCACCACTGCCTCGTTTTTAAAGATTTATTTATTTTTATTTATGTTTCCATGGGGATTACAGACAGTCGTGAGCTGCCAAGTGGGTGCTGCGAATTGAACCCAGGTCCTTTGGAAGAGCAGCCACTGTTCTTAACAATTGTGCCACCTTGCCAGCTACAAACACCATTTTTAAAGTTCCTTCTTAAGAGCTATATTCCGGACACAGGAATGTTCTACTGCAGAACTGTGGGTTATAGATTTCATTCTCCCGTGTGATGGATTTTTATTTTTTAAAGACTACGAAATCACTGGAGCACAGTAGCTCACCCTTTAATCCCTGTGCCCAGGAGACATGGGTGGGAAGACTACTGCAGAGTCAAGGCACACCTATGATAGGGAATAAAAAATGCTGCCCCAAAAGCTAAACAAAAAAAAAAAAACCCAAATTGCTGCAATCTGGGTTGAGTCACAGTGTAGATTATTAGTAGAAATCCAGCATAAAACAGAATTCTGGAGATCTGGAGACAGCTCTAATAGAGGAGATGTTTGAAGGGCTGAATACTGGCATTACTAGAATAGAAATGCATACTTTCAATGTGATTTCCATGAGAGGAAAGACCGCCAGTTGACGTATGCCCAGCATCTGTCTGAAAGAGAAACAGAGATGGACAGAAAAGTATCTTGATTAAATTAGAATGATTTTGAGATAGGGAGAAAGCCCAGTTAGGAACATGCTCCAATACATAAGCATTCGGTCTCAGAACCCATGTAAAGAGCTAGGCTTGGTGGCTGCATCCAAACATGGGAGGTGGGTATTAATAGATCCCTGGAGCTCAATAGCCTGTGAATTCCAGACCCCAGGAAGAAACTCTGTCTCAGAGAAACAAAGTGGACAGCTCTTGAGGAATATCACCCATGGTTGGTCTGTGACCTCTCTGCATATACCTGTACATACACTGACATACATAGGACCATACACACACACACACACACACACACACACACACCATTTATATATATTTGGCCTCAGTATACTTTTGAAATATTGAGGACCTGCAAATAACTTTTTGCATATGTGAGTTATATTTGCTGATATTTACCCAATTAGAAATTAAAACAAAAATGTATAAAATGTTTGTTGGTTCATTTAAAAATAACAGTAATAAACTACAAATTAATATAAGTAACATATTATGTAAAATAACTACATTTTCTAAAAACAAAACAAAACAAAATTTAGCATGAATAATGGCATCATTATCATTGCAAACTCTTGGTGGGGGGGCATGTCTTAATAAAAACTAGCTGACTCTCACACCTGCTTCAACATTCAATCTGCTGCCTATCACATGTCCTATGAATGGAAATCTCCACTGTGCCCAATGACAGGTGGAAAGGGAGAAACATCTTGGTGTAGTCATGAGTTTAATTCAAACTGACAGACTCCCTATGGGCTTTGAAGTCTCCAAAGTCCTTCCTACCACACTGGGGAGAACACTGTCTGGAATCACAGCCAAGTGTGTGATGTGCAGTAAGCACAGAATGTGTGCGTGTGTCTAAAAACTGAGAGCCAACTCAACTACAGCAAGGGACTGTGGGCACCCGGGGAGGTGGGCTTTTTAAGTCCCCACACTCTTTCAGATCATGAGGCTAATGTGCTACCTGCCGGGCTAAGAGGTCCACTGTCTTCACATCCTTAATTTCCCTTTCTGCCCTACCAGGGCAGTATGCTAGCCTCCTCCTGTGGCCCAGTAAATCTACCATTCTCCCCTGGGAGTTGTCTATATCTTTGTCTGCTGATTAAGTACTTCTGTCTATGGCAAGAACATGAGTCACAACAGCAGCCCAGACAGCCCCAGCTGCTGAAGGACACTATTTAGAATGGTGGTGTCCAGCATATCTCAGAGTTTTGATGATAGGGCCATCCCAGAGTTTTGGTGGTGAGTGTATCCCAGAGTTTTATGTTTTGTCTGCTAGATCCACCCAAATTTGTTCATTGTTCATGTGAACTATTCTCAGCCAAATGTGGCTGCAGCTATTACCTAGTAAGAACAGGTCATGAGAATAGAGTTTTACAAAGCACAGGAGAAGCACAGGTTGATGGGGTTGTTACCAGTTATTTGGGCCAAAGCTTGGGCCCTGGCAACCCTTACAAGGGAGGTTTACCCACCTGTCCCTAATACGCCAATTCAAGAGACAAGTGATAATAAAGCTCAGAAGAATGGCATTTGTTCAATAGGAGCACATTGGGAAAAGTCACAAATAAAAAGGCCAATGTCAGCATCCTGCTGTGTCTAAAATGAGGTTGGGTTTAAGGAGAAGATAAAGGGGTGCATACCTAAGCAGTCCTGATCAAGGTCCTGGGGTCCCTGACCCACCATCGTCTCAGTTCTAGTGTCTCCTACAAGGTGGTACACAAAAGCTCTTCCTCAGAGACAAGTTCCTTTGCAGTCTGGCACCAGGATTCCCAACTTTCTCTTCTCCAGCATGAGACTTCTGAAGAAATTCCAATTTCTTGGAGTCCATTGTCTTTATAGTATAATAACTGAAGGGGAGGCACAAGTGTTTCCTATTGGAACATCTTCACTCCTAGCTAGCCGCTACAGGTCTATAATCCTAATACTTGGGAGGTAGAGGCAGGAGGATGGCTATAAGTCTGTTCTACACAGCAATTTCCAGGTTAACCAGTGCTATATAGTAAGATACTTTCTCAAAAGACAGTATAGAGGGGCTGGAGAAATAGCTCAGTGGTGAAGAGCAATGTCTGATCTTCTAGAGGTTCTGAGTTCAATTCCCAGCAACATGGTGGCTCACAACCATCTGTAATGGGATCAAATACCCTCTTCTGGTGTGTCTGAAGACAGCTACAGTATACTCATATACATAAAGTAAGTAATTACTTTTTAAAAAGACTATATAGAATCTCTCTGCTCCTGTTTGGGTGGTTTCAGGGTAGGGAGGGAGCAGTTTAGACCCCAAGTCTTCACACACTGCAGACATGAGATTTGTTCTCTCATGTTGGGAAAGTGTTTCTCAGACTTTGTGCTCATGTGAGAGAAGAAACATTAAGAGCAAATATGTCTTGGACTGATCCCTTGAAAATATATTCTAGTTCATAAACCACTGCCATTTCAATTTCTGAACCGAGCAGTCCCTAGATCCCAGGCCCATTGTAGGTGTTTGTCATCCTAGCAGGAGGGGTACCTAGTTGAAAGATCTGGATATTTGCAATATAATCTCCAAGCTGCATCGAACTAGCAGCCTGTGTGACCCTGGACAAATCAACTCACCTCTCCAATCCTAAGCTTCTACTCAGGAAAAGTGAAGACATTAAGACAAATGAACCCCCAAAGACTTTTTCATTCAAAATTTGCAGAGCCATCAAGAGCTGTGCCCATGCACACCCCACCTCCACCCAACATGGCTGCTATCCAGGGAGACTCTGACCTTTGCTATTTGGGATCTCATTATTCCCAGGGTTCCAGACGGAACACATGAAGTCCCTGTGGTGCTGAGCATATGGCCTGGCTCAAGAAGTGCTCACCTATACAAAGCATAGAATATGTCCCAGGGACAAAAACAGCTGGCTGAAACCAGGACTCTCAGCAGAATGAGCCTCTTGTTGGAAGCACACGAACATAGTTAATGTCAGTGCTCAGCGTGACAACGGGAGCAGTCGAGACTACATTCCCTTGAGTGACACCTCCCCCAAGCCCAGCTCTGCCACGAACTTTTGTGAAATATCAAATTGCTTGCAGCTCGTATTGAATAATGAATATGCCCGCCTCTGCCTATCACCGGGCCCTCAGCAGTCTGCCTGGGGAACTAAGAAGAGATGGTAGAGGTTTGCAGGCCAAGCACAAAATTGAAGACAAGCTTGAATTAATAATTTGCTTATTTCTATACATCTGCTTCAAAATAAAGTGCAAATTGAATAAGGTAATAACAGAGCTTGGGGAGTGGGGGGTGGGGTGGGGATGGGGGGCTTCCTCTTGCAAACTGCTGACACTTCAGATTTCATTATCTCTCACCACCCCGAGTGTGCTCTGCAAGCATGTTCTCCCTATAGCGTGTATGGAAATGACTTCCCTGGAAAAGCCAAAAGAATAGAAAACAATTCCATGGGGTAGGGGTGAAATAAAACCTCACATTTTACATTTTTTTAGAGCAGCTTCTTACATTTGTGTTTCATGAACCTGACTCAGCTGAGATTTCCCTGGAAATCTTAGAGATATTTCCTACAAGGTCTTTTCCAGGTCAGTGCCCCCCTTCCTCTACTTTGATGCAAACATCTCTGTCATGTTCTTATCAGTTACAGCTGCCACGCACCACCCCCACCCCCACCCTGACCCCAGAGCCATGTTCTGTAAACTACCAGTTTCCAGCATCCTTGCCCTGGAGTTTATGCTTGAAATTGCAGGCACGTTTGCCTGGGTTTGTAATCTTTTCTTCCATATGCCGTATTTGATGGTTTGCAAAGGGATGAAAATAACACACACTCAGTTATAATACCAGTGTGGTGCCCTATCTTATTCATTAGGACTAGGGCACAAATATTTTAAAAGAAGTAGGGAGCTGAATGTACACACACACACACACACCTCAAAACAAACTTTACTGGAGTTTTTTTTTCTTATAATTTCTCTTGTGTGTAAAGTGTGCTGTATGACATTTTATCATGTTTATCGTTAACTGATACAAAGTAATTGCTCCTGTTGTGAAATGCAGTAGGACAACTTCAGTCCACAAATGGTGTTTACAGGCTGAAAACACCAGAAGAAATGAATCTCAAATATAGGAGGAGCTTAAGATTTACAGTCCCAGCCCCACCCCTTCTCTGGCAATCGAGTCCTCTGTGGTCAGTGTGGAGTGTCTCTGAGGAGCACTCCCTGTGAGCAAGAGACAAGGCCACACAAAGATCACCTAGTCTAAGAGCAATAAAATTGTCCTCTTTACTCCTGCATTTCTGGAACAAGCCCGCTCGCCCTCCTCTCTCTCTCTTGTCCAGACTCTCTCTGTCTGTACTCCACCATTTTTGACACCAGCTTACATTTAGGTCAGGTGTCCCTTGTGTGCAGTTTTGCAACCCTCACTGCTAACATTTTAAGCTGCTTAATCCTTACTCTCTATTTTCCCTACAATGTAAGCTCCTGTAACACGGGACGGAGCCCCTCCTGACTGGGCTTTATGTGCCACGCCTTTCCATAACCCAGCAAAGTAGGCACGAACTGGGGACATAGAGGAATGCGTATGTTCAGGGGACATAGAGGAATGCGTATGTTCAGACCCCCTGGACTGCAGTCCAGAGAAGAGAAGGTGAGGCACGCAGACGAAAGGAAGATTACAGCTCCAGAAGTTAGCCATGGAGGCTTAGCTCTCTTGTATCTGGGTTTCTGGTTTACCTCCAGACTTGAGAGGCCACTTATAAAAACTGAAATCAATTAATACCAATTTGGCAGAGGACACTAGTGTACTTCCACGAGCCAACATCCAAAGCTAGAATAAATGGGAAATCATTATTGTCCACTTTAATTATCAATAACCTCAAAGACATGAGGAATTGGTCAGACCATACAAGTTAACAATCACCCTTCCTCTAGAGATAGCCTAAGACCCTCTCGGCAATAACAATCAATGAGACCCAAACAGACAGAAGCCTCGGGATACTCGATCTTGCCGTCTTTTATCTTCCGTCCAGAAAAGCCGGGTAAGCTTACACCGGCACAGCCATCCTCTCAGGCCAGAGAAGCCTCGCTTTGCAGGGGACAGCAGCTAATATAAAGATCTGATTGGTCAAAGGCTGAGAGTAAATGACTATTAAGCGCTCGTTCCTAAGTAGGACATCTGAACTACCCTCTCCCCATCACAGAAGGGAGGCCAGAACGGTTTTAAGAGCTAAAGGGTGAACAGGAGAGGAGCTCTGTGGAATGAAGTCTTGTGCACTTGGCCTGGCTAATGTAACCATGCACACACGGCACGTGTGCACAAGAGCTGCACACACAAAAAATAAAACAGGAGGGTAGGAGGAAACCAGTGGGAAGGAGAGGGTCTGTGGAGGAGGGGGAGTGAGAGGGTAATGGGACCATGTGTTCACATTGCACGTACAAGTAAAACAGCCAAAGGTTGAATTATAAAGGGTGTGGAGTAGGGACCAAGGTGAGGTAAGCGGCCTAACCAAGACCACACGGAGCCTTCTTCCATCTCTGCAGGGTAGCCCTGTATCTATAAAGTTGGAAATTGGTTTGATGAGGCTGTATGGCATCATCTTGGAGAGGCTTTAAGAAGTAGGAGGGAAACAACACAGAACGTCAGACTGATGGAGATGCTCGGCAAGGTACTGGGCAGGGCTGATACCTGTTTCCCAGAAGGAATCATACAGAGAAAACCAGAAACATCTCCACTTTGAGCT
The DNA here is from genome assembly GCF_978045245.1 of Mus caroli. Lineage (NCBI taxonomy): Eukaryota > Metazoa > Chordata > Mammalia > Rodentia > Muridae > Mus > Mus caroli. The sequence continues at coordinate 104,917,694 of NW_028227257.1, read as the reverse complement.
TTCTGACTCCCCACTTACGAGACTGAATTCTTCCTTCTCTTGCAAAATCTGCTTTTCTGTCAGCATCCATTATCCTCAGAAACGGTCCTAGTCTTCACTGTTATTAAACCAAAGATTTGTCCTCATTCTTAATTCATTATTCCGTTCTTCCCCGTCGCCAGCCCTTTGAATCAATAAGAACTACGGATTCTACTTTCAAATATCTCTCTTAGTTCCCATTGTCAGTACCTGTATTGCCCATGATCCGCATTCTATATCATCTGCGTTAACTAATGTGTGCTACTACTTAAAGCCCGAAGTCTGCATTGTTGGACAGAGTAACGATTTATTTTTCCATGCAGCAGAGTTGGTGAATAGACTCCTACTGCCAACAGCTGCTCGGAGACCTTAGCCGTGCTATCCCGTGCCATTTCCAAGGGAGGGCTTTGGAGTCCTCCGCTGCATGCGCTGCCTCAATCTAGCCGATGAGAAAACATGGAGGCTTGCCGGGAGCAGAAGCTGTAAACATCACGTCAGCACTCATACTGTTGGCCAGGACTCCACTGTGCTGCCTCTCCCAATTGTTATGAGGCTAGAGAATTAATCTAACTCCTGAGCCAGGAAGAAAACGGAAGCCTGGTTATGCTTGGCATCAGCCTTCTCGCCTATAAATCTCCTCTCATCTGCTCTTGACCTAACCGGCCCCTATGAAGCCTTTCTCCAAGCTGCTGACAGGATGGGGAAAGTGCTGAGCGCGCTACCTCCTGCATAAAGCCCTTCAGTGGACATCGCTGCTAATTGAATCCTTTTCCTGGTATACCAGTTAGGGCTTGGTGTGAGAAGTAAAGTCACAACACCAAAGGATAAAGGAGTCATTAAAAGGACAGACTTTGCACAACTGTATGGAGCCGCGAACAGTAACTACTGCCTCCTAAAATTCTGTAAGTCCCTTTGGGTGATGAGCGGAAGGCAAGCTAAATGCGGTCAAGAGTCTGTGAGAACGAATCGGGGCCTCCAAGAAAAAATGGGCCGAGTCCATCTCTTCCCAGCTTCAGGTTCAACCGTAGCCCTGGAGATACACATGCACTTAGCCCGTCTTGAACTGGTGAAAACTGGGGGTTATTCTACACCCACAAAGGGAATGAGCAGGTCCCAGACACATCGATAGCTGACCCAGGCCCTGGAGCCCGCCACCAGTGCTCAGAACATATAGAGAGCAACCCTTCACTCGCTTCTGCCATCCAGCTTTTCCATAAAACATCTCAGAACTAGCCAACAGAGCTCAAAATCCGCACATATAGATGAGAGGTTAGGGTGTCTGGTCCTATCTATTTTCCAAGCCTTGTGTGAGTAAGCTTCCCTCCTTTATCACCCCCCCTTTTATCATTCTTTTTTAAATAACTTTACTAAATGTGTCATTTCAGTATGATTTCTTATATAATATACAATGTTAATTCTTATTTCTTGAGAAATCTCCATTGTGTACAGATACCATGGGGTTTGTTTTTTTTTTTTGGTTACCCCTCTGTTGACATTAACTAAGCTGATTTGTAATTGGCTCTTACAAATATTGTCATAATAAACATAATGTACAGGTGTCTCTCTAGTACACTAGCTTTGATTCTTAAGGGATCTATAAGCAGAAGTGATATGACTGGACCACTGGAGGTTCTCTTTTTAATATTTTGAGGAAACCCCATACTGATCTTCATCAAGACCTGGCTAATCTGCAGTCCCATCAACAATATATAAAGGTTATCTCCCTACCCCAAGCCTGTAGCACATCTATGGCCACTCCCTCAGAAATAATTATTCATCCAAGATTTTCTCTAAAATACGGAGGGGCTCAGAACAAAGGTCAATTGGTAAAGTGCAAGCACAAGAACCCAGTGCTATCCCCAGAATTCATGTTCTAAAAAAACCTTGTCATGGGACTTTTTTAAAAACATGACTTGATGGCTAGGAGTGCTCACTGCTCTTTTAGAAGATGGGAGTTTAGCTCCCAGCACTGATAGCCAGTGGCTTACAACCATCTGTAACTCCAGCTACAGAGAGATCCGATGTTTCCTTCCAGCCTCTGGAGGCACCTATAGCTGCATGCATAAACACATTCATAGGCATACACACATATACATAAATAATAACAAAGTGAATCTTTAAAAATAAAAGCAGCACATAGAGGCACTGTAATCTCAGTACTGAGGAAACAGAGACAGGCAGATCTAGGGAGCTATTGTCCAAACAGCCTAGTCTACATGGGACAATCCAGGTCAGTAAGAAAGTCTGTCTTAAAGGGGTGGGGGTGCCACCTAAGAAAGGACACCCAAGGTTGTAATTCAATACACACACACACACACTGTCTCCAAGATCAGGGCTTTACCATGTCACTACAAGAACCAAAAGGAAGGAACAAAGAGAGCAGCATGTAATACATGCAGACTGTAGCATGATACCCAGGCCACAGAAGGTGCCCCTAAGTAAGTACTCAATGTAGAAACATCAGTTGGTCGGACATCTTCTTAGACACAATTCCAGTGAAGGCATACAGGGCTGGTATCCGCTTAGCTTTCATTTCAAGGAAGCTCTACAGGAGGGAAAACAGCAACCCAAGTGAGAACTCCAGCCTGACATTCACTTTCATTACACTCCCCCTAAATCTTTAATGCCTTGAAAACTACCCAATGAAGTTCTCACTAAAGAGATATTGGCCACTAAATTATTCTGTATTAGCAGCAAGGAAGATCAGGAATTCTTCCTTTGGAGATTTATTATAAATAGTATATGACTAACATCTACAGTATATTAGAACCACCTGCCCAAAAGCCAGAAGAGGGCTTCTAGGGCTCTTAAGGGAAATCCCAGTGTAATGAGCCTATCCAAGTTATTTTACTAGCAGGGCCGTGTAAGATTAATCATCTTTGTGAATTCTTAATTGCTGTGGTCAGAAGCTCCCCGGAGGAAGCTCGCACCATGGTCGAGTCCCACCTCTGTTCCTACTCTCCCATGCCAAAGGGGAGATGGGACTTGCTCTTTAGTTCTTACAAGAAATAACTGTGGGTTTTTTTGTTTTGTTTTGTTTTTGTTTTTGTTTTTTGCCAAATAAGTGCTGGAGACACAAAGATGACAAAAGGGACTCAAAATCTACTTCAAAGAAAGACCATTTCTTGTTCAAAGAAAAAGGTGCAGACAGTATTTCTTTAGAAGCACTGAAAAAAATAGCAGTTGCTATTTCAAAAAACAAAAAAAAAAACAAAAAACAAAAAACAAAAACAAAAAAAACCACATAAGCACCAGGAGTAATTGCCCTCTTGTTGAGCAGATCTAAAGTCTGAGGAGAGAGCTGTTGGTTACAGTAATCACCCCTCATCAAGGAAACTTCTCTTTGCAACATTCAAAGGCCATTAAAGAAATCCACAACCATTGGAAATGCAGAGTTGTGGAGTGAGTCCAATCCCAGTGTATGAATCTACCATACAACCCTGGGGTCCAAGGTTCGGGATCACAGTGGGAAAAGTTGGAGAAAGATTTTAAGAGCCAGAGGATCAGGGATTTTTGCTTGCAGATTGTGTTTCCGAGTAATATCGAGACTTCAACCATAACATTTCACCAATGTGACCAACATGTGATCTGAACAAGGGCAACAGCAGGAGGCATGGCAGGCTAGACAGGGAAAGCCCAAAAGACTCAGCCCTACACAAAGAAATACAAGCAACAAAGGGAGGCTAAGAAGAGGTGGGAGAGGGAGTAGTCTTGCCCAGTGTGATGGTTTGAATGAGAACAGTCCCCATAGGCTCATATGTTTGAATGCTTGATCCCCAGTTAGTGGAATTGTTTTGGAAGAATTAGGAGGTGTGGCCTTGTTCAAGAGTTATGTCACTAGGAATGAGCTTTAAGGTTATAAAGCCCACACTAAGCCCAGCCTCTCCCTCTCCCCTCTCCCCTCTCCCCTCTCCCCTCTCCCCTCTCCCCTCTCCCCTCTCCCCTCTCCCCTCTCCCCTCTCCCCTCTCCCCTCTCCCCTCTCCCCTCTCCCCTCTCCCCTCTCCCCTTTCCGTCTCGCCTAAAACTTACAAGTCATATGTGAGCCCTCAGCTACAGCTACAGCTACAGCACTATGTCAACAAGTCTGATGCCATACTCCCTGTCAATATGAGAATATACTAACCCTCTGAAACTGGGAGTCCCCAAGCCCCCCCCCAGTTAAATACCTTATTTTACAAGTTGCCCTGGTAGTGGTGTCTCCTCATAGCAATAGAACAGTTTCTAAGACAACCAGAGGAAACCACACCAATTGTTTATCAATATACAATGGTCAGCCTTGAAAATATATGCATACAAGTAACATTATGTAGATTGAGTAGGTTATATTTAGGAAAATACATGTACGCACATATATGTGCATGTAACAGCAATGAATGGGAGGTGGGAAGGCCATGAATATGAAAGGGAGTAGGGCATGGTATATGGAAGGGTTGGAGGGAGGAAAAGGAAATAGTGTAATTATATTACAATCTCAAATAAAGAAAGAAGTAATGTTTTTAAGGTAAGTGGCCAAAATGTCATAAGAAGCACTCAGTAAACAGAAGTGTCGGCACCAATACAAGCACCTGACGTGAGTTTACACATTGATTCCACATACTAACTCTTGGAGATAAATATATTTACTATTCCCCCATTTTACAGGTGAGAAAATTTAGGCACAGAGAAGCAAAGTGACTTTCCCAAAGCCACACAGCAGGTCTTTGGAGTTCACTTGTTAACTATGGTGCCTCCCTGCCTCAGTCAGTTCCCCTGTACCTTTCTGTGATACCGCCACAATTATTTAGCCTAATAACTACAGACTAAGCTATTAGAGGTTCAGTGATTCCGTGTTGAACTATGAGTCATTAGGAGTTAATAAAACTGCATTTGACATCCAAAAGGGTTGCATTTATAAACTGTTTTCATTCTTCCTATAAATGCCCGCATATTCTCAGAGCATGAATATAGGAGATTACCCAGAAGCCATCTTGTCTTTGACCATGTGCCGTCTTCACGTGCGTCCTTGCTTCTCCTCCACATAGGCATGAAAGGTGACATTAACCTCCACTGCCTACCACATGGGTCACAGCACTCTACAGAGAAAGTGACAGCTTTCACAGAAACACTGAAGTCACTTCTACCCTGTCCATCACTCTCGGATTTCCTAAGCAGAGTCCCTGGCGCACAGGTTGATTTGCTCAGTGTGGTCCCTAGCAGAAGAGGAAACTTAGAACTTGTACAAGGCTGTGCAGATGATGTGATTACATCACAGAAAGGATGTAAGACTCATGCCTTGTTTATGCCGGTGGCTGCTTATCAGACTGAGGGCTGTGTGTGCAATCCTGATGAGCTGGCTCTGTTACCCCATCTTGTGTTCCCCCTCACAATCTGGCTCCTTAGGCATGGAAGGTACTTTGGTGGGGAACCCATAGCGGGTGACCTAGACACAAGCAGGAGCCAAGTTGCTGGGGATGTAGGAGTTCTTTCTGCCAGCTGTGGAAACCACAAAACAAGTATGGTCACAAGCTCTTCCAGAAGTGGAACAATGGAGGATGCAGAGAACTCAGCCTCTGAACCTTGCAGCAAAGAATTCGCCCTGCTTTGTATCTCCTTGGCTCCATGGTAGGTGGAAGTGGGGAGCTGAGAAATTACTTAAAAGAGGTGGCCTCTTTGGTTGCAGGACAGAAAAATCAAGCTGGAACGGACTAGGAAAAGTCCTCCCCACTAGTTAACTTCCACAGCACTGGAAGGTGCTCTATAGATATCGAGGGAGAAAGTCATCAATGGACTCACCCATCAGTGGACCCTGCATAGCACAACACCAACCTGCCAGATAAGATGTGCCCACTGGTGTAGTAGTGGCGTATTAGAGGAATAACCAACCACTTCAGCTTGGCTTTGGACCCTGTCTCATAGGAGAGAATTCATTCCTGGTATCTATAAACTTGTCAAAAGCCCATGGTTTGGGAGTTCATAGACCTTAAGAGGAAACCTGCCAGTTGTTTGTTTGTTTGTTTGTTTGTTTGTTTTGCTAATTGGGCATGCTGTCAAATTGATTTCTAGATATTTGTGTCTATAGCCATATATTAGTGTTTCTCTCAACCTGGGTCAGAGATGCAGTGGACATCAGTCAATACAGAGACTGAGAATAAGTGACTATCGAGCGCTCACCCTTAAGTCGATCAATCATATCAATCTCTCCAGGGTTCAGAGAACAACAGGGAAGAGAGCAAAAAGAATGTGAAAGCCAGAGAGTGGGAGGGTCCTGTGAGATGCTGTCTGCTGGACTGCAGGACAACTGTCATCAACTCCCAGCAACTCTGGTTACCTGAACAAGATCAAATCACTCCACACCCCAGCAGAGATGGAAGAAGGGCTGGAGAAACCTTGCCCCAGCACAGGAGCTATTGGCAGTTGACAAGCCACACTAAGGTGTGGCTGCTGACAGGTTGCCCATGCTCCTGAGAATGACCTCACTCATGCACCCAGGCGTAATCCTAACCGGACTCAGTAGGTTATAAAATGAATGGAAAGGACATAAAGGTAGGAAGAGGACATGCTTGGAGCTCTGGGGAGAATGGAAGGAGGAGTTAAGAGTGGAAATAATCAAGATACATTGGATTGGGGGTGTGGTAGCACATGCCTTTAATCCCAGCACAGGGGATGGAGACAGAGGCAGGCAGAGTTCAAAGTCAGCCTAGTTTCCACAGTGAGTTCCAGACAAGTCAAAGCTACGTGAGACCCTATTTTAAAAAAATGGGGGGGGTGCCTTAAAAAGATATCCATAACAGTAACTGATCAAAATAGAAGATAAGATAGGGAAAAGTATCATAGAATAGACATGAACCTAAGCCAGGTTTTCATGTTGACAGCAAATCTAAGTGAAATTCCTAATTTCCAAAGGAGGAAGATTGGTGCTACAATGAGGTGAAGCCAGGAGAAATGACAGATTTTAAACCTTAACCCAGGGGTTCAGCTGATGACAAGCATGCATTGGGAAGGTTCAGATGACCTAAATTGGAGTGGGAGGACACAGGCTTCTCTATCTGTCCTCTCTTCATGGTGGCATGCCCACAGATCTCACAGGAGTCGGAGTGCATAGATTGGGGGCAGTTCATGATCCTTCGTCTCATAATGTTTGATCAGAGGAGAAGCCTTTATGATACTTTACAGTACATAGTAGTTAAGTTGAACAAATATTATGACCACAGTAAAACACATTCTTATCACTGGAACATAAATCAGGAATAGCTACATTGTGAGGGAGTTTCCCCCAAGTCCAGAGACACTGCTCAAAGCAATGGGTGGGGGGGGGTGCGGGGGGGGATGTTTAAAGGAGAAACCAAAGACCATCAACTCTCAGTTGAAAGCAAAACACCACAAAATCAAAACCTGTTCCCTCCAGGGCTGCAGCGCTGCTTTGCAAAGCTCTCAGAAAAAGCTTTTCTCCCTAAGCCAACACACACACACACACACACACACACACACACACACACACACACACACAAAATGCCACCTAAATAAGCCTATTAAAAAGGGCTCCAGTGGAGTCACTGATTTGCCATAAACTGCAGAATGCTTCGGAGCTCAGCAGAGACTGGCTCCTGCCACACACAGCCTGGCAGTGGCCCAGCTCCACGTCAGTGCACACTTTTCCAATTACAAGCTGAAGGTTCCTACAGGGACTCGGGACTCTTGTTTCAGTCTTCCAGTGCAGGAGAAATTCTTCATGGAAGAAAGTGCCCATGGCTCAAGTTCTTCGAGCTCTGTAAAAGAGAGACCCACAGCTCCCACAACAGGGAAGATTCTCTTCTGCTTTCCTGGGTTGTTTTTTTTTTTTTTTTTTTTTTCACATCTTAAATTCTGCAAATACTTGAAGCAATGGAATGAAAGTTGAATCCCCTAATGATGTGATAGGCACTCCTTATTTATTGGCTGTTTGGAACAGCAAAGTCTAAACATTTGAGGCCAGGTGAGGTGTTCACATTCTGTTCTTTCCACAGATTAGGGGTGGATACATAAAACCGCTGAAGGCAATTGACGAACTTTAAAGGAAAACGGCCACAGGCGGGGGTGCTCTTGATTAAAGACAGACAAAGTCATGTATTAAAAGTGGCTAGCTCAGGCTGAGTGCACCTACCAGTAATCGCAGAACTCAGGGGCTGAGACAAAAAGAACATGAACTCAAGCCCAGCCTGGACTATATAACAAGACCGTATCTCAAAAAATAAAGATATAGATATAGATATATTCTTTTTTTTAACTCTCATTTTTAAAGGATGACTTAAGACTGGGCCAATCAGGAGATGATTTTTTTAAGGTTCAAGAACATCAGTTACCCTCAAAGTTTATTTTTTGTTTATTTTCTAAGTCCTCTTTAGTGAAAAACTGGTACATGGGCCAGCCACAGCATTAATAGCTCATTCAGGTACTCAATTTTATCGCCTATCTTCTAAGTAAAGAAACATAGCTTCAGATGGTATCATACAGATGCCCAGTGTCAGCCAGCTAATAAGGGGTAGCTGAAGGACTTGCAATCTGGGAGTTTACTGCTATGGCGAGGGGCCACCTTGGAAAGCAGCAGCAGGAGATGCCTTTCTGCAGGGCCTCTCTCCATTTTGCTACTGAGTCAAGACAAACCACAAGTTAGTTAGACTCACAAGCATTGACCACATATGTACCTCTGCGCCTGCGCCATTGTAATTATCCCTCTCAATTACAGAAGGCATGGATAAGGAGGGCACAGGGGGCACCATGTTTGTCCTTGGCAATGGTAACTTGTTCTGCTCTGGCTAGGCAAGCCATGCCCTGACATTAGCTAATGCAGAGAGCTTTCCAGGTCTTCGGAAACAGAAGTTATTGTTGACTTTCTCAAAAGGCCCATCAAGAGCCATCTGGAAGGATCGTGTTTAGTTGTGGTTTTTTTATTGTTGTTGTTGTTTTAATTATAGCGATGACAGTGTCTGTCATATCGATGTACCCCAGACAATCAGTGCAGCCTACTGCTCCTCGTGAGAATCGCTGTTGTGAAGTGCAGTCAGTGTGGAGCACTGACCTCAACCTCCTCTCAAAAGCTTACACAGGCTTTTAGGTTTTCACAAAGGAAAGCATTTGTTGTTTCCATTACACATAAGGGGAAGTGTGAGCCAACAGTTACACTCACAGCTTTCTATTTACCCATGGAGTACTCAATTCAGGGGATGGGTCCAAGGAAGCAAGAGGTTGTCATACTATCTCTTCTACACTGCTGAGGGAGAGAGAGAGAGAAGGGGAAGGGACAGGGGGAGGGGGAGGGGAGAGATGACAGTGAGAGGAAGGAGGAGGGAGGGGGAGAAGGAGAGAGACTCTAATTCAGTAATGATTTTTTTTTTAACTTACATTGCCCAGTTGCAAGTCTTTCACCCAACAGAGAGTTAACAATATATAACACATTCTCTTTGCCCCAATTACTACAGAAAAACAAAGCGGAAAGCTGAATCATTCTCAGGACAGCCTGCAAAGAGGAACTCAAATCAACCTTAGAAGGAGTGCCCGACACTGGTTGTAAACTAATTGCCATGTAAATTAACAACAACAGAAAAAGAAGAAAAAGGAGGAGGAGGAGGAGCACCCATCAGCAAAGGAGCCCCCAGCAACCTAAACAACATCGAGCCTGCTTCTTCAGACAATAAAATGCCAAAGTTGTTCTTCTGCTGTCAGCAAATGATGAATACATGTGGTACCGATTATTTAATACCATGAGACCACCAGGGAAGAAGATTTAGGTGAACTGTAGCAGAACTGTGCCATTTATTTTTATTACCATGCATTAAAAATTACGTTTACAGATAATTGTTTTTCTCCTTCCAATAAAGCAAGATTAAAAAAAAAATCCAGAAGAATATTTAATAATAGTGGACCACCAGGGAGGAATTTTAAAAGTTGATCTTTTTATTGAAAAATTAGATTTGCTTTTTAAATTTTTTTCCCAATTATTTTTAAGTACAATTTGTGAAGGAATTGTTCTAAACCCGGGCAGTAGGTAGGATCAGTTTTAAGCTGGGGTCGGGAGGGGGCTGTCTCATGGATTGTTTCTTCCTGACAACAGTCATTACGTAACCAAATCCCTCCTCTGAACCTCCAGGTTTCAGATATTTGTCAAACATTATATTTTACTATTGGCCCCACTACGCATTCTCCCACATTCCTACCAGCATCCAGATCTGTAAAACAGCTCAGATAAAACGAGCTTTTGAGAGACTGGAGGTGGCTCAGGGGTTAAGAGTACTGGCTGCAATTCCAGAGGACCTCGGTTCAGTTCCTCACAGCACATGGAGGCTCACAACTGTCTATAACTTCTGTCCCAGGGAGATAGCCTCACACAGACATACATGCAGGCAAAACACCAATGCCCATTAAACAAACAAACAAACAAGTAGACTGAACTCTTGGTATGTTTTTCCCCAACAACTTTGTACTGGTAAGAAACAGAAACAGGGAGAAAAAAAAAAACCTACTTACCAGTTTTTTGTTGTTGGTTTGTTTTTTTAAGGGGACTGAGAAGCAAAAGGAAGAAGGGTAAAACTAACAGGAGATGGAGGGGAAAGACTAGCACAAAGGAAAATCACCATTGGGACAGACACAGTTCAAATGATGATCTTGCTAAATGTTACTTGCAGTATTTACAGTTACAAAGGAAAGCTGCCTTCTCCTTCCTTCCCCGTGTCTCCCTTGCATAGTCCTAAAGTTGAAGTTGTCTTGGCTGATCATCTATCAATACCAGTATGCCCTACTCAGGTTCCCTAACAGCTTCCAGTAATCCAGTCAGAACATTAGCTGAATTCCCCAAATCAGGCCTCTCTGCCACCATATAGCCTCTCCTCCAGGGGGAGGGATGCTCCTTGTCTGGCAGTATCTTTCACTTGTTGTCCTTCCTGCTGCTGTTCTCTGAAGTAAGAGGCATTCTCAGGATAGCAAGCCAATCTAGCTGCCAACCCCAAACCACCTCTGCAGCATCCATGCTGCAGCACTTTGGAGTTAACTGTACACGGTGAGAAAGCAATGGATGGTGCCTGGGCTTGAAACCAGTCAAGGAATCAGAAAGAAAGAAACACACACACACACACAATGAATCACAACTCTGGTTTTTCTCTTCTTCCTGACTGGTTCTGAGGATAAAAGATGAGACCAGGACCATATTCAGAAAGAACTATGAACTTCCCCAGTTCATGGTGCAGTTTGAAGTGTCTTGGGAGATGTGGCCCTGTTGAAGAAAATATGTCCCTGAAAGCAGGCTTTGGGAGTTAAAGACTCCTAGCATTTTAAATCCGTTCTCTCTGTTTCCTGCTTGTGGTTCAGATGTAACCCCTCAGTTCGCTGCTCCAGCCACCTGCTGCCCGCATCCTACCGTCGTCATCCTACTGTCGTCATACACTCAGGAACCCTAAGCCCAAATAACCCGTTCTATAAGCTGCCTTGGCCCCGGTGTCTTATCACAGCAACAGGGAAGTAACTGATACACCATGCTGTTTCCATCACCATCTCTGCTATAATATCTCACTTTGATAAAAATAAGTGTCAAATATTCACTCGATAGCCCTATCCTTGTAGAGCGTCTGTCTCAAACCACAAAGTGCTTATTCACATGATTTGTGGGGATTGTCATGGTTCCAGCATGAAACACCTCACACACGCTCCTCTATTTGAGTTCTTGGTTCCTAGGTGGAGCTGCTGTTTGGAAATTCTGACGAACTTTTATGAGGAAATAACAGACTGGGAGAAGTAGGGCTCTGGGGTTGGACCTCGTGTTATAGCCTTCCCTACTTCCAGTCGAGGCTCTCTGGACAGCCAATGTGATGTAAGCAACTATCTTATGTCCCCACCTGCTGTGCCTTCCCAGTCATGAGAGACTAAATCCCATGAACCGTGAGCCAGAATAAACCTCCCCTCCTCCAAACTACTTCATATTACATGTCCGGTCACATTAATAATAAAAATAATGAATACAGACTGTCTCTTCTGGGACCTCAAGCTGCTTGTAGGACTGTAAGGAGGCCTGCACGCAAACCAGGAGGTCATTTCAGTGCCAAAACCTGTTTATCTTGAGGGGCCAAGAATGATGTTTCACAGTATGGGACTCCTTCGGGTCATACAATGCATCTGCAAGAATCATGGACCTAGTTATAGTTTCTTTTTATAATGGGCTGAGGCGGTATAATGGAAGATTTCTTCTTGATGGGCTCAATTTCTTCTCAGGAAAAACAAACAGGCCAAGGTGGCTGGAGACAGACCGAGTCAGAGCTGATTAGCATTAAACTTGTCCTGGAAGCAGGTAGCCCAGGAGTGGGAACAGCACATGACTGTGGCCTGGCTCCCATAAGACCTCTGAGCATGGCCCTCAGACTGGACCCTGATAACACAAATGCCTTCTGAATCGAAAGCCAGTAATCTCTTCTACTGATGTAAAACCAAATGCAATCTGACCATCAAGTCTGTGTGAGTGCATCACTAACCCTTCTGCCCAACTTGAGCTGTTCTGGAACATACAGCTTCAGAACCTTACCCCTCTGGATCCTGCCATAAAGGCCCAGGAGCACCGGGGGCCTCCAAGCAGAAGGTTAATGAAAGAGCAGAATGGTCCAATGCAAACATGGCCTTGAAGCACTTCTGTGGGCCAGCAGCAGCATCTACATACCCCTTGCATAGGCTTCAAAGTCCATCCTGACTCTGCCTGGCCCCTTGGCCCCTTCAAACTCTCTCTAGTACTGGAGCATCTAGTGCCTCAGATGGCCGAGGCATCCAAGGTTAAATGTGCAGCTCCTTACCATGCTTCTACCAGGAATAGCTCCCCATCAGCACAAGCACCCTGATGAAGGTGAGCAGTGTGACTGTCAGAGACAGCGTTCTAAGTCTAAGACAAATGCCCTGAGTTTCGTATTTGTGAGTTTTATTTCCCTGTCTTAGTCAGGGTTTCCATTCCTGCACGAAACATCATAACCAAGAAGCAAGTTGGGGAGGAAAGGGTTTATTCACCTCACACTTCCACATTGCTGTTCATCACCAAAGGAAGTCAGGACTGGAACTCACTCAGGATAGGAACCTGGGGGTTATGCAGAGGCCATGGAGGGTGCTGCTTACTAAATTGCTTCCCCTGGCTTGCTCAGCTTGCTTTCTTATAGAACCCAGGACTACCTACCCAAGGATGGCACCATCCACATGGGCTCTACCATCCTTGATCACTAATTGAGAAAATGCCTTACAGCTGGATCTCATGGAGGCATTTCCTCAAGGGAGACTCCTTTCTCTGTGATAACTTCAGCTTGTGTCAAGTTGACACACAAAACCAGCCAGTACATCCCCAAGAAGAAAAAAATAGAGAAGAAGAGGGGGAAGGGGGAGAAAAGACAGAATCAAGACAGGATGGGGTTTCACACTATCAGTTCCATGATGCCTGGGACTCATTTTCCCCTCCCAACCACCTTACTACAGTTCTATGCACCTAGGAAGATGACCTCAGCAAAAAAGATCCTATGCTTACAGATGGCTTATGCCATGCTTATGGATAGAGGTGGCTGCTCCCTGTTTATTTCCTGTTTATCAACTGGATCTGGAGCTGCTGAGAAAGAGTTGTAACATAGTGGGGGTATCTAAAGAAGGTATCCATCAGTAACAAAGATAGTTTGTCAACTCAATTTAGTAGTTCCTTACTAGGTACCAGGGTCTTAGATCACGACATAAACAATGAATGGGCCAAGCTACTGTCTTAGTCTATCCAGATCACTTTATCCTAGTGGCAGACAGTGGATAACTTATATACAATAGAAATTAGAAGTCCCAGATCAAGGCACTGGCCATTTCTGAGCCTAGTGAGAAACTTCTGGTTTGTAGCACCTTCTCACTGTGTTCAAGCACAGTAAAAGGGACACAGTAACTTTTGTGGCTTCTTCTGTAAAAGAATTAACCCTGCACCAGATGGCTGTACTTCATGATCTAATCTCAATCTCTTCCTAAAGATACCAACTCCTAACCTTTCAGTTTAGGATTTGAACACACAAAATTTTAATGGGATATAAGAATAGCATACACAATAAATTTGCAATACTTTAACTTGCTAGAGGATGGGCCATGTTGAATTGGAAGCCACCTCTGACTGAAATGACATAGTAACAAACCTACTACACTGAACAACAAGCCACTTGTCCCCTGCCTGAATGATGCAGCTTCCTTTGACAGATGCTAGATAACAGCTTCTTGTTTCGTTCTGGACACTACCTTGCTGTGACCCAAGTGACCTTTACCCCATACCATGGAGGAGAAAACTAAGGCTTTGGGAAACAGATGTGACTGACCAAAGGATGTATAACTCATCAGTGGAGTACATGTCTCCATGGTAACTCATGCCCATCTTCTGCTAGACTTTACTCATTGCACAGGCATTGAAACCAATAGCAACGACACAGTAGAAGCTTCATTCTGTGATAAAGACTCGGGTCAGTTCAGACTTCACCATCCATCCCCACCTGACGTCATTCTCAGTATCTCTCAGACCTCAGGGTTTTCATGCCTTTCAGCCACGAAGGCCCTTATTTCACCAAAACAAAATATATCATGCTAAAGAAGTTACCCAAACTGTGACTTTTAAACCATTATAGTTAAGAAATTAACACGCTGGATACCCATGAACCTAATTAAAATGACTGGATCTAGATACGCTAAATATAATATCTAAGTCTAAATAAGCACTCTCAGTGAAACCTTCCTGGTCCATGGGATTCACCCTACTGTGCCAAGAAATGCCTAATTCACTAGGGGATTAAAATATTTGTAAACTAAAGTGGTTCTTATACAAAAAGACAAGACTTCAAAAAAAAAAAAAAAACTCTGAGTAAATTCTCAAATTGCTTAACATCTCTAGTTAAATAAAGCTGAAAAGTGATGAGAAAGAACTCTGGACTGGGAACCCAGAGATGTAATTTCCAATACAACCGCCCTGAATCAGCGGAAGCCCTGGTGAAGCCCCACAGAGTCCCAGGGCCTCAATTCCTTCATCTGTCAAGGTCATTGGACTGTACTGTGTGAGACATTTACAGCTTCATGTTCTGTGATTTGAGCACCTATCCCTGGAGAAGCTCCTTCCTGGTCCATAAACTAAAGCTAACGATCGCTTCAGGCCAGCAAGAGTGCCAAAACTATGCAAGCAAAAGTGAATGTGCATCCACCAAAACAAACAAGCTCTGACTCCAGGAGCCCAGGCGCACTGGAGAATGACAAGCAGCAGCAACCTGAAGACTGGCTACACCCATTAAAAATCATTTTGCTTCACATGGGATCGTGGGGACTCACATCAAATCCTAGGCATAGAAATTTCCAGAGCAAATATTCTTTGGAAATGAAAATTGAATCTAAATGCACATATTAGACTTAATGACATCATTGTCCCTGAGCCATTGGCTGCTCAGATGACTGCGTTGTTCTACATGGGCCCCCACAGGGGGGTTGAGGATTCTTAATTCACCCAAGGACACTAATCAAGTCGAGAGGCTGCCAGACATGAGTATTTGTGCCTGTGTGCTGTTTGTTTTAAATCAGAACACTTACTTTGTGTGACCAAATCCTGTTATTAAATTCCCTTTTGTTCTGTCTATACACCCCTCAATCTTATCTTACAAATCAAATAAAGGAAAGACAGCAATGTTAATAACGGGTCCATAAGCTGTTTCAAACATCTAGTCAGATGCCCTATGTAGTGTATGACCATAAATATCCTTTAATTATATAGCAAAGTTTCTCTCAACAGTGTTTATCATTCTTTTTGCAGTGAAACAATGGCCTACAATCTCTTCCGATTTTTAAATAATTCAGACTATAAACCTTACTTTAAGATTGGGTATTGTTCTTACGGTCTTCATTACATCCACGACAAAATAGTTTTATTACTAATAAGGGGAAGAATCACCCATGCCCATTGCCAACTAACTTTAACAATTCCAAATTCATTAAAAAATAAATTATTGTTTGTGTTACTACTTAGGAAAATGGGCAGAAGTTGTTCCTGGTCCCCAGGGAACTCTTTCTTCTCTTTAGAACTAGAATTCTGCACAAGTTATAATAAATTAGTGCTGGATCATCCCCTCTATTAGAGGTAAGAGCCATGAAATTAGAACTGCAGTTGTTTGCCCATTAGTTCTCACAGCCTGGTCAGGGTCATCTCTCAGCCTCCCTTGCAGCTAGACATAGACATGTTCCTTAGTCATTATTAGCTAGAATACAAGCAAGAATGATATGTGCACATGCTAGCTCTTCAGGTTTAAGAACCCCAGGTCTCCCACTTCCCACTGGCTGGAATGGAAGTCAAGCAGATATCATGTCAGTTTCAGTCAAGCAGACAGGAGCACTTCCCTTGCACTGGCAAGTCCAAGTGAAGGAATGTGTATTCCTGGATGATTCTGGAATTCTGCCTTCCTGGAGGCTAAACTGTGAAAGAAAAAGCGGACATCTATTTTTTTCAACTTACAAAATAATGAGTTTCATTGTGATATTTTTATACACATTTATCATTGTAATTTTTGCCCCCTATTCCTTCTCTCAGCCTTCCTCTCCCCTCCTCCAGGTGCCTTCCTCCCTCTAAACACCCTCCCTCTCACTTCCACAGACATCTATACTGATTAAACCACTGTGTTTTGTTATAGCATTTTGATGAATACTTAATTCAGAAAATTTAACTTTCACTCACACTAGTCTAAATTTGTACCAGATAGTCTCTTTCTGCACAGAAAAAATGATACTCTCCAATGTGGGCAGCCATCAAAATGAACACTTAATGTGTGTTATAGACACACAGGGAGCCTTCTCAGTATTGTCTTCTAAAGTGAAAGTACCAACCTCAGCCTCCAGAACGGGGACATTGGCACCACCACTTGCCCACCTTTATTATTTTGAGATAAGTACTTGCCTTGGTTACATCATCCATAAACATGATGTACCCATAAACATCATGCTGGACAAAGCCCATCACACACAGCTATTATGAGATATGCTGAGCACACAAGTTTATGGTCATTGTTAGTAGGTGTTATGATAATGAAGATAGTGTCACTATGTCTTTGACAAATTTAGGGAACTACACAGGACATAAAGTCTTATAGGACATAGCTTCAATTTCCATAAGCTCTGGTGAAATGACAAATATATATATATATATATATATATATATATATATATATATATAACCCTTGCAAATTTGGAAACCTCTATTTCTTTTCTATTTTTTCTATTTTCTATTTTTATCCCTCCGTGAAGCAGCTCTTTCTTTATTTTGATTCCCTGGTTTCTAAACTGTAGTACAACTCAGATATGTTTATTCTGAGAGCATTCTAAGTGCCATAATTTACACAAGAGGTATTTCACGATTTCATCTTCCTAAATTGTTTCAGAAGCTCAGTTTGTCCTAGCTTGTCATGGGTTTTCATTCTTCCCTTCTTAGTCACCATTTATACCTTATGTTTTCATTTATACCTCATGTATACTTGGCTAGAAGCATAAGGACAAATATTAGCTATTTGGAAATTCCATTCTCTTAGAAGTGGAAAGAGCTGGAAAGTGCAGAGAATTAAGGGTAGGAACTACTAAATACTGTCCATTCCGAAACTAAGGCTTAGGGCGAGTGGGGAGGGATGGCGAAAGGAAGCAGATTACTATAACATTTGAGACACCTATATTTTAGATGGGTTTATGGGATGGTAACAATAGCAAATTGAAATGAGGATATTGAAGTAACTGATAACATGCACAGTGATTACACATCCCAGAAGACTGATACTAGAACACCCAAACTATAGTTTTATAAGTCATAAGGTGCTAAAAGTGATACATCAAGAAAGTGAGGAGGAGGAGGAAGAAGAGGAGGAAGAGAAGGAAGAAGAAGAGGAGGAAGAGGAGGAGGAGAGGGATGATGATGGTGGTGATTATGGTGATTACGATGATGGTGGTGGCGATGGTGGGTGTAGACACTTTTGTGACTCTTGATTTGAATGTGGCCTTTGTCCATCACAGCCAATGAGCTTCTGTGTGTGTCATCCCAGTCCCTTTGGTCAAACACACTTAAGACAGAAGAAACGTCTGATCCAAAAGCAGAATCAGCAGACTCTACCTCTAGAATAAACTGTTCCTTCACAATTTGGTCACAGGAAACAGAGAAACTGAGTTCATACTAATCAAGATGTTGCCTCCCTTTTATTTCTTTTCCATAGTATGGGCTGTTAGAGAAAAACGAGTCAGCAACAGTCTTACCCTACTATAAATCTTATGAGCCACAGTAATGACCAGCCTGGTAAGATATGCCCATAGGTATAATAGTAGCAGGAATGTTATGGGGGTAACCAGGAACTTTCTGCTTGGATTTAAGGCCCATTCCACAGGAGGAAGCACATGCTTAGTACTGTAAATCTGACCAAGTACCTATAGCTGGAGAGTTCACAGGCCGCCAGGGTGAGCCTACTGCTATTTTCTGCTAAATGGCTGCAGTACCAAACTGCTCTCTAAATTCATTTCTCTCTCCCTGTAGATCAGTGCGGCTCTCAGAACTCATCAGAGAGGTGTCTTTGTGCAGTGGAAACTCACAATCGATCAAAATGCAGTGAAGAATTGTCTGTGGAGTGTAGAGTGCTCAAACAAAATCAGGATCTCTAGATCACGCTTCTTTCCCATGGCTCAGAGACTATTGCAGAACAAGAGAACAAGATGGGGAAGAAATACTGTAAGAACCAGTTGGGGAGGACCATAGTGAATAGTTAACAGTGTTCATAGATAGAACCAGACCACTGCGCTCAGGAGTGGCTGCCTGCACAGGACCTGAAAAAGATCAAATCAGTCACCATTCCAGCATGGAGGGGAGAGGAACTCACGAACCCCTGTGGAGAGAAACTCTTGTGTACTGTGTAGTTGCATCACTTGTTAATTAGAAAGCCGATAGGCTAGGGTAGAATAGAAGGTGGGACATCCGGTAGGCAGAAAGGATTCTGGGATAGAGCTAGGCGAGATTCGCCTGGAAACGTGGAGGACAGTCTTGGGTGCTGAGCAGAGGTAACCAGCCCCGTGGCAAAACTTAGATTAGAATAAGTGGGATATTAAGTTATGAGCTAATCAGAGAACAAACCAAAGCTTGTGGCCAGGGTGTTTGTAAATACACTGTGAGTCTCAGAGTCGTTATTTCAGGAACTTGAAGCCGGGAGGAAAAACTCGCACTCAACAAGCCCCATCCCTAGTTGAGGAGCCATCAACAGTTGATGGCTTCTAGGGGAGGAAGAATCATTAAATCATGTTTTCTTTAACATAGGATGGCTATGCTCCAGTGATGGCCCCATACCAATGAGTGTATGGGCAACACAAATTGAACTCCATGAATTATGAAAAGGAATTTTTTAAGAGGATATAAAATTGAAAAGAGGGTGGGTAAGAGGAGGAGTTGATACGAATATAATAAAAATGCATTTCATTCCTATATGAAAGTCTCTGAGAATTAGTTAAAATGGTATATATTTTAAAGTGATAGTATGTTTTATTCTTTGATCAAGCTCCCAAATATACTGTTTTGAGCCACATAGTTGTTGAGTGCCTAAATGTACTATATTGCTTTTCACCTGGGTACATTTCTAATCGCTTGCTTTTCCTACAGCTTCATTTAAAAGATCCCTCTATGCAAACTGTATAGTCCAAGGGACCAAGGAAGGGGGCACTATACAAAGGCAGACAAGAAGACAAAGACCACAAGGGCACAGAAACTAGAGAGACACAAAGAGCATTTGAAGTGCTACAAAGCAAAACCAAAAAGAACTTTAAAACTTATCTAGAAAAAGGACACATTAGGATTCCAAGAGCCAGGGCTTCTATATGGCTTTGAAATTGTAACCAAATGCCCTTGGACTTACAGAAAGGAAGGAAGGAAGGAAGGAAGGAAGGAAGGAAGGAAGGAAGGAAGGAGAGAGAGAAAGAATAAAATAAAGTCTTCTGCTGGTGGACTCAGGAAGCATGTTTATAAAAGCTCCATATGTATGTCACCTCCTCTTTTCTTTCAGCCAAATCCACAAAATTGAAACAAAAGATACAAGCTCCACCAAGTAAAATGAGCTAAAATTAGCAAGCAGCAAAAATGCTGCCAGTTGCCCAGGGCAACAAATGGTTGATGGATGGAATAATTAAGATCGACAGTAAACTAATCTCTGTTCCTTTATTGAAAATGAAGTCCCCTGAATCAATTAGCCTTGTCATGGGTACCTTTTGTAAAACAACCATGACATTCCAGCCACTTCTCTTTGTTTACGGATCTGCGTGCACTTGAGGAAGTGCAGGGACTGACTGACTTCCCAGGTACAGAGAGACAGTGATGGAGAGCTGCAATACATTAGACCCTGCACAAACAGAACCACCATTCTTGAAAAGATACACATCCCACCACATAGGCTTAGAAGGCTTTGTGGGCATGTTCAGTGATGTAGTGCGCTCAGAAATTTCCTCCTAAGGGAATTCTTTAAAATAAAATAAAATAAAAATCCTTCAAACAGTACACACATAGCCTACTAGAATAAAGATCCAGTGACCTACAAACCACATTGGGAGAGCAAAGGCCACTAAGGGGCAAGTTTCTGGGACCCACACAGCTGCTTTTGGATCTGACACAAAAGAAGAAAGAAAAGAAGGTAGAGGGAAAAATAGATGGTGTTCCTAGAGCAGGAGGTGGGGGTGGTGCAGAAGTGAATCTAGCTGTCTTGCAGCTGCCACAGGCACCATCTTGAAATCAGGGAATAAACAGACTATGAAAGGAAGCCAAGGGACCTGTACCTTATACCCTGTACCCTGGCTTCCATGGTTTCCCTGAGCTGAATTCAAGCAATAGTTGCTATTGCCACGTAGATATCTGGGAGAGTCTTACAATTTGCTGGAAAGCTTACAGCAGAGGGTTCTGACTTAAGCATGAACCCTAGGTTATTTTTATACAATATTTTGCTTATATTTCTTACTGCTTATATTGCTTATCTTTCTCCTGCCTCGCATTAAACATAGCAAGAGAAAGCTCTTTGTTTCTTCCATCACATAGGCTCTGACAGTGCTCTGAAAGGGATGTCTCTGTATTCTGCCTGGATTAGATTGAGAAATGCTGGTTTAGATGTCTACTGAAGAGTTCCTTTAATGCAGACCACTGGGGTCTACTAGTGTGAATGTGGGCATTGATAACAGACTTGGGAGTGTTAGAGCGCTAAGCATCCCTGATGTTTCTTTCAGGACAGAACACTTTTCACAAACATGTATAGAACAATGATTCCACAAGATGCATTTCCAGAATCCTTATTTTAGGACATAATTGCATCTGTGAGTGCTGCACACAAATACATTGAACAGGTCCAAACCTCCAAGCTAGGGAAGTATTCATTCAAAACTCACATGCCCACTGCACTATGATGATGGCAGGGAGAAGAGAGGGATCACTTAATAAAGGGGCTTGCCATTTGTCCCTAAAATCATCAAATATCAAAAACAAAATCTAGCCACTTAATTTTAAAGAAGGTATTTTTTTAAATAACACTGGCAAAATTTTGCACATAACCCTATGTGTTCTATATAGACATACATATTATACATATCTTTTTATATGTAGGATTTTGTATTTGTGTGTGAACTTCATCACACTTCTCGCAGATGAAAAGATAAAGTTTCCAGACGTTAAAGCATCCAATGTCCCTGACTTGCACTGGAAAAGCTGGCATCTGTCACAAAAGTACAGCGTAGCTTCTGAGGTGAGCGAAGTACAGAGCAAATCCATGAATGGGCTAAGGGTAGGAGGGACCATTTACCAACCCACAGAGAGTGGCACAGCGGGATACTGTAAAAGATCAAACCTTTTAAAATTGTCACCAATGAAAATAGATGTGCCTCTTTACTTTTTTAAATAAACATTCATTGTATAGAATTTTTTTTCTCTGTCATATATATTCACTCTAGGAAGTCCAGAAATCAAAGGCCAGTATTACTAATAGGCCCATGCTTGGGATGAAGCCTGATTGCTACCCACAATATGCACTTTGGTGCATCCCTTGATCCCTGTTGTTCTAGAGTTCAGATTATACTGAGTGTAGACAGCTTCTGATTTACCAGTGTCCAAGGCATTTCTACAAGTCTTAAGAACTACGCAAAAGCATCCATCGAAATGCCTGCCTATGACAAAGCATGCCCATTCCGAGGAACAGGTGACAACCCCGGCTCTGCTTCCCTCCCCTCCTGAGACCTTACACTTATGAAAGCCTTCCTGGCTGATGATAGGTCAGGCTTCGGAAGCTGTATGATGAGCGATCCTTTTCTTCTACACAATCAACTGTAAGTACCAAAACTATAGCCTTCCCTAAAACTGAAATGTAAACGGTAACCTTGGGCAGAAAAGCACTATTTCTTGTCACCAGATGTGGAAATCATCTTTCCAGTGGCACAAGCAGAAAAGGCCAAAATCCCTATGAGTACAGTGACATTACACAGCCTTAGCGATGCCAGAAGCAGGCTAGAGACTCAGTGAATCACAGGGTGGAGTTTTACTGCCATGGAGAGCATGTGCTCCGCCATTTAAAGTCCCTCTTTGTAAATAAATACATCCAGTGGTGAAAAGAAAACGAGCCTCCTTACATTTTTTTCCACGTGATTATGAGTCTCATGAGAAGTAATACAAAAATTCTATTATCAGGACAGGCAGTGGTGGGAAGCTTCCACCAACCATTCAGAACAGCATTCATTAGCTGGGATGGGGCCATCTGTTGGAGAGAGAGGGCAGCTGAAGCTGAGGCAGCCCTCCTTCCTGGTGGGCTGCAGCTGCAGGGAGACCTCCAAACACCTTTTCCTGGGGTCAGGGCAAGCCATCAATAGGAAATAGCTTTGACTCACTACTCATGTGGGCTGGATTTGAAACAGCCCCCTACAAGGCAGATCTGGACAGACTAACACTGAACTCAGGCTGCTAGCTGCCCCCAGCCCAGGCCGCTGACACTTTTATTTGCTGGCATTAACAATGTTGTAGCAGCTGGGTCCTGCCAAAGTGGCTGCTTCCAACACTTAGGCAAGGACTCCATTAAGAGGAGAGCCAAGGGATGCTTCTCTGGGGTGAGCCCTCGGCTTGGCCTGCTCACATCAGAATGGCAATGGGTGCTGCATGGTCTCAAAACTAAAGCAAGAGTAGAGAATTGGCAAATGCCACACATGCACACACGCACATGTATACACACACACACACACACACACACACACGTCCACGCAAACCTTGTCATGCTCTCTATTGTTATTAGTTTCCCCTTCTAACAAGAATAAAGACATTTTGCAGTCTAAAAAAACACAAGACTAGGGAATATATCTTGCTGGTAACATGCTTGCCTGGCACTCCATCCATCTTCACCACCAAAAATAATGGTGTCGGTGGCCTACACCGGTAATCTCAACACTTGGGAGGCAGAAGCAAGAAGATCAGTAATCCTTAGCTAAATAGAGAGGTTGGGGCTAGCCTTAGCTACAAGAGAGCCTGTCCAAAAGAAGTAAACCCACAGTTGCAGCTTAGCAACGGTGCCATATTCAAGGAGCAGTGAACATCTACAGCAGCTGAGGGTGGCCATGGTCACTGGCCCAGCACCTAAAGACAGGCACAGAATCTAGTTCTAAAAGCATCTCAGAACAGAGGCACTTGAGTGGCTACGGAAGAGAGAGAACTTGACAGTTCCAGCTGCCATAGTGGAAGGAGACAGAGATGCAGGGAGCACAGAGGAACGGAGAGTGCTGGACTCTGCAGTGTGGGAAGATGCTGTCCCCACTCACCTGCTGTGGTGGAACCCTTGGGTCTGCATACCTACCTCCCCTGGAATCTCTGCTACAGTCTGTTTTACACCGTTACCTGCAACTCTGTGGTTGAGGTGTTGCTAGGTGTCCTGAGCTATTATTTTCACAAGTTTCCCTATTGTATGAGTGAGAAAACAGGCAGAGAAGCTAATGAGTCAGTAAATAACAAGAGTGGGGTTTGAACTCCTTGCTCCTGGGCATCCAGCTTCTCTACTGCTTGGTGACTGTGACACTAAACCAACAGCCTGTGACAACTCAGTGAGAAGGGAAACTGGAGGCAAAAGTAATGTGTTGCGGAAGATAAAAATACTTAAGGGAAGGATGCCGGGTTAGCCTTTCCCAGATCTTACCAAAATAGATGCTGCTGGCTTCGGATCGTGTATGACCTCTTTGTGCATCGCTGATGGAATGCATGCCTTGGGAAACTCCTCCTAAAAGGAGGCAGGCACCACATTCCACACAAAGAGAACTGTGCACAAAGCAGGTCTGGCTCCTGTTCCCAATGAGCTCACAGCCGAAGGGAAAAGAAAGCCAGAAGGGCAATGGCGATACAAAATCACCTTCCCAAGTTAATAAAGCATGGTGGGATTAGAAGTGCATAGACTCAGAAGACCACACCACATTTCCTGGGAAGGGAAAGAAAAACCCAAATTAAACCGAGTCCTGATAACTGAATTTGAGTTAGCCAGGAGAAAAAAAGCCAAAAAGAATTCCAGGCAAAGGAATAGCATGGACCGAGCAAGCAAGACAGGCCATGATTTAGTAGAGCTGACGCATTTGAGAGAGAAATGGGGAAATGTATTTGTGTGGGTAGGCTGAAGCTGGGTCCTGCCTACCATCTACAGCACTCAAACTTTATTATGAAGTTCATGAAAGCGAGAGATGAGACTTTTTTTTTAAAGAATGTGTTGAGGTCCTACTATGTGCTACGCATTGTTCTGGGTATTTTGCTGACAGACTGAAGAGCCTGGTTTCACATGCAGAAGGGAAGGAAGCTGTTCAACATCAAGCATAAAAGGCAAGTTGTCTAGTGTCTTAGAAGAAAAGGTAGCGTCAGGTAAAGTAGACTGGGGCAAGATGACCCTGACCAAGTTCAATGCTAGACAGTGTGTTGGGAGTGACTCTCTTTGTAGACCAGACTGGCCTGGAACTCACAGAGATCCACCTGCCTCTGCCTCCCAAGTGCTGGGATTAAAGGTGTGTACCACCACTGCCCAGCTTGGGAATGGTCTCATCCAGATGATGATAGCAAGGCCTTGAGGAGAGTTGACTGAGCGTGCCACACCCCTGCAGCAATGGCTGCAAATACATGCTTAGATAATCTCTTCACATGTGTGTGAAATCATCTGGATTCCCACAGTCTTGCTTTCCTAACATGGAGTTATAGTCCCATCTTAATTCAAAAACATAAAACCACTACATTTTAAACTCTCTCTCCTAGAGTCCAAAAAAAAAAAAAAGCCAAATCTAGAAACAAACTAAACTGCAATGGTTTCAGTGAGCTGCTAATACCGCCCACATCCACCAGGTGCTTGGACCTTTGGAAGCTTGCCTCGTGCCTTTATCTTATGAGCATCTCTTTTGATGAAGAGCTACTTTAAAATATTTGATTTACACCTAATTCTCCTGTGTCTGTTCCCAAAGAGTTACTTTTCACTGGGGAACAAAAGTAAAGATATTTGGTCAATTCTATTTCTTTCTTCCTTTTTACTTTGCCTCCCTCTCCCCCAACCCCCTTCTGGGTTTACAATCAGCAGAAACAGCTGCACGAATTGCCTGTTCCCTTCCCAAACTAACAGGGCTCTAACATACAAAACATCTATTCTGCTTCTAAATTTGTTTTTAATTATATTACAAGATGGAGAGAGAAATGCTTTAGCTGTTAACACTGGCTTGGTGGGGCCAGTGGTAGACATAGAGCAGACACAAGGAAATACTTCAAAAAAATTTTTTTAGTTTGCCATGATTTAATAGCAGATATTCCTGGCTTTGAGTGAACTCTGCAATATCCCTGTGCGACAGGATAAACGATCGTCTACCGCTATTAATTTTGGGTCATAATGTCTGAAATGCCGCTTCAAAAATAAATGCAGTATTTTCACTTTATTTGGTCAGGTAAATACTAAACTATTTTGTCATAATAACTTTACAACACTGTGTTTCACCTTGTCTTGCCTTGACTGCTGAAGGTAATAGGGACCGTTTTATTATGTCCATAAATTGAGTCAATTGACTTATCCTTATATCCTGTTTCCTGAACTTAACGAGAGATTCTGCATCATTAGGAAAAACACACCGTCCTGCTGCAGGATCAGAGGCAGGGGAAGCCTGAGGATAAGTCATTTTTATTCCGGGGAGTGTTCAGCAGGCAAACTTTCAATAATCTGGCAGAAGTAAAATAAATAACCGGCTTTGCAAACCGGGCTTTCTCGGGGCCGTGCTCACACCGGAGACATCCCAGAAGGTTCTACACACACTTTTCCAAAACAAAACTATTCTCTCTGAATGTGAGGCACCTGTCACGGATCTACAGACCGAGCTACTTAACTTAGCAACGACCACAGACCAAACCATCAAGCCCTCCCTTTGCAAGGCAACATTTTTTAAAAAAAAAACATTAAGAATCAGACTAAGAATCACAGCCATATTCTCAAATTAGACCTGGCTATATGAAATAAATGCCCATGGTAAAAATCAAACTAGTTAAAAACCGTGGTGTTTGAGGTTTCTCTGGTTTCATTTGTGTGTGTGTGTGTGTGTGTGTGTGTGTGTGTGTGTCCATTTTTTCCTTAAGCTCTCTGGTGCCTTTCCTTAAGCAAGGTGCCTGGGGCAACATTCAGTTAGTGTTGTCTTGTGGCATTGAGTTATCCCCAACAAGGGCAAAGAGTCTTCTGATGGCATCCTCTGTGTGGCATTCATAGGCAGATCAGGGCTGAGCTCTCTAACAGCAGCGGTTAAAGTGATAGTGATTTTAAGTCATCGTTATTTTCACGTGAGCACTGCACAGTGCTGAACATTCATCATGGGGCACTCGCAGAGTCATCACAGCATTCCTCTATGTTAAGTACTGTTTTCCTTACTGTTTACCTTACAAATGAGAAACATATAGCTTGGAGAAGTTGAATAGCATGCTAACTGATTCCTGTCTCCAAAGCCCGAGCTCCTAAACACCATGCTACATTGGGAGGGTGGGTCTGGCTCTTGCAGGCAGCCATCCAGAGCAGGTTACCTCCCAGAGTGAAGTTAGCTTGTCAGAACACTCACAGCCAACAGCTATATTTTGGACTCTCCGCTGCTGGGCTCACCTGGGGTCTCTTCTGCACAAGTCTTTGCATTTCAGATTCCAATCTTTTGGAATTCTCAAAATCTCCCGAAGAGCTCTAGACCAAAGAGTTGGACAATCTTCAGATTCACTGTGGCAAACACGTTGTCATGGCTACTCTCCAAATCACCCAAAATAGTTAAATGCTGAAGATGCAATCCAGTTGCTAAGGAGGATGGGTGATGTTCAGTCAGCTCCAATGGACAGGGAACCCAGAACAAACACCCCTGAGACACTAACAAAGGAGAAACGAGACTAATTCTGGAAGCCAATGAAATCAAAGAACTAAGTCAGTCTTGGTTCATTTTATTCCTGCTACAGACCACTATGTGGGTTCCAAGGCTCCAACTCAAGCCATTAGTCTTGGTAGCCAGCACCTGAGCCAGTTGAACCATTTCAGCAGCCTTTAGACCTTTATTTATTTATTTATTTATTTATTTATTTATTTATTGAGACAGGGAAAATTGAAAATGGAGCTTACTGATTCTTCTAGACTGAGTGCCAACAAGCCCTAGGGGTCTCCCATATTCTCCCCACAATGCCCCACCCCTAACTGCTGTGACAGAAACAGCATGGTCCCACTTTTTTACATGAGTTCTGTAGACTCAAACTCGGGTCCCTGGGCATGCGCAGGATCTTCAGAGCTGTCTCCCTAGTACATCCTTTTTCTCTGTCTTTAATGAGTTCCATTTGTCAAATGAGCTGCACACACAGTCACAAACCATGACAACATTCAGATGCAAAAGAGATCACCTTTTATATTATAAAAACTGAGGAAATTTCCCCAATAGTTTCCTAGCATATTCCTCTCTCATTTGGAGAAGATCTGTAATGCATGCCCTAAATAACTTAACACGATCCTGAAACAGTCAATGCCAAGGGAGTAAGGCCGTTATGATGAACCCAGACCAATCAGGACTCAGTTTCAACTTCCCTTGAAGCATATGGCTACATAAAGGAGGATGGACACCTAAAGTGAAGACGCTGTTCCCGAGCTGTCTATATGATGTTATAAAAACCTATAGGGCTTACTAGAGATGTCACTTTTAAGGAGAGCCTTCCCTACAAGCCTAGTCCCTCATGCACTAAAACCCTCCGTAGCCTGCTGTCAACTATCACCCTACTTTCATCTTGAAGACCATGACTACTGTAGTTAAAGGTATACGTGCAGTGATTCTTGTGCCTTCCTAACTTGCCACTCTACTGTCGTGTCTATTGCTCTACCGTCGATCTTAAAAATGGCACCTATTGGGGATGCTGACCAGAGGGATATCCTTCCACAACTGGTGCTGTCTTGCTACCAAGACATTGTACATCAAGATGTATGGTTTTTACTATAGCTGTCCTGAAGACTTTAAGATGCTAACAGCTTAGACGTCTGTCTTAATGTGCCCCTGCCAGCAATGGCATGTCTTCCCCATCTCCATTATTTATGAAGTCAGCCTTTATCAGTCCGTGCCAACAGAGCAGATGGCTACACTCTGGCCAGCTTGATCTCCTGAGGAGTTGTATTTTCTTTTGTAGCTCACAGCTTCCAAGAACAAGCAGCCCAAAACACAGAAATCTGGCGCTGGCTGACCCAAGTTTCTGTACTCCAGTTTCCAGTGGCATCAGAATAGGAGACATAAATTGTTCTGTTCCTTCCTTCTGAGAGAATAACTGAGGCTTCCTTGAAGTCAGACAATTGAAAATGACTTCGTTTATTCAATCTCATTCTGCTCATCTTTAAGAGGGAGAAGCCGCCATTCCGGCATAACACTGCTATGAGGTACCCTGACCTGTGACTGCAAAATGTTGCAGGGGATAGAATTCATCAGACAAACCATTTTTATACTCAAGATTGTGTGAGTGCTAAGTGTTGAGATCTAATGTAGAAGTCCTCAGAACTACAAATTGCTTTCTAGAAATAAAATGACAGCCGTAATTCTGCCAAGGCTGGTTGTCCAGACCCGGATGTTCCTTCCTAAGAAGATGAAGGAACTCCTCGTGTTTCAGGAGATTTGATAAACTAGCTCTACCTTCCGAAATTACAACTGAGAATACAAATCCAGAGTGATGCCCACTTAGCATAGCTACAGGATCTAATCTAGGAACCACTCTGAGAAGAGATGATCCATTCTAAAGGCTTTGGCGTCCATACTCCCCACTATTCTGGTGGATACCTTCTCCTGCGCAATGGACAGGGCAATGCATGCTGTCTTAAGTCAGCCTTGAGTTGTGCTGGAAAGACATGCTTTATGCAAATGACCTCCTCCAACCTCTGCAAAAATGCAGTGAACACTGTAAAATATCAGAGTCTCAAAATACCATAATACCTGCCTGAACACATCTGCTCAAGTCACTGAGAACCCTAGATAAAGCTTTAGCTCTTTGGTATTAACTTTCTTTTCTACAATGGAAATTAAGTTGTAGCTTATAGAATAAACATTCAGCTGAATACATAGCTAATGCAGTGGTCCCCAATTTACCATGATGTGAAATATGGCCCTATAACATCAAGGTTTTGATCTGAAAGGAAGGTACAGTCATTTCTGTTACCCTTCCACTGTCCCTTCTGGGTGAGATGTGAAAAGAATTGAAGCTTTCTTAGAAGTTGGCATCTCAAGAGTTGGAGCAACATAGTCACCTCACCAGACCTCATCCATCCATCTCTAAACTGTCATATGATACACAAACAAGTCTCTGCTTTATTTAACACTGTGTCCTGGGCTGGAGAGACAGCTCAGGAGGTAGGAGTACTTGCTACTTTTCCAGAGGACTACTCAATCCCCAGCATCCGCAATGGGTAGGCTCGCAACTACCTATAGCTCCATTTCTATGGAATCCAGTCTCCTCTTGTGAGCTCTGTAAGTACCCACATGCACTTGCATATACACATGTGCACACATAGACATGCACACTTAATAACAAGTTTTAAAGTCTAACTTTATTTTTTTAATTAGGTAATTTCCTCAATTACATTTCCAATGCTATCCAAAAAGTCCCCAATACACTCCCCCCCCAGTCCCCCACCCACCCACCCCCACCCCTTGGCCCTGGCATTCCCCTGTACTGGGGCATATAAAGTTGGCAAGTCCAATGGGCCTCTCTTTCCAGTGATGGCCTACTAGGCCATCTTTTGATACAAATGCAGCTAGAGACAAGAGCTCTGGGGTACTGGTTAGTTCATAATAATGATCCACCTATGGGGTTGCAGTTCCCTTTAGCTCCTTGGGTACTTTCTCTAGCTCCTCCATTGGGGACCCTGTGATCCATCCAATAGCTGACTGTGAGCATCCACTTCTGTGTTTGCTAGGCCCCGGCATTGTCTCACAAGAGACAGCTATATCTGGGTCCTTTCAGCAAAATCTTGCTAGTGTATGCAATGGTGTCAGCTAAAGTCTAACTTTAAAAAGCACCATATCCTAAATTCCCTAGTCACATCTCTTAGTCCCTTTGAGACAGAAATTTACTGAAGGAGAGGAAGACTTTCCTCTGGGAAGTAAGTCTTGAAATCATTTTAGACTTATTAAGCAGAACATTCCTTTTAAATAGCAAAATGGCTTTATCAAGTGAAGAGCTGGACCCACAGTCTGAAACTCATAAGAGTTCTTTGTTACAGTTGTAAATGGGGGGATTGCCAGCATGCAGATTTTAATCAGCTTTACTTAGGTATAATAAATTGCATCCGTTAAATGTGTTCAATTTTGAGCTTTGACTGATAGCTCACCTATGAAGCCATCCTGGGGACACAAATACAGAACATCTCCTCCCTTCAAAGGTTTGCTGTGTTCCTCTACAGTCTGTCCCTCCCTCTTCCCAGTTTCAAGCACTACTGATAAGCTTTTCTCCAAGTTAGTTTTCATTTTCTAGAATTTAAATAAACTGATTCATACAGTACACATGTACTCTTTGTACATGTCTTCTATCACTTAGTGTAAAGCATGTGAGATTCCTTCATCCAGGGTGTTACATGGTTCTGTAGCTTATTCTTTATGATGCTGGTTAATATTTCATTGTATAGATAGCACAGGTTTTTGTCTCTCCATTTTTCTGTTGATGGTTTTGTATTGTTTACAGTTTGAGAACATTGGGGAAACCTGTATTTTCTTCAAAAGTAGATTGATAAGAGAGTCCAGAACTGGCTCTGAGGTATCCTACTTAGATTTTAGATTGCAAAGGGGAAGAGCCCAAGATAAAGCCAAAAAACCAAAAGTCAGAGAAGTAGGAGCTGTGACAGTTCTTATGAATGTCACCGCAAAACAGTACAGGATGCACACTGAAAAGTGTCTATCACATCTGCAACCACAAACAACCTTCGTGAGATGAATCTTGTAGAGAGGTGGGGGGACCCAGCTGGAACCAGTCAAAAACACAAGTGAGGTGAGAGCAAGTGAAATGCACATGAGCACATACTTCCTCAGATCACTGGCCATGAGAGAGGCAGTTGTAGGAAGGTAGAGTTGGAGAGAACTCTTTCCATGGAAGATGGCAAAGCATATTGGAATGATAATGGGAAAGATTGAGACCTGGGGTAGATACAGGCAAGGTAGAAGAAGGGTTGATCTCAGCCAACATAGGAGTTGTCTGTTGGAATGTAGAGAGCAAGGGAACTGAGTGTGTTTGCAAGATGCACTGACCATGACATGCAAGTGGACTTGGGGCGGGGGGCTGCAAGGGGAGATGGAAAGGTCAATAGACAGGGGACCTTACAAAGTGCTGCAGCAACCAAGACGGATGGAGCTGAACTGAAGAAGAATGTTGGAAGTGAACATGCTTATCTCTAGGAAAATGTTAAAAACCTATCCTGTGGTGCTGTTTTCAGGAGAGAATACTGGAAACAGTTTGTTCCTATTTCCAGAAGTCCTTTCGTGCTTCCCAAGTACTGGTCCTGTGAGAAGCAGCCACCATGATTTTATATTTATTACTACACTTAATCTTTTAAGAAAACAGGATTAACTTTCAGATTAAACACCATGTAAATGTTGCGCTATGCTTTAATTAAAATGAATAAGCTAATTAAACCAGAAAAAAGTTCACATAAACCCATGGGAGTGTAACATTAAAGAATATACCCTTTGTTAATGCTTTGTGATGTGAAAAAGGATTATAGCACATTAGAGATAAATATTCGTTGGCTTTTGTTATATTAAAGGTTCCTGGATCATATATCAAACTATTAATGGGTAGCTTATATTAATTATGTCTGCAAACCAAAGCAATATTTGACAATATATGATATATAGTATATTATAACATGACTCAACTTTGAACAGCATTGTTGGAGTGGATTGAAATTCTCATTCTGAGTTAGATTTCCAAGGAAAGGGAGACCCTTCCGTTTATTTAATGTCAATAGAAATGAACACATTAAAAGGGGGGAGCTAGCTCGTGAAAGTAAAGACTAAAATGCATGCATTTCATCTGCTTGTTACTTCAAGATCCTGAGTGTGTAAGTATTCCCCTGGAGCTATTACTATCACACGGTGGGAGAGAGTGTGCTGGTAGCTCTCAATGAGATTCGGTCCACACCTCATTGCCACTGAACTCAGGGCATGGTCTGCTATGTAAATGTGCACTGTGGGCCTCTTTAAGTGAAGATTATGGGTACCACAGGCCATTGCTGCTCTGCTCTGCTTCAATATGTTCTCAGGGATTTCAATATGTATACTGCAGCTCAACCCCGCAGTAATCCTGAGGACAGTTCTCACCAGTTCTGTCAGATGTCTTTAATGGGGACATTCTTAGTTTGCAAATGAGTGATTCCTCCACAAAACTGTGGCTCTAACAGTCTTCTGAGACTAATTGTGCCCAGATCCATTTCACAGTGTGTCCTTAATATGGATTAAGGACACTTAGTGCACCCTGACTAATCCATGCAGATTCTCAATGATTCCTGTAGCAACCTCTTTAAAATCAGTCAACTCTGAGATGAGAGAGAGAGAGAGAGAGAGAGAGAGAGAGAGAGAGAGAGAGAGAGAGAGGATGATAGATAGATGATGGATGGACAGATGGACAAATAGATATATGAAAGTGTTCGGGTGAGGTGGCTGTAGGTGTGAATCACATTCTGGTGGCCTCACCTTCTCTTCTTCATTTAGACCCATTCATTATTTGCAGATGGCTCAACAGGCATCCTAGAGAGCCCTCCTCCCAAGAGCTAGCTGTGTAAATTAGACAGAATCCACACAGGAGAAACTGATAGAGCACCTTCCAAGTGTCCTCAGTCACATTCCAGAAATGTACAACACATGGAAAACCAAACTCCAAAGCCAGTTTGACCTTTGTCTGTCCTCATAACCCCCACCTCTAAAGTACTTATCCCAGTAGTTCAATATATACTATATGAGTGTATACATATAATACAATATAAAAATATATGTCATTTCAGCTAACCCATCACTCATGGTTGAACATACTGTTAATATATTTGCTTAATGAGCCTTCTATACCACCTCAAACTTACAAATATGCAAAACAGAAACATTTGTGTCCTTCCACTCAGCTCCAGTAATTACCAACCCACAGGGATCCTTCACCACCTGAATTCCCACTCTGTGTCCTGCAGAACCTGAAGAATACAGAGTTTTCCCTGACCAAGCCAAAACCAGAACTAAGCTGAATCTGTCTTTTCTGTGGCAGACTTGGCAGTGGGTGTTGTGTTTTGTTTTGCTCTGTTCTCAGGATTATCGTACTGCGGTATTACAGCCACTTGTTTCTGGGGAACTGGAAGAACTCACTCGTTCATCTTTTCCAGATCACTTCTTATCTTTCAGAGAAGAGAAGAGAAACAGAAGATAAGAGGAGGAAATGTGGGGGGAAAGAAAACAGATGAGGTAGAGGAGATGTAAAAACGGCATGATTGCTGGGCACTAACTCATTCCTCAGAGTCACCTCCTGTAGTAGATACCACCTTAACTCCACGTTTTATAGATAGGGAAACATGAAGACCTAGAGAAGTTAAAGTTCCTTCTACTACTAGGAAGCATGGAGAGTCGATCTTACTTGTTTCCTGGACACCTCGGAGGCAGACATCAGTACCCTCTTTCTACAGTGGAGGCTTACAGAGGCTGCAAAGTCAGCCCAAGCCTGTCAAAGGCAGCGAATCCAGTCAAAGAGCCAGGATTTATACAGTGTCTCTCCACAACAAAGCTAAGATATTTGTCCATGAGAATGGGCCTATAGTCATATCTCATACTATAAAGTATTTCTTGATAGCAAAAAGAAAACAGATTTCCACTGGAAGAAAAAAAATCCACTATGGAATATATTTACCAACCACATTGATCTGATAAGTATGTGTTAAAACTAACACAGACTCATTTAGAGGTGAAGCTACTAAGAGTCACAACCTGTAGGGGGTTTTGTTTACATATCATCATTAAAAGACTTAAACAAAAAGGAAGAAATCAATAAGAGAATTTGATTTAAATCAATTTTGCTATTGTGCTTCGAGATCTGATCTACCGTATATGGCCTGAGCCTTCCTTCACCTTTAACTGTGTTAAGTGAAGTAGATGTGAGTGATCCTCCCATCCCAGTGATGGCAGTCACGTGACCATGAGTGCCATCCTATTGTGCCTTCCTTTCTGACTATAGGCAGGATTGAAGGCTTCTCTGTGGCGGTTAGGCTAGTGAGAAGTAAGACAAAGGAAATGCAGGGCAGCAGACCCCATGTACAAGCCATGTGGCTACACCTCGCTTCTGGCACTACTACAACTCTACATGAACAGCACTGAGTGATCTCTGGAACCTAGCGGGGAGGGTGAGAACACCTACTGTGCGCTATGTCACAGCCTCTGCCTGAACTACCTGCTTCTCCCCAAGAAACACTGTTTTTTCTTCTTCATTAATTGTAACTTTCTAGCTGGGAGGGACATGCACATCATGGCTTACAGATGAAGACCAGAAGAAAACCTGCCATCATCCGTTTTCTTCCTTCTCTTGTATGGATCCTGGCGACTGACCTCAGGTTGTCAGTCTTGGTGGCACACCCCTCTTACTCACTAATCCATCTTGCTGGCCCCTCTGCTCTCTCTATTTTTAATTAATTTTGGGGGGTTAGCATACAAAGCAATAGATTTTGTTCTGCCTCTTCATACATAAGCGCTGTTATGCCTCATCCTCTCTTCTTCTCTGCTCTTCCTGGAGTCTGGTGCCCATCTCTGGCCTCCCCTCTCCCCCCAGTTTCTTGAACTTTCTGTCCTCATGAAAGCTCATCCCACACTGGAGTAAAAGCCCTATGAGCCTCTGAATCTACCAGAGCTATGGGACCTGGGAAACCATTTTTATCCAAGTTCCAGATGGCCTATCAGTAAAAACAAAATAGCATAAAGTAGAACTACAGGCCTGTGGCCAGAACCATTCTCTAGCCATTCCTTTCTCTGAAATTTGTGATTCTAAAAATGTCCCCACATTGTACATGAAAAAAAAAAGACCAAAACTAAAAGGTTTGCTTACAGACACACACACACACACACACACACACACACACACACACATCAGAATGGAAATTTGCTAAGCTGTCAGGTACTGTCATAAAAGTTTGTAATAACTATATATCTGCTAATTTTTCCAATACTTAAAAAAAAACAGGAATTTACAGAAATAAAATTATACGTAGCTAAGTAAAGATTTCTAAAAGACAAATAAATGCTGTGTGCTGGATGCAATTCTTCCTCAGGCTCTTTAGAAAATTAATGCTTCTTTGGTGAGGCCCGGGAGACAGTGTTATTCCATAAGTCCAACCAACATAAGGACTGCTCATTTAGTGTCCCAGTTCAAGAACAATTAGAATTCTGACCTTAGAAAGCAGTGCCAGAATAATAAACAAATGTAAACATGGGGGAGGGGGGAGAGAGAGAGAGAGAGAGAGAGAGAGAGAGAGAGAGAGAATAAACACGTCAAAGGTTCCATAAATGGAGGAGCTATATAGTATATGAGACATTTACAAAAGCCTTGTTGATTTATAAGTCAGCCAGTCCTGGTCCTGCGTGCCAGCAATGTGCTCAGCATCCTGCCTGTGGTCATGGTGGATTGCCTGGTGTTAACACAAACGGCATCTGGTTCCCTCCCTGCTGGCTCCCATCTAAGAAAGGAGGCTACATCTGTGTTAAGGAGGGAAACAAATTAATTCTTTGAGTTAAAAAGCGCACACACAAGGCTTTTCATCAATCAGACTTCTCATTCTGAGAGAAAAATATGTATTTTTCTGAAATTTTATTTTGTATGAGTGTCTTACCAGAATTTAAAAAGCAGAAGGAGGGAAAAAATGTCCTTCCATGACAGCAAAGTGAATGAACACTTGTCTGCAATGCAGGCCACAGCCACGGAGTCAGTTCCTCAGCTGTCACAGTGCAGGAGAGTGTCCTACCTACCTTCACACAAAATGATGACCCAACAAGTGCCATTGCTTCTGATGATTCTACGTCTTAGTGATCACCTTCAATATGCCTGAAGCGAAGAGGCTGAACATCATTCAGTGGTCAACAAACCATAGTCTAGAGGCCAAACATAGCTTGCACTCTGTACTATGATAAAGGCTATCAGAACAACCAGACCCATTCACTTACATATTGTCTTTGGCCACTTTCACTACTTGGTGAGAGCTAAGTAGGTACAACTAGTCATGTGACACAAAAGCTGGGTGCTTGGTTGGTTGGTGGGTTGGTGGGTGGGTGGGTAGGTGGGTGGGTGGGTTTTTTAAGACAAGGTTTCAGTGTGTAGCCCTGACTGTCTTGAAACTCACTCTGTAGACCAGGCTGACCTTGAACTCAGAGATCGGCCAGCCTGGGTGTTGGGATTAAAGGCATGCGCCCCCACTGACAGGGTCTCATGAGAGCCAAGGCTGGTCTCGAACTCACTATTATATCTTGCCTCTGCCTCCTGAGTACTGGAAATGCAGGTGTGCATGACCTCTGTCAGGCAAAGCTGTGCTTTTAAAACATTTACTGCCTAGAGCATGGTGGTTCATCCCTATATCCCCAGCACTCAGGAGACTAAAGCAGAAATAGTTCAAATTCTATGCCAGCCTGGGATAGATCAAAAACTCCTGTCTCATAGAGATAAAGAAAGGAAGGGGGAGGGGAGGAAGTGAGAAAGGATATTCTGCTCTACCTCATCCTTTTATGTCTAGTTACCAAGCTAATAGAGAGCTGAACTTTGTACTAGAAAGAAAATCTCCTGAGTTTCCCAAAGCGACTCATTTCTTTGTCTACCAAGTTCTCAATGAGAAAAATCCCTTCCTTGCCTGTTTCCATTGAAACTCACTTGCTTCTGGTGTCTAAGTGAGGTGGGTGATCTAGCAAACCTGGATAGTGCATGCTTCTGAGGTTAACCTGTTAATTCAGTTGGCTCCTTGAACAGCTTTCAAGCTAACCCTGGGAACATCTCCACAATGGACTAATGCACTAGTAGAAGTGTCCCATAGTGAAGCCTACTCGCTCACCCAAACCTATGCAGCACATTAAAATCCCTTGGAAGGGCATATTTGCTGTCCTTTGATAGACAATAAACTTGAAACAGACGGAAGAGAATGTTATCCCAAGAGGGTGGGTGGTGTGGTTGCTGATGGTGTTCACTGCCCATCTCCTCTCGGGTTGCGAATCCCTAAAAGACATGACTACTGCAGACATCTCTCCTACAGACACAGAGAACCTGACACATGGCTCTGTGCAGACACATAACTCAATTTGTCATGTTAAAGAAGCCACTTTTCATGTTTTCAAGACAAACTTGCAAGCCCCAAGCATCACACAAGCATAATGACCTTATGTCTTAGTCGCTGTTCCATTGTTATAAAGAGACACTGTGACCAAGGCAACATTTATAAAAGAAAGCATTTCATCAGGGCGCTGGCTTACAGTTTCAGATATTAGCCTATTATCCTCATGGTGGGGAGCATAGTAGCGGGCGCTCATAGTTCTAAAGAAGAAGCTAAGAGCTACTTCTTGATCTGCAAGCAAAGAGAAAGAAACTTGGTCTGGAATTGGCTTTTTGTTGTTGTTGTTCTTTTTTTTATTAGATATTTTCTTTATTTGCATTTCAAATGCTATCTCAAAAGTTCCCTATACCCTCCCCACGCCCTACTCCCCTACCCACTCACTCCCACTTCTTGGCCCTGGTGTTCCCCTGTACTGGGGTATATAAAGTTTGCAAGACCAAGGGGCCTCTCTTCTCAATGATGGCTGACTAGGCCATCTTCTGCTACATATGCAGCTAGAGACATGAGCTCCGGGGGTACTGGTTAGTTCACATTGTTGTTCCACCTATAGGGTTGCAGACGCCTTCAGCTCCTTGGGTGCTTTCTCTAGCTTCTCCATTGGGGGCCCTGTGTTCCATCTTATAGATGACTGTGAGCATCCACTTCTGTATTTGCCAGGCACTGGCATAGCCTCATACGAGACAGCTATATCAGGGTCCCTTCAGCAAAAACTTGCTGGCATATGCAATAGTGTCTGGATTTGGTGGCAGATTATGGGATGGATCCCCAGGTAGGGTAGTCTCTGGATAGTCCATCCTTTCATCTTAGCTCCAAACTTTGTCTCTGTAACTCCTTTCATGGGTATTTTGTTCCCTATTGGAATTGGCTTTTGAAACCTCAAAGCCCATTATCAGAGACACACTTCCTCTAACAATACCATACCTCCTTATCCTTGTAATCCTCTCAAAGAATTTTGCCCTCTGGTGACTAAGCATTCACATATATGAGCCTATTGGGATTGTTTTATTTAAACCACTACCACCAGTGAAAGAAAATAAATAGATTAGTAAGAATTCACCACTCTTCCCCTAAAATATGCACATATCTTGGGAATGGTGAGATGGTCCAGTGTTTTAAGAACATTGGCTGTTCTCCCAGCAGTCCCAGGTTCTGTTCCAAGCACCCACATGGTGGCCCACAATTGTCTGAGACTGGATGAGATGATGCCCTCATCTGGCCTTCAAGGGCACTGCACACATGTGGAGCACATACATACAGGCAAAACACCCATACAAATAAAATAAAACAGAAAATATTTAAATAAACACAACACCTGCCTTCCCCTTGATGGCCAACTTTATGCATATGTGAAGCCAGACTTTTCAATTCACTCCAACTTAAGTTTCAGCAATCAATAATGCCAGGGTCCCAGATGCCATGTGGATTTAATGAGTCAATTTGCTAATTAAACAATGCATTCATTTATGGCAATGAGGTTAAGCCCAGATACTGCTCCTTCTGCTCCAATCAACGAAGACTAAGCTGTGGTAAGCTTTGGCATGACCTGGCTCTTGACAGCATATCGGAGTTGTGGAAGTACTCTAACTATGATATTAAGTTTGTAGAAACTAAAATGCTCTTAAAATAGTGCGATTCAACACAATTCACAAAGAGCAACAGACTTAGAATCTAAATAGTAAATACCATGAGCTCTAAAAGAAGGATACCAACCCAGCCCTTCTGGGCTCCCAGCAGGTGTTATACTTCCAATGGCAAGCCCCTGTGTACTACACACTGCTACACCCTGCGTTCAAGCCATCCATCCACCAGCAATCACACTGACGTGACAGGATTGATTTAATGCTTGGAAGAATTTTGAATTTGATGAATATACTGCTTATTTAGGCCTGTTTTATAAAAAACTGTAGGTAACGTTGTTTGAAAAGCTCTAGATGAAAACTCTATTTCATCCCCTATTTCATTTATTAGGGCACATTCGAAGTAACTTGTGCTGAGTAGAAAAGAAAGGGGCTCTGGAAAGCCACTCAGCATGGAAGGTGGGTGGGGTGGTGCCGGAAATGGCCTGAACTGAGAGTTCAGAGTACCGTGTCTTTGCAAGCCTGTGCCATCCCTGTATCAGCACCAAGGCCACTATCCGCAACCTGTGCTTAGTTTTCCTTGACTCCCCTCCATTCATGAGAGGTCTCCAGCCTTGACGTGTTCATCCTCCATACCTGTAGTTTTGGATAATCCTATGTGCTCCAGAGACGTTTATAAGAAACCTTATGTTATCCAAGGTCTTTTGTTTGCCCTGACCCATTCTTCTTCCTACACTCACACACACACATTTTCCTTGAGGTTTACTCCAGCCCATTGCACTTCTTTATTATAGCAATAACCATTCCTCAACAGCTTTCTGTGAGCTGGTGGGGGCTAAAAGGAACTCTTAGATCTAATAGAAAGTAAAGACTGTGCTGGGGGAATCCTCCACTAGGAGCACGGAACTGGAGTTGGTGGCTGACATCCTGACAGTTTAGGGAGCCGGTGCTCCTCAGCTGAGCCGGTAGACAGTCAGAAAGCGGCAGCATAACAGTTACAATAAAGAGCAAACACACAGCACATCCTAAGATGGCTCCTATACACACTCTTATAAACTCACGCTTAAAAGAGGTTTTTATTCAGTTCTACACATTTCAGGAAGGTATTTCAGACACAAATAAAATCATACCACGTCAGAGTAATACAAAGCATTTGCCTTTCAGGAAAATGCTTCAGACTGTTGAGAAAGATCCTTTAACTATCCAGCTTACTTTGGAAACTTCCATTCCAAACTCAAGGGCAATTTCAGAAGTCATTTTTTTTTTTAATTATACTTAAAGTCTTGCTCTGCCTGAGCTACTCGCCTGGAAACTTCTAGAAGTTGTTCCGGATGGTTCCGGATGAGGTAATCATGAAGTGAGGGAGACATGCATGATGGTGCTGATGATTCGGGTTCAAAAGGACAGGGAGTGTGCGTGGGAGGGGAGAGAGCAGCTTTACTGAGCAACATTGCAGGGAGCCCTTGCAGTGATGGGCAGAGAGAAGTGTCACAAGCAAAGGTCTCAGACCCCATGGTGTGGGCCCAGAAGCTGGGTTGAGAATTCCCTATCAGCTTTGAGAGTAATTACAGAAGCAGTTCAAATGGATTACTTTTTTTTTAATTAGGTAAAAATCACTTATTAAAATGAACTCACAAATAAAAACATCAGACAGCTAGATTAAGGTGGGCACTCAGGCCCAAATTCTATAAATTTCAAGAGAACTTCTATACAGCTCGAATGGACTACTTTCAGTGGAAGACTGGAGTGGCAGGAAGCTGGAACAATAATGTGTTCTGGCCACTAGAGCAGTGGTTCTCCACCTTCCTAATGCTGCAGCCCTGTAATACAGTTCTCCATGTCGGGGTGACCCTCACCACAGAAGTACTGTTGTTGCTACTTCGCAACTGTAATTTTGCTACTGTTATGAGTTATAATATAAATATCTGTGTTTTCAGATGATCTTAGGCGACCCCTGTGAAAGGGTCATTTGACCCCAAAGTGGGTAGATAGCTCTCTAGACGGCTCCCTGTAGACAGTTCTTGTCTCTAGTTTACAGGAGACAGCTTTTAGTCTACACTTTCTCTCTGTCTCTCTCCCTCCCTCCCCCCTCACTCTCTATCTCTCTCTCCTCTCTCTTTCCCTCACCCGCTCCCACGTGTGTGTGTGTGTGTGTGTGTGTGTGTGTGTGTGTGTGTGTGTGTGTGTGTGTGTGTTTTCTGCTCTGCTTTAGACTTTTTCTTGCTATTCTAAAAAACCTCTGTGATTGAGACAGCTAACTTTCTGCTTGAGATAGCTCTCTCTAGTGGATAAACTCTCTCTGGCAGTAAATATTCTAAAAGTTCTCTGGATGGCTCATGGGTTTTCTGACCAAAGTC
Source organism: Mus caroli (assembly GCF_978045245.1). NCBI lineage: Eukaryota > Metazoa > Chordata > Mammalia > Rodentia > Muridae > Mus > Mus caroli. The sequence goes on along the minus strand of NW_028227257.1, from coordinate 104,875,900 downwards.
AGAAAAGCTGCTGTAGAGCCGGGCGTTGGTGGCTCACGCCTTTAATCCCAGCACTCGGGAGGCAGAGGCAGGTGGATTTCTGAGTTCGAGGCCAGCCTGGTCTACAGAGGGAGTTCCAGGACAGCCAGGGCTACACAGAGAAACCCTGTCTCAAAAAACCAAAAAAAAAAAAAAGAAAAGAAAAGAAAAGCTGCTGTAAAAAAAAAAATCTTGGATTTTTCCGACCAAGTCATAAATCCTGTTGGAAAAATTCTGAAAATAATTCTTGGGTTTTCTGATCAAATCAGAAAGCCAGAAAAAAAAATCTAAAAGAGCTGTGTTTTTTCTCTCTAAGTAATTCTTGGGATTTCCAACCAAGATAAGCGACCCTATTAGGAAAAAATTCTAAAAGAGCTGTGTTCATTCTCCATGGATTTTCCGACTAAAATTAGAAATCCTGCTTAAAAAAGAAAAAAATTCTTGAGGAGCTGTGTTCGCTCTCCAGAGATCTCAAGACAGCTCAGCGCTCACTAGAGAAAATTTCTAAAGAAAGTGCTTTTGGTTTCATCTCATACAAACCAAACACCCAGTTCACACACACACACACACACACACACATACACACACACACACAATATCAATTTAGTTATTTATTCCAGGTTCCCTCTTGACCATCCCACGAATCAGCATTCCATGACCTTAGCCCCTTGGCTCTTAGGGAGAGACAGCAAGCATAAGCACAAGACAGTAAGATAGCTGAGTGGGACAGTGCCCTGGGATCACACCGTTCTAACCACATCTGACCTAAATTCAATCTGTCCGAGGATGACCTTGAACTCAAGAATCTGCCTTGCATTTGTATCTGCCTGCCTTCTGACAAGCTGGCTCATAGTGTGTCTGTCTCTGTTCCTTTAGATCTGTTCCATTCCTTATACAACTCCCAGAGCATCCTTATATTTTTGCATAGTCGAGAAATTATATATTTTCGAACTCATCTTTTCCACAGCCTTAAAGGCTGTCCTGAAGGTCCTAGTGTTCACCATGTTGCTAAACGGTGACAGACACACCCTCGACATCTGCTATGGAGTCATTAACGTTAACAGGAAGGACATTCCTAGAAGGAGGAATATAAAATTATGTACAACATTATACAAATAAGCCCCATGCCCACAACAGCCACCAACACGTGTGGGGGCTCACACCTGCTGGCTCTGTCCCAGGGGCAGGAACCATGTCATTCCACCCCTACCAAGGCCAGGCCAGACCCAGCATCTCCCCCTTTTTTGTTGTTTTTAATTTGAGGGTGCAAACATTGACCATGAGAGCTTGACTTGCTTGATTGATGAAGACTGGAAGAGAAATAAAACCAGTAAGGAAAATCCAACTTCAGTTCCTGCATTTATCAGCAAGGTCATCCAGGAAGATGAAGACGTGAACTCATGCACAGCAGAGGCAAAGGCTGCAGACACTTCCTCAATAGAAGGGGACTCTAGAATCATTAATATCCATGATCCCATGATGTAGGGAATCCATAGCCAAAACCACATTAAAATTGTTCCAAATGTGCCCCTTTAAATGAGACTGAATTTTGAAAGTCATGTTCAGAGGAATTATATTCCAAGGGTGTGTGTGTGTGTGTGTGTGTGTGTGTGTATACACAGCAAATGGCATTGCATTGAGAGACATTTTGTTTTTTTTTATATATATTTTTATTACATATTTTCCTCAATTACATTTCCAATACTATCCCAAAAGTCCCCCATAGCGCCCCCAACTTCCCTACCCACCCATTCCCATTCTTTTGGCCCTGGCATTCCCCTATATTGGGGCATATAAAGTTTGCAAGTCCAATGGGCCTCTCTTTCCAGTGATGGCCGACTAGGCCATCTTTCGATACATATGCAGCTAGAGACAAGAGCTCCAGGGTTCTGGTTAGTACATCATGTTGTTCCAACTATAGGGTTGCAGATCCCTTTAGCTCCTTGGGTACTTTCTCTAGCTTCTCCATTGGGAGCCCTGTGATACATCCAATAGCTGACTGTGAACATCCACTCCTGTGTTTGCTAGGCCCCGGCATCGTCTCACAAGAGACAGCTATATTTGGGTCCTTTCAGCAAAATCTTGCTAGTGTATGCAATGGTGTCAGCGTTTAGAAGCTGATTATGGGACGGATCCCTGGATACAGCAGTCTCTAAATGGTCCATCCTTTCATCACAGCTACGAACTTTGTCTCTGTAACTCCTTCCCTGGGTGTTTTGTTCCCAATTCTAAGAAGGTGCACAGTGTCCACACTTTGGTCTTCATTCTTCTTGAGTTTCATGCGTTTATCAAATTGTATCTTATATCTTGGGTATCCTAAGTTTTGGGCTAATATCCACTTATCAATGAATACATATTGTGTGAGTTCTTTTGTGATTGTGTTACTTCACTCAAGATGATGCCCTCCAGGTCCATCCATTTGGCTAGGAATTTCATAAATTCATTCTTTTTAATAGCTGAGTAATACTCCATTGTGTAAATGTACCATAATTTCTGTATCCATTCCTCTGTTGAGGGACATCTGGGTTCTTTCCAGCTTCTGGCTATTATAAATAGGGCTGCTATGAACATAGTGGAGCATGTGTCCTTTTTACCGGTTGGGACATCTTCTGGATATATGCCCAGGAGAGGTATTGCTGGATCCTCCGGTAGTACTATGTCCAATTTTCTGAGGAACCGCCAGACTGATTTCCAGAGTGGTTGTACAAGCTTGCAATCCCACCAACAATGGAGGAGTGTTCCTCTTTCTCCACATCCTCGCCAGCATCTGCTGTCACCTGAATTTTTGATCTTAGCCATTCTGACTGGTGTGAGGTGGAATCTCAGGGTTGTTTTGATTTGCATTTCCCTGATGATTAAGGATGTTGAACATTTTTTCAGGTGCTTCTCTGCCATTCGGTATTCCTCAGGTGAGAATTCTTTGTTCAGTTCTGAGCCCCATTTTTTAATGGGGTTATTTGACTTTCTGGAGTCCACCTTCTTGAGTTCTTTATATATATTGGATATTAGTCCCTTATCTGATTTAGGATAGGTGAAGATCCTTTCCCAATCTGTTGGTGGTTTTTTTGTCTTATTGATGGTGTCTTTAGCCTTGCAGAAGCTTTGTAGTTTCATGAGGTCCCACTTGTCAATTCTCGATCTTACAGCACAAGCCATTACTGTTCTATTCAGGAATTTTTCCCCTGTGCCCATATCTTCAAGGCTTTTCCCCACTTTCTCCTCTATAAGTTTCAGTGTCTCTGGTTTTATGTGAAGTTCCTTGATCCACTTAGACTTGACCTTAGTACAAGGAGATAGGAATGGATCGATTCGCATTCTTCTACATGTTAACAACCAGTTGTGCCAGCACCATTTGTTGAAAATGCTGTCTTTCTTCCACTGGATGTTTTTAGCTCCCTTGTCGAAGATCAAGTGACCATAGGTGTGTGGGTTCATTTCTGGGTCTTCAATTCTATTCCATTGGTCTATTTGTCTGTCACTATACCAGTACCATGCAGTTTTTATCACAATTGCTCTGTAGTAGAGCTTTAGGTCCGGCATGGTGATTCCACCAGAGGTTCTTTTATCCTTGAGAAGAGTTTTTGCTATCCTAGGTTTTTTGTTATTCCAGATGAATTTGCAGATTGCACTTTCTAATTCGTTGAAGAATTGATTTGGAATTTTGATGGGGATTGCATTGAATCTGTAGATTGCTTTTGGCAAGATAGCCATTTTTACAATGTTGATCCTGCCAATCCATGAGCATGGGAGATCTTTCCATCTTCTGAGATCTTCTATAATTTCTTTCTTCAGAGACTTGAAGTTTTTATTATACAGATCTTTCACTTCCTTAGTTAGAGTCACGCCAAGATATTTTATATTATTTGTGACTATTGAGAAGGGTGTTGTTTCCCTAATTTCTTTCTCAGCCTGTTTATTCTTTGTGTAGAGAAAGGCCATTGATTTGTTTGAGTTAATTTTATATCCAGCTACTTCACCGAAGCTGTTTATCAGGCTTAGGAGTTCTCTGGTGGAATTTTTAGGGTCACTTATATATACTATCATATCATCTGCAAAAAGTGATATTTTGACTTCATCTTTTTCAATTTGTATCCCTTTGATCTCCTTTTGTTGTCGAATTGCTCTGGCTAGGACTTCAAGTACAATGTTGAATAGGTATGGAGAAAGTGGACAGCCTTGTCTAGTCCCTGATTTTAGAGGGATTGCTTCAAGCTTCTGACCATTTACTTTGATGTTGGCTACTGGTTTGCTGTAGATTGCTTTTATCATGTTTAGGTATGGGCCTTGAATTCCTGATCTTTCCAAGACTTTTATCATGAATGGGTGTTGGATCTTGTCAAATGCTTTTTCCGCATCTAAGGAGATGACCATGTGGTTTTTGTCTTTGAGTTTGTTTATATACTGGATTACGTTGATGGATTTCCGTATATTGAACCATCCCTGCATCCCTGGGATGAAACCTACTTGGTCAGGATGGATGATTGTTTTGATGTGTTCTTGGATTCGGTTAGCAAGAACTTTATTGAGGATTTTTGCATCAATATTCATAAGGGATATTGGTCTGAAGTTTTCTATCTTTGTTGGGTCTTTTTGTGGTTTAGGTATCAGAGTAATTGTGGCTTCATAGAATGAGTTGGGTAGAGTACCTTCTGTTTCTATTTTGTGGAATAGTTTGTGAAGAACTGGGATTAGATCTTCTTTGAAGGTCTGATAGAACTCTGCACTAAACCCATCTGGTCCTGGGCTTTTTTTAGTTGGGAGACTATTAATGACTGCTTCTATTTCTTTGGGGGATATAGGGCTGTTTAGATCATTAACCTGATCTTGATTCAACTTTAGTACCTGGTATCTGTCTAGGAACTTCTCCATTTCATCCAGGTTCTCCAGTTTTGTTGAGTATAGCCTTTGGTAGAAGGATCTGATGGTGTTTTGGATGTCTTCAGGATCTGTTGTTATGTCTCCTTTTTCATTTCTGATTTTGTTAATTAGGATGCTTTCCCTGTGCCCTCTAGTGAGTCTGGCTAAGGGTTTATCTATCTTGTTGATTTTCTCAAAGAACCAGCTCCTTGATTGGTTGATTCTTTGAATAGTTTTTCTTGTTTCCACTTGGTTGATTTCACCCCTGAGTTTGATTATTTCCTGCTGTCTACTCCTCTTGGGTGAATTTGCTTCCTTTTGTTCTAGTGCTTTTAGGTGTGTTGTCAAGCTGCTAATGTGTGCTCTCTCTAGTTTCCTTTTGGAGGCACTCAGAGCTATGAGTTTTCCTCTTAGAAATGCTTTCATTGCGTCCCATAAGTTTGGGTATGTTGTGGCTTCATTTTCATTGAACTCTAAAAAGTCCTTAATTTCTTTCTTTATTCCTTCCTTGACCAAGGTATCATTGAGAAGAGTGTTGTTCAGTTTCCACGTGAAGGTTGGCTTTCTATTATTTATTTTGTTATTGAAGATCAGCCTTAGGCCATGGTGATCTGATAGGATGCATGGGACAATTTCAATATTTTTATATCTGTTGAGGCCTGCTTTGTGACCAATTATGTGGTCAATTTTGGAGAAGGTACCATGAGGTGCTGAGAAGAAGGTATATCCTTTTGTTTTAGGATAGAATGTTCTGTAGATATCTGCCAGATCCATTTGATTCATAATTTCTCTTAGTTTCACTGTGTCCCTGTTTAGTTTCTGTTTCCATGATCTGTCCATTGGTGAAAGTGGTGTGTTGAAGTCTCCCACTATTATTGTATGAGGTGCAATGTGTGCTTTGAGTTTTACTAAAGTTTCTTTAATGAATGTGGCTGCCTTTGTATTTGGAGCATAGATATTCAGGATTGATAGTTCCTCTTGGAGGATTTTACCTTTGATGAGTATGAAGTGTCCCTCCCTGTCTTTTTTAATGACTTTGGGTTGGAAGTCAATCTTATCAGATATTAGAATGGCTACTCCAGCTTGTTTCTTCATGCCATTTGCTTGGAAAATTGTTTTCCAGCCTTTCATTCTGAGGTAGTGTCTATCCTTTTCTCTGAGATGAGTTTCCTGTAAGCAGCAAAATGTTGGGTCTTGTTTGTGTAGCCAGTTTGTTAGTCTATGTCTTTTTATCGGGGAGTTGAGTCCATTGATATTAAGAGATATTAAGGAAAAGTAATTGTTGTTTCCTGTTATTTTTGTTGTTAAAGTTGGCATTTTGTTTTTGTGGCTGTCTTCTTTTAGGTTTGTTGAGGGATTACTTTCTTGTTGTTTCTAGGGCGTGGTTCCTGTCCTTGTATTGGTTTTTTTCTGTTATTATCCTTTGAAGGGCTGGATTCGTGGAGAGATAATGTGTGAATTTGGTTTTGTCGTGGAATACTTTGGTTTCTCCATCTATGTTAATTGAGAGTTTGGCTGGGTATAGTAGCCTGGGCTGGAATTTGTGTTCTTTTAGTGTCTGTATAACATCCGTCCAGGATCTTCTGGCTTTCATAGTCTCTGGTGAAAAATCTGGTGTAATTCTGATAGGCTTGCCTTTATATGTTACTTGGCCTTTTTCTCTTACTGCTTTTAGTATTCTATCTTTATTTAGAGCATTTGTTGCTCTGATTATTATGTGTCGGGAGGTATTTCTTTTCTGGTCCAGTCTATTTGGAGTTCTGTAGGCTTCTTGTATGTTCATGGGCATCTCTTTCTTTAGATTTGGGAAGTTTTCTTCTATAATTTTGTTGAAGATGTTTGCTGGTCCTTTGAGTTGAAAATCTTCATTCTCATCCACTCCTATTATCCGTAGGTTTGGTCTTCTCATTGCGTCCTGTATTTCTTGGATGTTTTGAGTTAGGATCTTTTTGCATTTTACATTTTCCTTGATTGTTGTGCCGATGTTCTCTATGGAATCTTCTGCACCTGAGATTCTCTCTTCCATCTCTTGTATTCTGTTGCTGATGCTCGTATCTATGGTTCCAGATTTCTTTCCTAGGGTTTCTATCTCCAGTGTTGCCTCATTTTGGGTTTTCTTTATTGTGTCTACTTCCCTTTTTAGGTCTAGTATGGTTTTGTTCATTTCCATCATCTGTTTGGATGTGTTTTCCTGTTTTTCTGTAAGGACTTCTACCTGTTTGATTATGTTATCGTGTTTTTCTTTAAGGATTTGTAACTCTTTAGCAGTGTTCTCCTGCAATTCTTTAAGGGATTTTTGTGCTTTCTCTTTATTGTCTTCTGCCTGTTTAGCAGTGTTCTCCTGCATTTCTTTAAGTGTGTTATTAAAGTCCTTCTTGAAGTTCTCTATCATCATCAGGAGATATGCTTTTAAATCCGTGTCTAGCTTTTCCGGTGTGTTGGGGTGCCCTGGACTGGGCGAAGTGGGGGTGCTGGGTTCTGATGATGGTGAGTGGTCTTGGTTTCTGTTAGTAAGATTATTACGTTTACCTTTCGCCATCTGGTAATCTCTGGGGTTAGTTGTTATCGTTGTCACTGTTTAAAGATTGGAGCAGAAGCTGTGTTCCACTCACCAGCAGTCTCTAAATCCTGCGGCGGGGGTCGTGGGTAGCAGACGGTACCCCGGTGCTGGTCCAGCCGGAAGAGGCCTGTGGTCCTACACAGGCCGTTTTTCTGCTTCCCTAACTAATGCAGTCTCTGGTCCCGCGTGCAATTGGATTGGAGCAGAAGCTGTGTTCCACTCTCCAGAAGTCTTAAGATCCTGTGGTGGGTGTTGTGGGTAGCTGGTGAGTGTCAGCCGACCCTGCGCCCCAGCTGCCCCGGTGCTTTTCTGACCGGAAGAGGGTTGTGGCCCTATGTAGGCCGGATTTCTCTCTCCCCAACCAGAGCAGTCTCAGGTCCCGCGCAATTGGACTGGAACAGAAGCTGTGTTCCACTCACCAGCAGTCCCAAAATCCTGCGGTGGGGGTCGTGGGTAGCTGGCGGGTGTCAGGCAACCCTGCGCTTCCGCTACCCCGGCTCTGATCCAGCCGGATGAGGCCTGTGGCCCTACTCAGGCCGGTTTCTGCTTCCCTAACTAATGCAGTCTCAGGTCCCGCGCAATTGGATTGGAGCAGAAGCTGTGTTCCACTCACCAGCAGTCCCAAAATCCTGCGGCGGGGGTCGTGGGTAGCTGGCGGGTGTCAGGCAACCCTGCGCTTCCGCTACCCCGGCTCTGATCCAGCCGGATGAGGCCTGTGGCCCTACTCAGGCCGGTTTCTGCTTCCCTAACTAATGCAGTCTCAGGTCCCGCGCAATTGGATTGGAGCAGAAGCTGTGTTCCACTCACCAGCAGTCCCAAAATCCTGCGGCGGGGGTCGTGGGTAGCTGGCGGGTATCAGGCAACCCTGCGCTCCTGCTACCCCGGCGCTGATCCGGCCGGATGTGGCCTGTGGCCCTACTCAGGCCGGTTTCTGCTTCCCTAACTAATGCAGTCTCAGGTCCCGCGCAATTGGATTGGAGCTGAAGCTGTGTTCCACTCACCAGCAGTCCCAAAATCCTGCGGCGGGGGTCGTGGGTAGCTGGCGGGTGTCAGGCAACCCTGCGCTCCCGCTACCCCGGCGCTGATCCAGCCGGATGAGGCCTGTGGTCCTACTCAGGCCGGTTTCTGCTTCCCTAACTCTGAGAGACATTTTGAATTTGATTTCCCATAAATAGAGCGGCTGCCTCCGAAGCATAAAGCCTATCCTGAAGTCCCCTGTCAGTATTCTCCTGGATCATGAATGCTAGTGACACATTTTTGGGTAACTAATCTACATGATCTACTGTGTGAATCTCTCTGACCAAAGATGTAGTGGATAAGGCAAAACTAGAAATCACACCTATTAGGTAAGCCTGCGGTCCCCAATAACAAGACTGCAACAAATCTTTTAGATCTTTTAGTTTTGGTTTAGCCTCTCTCTCTCTCTCTCTCTCTCCTCTCCTCTCCTCTCCTCTCCTCTCCTCTCCTCTCCTCTCCTCTCCTCTCCTCTCCTCTCCTCTCCTCTCCTCTCCTCTCCCTCACTCTGATTCTCTTTGATGGCCAAATGCAACAAAGGGAGGAGCCCAGATGCAAAACCCTTGAGCTCTCCCTTCAGAACCAGAGCAGACAAGTGTGATGGGGTGGGGGTGGGGGGATGTAGGACACACTAAGAATATGCAAGACAGCAGAGCTCAGGAGCTATTCAGAGAGAGGTTCAGAGGGTACAGAAGCCCGAAGTCATGCTTTGGACCACCCATCTGAACCTGAGTGTCTAACTTGCTTCTAATTCAGGGCAGTGGGCAGGAGACTCCTCTCCTAAAAGTTTAGTCTGTCTTTAGTTTGGTCCCAGTGCCGGTTCATCTGAACTCTGAAGCATGAGTCATCTCTGCATTTGCACAAACCTCAGAAGCTTGTCTCAGCTCATGCTTGCACTGCTCTGCTGGTCATCTTTTTTTTTTTTTTTTTTTTGTGACAGCAGATGCTGGTGAGGATGTGGAGAAAGAGGAACACTCCTCCATTGTTGGTGGGATTGCAAGCTTGTACAACCACTCTGGAAATCAGTCTGGCGGTTCCTCAGAAAATTGGACATAGTACTACCGGAGGATCCAGCAATACCTCTCCTGGGCATATATCCAGAAGATGTCCCAACCGGTAAGAAGGACACATGCTCCACTATGTTCATAGCAGCCCTATTTATAATAGCCAGAAGCTGGAAAGAACCCAGATGTCCCTCAACAGAGGAATGGATACAGAAATTATGGTACATTTACACAATGGAGTACTACTCAGCTATTAACAAGAATGAATTTATGAAATTCCTAGCCAAATGGATGGACCTGGAGGGCATCATCTTGAGTGAAGTAACACAATCACAAAGGAACTCACACAATATGTATTCACTGATAAGTGGATATTAGCCCAAAACTTAGGATACCCAAGATATAAGATACAATTTGCTAAATGCATGAAACTCAAGAAGAATGAAGACCAAAATGTGGACACTATGCCCCTTCTTAGAATTGGGAACAAAACACCCATGGAAGGAGTTACAGAGACAAAGTTTCGAGCTGTGATGAAAGGATGGACCATTTAGAGACTGCCGTATCCAGGGATCCGTCCCATAATCAGCTTCTAAACGCTGACACCATTGCATACACTAGCAAGATTTTGCTGAAAGGACCCAAATATAGCTGTCTCTTGTGAGACGATGCCGGGGCCTAGCAAACACAGGAGTGGATGCTCACAGTCAGCTATTGGATGTATCACAGGGCTCCCAATGGAGAAGCTAGAGAAAGTACCCAAGGAGCTAAAGGGATCTGCAACCCTATAGTTGGAACAACATGATGAACTAACCAGTACCCCGGAGCTCTTGTCTCTAGCTGCATATGTATCGAAAGATGGCCTAGTCGGCCATCACTGGAAAGAGAGGCCCATTGGACTTGCAAACTTTATATGCCCCAATATAGGGGAATGCCAGGGCCAAAAGAATGGGAATGGGTGGGTAGGGAAGTTGGGGGTGCTATGGGGGACTTTTGGGATAGCATTGGAAATGTAACTGAGGAAAATATGTAATAAAAAATATTAAAAATTAAAAAAAAAGATTTATTTTATGTATGTGAGTACACTGCTGCTGTCTTCAGACACACCAGAAGAGGGCATCCAATCCCATTACAGAGTCACCATGTGGTCGCTAGGAATTGAACTCAGGACCTCTGGAAGAGCACTCAGTGTTCGTAATCTCTGAGCCATCTCTCCAGCCCTTCTGGTCATCTTTTAGCAAGGTCAGTGTTTCAGTGTCTTAAGAACCACTCAGAAACGTTAGCAAATAGGGCAGCCCCGGAAACTGGTATCAGCTTCCCTACTTGCAAGTGTATCAGTATATCACAAGAATCATAAAAACCATGGTTTAAAAGAAAACCAGTGGCCATTAGAAGATAGTCTATTCAAAATTTCCAGGAGCCTTCTCCAACATGGACCACACCTCCCTCATACCAGACCAGACGCCCCCCCTCCCCCCTCACCGTGGGTTGGGGCCAGAGACTCCAGCAGGTGTCACCAGCATGGACTGTGTCTCCACCTTGCTACTATTTCCCTGTCACCCTCCAGGGCTGGAAAACATACCATCGCTGCTGGACAAGGCCAAGTGTCATTTCCCCGGTCACTGAGCCTCCTTCCTCGCTGTTCCCCCAGGTTGTTATATCTGCTTGCTTGCTGGCTTAATTAGGCTCATTTAGTCTCTAGACGGGCAGAAGGTCGTCCACAGTGTGGAATTTAAACCATTGCAACCCAGCTTGATCAGCAGAGCCTCAGCATGAGGTTGGTGCATCTACTCTGTCCTGCCTCCAGGTAAATTCCTCTCCCCCTAAGAACTCTCCCCGGTTGTAAATATTCTCTCTTCTCTCTCTTTTTCTGTTTGCTACTTTAGACTTCGTGTGGGCCATTACTTTAACCTTTCCCTTCACTCTTCCTACCCACTGGGGCGCCTTAGTAAACACAAGTTTTATGAATGTTTTGCAAAGGTGAGATGGTGTTTAGGGAGTCCGTACTGGGGCGGGCATTCGTGTATCTAGCCATTTTGCTCACAGTCGTATCCAGATGCTACACAGCTTGATGGGTTCATAATTAGCTTGACCCAGAGAATCCGGTACCTTCTGTAAGTGTTTTCTGGAAGCGCCATACAAATCATCGTCATTATAATAGAAGCCGATGTTCATGGAGGCTAACTAGGTCCTGAGCATTAAACAGTGTGCCTTCCCTGTTTACCCTGTAATCCCCGCAGCAGCCAGTGCATTATGGATTATTAACTTTGCTTTAGAAATTAGCCTAGAGGACTTAGGTAATATCCCCAAGATGAAAAGCTAGGAAGCTGCAGGGACAGGATTGGAATGAACATGGCATGAGAAAGCTAATCTCAGTGCCCAATGTGTACCCCCATCTCATGATGGGGGGGGGACACGGAGTCACAGCCTTGACAGCCCCTGCAGGAAGGGAGACTAATCTCCTTATACAGAGGTGCAAGAATGTGCTCATGTAAAACAGTAAGAGTGAGAAGCTTGCCACTCTCAGCTCCGTGAACATGAAAATAATACATCTCAGCAAATAAACGGGATGCTCTGTGTTTTCACCTCACCGTATCTATGCACATTTTGATGCACATTTTACAGACACAATTTTCTAGAACTACTGCATAGTTTGCATTATATCATCTTAGCACTTGTGGAAATATTTAAAGTATAGCACAACTAATCTTTTCACAGCTTTTATTAATATATTTAACTCTAATGAGAGATGAGAATATAGTTCAGTGGTAAACTGTTCACCTCGCATGCAGGAGACCCTAGATTCAATGTCTATCTAGTATAATAATAATAATAATAATAATAATAATAATACAATAGTCAAAATCATTATTGCAGTCATTTGTGTGTAAGGGCAGCAAACTTTTCTTCCTTAAGTGTCTTTTCTTATTTCTATGAATATGCATAGTCCACAGGGCTTGTTACTTCCATCTTTCCTACTGGTCTGACACTTTTGGCACCCACTGTCACATGTTCTTTTAGGAAAGGAACTAGCCTTTCCTTAACTATCATTGCGTTGATGACTAAGACATCTACCTATAACTTCAGACAGATAACAGAAACCAACTCAAATACATCCAGTCATAGTTTTGTGGGACACAGGGGGCTTTGTAAGGAAATTAATACCTAGACAGGGAAAGTTGAGGATTTTCCTACTTGGGTTCGATGAAAAGGTGCAAAGTATGACCGGACAAGGGGGTGACCTAGCAGTGACCGCAGAGAACACACAAAGCCTGTTGGCTCATGGCTTTGGAAAAAAAAACAACAAAGAGAAAATGGGAATAGCAACCCTGCTTCTGCTGGCCCCTCAAACGTCTCACACACACACATGTAAAAGTAGCATGTCTGTACCCTGACACCTTCAGGGGTGACTCCCAGTAAATGACCAGCGCTGTCAGCAAGAACACCATTGTGGATATACAGTTCTCATCCAAAAAAACAGGAAGATAACCGGGCTCCCTTCCCCAGGTGCTGACAGGCTGAGCCCAAAACTCAACAAATGAAGTGTCCCCCACAAAGAAAGCAAGCGATGTGAGTGAGTGAGTGAGTGAGTGGCCAGGAATGAAGCAGTCAGGGAAGCAATGCACGCCGCAGAGCTCTCACCCTAACAGAAAGAGACCCACCCACCCCTGTTTCAGACCGTTCACACCACATGAAATTGTGGTCAGTATTCCCAGCTCCTCTGATTTCTGGTGAAGAACTCAGAGCCCCCAAGTTTTATAAGGTATCTGTGCTTTTACACGTAATAAACAATTTCAGTGCATTTTTAAGATTCTGTGAATCAGGTGTGACATTGCTCTTGACTGTGGATCGGCAGGAGCAGCCTTCTAGCTGTTGGTTTGCAAGCCATGCTCCCTCCCCAGCAGAGATCAGCTGCCTTTTTCTGAGTTGAGGTCATTCCTTGATATTGCGCTCTCCCTTCCACCTCTGCCCTGCCCCAGCCTCTTCCTTGATCTTCTGGTCTATGGTGATGACTCCCATCATCCTAATTCCTTCAGACCAGACCCTGCTCCCCCTCTAATACCATCCTTCCTTTTCTCAAAATTCCATTACGATGATTACATAAAAGACAAATGGCAAACCCCAACCCCTGAGTCAAACAGGGCAACTAGTGAAAAGATCAAAATGAATAAAACTTTTAAGCCTTGCATTTAAAGGCACCAACAGGGCTCCTTTGTTCTCTGTAAGCACGTTATAAGTATTACTATTCCAAAGGTTCACAAATATACGGGCTGCCTTTCCTCTTAGAGGTCTTGAAGTGAGAAGACCAACCAGCTTTTCCCTGCTCAGCCACCCAGCTTTGCTCAGACCTCAGATTCTTCCCACAGATAAGAAACCAAGTCAGACACCTCCGATCTCTCTTCCAAATTGGCTGACTGGAGCTATACCCTGTGACTCTGCCCCTGCCTAAGGGATGTTGGCTGATAGAAGCTTTCTGGTGGCTCCTCAATTTTCCATTCTCCATCCCACAATTCATGGTTTTCATGGGACAGAGATATTTAAGGAGGAGGAGGAGGAGCAACAACAAGAACCAGAAGGAGAAAAACAAGAAGAGGAGAAGAGGTGCTGGAGAGATGGCTCAGTGGTTAAGAGCACTGACTGCTCTTCCAAAGGTCCTGAGTTCAAGTCCCAGTAACCACATGGTGGCTCACAACCATCTGTAATGAGATCTGATGCCCTCTTCTGGTGTGTCCAAAGACAGCTACAGTGTATATTACATATACTAAATAAAAGAAATCTTTAAAAAAAAAAAGAGGAGGAGAAAAAAACCCAAAAGGGTTAGCAACTGTAGTTGGCTACAAAATACAGTGAAGTATAAGCTGAAAACATCCCCTACTTGTTCAAGCTGGCTGAAACCTGAATCTAAGTCTTGATTTCCATCAAGGAGTGTGCCCCAAGAAAAGTCACTGGACTGGTCCTTTCTATCCATATTACAGATTATGTACTGATGTCCCAGGCATCAGAGAAAGGGAAACCACGGTTTCCAAGTTGAGTGGAGACCCCCTCAGGAAAGAAGAGGCAGCCTAGATAGGAAAGGCAGGAATGGACTACTTCAGCCCAAAAGCTTCCCTGCCCTGCGTGCCTTCTCCTAGAGAGCAGTGGCATTTACAGCCAGAGGGAAAAGGCTCATGACACTCACTGGCTAACACTTCCAGCAGTCCTTCAGACAAGATAGCACCCTGTCACATCTTCCCCACCCACCCAGTGCTCTGAAAATCATCCTGACAGCTCTGCAGACAGATAAAATCTTTAGACTGTCACTTGGGTAATTCCTGGACCAAAGAAAGACACCAAGGCAGGTCTTTTATTTTCACAGGAGGAATTTCACATTCCTGGCCCTGCAAAGACACAGCCCAGAGGGCAAACTCCTGTGCTGGGCTCAGTTCTATGGGTGAAATGTTTAGAAAAGTCCTAACAGCACAGTGCAGCAATTTCTATGCAAATTTGTGCCTGGGGGTGGGGAAAGCAATTGGCCCAACCATCCTGTGCTAATGGCTTACGTTGTTACTCCAGTGAGGTGTGAAGAGGGACTGGAAGAGACCTCTATTTGTTCAGCTTTGTGTCTGTCTCCAGACTGATGCTTAAAGTCAAGGACTGCCAGGGAATGAGGAGTTGTGAACTCTTTCTGGTGGGGCTACAAAACAAAGACCGTCTGTTCAGGAGAAAAACAAAAGCCAACTCATTCATGATTCATGAAACATAAAGGTCGGTTACCCAATATAGGCTACAGAGAAATAATAATTAATGATTATCTACTTGAACTTGAATTCCAGGTAGTAACCTGGCTACCACCCACATGGCCTGTAGCTACCAGGTGAGAACTGGATATAGTGAGGGAAGTCAGAATCGAGAGATTATGCTAGACTCCTCTTCTATGAATCAGGGCAAGTGGAAACAAAGAGAGTGGAATCCTCTCATCTCGGGAGTCTTAATACTAGGGAAGGTCCAAATGCCCTTGTACCTCAAGTCCCAAGATATATCTTTCCAGGAAGAGCCTGGGGGACTCAGCTGCTAAATATCTTGAGTACAGCAAGCAGCCTTCTTTCCTAAGTTTGTGTCTGGTGGCGCCTCCATTTGTCTCTCTCCTACCTTGAAAGAGAAAAAGTACACTTCCAGTCTTACAGGTTTGTTTTTTGAAATGAAAAAAAAAAAAAAACCACCTCTGAGTCTCTGCAAAAGAAAGAGAGAGAGAGAGAGAGAGAGAGAGAGAGAGAGAGAGAGAAAGAGAGAGAGAGAGGAAACTTCAGGAAGACTGACAGCATGACAGCTTCATGCTTCATGATGACTCTCTGTGCCCCCCTTTCTCTCTCTCTTACATACACACACACACACACACACACACACATTTCCTTTCTTCAGGTCTTAGAAGTAGAAGTCAGAAGCAAGAAACCTCCAAAACACTGCATATTAACATATCCATTTGAATTTAAAACTGAGATAAGACTTTTTTTCTGACAGAAATCATCCAAATTGGCAAGATGACTTGACAACAGGTCTAGCCGCACCAATTAATTTATGTGATGGACAGTTTCTATAAATTTAATAAGCTCACTCCAGAGTCCCAACATTTAGACTTGATATTAGGTAGATAGCGTTTTATATATATGCACTTTGCAAGTATTTAAATGTATGATAAAAGTTTCAGACATCAGTTCTTAAAGGGTTTCGACTTCTTTTCTGAAATATACAAACAACAAATGCGAAGTCACCAATCTCGTCAGTTCTTTCTAGATCAGCCAGGCATCATGGTGCGTGTCCATGATCCCACAGAGACAAGTAGGGTTAGGAATTCAAGATCATCCTTGGCTACCTAGCAAGTTCAAGGCCAGCCTGGACTGTATGAGAACCTGTTTCCAATCAATTGATCAATCAATCAATCAATCAATCAATAACTTGTCAGAATACACCACATGTCTTAGTCTTTTTCCCTCTATTTAGCCTTTTCTGCCAGCTCTCCCAAGGCTGCTCGACTGCCTGGATTCGCCAGCCATAGTGTCTGAGGGAATCCATGGTTCCCAGTATACCATGTGTTGTTTAAAGTTCACCCCCAAATGAAACACACGTGAAGAATCTAGAAGAGAAGCAGGGCAAGCTATGAGTGACAACTAAAATCTACAAAGCACCCCACGCTTTGACCACCTTAGAGCTAAGGGGGATGAGAACATAGCATCAGTTCTTCCAATGGATGAATTCAACCTTTCCTTCCCACACCTAAGAGATGGCTGTGTTATTCAAGGTTGTCAGAATGGCAGCCTTTCTTTTGAACTCTCACTTTTATTTATCTTTTTAAATTTTTTTACATTTAAAA